>NC_139025.1:42985671-43687221 GCF_964662115.1 Mustela nivalis
GCTATTGAGATCTAATCACGGCTTAAGCGGAGGCTTTATTCAAATCTGGATCACCAATATGGCTTAAGATGTAAATGAAGTGCAGAGAGAAATAAAGCAAGAAAATCTGTGATGGTCTTTCTCTCTGCTGTTTGATGCCCAGCCCTTATCAGTCAATTAATGCCGCTCAACTTCAGCGGCAGCTTCCGCGGAACGGCCCCAAGAGCGGCTGTCCTCCTCCAGCCTGAGCCAAACAATACACACTTTCAGTAGCCTTAATAGGAAACGGGGGTAAAAAAAAAAAGGTCAAAATAGACAGGCTTTGCCAAATAAATCCCGAAGATCCATTCTAATTTCCACCCGTGGATCTCTTAAGTCGTCCTGGATGCCCTTTATGATACGTTGATCCACACTTAGTTTCATTAAAACTTTGTGACTTGGTATTTTTTTTCAACCTGATAGCTTCACTGAACTAGTTCTCAGAGTGTTTGCTAAGCCGCTATGCATAAAACTACTTTGCTTCATGGTGGCTTCTAATATCACCTAAATGCAGGCAGCGGCCGTTCTGGAAATGAACCTGATCTACATGCATTCCATCTGAGCTTGGGAATTACTTTGCTTTTGCTTTTCCTGGATGTCTTGGGAGGGAGAGGTGCTGGCCTCGGCACCCCCCACCCTAAGCTCTCCTGAAACCGAATGCTAAATTATCTCCCACCCCGTATTTGTTCTGGAAGCAATCTACACGGACCACGACTTTTATCTGCTAAGGTTTCCAACTGGGATTAACAGATGCTAAAACATTTGGGGAGGAGGGAGAGAAGGAGGGGCCCGCAGAGGAAAGAAAAGAATTAAAATGAAGGTCTCTTCCAACAATGGCACAGCAAAGGCGGGGGAGATCCGGGACTCAGCTTAAGAAGCAAGAGGTTTCGCTGAGGGGTGCACCATGAACCTGGCTTCACGGACATGGATTTTAAAACGGTGAAAGGGAAAAAACCCAAAAAAACAAAAAAGCCGCTCTGGGCTCTGGGCTCCCCTGAACTTTAACTCCGGGCTGGCTGGGTATCCGTCCTGATTAGTGCCACCTCGGCTTCCCTCTGCACCCTGACATCTGACAGAGGCCTTTAGTTCTTTATCAATGGCCGTGGGCCATCTACGTCACTGCAGCCGACAGAACCCTTGGCAAAGGGTTTCAAAAGAGGTGGAGATCATTTTTCTAGGGTGAAAGAAAGAGATTAAACATAAAATAAATAAATCAGCCAGGCAGGTAACAGACTCCTAGCTCCAGGTGAACGTGTCCTTGTCCTGTATTGAGGTAACCCAGTGTCCCTCAAAGTTCCACCCAGCACGACAGGAGGATGGTCTTGCTCTTCGGCATCCCCTTACTGGGATTAATGGTGAGAAACCGGTCCTCCCGCAAGCCAACCTGGCCTTCTTCCACCGGCTCTGTCTCAGGCTGGGAAAGGAATGGGCCAAGAGCCAACACCAGATCTGCATTAACACTGATCGATTGTCAGGCTTTGTGATCCAATCAACCTGGACTGGAAACCTGACTCATGAAGTGGCCAGCTTCTCGAAGAGATGACAGGAGCGCCCTCTGCAAGGAGAGATTAAATGAGATACTTTGTGGGAAGCGCCTGGCCTGGTCGCTGGCCTGTGCTTGGTGCCTCATAACCAACAGTTTCTGTCATGAACGTTTTTATTGTCCCAGGAGGACTCTGCAAGTACTGAGAGCTGGCCTGAGAGTGCCTGTTCACGGGGACTCCTGGAGAAAGCACACACGCCCCAAGGCATAAACCTCCATTTGGCTAAGGGTTGTGAAAGCCTCTCCCTAGAACCACACAGAGCCCGAGCACCGCCCCCCACCTTGGGATATTTAATTCCACACCCTGCCCGTTCCCCGGATGGTATGTGGGAGAAGGTGAGAACCACCACCAGGCGGGCTTGAGTGCCCAGGAGTCCTGGGACAAAGTGAGCTCTCAGAACACAGCACAGTGGGCTCCGCTAGGGAGACTGTGGCCCTACCTGCCTTCTTCCCTAGGCTCTCCCCAGGGCATTTTCCAAGATGGCCACAGGTGATCTGCTCCCAAGACCCCACTCAACCAACGGTTACCGACAATGCTCAATTCTGCTTTCTTTTTTTTTTTTTTTTTAAGATTTATTTATTTGACAGACATCCCAAGTAGGCAGAGGCAGGCAGAGAGAGAGAGGAGGAAACAGGCTCCCTTCTGAGCAGAGAGCCCGATGTGGGGCTCGATCTCAGGACCCTGGGATCATGACCTGAGCCGAAAGCAGAGGCTTTAACCCACTGAGCCACCCAGGCGCCCCTCAATTCTGCTTTCTTTGTGAAGAATCTGTAAGCTCTAGGAACCTGGTTCAGAAAAGCAAAGCCTTGCGATGAGAGACCGATGGGTGTAAAGACCAGAGGGATGGAGGGAGAATCAGCCATTAGGTATGTTTCCTATAATCCCGAAGAATCTGGTTTGGAGCTGTGGCTTCAGGCTTCCAGAGAAGTGTGCCGATCACGTTTACTGATGCATGAGAAATGAGAGAAATGAGCTAGCTTCCTCCTTTGGGTGGCATCAAAAATTCTCTGAAGACACGGGGTGATGGTACAGGCCTCCTTCAAAGAGGAGTAGGTGGAAAGAGCATAGTGTGGAGGGGTCAGGAATCCCTGTCCTTGCTCTGCCACAGAATCACTGACTTCACCTCTCCAAACCCTAGTGTCCACATCTTGAAAATGAGGGATTATCTCTGAAGGGTAAGATGACACAAAGAGCTTCCACTCCTCACTTGGAATACCTCAACTCGTTTAAAAAAATTCTTTTTAACAGCATATGTGTATTACTTTTTACAATATGAACTTTTTTTGAAGTGTATTTATGAAATTTTTTTAGTCATCTCTATACCCCTCGTGAACCTTGAACTCATGGCCCCGAGATCAAGAGTCACATGCTCTTCCGACTGAGCCTGCCAGGTGCCCCTGTGATATAATCTTTGACAATGAAACTAAAGTAAAGGGCTGGGACTAGAGGTTCTGGGAGACCCAGATTTAATGGTATGCATGGATTGCAGAGGTGGCCAAGTCAAGACACAGTTTGGAACAGCCGCGGAAGCCATCTCTGAGCTCTTGTCAAGCTCAGGCCAGACAGGGTCTGGAATATTAGCACCAACGCAATCAGATGAAACTGGGCCTATAACACCCAGGTCCTAATGAGACCTGCTCCTCACAAGCTGGACAATGGTTTGACCAATGCAGCCTCTCCGTTCAGGCTGCTGGTCCTTTTAAACACGCCCTGGCACCATGAAATGAGATTTCGGAGGGACGGGGAACAATAGGGCAGCAGCTGCCCGGCGGTCTCTCTTGGCTCGGAGAATGGTCACTATTGCTGAGGCCGGGTTTCTCAGATGATCATTCAAGGTGAGGGCTGATGTGTGCTTCGCAAAGACTCTCGCTGCTTCCTGGCTGCAGCTTCAGTCTTTACTCAGAGGCCGTGGGTCTAATACCCTGTAACGAGCCTTGTCTGGTCCAGCGTAATTTTCCTGGGTACCCCTGCCCTTTTCCCCATTTCCTGCCTAGCCCTTTGACTAATAAGGTCTCCTGGGGGTCTAGACCAATCATTCTTCATATCAAACCTTGCCAAACAACAGAAGTACCTAGTGTGTTAATAACATAGATTCCTGAGTCCCATCCCCGAAGATTCTGGTTCAGTGGGTCGGAGTGGGACCCAGACATCTGCATTTATTACGAAGCACTCCAGGTTATGTCTGATGCCACCAGGCCAGGATGGTGATAGCCACTGTGACCCATTCCTGGAAGGTTTCTTTAGGGCTTCCCAGGTGCAGCGGTCTGGGCTGGAAAACACAGTCACCCATGGACAAGCCATCTGGACAGGGGAATCTAAAGACTGATACACACAGGTGGGTACCAGTGATGGGAACTCCACACCACCCACAGATGTTCTGACCCTCCTGAACACCTCTCTTCTACCCCTCCACAGTGCATCACTCTGCACCTTCAGCACCGCCCCCACCCCACCCCCTTTCCCCTCTGCCCAACGGCAAGTTAAGGCACAGATGGAGCAAACCTCTGAAAGCAAGCTCGGCGTGAGGCGCCCTTGGCTTGGGAGAATTCAGTCCAATTTGCCACCAGTGTCTAGGCTGGCTTTTGATTATGTTGATGATAAAGACTGTAAACAAAACAGCCTTTCTCTACTAATTAGTTCCCTTTGAAGAACTCTAAATATCTTTAATTACGCAGTTTGAAAAGCAGCGGTTACCCAATCGGGCTGATGGGCCTCTGCGCTCCTCTCTCTGCCCACCTGAACGAAATATTTTCTTGTTTTCTCTGCTTCACACACCTAGGATGGGCTGGCAGTAAATTCTGTCAACTAAACGCCTGACAAAAGTGCTCTGATGTCAAGTATAAAGAATGCCACCTACAGCTTAATGTCTGAAAAAAAAAATCCCAAGGGCTGAAAACAATGAAGGGTTTTGTCTTCTTAATGCCCAGTATGCAATCGAGTGGAAATGCTACTTCCATCCGTAATTTACAAATGAAATTAAAGTTGTTGAAAGACACAGGGTAAACCAGAAGCCTTTGTTTCTCTGCAGAACAGGAAAAATTTAAACCACTAAATGTTTTAGCAGATTTACTAAATTTCCAATTAAATCATGAAATCTATTATTGCAGAGCTCTGAGAGGGCAGTGTGTCTCCACACATGCGCATTCTCTTTCTCTCGCTCTTTCTCTCGCCCCCACCAACATAGGCTATCCGCAAACCAAATTATGTCCCCCAACAACAGCCTTGTTCTGTTCCACCTGCAGGGGAAACCGGGGTGCAGAGAGAGGCACACAAGCTCAAAGGGGAGTGAGGCTGGTTCAGCAGTGGTTTGAGGGCACGGCCTAGGCTAGGATTTGGGAAAAAACCAGCAATTTGCCCAAGTGAGGGTATCGGGGCCCCCAGCTGGTGGAGGCAGCCCAGCTGATCAGGAAAGTCCAGGGAGCTCCTTCGTGGGGAGGGAGTCAGATCTGCTATCCAAGAGCACCCTCTGCCAGTTGGCAGGGAGGGCTGGCTGGAAAGGCCGGTGGCCCGGAGGTGGGGGAGAGGGCACACAGGACCCTGAGTGTACTAAGCCAGAGGGGCTGGGGCCCAGGGCCCAGAGAGATTCCATCTTCCAAATCAGACAGAGCGACTCACCTCTGGAACAATAGGCAGGGCAGGCAGGGTGGATACTGGTTTTCCAAGGGCTCTCCACGTTAATCCGCCCCACCAAATCCAGCCACTAGGAGCCTGAATGGTCCTCCAGACACCCATTCAGTAGAAAATGACGGGTGATTTTTGCCCTTGTCTCCCGAGATCTCTGGTGAGCACTGCTGCTCTGGCTGACATGTGTTTGTAAAGATAAAGCACCAGGCTACTTTGGGGGCCCTCCCAGGCTATTACAAAGAGCAAGTGGTGCCAACTCAGGCTCTGCATGGCTTTTTAGAATTGAGCTGTTAATTTTTTTTTTTTTTTAAATACACACCTCTCTCTGAAAAGGATTTATAGCAACTTACAATAAAGGCAAACACAATAAGGTCATTCAACTAAAATTAGAAAAGCAAAGCCATAGAAAAGAGAAAGAAGCAAGCATTGACTGTCAGGTGTAATAGAGTCACTGTGATTTAGCCTCAGATTAGGTACTGAGCTTCCTGGTAGCCAGGGCAAAAAAGGATACCCAGTTAGATAGTCCATACAACCTACTGGAAGGAAGCAAAACAATTCTCCAAAAGAGTTGTGTTTTTTTCCTGGCATTAAGTTTATCTGAGGGTCTTTGTATAGGAATTCCAAAAGCATCATACAGTGTGTTTGACAATCTTTCTATATAGCAAATGTAGAGGCAACTCTGATACAGCTATTTCTTACTATAATTTTTGGCAATTGTCAAGGGCGTACTTACATCACTCACCATTCAATAATGGTAAATCCTGATGGGAGGAAACAAAGTGGGAAATGAGGAGTAGCCAGACAAATGTCTCAAGTTTTGGCTCCTGAGTATTTCATTCACTCATTAACTCATTAGATATTTCTTAAGTCAGGTTCAGATGTGGGGGATACAGCAGAAAACTAGCAGGCAAACTCTTACTGTCAGATACTAAGAAAAAACTTAGTATCCTCAAAGCGATGGGTGGATAGCAGGCAAGCTTCCTTCAGCATAGTTGCTAAATAAGGACAGTTTTAACAGATGGATACTTTCAGATGTCCAGAAATCCCAGCTCAGATTGCCTAAAACAATGAAGAGATGTGGTTTCCTTGAGTCAGCAGCTCAGTGACGCTCTCTCTATGCTATACCACCTTCACTGTTGGCTCCATCTTCCGGCTGAGAGCAATATGGCTATTGAAATTCTGGGAGCCACAAAGATAGGACAACCTTCAGAGCAAATCAAGAGACTATTTCTTCTTGTAGCTTTCACTTAGGATGGAGGAAATGTTTTTTACCCTCTGTACCCACCCCGTTCAGCAGACTCTCTCTTTTGTCTCATGGGCCAGAACTGGCCCCCATGCCCATTCCTGGTCCAGTCCTGGTGATGTGGGTGAGGTCACCCTTTGACCAATTACGCCACCCCTCAAGTTTGGGTTAGAGTAGGCTTCCCCTGTAGTACTTGGTCAGGTGGGAAAGGAGGGTATTTGAGCAAAATTAGTATTGTGTTAGGCAGGAAAAGAGGCAGGGGATAAATGGATGCTGAGGTAGGCAGCTAACACTGCCAATTTGGTCTTTCAGTGTCCCCTCCCTGGGTTATCAAGATTAGGTGAATAGTGATCAAGGCTGTTGGAAGGTCTGTCTGCTTGGCTTCCTCCAGAAAAGAGGATCCTTACTATTTGCCTTATTTCTTGATCTAGACTAACCATTTCCCATACCTTTTGCCACTTCCTCAGTTTAGGTCTTTATTCTACTTGTACATGTTAAAAAAAAAAAATCCTCCGAAGTGGTCTTCTTATCTCCAAGTTTACTCAAATCAAATCTGTCTTCCACGCTGTTAGCAGAATAATCTTGTTAAAAATAAATGTACAATGTCATTCTCCTCCTTAGCAACTGATTTCACTTCCTATCTAGTAGAGTATAATGTAAACCATCTTTGCATTAGCACAAAAAATGAAATATTTAGGTATACATTTAATAAATATGCACAAGATCTAGAAGAAGAGAACTAAAACAACGCCAATAAAAGAAATCAAATAAGATCTAAATCAATGGAGAGACAGTCTATGTTCATGGATAGGAAGACTCAATATTGTTAAGCTGTCAGTTCTTCCCAACCTTATCTATAGACTTAATGCAATTCCAATCAAAATCCCAGCAAGTTAATTTGTGAATATTAACAAACTGATTATACAGTTTATATGAAAGGCAAAAGACCCAGAAAAGCCAACACAATATTGAAGAAGAATGAATTTGGAGGACTGGTACTACTTGACTTCTAAATTTACCATAAAGCTATAGTAAATTGAGACAGTATGGTATTGGCAAAAGATGAGGCAAGTAGATCAATGGAACAGAATGGACCCACAGAAATAGATTCATACAAATATTATCAATTCTTCTTTGACAAAGAGCAGAAGCAATTTACTGGAGAAAAGATAGTCTTTTCAATAAATGATGCAGGAACAAATGGATATCTACATGCAAAAAAATGAATCTAGACACTTTACACCATTCACAAAAATTAACTCAAAATAGATTATTTTCCTAAGTGTAAAATGCAAAATCGTGAAACTTGTAGAAGATAACACAGGAGAAAATCAAGGTGACCTTGGATTGGGTGATGACTTTTTTAGATACAATACCAAAAGCATGACTATGAAAGAAGAAATTGCTAGGTTAAACATTACTGAAATTAAAAACCTCCACTCTGCCAAAGACATTGTTAAGAGAATGAGAAGTCAAGCTGTAGACTGGGAGAAATTTGCAAGGACTTGTACCCAAACTATACAAAGAGCGCTTAAAACTCAACAACAACAAAAAAACAACTTGACTAAAAAATGGGCAAAAGTTCTGAACAGACACCTCACCAAAAAAGGTGTACAAAAGGCAAATAAGCACATGAAAAGATGATCAGCATCATATACCAATAGAGAAGTACAAATTAAAATGAGCTACCACTAACACACCTATTAGAGTGGCTAACCACTGACAACATAAAATGCTGGCAAGGATGTGGAGCAACAGGAACTCTCGTTCATTACTGGTGGGAATGCAAAATGGTACAGCCACTTTGGAACACAGTTTGGCAGTTTCTTACAAAGCTAAACAAAGTCTTGCCATACAATTCAGCAATTGTGCACCTTGGTATTTTACCCATGTGTGCAGTTCCATGTGAGTAGTGTGCCCATTCTACAGGGTAGCAAGTTGAGGCTCAGGGAAATTCAGGAATGTAGGTAAGATGGTGGGGGTGCTATTCAAAGAACTTTTGTTCTTTAGAAGAACAAAAATCCTAACATTTGCTTGTGGCTTCATCACCGATGGCCCAGAAAGTAGTCTGGTAGGGAGTTCATTTCAGACCGGAGATGGGTCTGCCCAAAAACCTGAGCTAAATCTATCAGGGTCTGTCTGTAAAGCAAAGGACTGAAGAGATTCTCCAACCCCATGAATAAATAGAGGCACTGGACTTGGTCTCCTCAAAACCTCAGTGTGGCAGAGGAGGGCATTGTGAAATTTCACACTACGGCAACCTCTCTGCCTAGTGTAGTGTCTGGCCCTCAACAGATGCACTTTAAATATCTGCTGGCCAAATAAAAATAAATAATATTTTATTTTCTAATATTTATTAAGTGCTTATCTTTTCAAAGACACCTCCACCTACCCTGTAGCTGATGTGCACATTAGCCATAAGGACCGTGTCAAACAGAATTCATAGCTCTCATGCTATGATGGAGGAGTCGGGACCAGAATCCAAGGTTCCTCCTGCCCAGGGCAGGGCACATTCCCTGTGTCTCAGAGCTGTCTTCAAAGAAGCAAAGGCTCAGTGAGTAGCACAGCTCAAGGGAAGGAGGCTAACATTTACTAAGAACCTGTTATGTATTATATAATTTAATGTCCACAGAGTCCTGGGGGCTAGATATCAATATTGCCATTTTAGAGATGAGAAAACTGGGGTTCATTGGAGGTCACCGCTTGCCTAAGGTCACAAAGATAACAGGTGCCAGAGTCTGGATTCAAACCCAATTCTCTTCAACTCTGAAACTCATGAATTTTCTTTATTTGATGCCAAGATACCTCCCAGTTTTCTAAATCAGGAAACTCCAAACGGGTGCTATAAAATAAGTCCATTTTGTTTAGAATGGAAACTGACTCTTATTTATTTATTTATTTATTTATTTATTAAGACTTTATTTATTTATTTGACAGAGAGAGATTACAAGCAGGCAGTGGCTTAACACACTGAGCCACCCAAGTGCCCCTGGCTCTCTGTTATTTCAATAAGAATTAAATAGTGGTAATGATCATGGCTTGTGGGTCCAGCTGATCTGAAGCAGCATCAACAAAGGGAGGGGCCTATTCACCCCCACCTAGCTTCTGTGCTGCTCAGCTTGTACCTATGGCTTTGGATTCATTTCTGGAAGCCGCCTTTCCAGAGGAAAATTGACCTTTAACCCCATGGCCCCAGAAATGACCACAATGGGCAGTGTGAACCTGTGGAGACCAATTTTTTGAGATGGGCAGCGATGTGTGTGTGTGTGAAGAGATTAGTTGTGTCTAACCTGGAGAAGACTGAGGGAGGCCTTGTGTTTGATAAACTATGGAAAGTGCTATTAGAAGAGGAGCCGTGGATTCACCTAATGTGGCTCCAGGAAGCAAAACTATGATCAGTGTACAAGAAAGCCAACTTCAGTTCATAGAGAAGAGCCCCTTCAAATCAAGGATAAAGTGGAGGTCAATTCTAAGTTAACAGGACCTCAGAGGCTACTCCACTCCCTGGCTGGTGGGGGCAGGCGTGAAGAGGGCCTGTGGCAGCTGGGGAGTCACTATTCGGTTCACTGAGAGGTGGTTCAGACAAGGAATCCAGGGGCTGTCTGCGAATGGGAAACTGTTCTGTCATCTCCAAGACTCCCATTCAGGTCTGGGCTGAGGCATTCTAATGGGGGAAGCAGGCCGTGCAATGGCACAGGGCTCTCACTATACTTTGGCACCTGGTTGTCATGTGGGGAGCTGAATCCTAGCTCTGGTGATCCTGAGCACAACTGTCAAAGGGAGGCCCTTCCACTCCTTCCACATCTGTTTCTCTGGCCTCAAGCCATCCTCACTTCCCCTACAAAGTTCCAACTCCTAAGGGTGGCACACAAGAGCCTTCAACAGATGGCCTCAACCTACTACACCACCCCATCTCCCTATGACTCAGCCCCCACGCCCACTTATGAGGCACACAGGCCTACTTATTGCCCAGACACACCACATGCTTTCAATCCCCTTGCCTTTGCCCATGCTGCTCTCCCCACGCAGGACACCTTACTTTTGTTAGTCTTGGTTAGCCCCTTCTCATTCGGCTCTTGCAATTCTCTAGAAAGCCTTCCATTTTCTCTAAATCCATTATGGCGCACCCCTGTGGACTCCCATGATGGCCCAGGCTCACCCCCAGGTCAGCATTTATTATGCTGTGGTTGCCCTGTTGACCCACCTGTTTCTAGTCCCCAGTTGGAAACCCCTCAGGGGCAAAACTGCCAGGTTTCTACTCAGTGGCCAGCCATGTGGGGCCAACCCCGTTAGTTGGCTGACAGGTGGCCTCTGAGAGAAACAAAAGTTTGTCTAGTAAATATATAAACAAAAGGTATTTCTAATTCAAGTCACTATGTTTAAGGTCCTATATAATCACGTTTTAAAAGAGGACCACAAACTCAACTGACATTTAATTATAGGGGTTCAAAAGACTGGTTTGGGGTGAAATCATGGAAGCCTCACCATGGAGGAGGGAACATGAGGTAAGTGATGAAGGGGTTGAGAAGGGGCAGGGGAGGCAGGCAGGGGAGTAGAATTAGACGCTGGAGTGGAGAGCCCATCCTAGAGATGGGAAGGCCTTTTAAGAGCTGGGTTTGGAGGCCTTGGATACCTGGCAGAGGACTTTGGGCTTTCTCTTACAGGCAAGGTTTGGAAAGAGGAGGGACACTGTGACTGTGCCATGTGAGGAGGCCGAGCTTGGTGTCTTGCAGGATCTCTCAGAGGCTGGTTGGGAGCTATAGTGATGTACCACAAGCAGCCCCAATGGGGTGACTGTAATAAAAATGGCGATGCTAGCACCTCTGGTAGGCTACATCTTTGCCTCCATTCTTCACCCACTCCCACCCACTCACAGTCTTGCCATGAGGGCAGAACATACGCCCCCCACGTTGAGTTGAGTTGAGTTGACGTTGAGTTTGGCCAAGTGATTCCCTTTCACCCATGGAATGTTAGCATATGGGATGTCAGCAAAGGCTAGAGATGCGCTTGCGTCTCAACAGACTTTCTCTGTTGGCTTCGGCCATTCCAATGAGAGGAACATGCTCTCATGCTGGTCCCAGAAAAATGAGAGGTGCTTTGAACAGCCTGGAACCAAAGTCAGCGGTATCCAGTTCGGAGATCAGCAGGACTCCAACCTAATCGCAGATGCGTAAGCAAGAAACAAATCCTTGCTGTCATAAGCTGCTGCCCATTTTCCTGCAGCTCCTCCTGCACAGAAGGACGAGTCCCTCTTTCTTCCTGTTCTCCCTGCTGTGTCAGGCACCTCAGTCTCTTAGCGGTGTGCACGCTTCTCTTGGCTGCCTCCTCATCAGCACCCAAGCCGGCTCTGCTCTCTCCAATCGTGACATTAAAACCTCCCTCTTGACCCCTAGTCCTCCTCCAGAAATCTGCCTGTTTCTCCTACTCAGTCTGATTTTCTGGAAAGTGGTCCATCCCGGCTGCTCAACTTCCCTGCCTCATTGCTCTGCCCTGAAATCGGAAGATTGCCTCTGCCGGCTCCTAAAGCCACCTATCTTGGACTGCTTCCTCTCTGCCACACTTGACTGTGGCCCACTTTCTCCCCGCCCAGCTCTCTCCCCTCAGTCGTGAGATGCCTCATGGACTCTGCCTCCTCGTCTCCTTCCAAGGCCCTAGTTTCTCTGCCCTTTTTTCATGTTCCTTGGGGCTCCGTCCTGGGTCCTCTTTTTCTCCCATTCTCCACCCTGCCCATGGGAGATCACATGCACTCTGAAGGCTTCGTGTATCACCTATCCACCCATGGCCTCCAACCCTCCCCTTCAGCCCAGAACTCACTCCTGAGGGCCAGACTCATAAACCCAAACTCCTCATGGACTCTCATTCGTTCATTCAACAAACTTTTTCTTGAGGACTCCTGGCTGCCAGACACTATTGTAGATGCTGGATATAGAGTAGTGAAGGAAACAGATGAACAGCCCTGCCCTCACGGAGCATCTATTTTACTAGAGCAGGGGAAGTCAGACAAGAAATAAACAAAAAGACAAATAGTATGTTAGAGCCGCTGGAAAGTGGTGAGCAGAGGAGGGATGTCACCCGTGCAGGTTTTTAAAGGCTCACCCTAGGGGCGCCTGGGTGGCTCAGTCAGTTAAGTGTCTGCTCAGGTCATGGTCCCCAGGGTTCCGGGATCAGGCTCCCGGCTCAGCGGGAAGTCTATTTCTCCCTGTCTCTCTATCTCTACCCCTCATTCGTGCGCTCTCTCTCTCTCAAATAAATAAGTAAAATCTTAATAAAAAAACAAATAAATAAATAAATAAAAGCTCATGCTGGCTGTTGTATTACAAATACATGGGGATGGGGTGAAGGCAGGGGTGGGGGGGGCAGACAGAAATAGGGATAGCGATTAATTGGGTTCTACTTTTGAGTACTTTGTAGGCACCTCAGACTCAAAATTGAACTCATTACCTTTTCCCAAACTTGTTCTCACTCCCATGTTCTGTGACACAATGAAGGGCACCCAGATTCCTGATTCCAGCCAAAACCCAGAGTCCCTGGCCCTTTCCCTCACATCTAGCCAGTCACGACTCCTGTCCATTCGTAGCGTCTGAATACCTCATCCGTCCTTGCATTCATTATTTCCCCGGTCACCAAATACTACTGAACACCTACCGGGTTTCAGACCAGTATCAGCGAGGTGAACAGACACGATCCCTGCCCTCTCAGTGCTTAGCGTGGGAAAGAGACAATAAAAACAAACAAAAAATGATTTCCTCTCACAATAACGGCTATGAAGAAAATGAACTAGTTTCAACAAAGAAGAAAACACGAGAGAAATCTTCAGTAAGGTGGCCAGGGAGGCCCTCCAGAGGAAGACACAGGGCTGAGAAGGGCTGGGTCTTGTGACAATGGGGTCTTCATTTCCTAGGGCTAACCATAGCAAGTGACCACATGTGGGGTGCCTAAAGACGAGAGAAGTTGGTTCTTAGAGTTCTGGAGGCTGGAAGTCAGAAATCAAGATGTCAGCAGGGCCATACTCCCTCTGAAGTCGCTTGGGAAGAATCTTCCCTTGCCTCCTCCTAGCTGTGAGGCACTCCTTGGCTCCTTGGCTTGGAGACACACTGCTCCAATGTCTGCCTCCATCATCACATGGCCGCCTTTGCTCTGGGTCCATACCTTTGTGTGTTCACTCCTCTTCTTGTAAGTACCCTTGTCAGGTGCTTGGGTGGCTCAGGGAGTTAAGCCTCTGCCTTCGGCTCAGGTCATGATCCCAGGGTCCTGGGATTGAGCCCGGCATCAAGCTCTCTGCTCAGCAGGGAGCCTCCCAACCCCCGCCCCCCAACACCTGCCTCTCTGCCTACTTGCGATCTTTGTCAAATAAATAAATAAAATCTTTAAAAATAAATAAATAAATAAATAAAGGATCCCTGTCATTGGATGTAGAACCCTCCTGAGTCCAGTATGGCCTCATCTTAATTACATTTACAAGGATCCTACTTCCAAAGACAGTCATGTTCTGAGGTTCTGGGTGAACCTGATTATTTGGGAGCCACTATTCAACCTGTTGCCAATGGCAAGATCTTTTGCAGGCAGGTGGAGCGGTCTTTACACAGGTCCTCAGGGAGGAAAGGGCTTGGAACAGCTGAGGCTAGTGAGGCTGAAACGTGAAAGGACCCAGAAGAGGGAGCTTGGAGAGAAAGGCAGAGCTGGATCCCAGAAAGAGGAGAAAGGAAAAGAGAGACAGAGACAGAGAGGGAATGAGACACCAGTGACGCAGCGGAGACCCACAGGACAGGAGACCTTCAGAAGGCGGTCAGCACAGAATTTCAGGTCAGCATGGCGTTGGTATGTGATGCGACAAGGTCTCCGGAGGACAAAAGGGGAAGAAGGGCACAGAAGTCAGTGGGACTGATGGTGAGGGAGAAACAGCCCCTTTCTAATGGCTTCTGTTTTCTCAAAGACATAGGAGACAGCTAAGAGGTAAGGGAAGGGGGGAGAGGAGAGAAGCAAGCTGGTTTGTGTTGAGGGTGAGAGACCACGCGCATGGGGGTGGCTGGGGGGGGCTTGCGGGTCTCCAGGATGGGCCCATTTCCTTCATGCCCGCGGCCACCCAACCCCATCAGGCCGGCACCCCTGCTTGATGGCAGCCACCTCCCATGGGCTTCTCTTCTGCAAGCCCTGGCTCTTTTCCCAGGCTAGTCCCTCCATTGCTGTCACCAAACTCACAAAGCATCCCACTGCTGTCTGCAACTTCCCAGAGAGTCCCTTTGCCCTCGAGATATAATCCAAACTCTTGAATGTGGCTCTTAAGACCCCATACGAGCCGGTCCATTACACTGTCTCCCGGCTTCCTTTCTTGCCTCTTCCACTTCCAATTCCACCTCTCAACCAGCCAGAATTCTTTTAGGATCCTTAAAGTTACCATTCTTTCTTTTCCCTCCAAGGCTCTGCACTTGCTCTTTCCTCTTCTGGCAATACTCTCTCGCTCCTGCTGCACGAGCCCTTCCCTCCTCCGCCTGCTAGTTCTCCTCCAGTCCCCTCTCCCCTCTCAGACTGGCCTGCTCCCCAGGACAGCCTCCCACTTTGGGTCTGGCTATGGGTTCTGCATAATCCTCTATGCTCCCCTTACTAGAGCAGTTACCGTGTTGTAATGTAATTGCTTTTCTGCCGACCCATGGCTCTCTAAAACTATAAACCCCTTAATGGACCATACCTTTGTTTTCATATTATTTGACATATAGCAGGTGCTCAAACCTCCCCCCAAGACAAAAAACCCTACACCTGTTAAATAAGGAAAACAGTTCATGTCTATGCTGAAGGTCATAAGTAACTCAGAGCTTTTTTTCCCTAAAGATTTTATTTATTTATTTGGGCGGGGGGAGCGTGAGCAGGGGGAGGGGCAGAGAGAGAAGTGGACTCCGTAACATCATGACTGGAGCTGAAGGCAGATACTTAACTGACTGTGCCACCCAGGCGCCCTAACTCAGAGCTTTAGAACAGTTGATCCTGCTTCCCCTCCTGGCACAATGCCATTGCACTGGTGACATCAGGGAACTCCACTCTGCATGGCCGTCGGGACACTATTGCCTGTTCATGCTCTGGTTCTCAGTCAGACTTGTAACTGTCCATCTTAAATTGCAAGAAGCTTTGTGAGGTTCCCCCCACCCCAGGATAATCTCTGCTGTGTCTGGCTGCTCCCGTCCACTTCCTGTCTCTTCTGCAATCCTTGGTCTCTTTTATTCGGTTATAGGTTATGCTTTTCTTTGTAAGTGGCCCTCTAGCTTCTGAAGGCTTGGGACAGTGTAGGTACTGTAGTCTCTTGGTCATTTGACTTCAGGTTCCCAGAAATTCCTACTTTAAGCTGTTCTTTTCCTGTAGCACCGTCCCAGTTCTGACACGTGAGGGGCACTTCCCACACTGCCTTCCAGCAACCTCCTAAGCATGGACTTCCGCTCACATCCGTGTTGTCCTAACATGGCTTCTCAAGTGACAATGGAAAGTAGAAGGGGCTCCCATTTCTGTTTTGTGTTGCTTTCCTGTGGGCAGGCTCTCTGTCCTCTTGGGAAGCATGTTGATTCCTTGCTCATGCAAGCACCCCCAGTTCCTACAAATGGCCATGACCGCTTTGTATCTTTTCCCATTCCATTAGTGATGTAGTTGTTCCTTTTCTCACTTCTAGTCTTCACAGCAAGAAAGTTCCCACCAGCTTCCATGTCATTAGTAGGTAAAATCACCTGCCTCTTGTCCTTCTGCTGTGTTCTAACCAGGTCCTGATCAGAGGAAGAGACGCAACACACTGATCTTTGCTAATTCCTCTACTGCTACGAGAGAGGAAATAAAGTAATACCCGCCCTCTCTTGCCCTTTCTGTGTTGACTCAGTACCTGTAAATTCCAGGTGGAACAATCCTGTATTACTAATTTGTCCATTTCTGAATGCACATTTTTTTTGTTTAAAAAAACTATTCTTGTCTATAGTTTATAAATAAATTTCTTTTTTAAAAAAGCATGTTTTCATCTCTGTAGTCGTTTGGAGTATAGCAAATACACTGTGTTAATGTTCCACATTTACTCCACTACCTTCTAGAAGGCTTTCTGTACTGTAGAGCCTGGGCAATGAAAACTGCATTTCCCAGATGCCCTTGCAGCTGGAGTTTCAGATGTGAGCATGGCTCAGCCCACTCAGATGCACTTCATGGGATTTGTAAGGCAGGACCGAGACATAGCTCTCATTTCTGTTCATTTTGCTGGTAAGCTCAGTCATGTAGATTCAGTTTCCCTGTGTCTGATCACTAGCTTTGCGAGTGTGGTCGGCCGGCGATTTGCTGGCAGGGATTCCAGTGGGCCCTTGTGTGGCTCTGGATGGAGAGGTGCAGGGACCTCCTGACCATGGTAGCATCCTGAGGATGACAGTGATGTTGAGGTTCTGGAGTTGAAGGCAGGAGCAGTCGCTTCCGATTTTGACAGAGCTTCCTGTTTGCAGAAGGCTGTGTTTAGCTCTGACGGTGGTTAGGTGGTACAGAGCAGTGCTGAGGTCATTCTGGAAGGTTAATGAACCTGTCTCTTCAGACCTTCCTCCAATCCTGAGAGCCATTTAGTGCCTTGTCATGGTCCCTTTCTTGCCTTCCTAGCTGGTATGGATATTGTCCTTTGCAACAGGACCTGACTCATATACCATGGAAGTACTTATTTGCAATATTAAATATAGTTTCTGATTAGAAAGACCTCAAGGCAGGAGAAGCAGCTATCTGAAAGGCAAGATTTAGGTCTTTTATTGGCAGCTACAGCTACAGAGGAGCCAAATTAAGGCTCTTAAAATTTGAGGTGTGCCTAGGACCTTTTGTGACAGCACCACCAATAGGATTTTGAGGCACAGATGGGAGGCAGAGAGCTCTGGAGACACTAACCTTCACATTAACTTGGACTTGTCCTAAAACTCAACCATAAATTGATGAGCCTGCTGGTCTAATTCTTCTGCCACAACCTTTCTAATGACCAGTGCCCTCTTCCTTTTATCTCCCTGTTGTCTCTCTGTCCTTCCCTCCTCTCCTGCAGGAATCCTTCAGTGTCACCATCTTTTCGCACAAGATACACACACACACACACACACACACACACACACACACACACACGCATGCACACACACAGGGGACTCCATTTGCAAAGAAACCTTGTGATATAAACAACACACCAAAGTTTCAAGGGAGACATGATGGCAAGATCTGCGGTAGAGCACATGCCTGGGAGAAGGGGCCAGTACTCCTATATGAAAAGCACAAAAAGGAGAAAGTAGTTCCCAAGGTAGGGGGAGAGGCTGACAACAAGCACAGGTCTAGGGATGGGCAAGTCTCTCCACATCTGTAGATGTTGGTTCCACTTCGCTACAATTTTAGGATTAGGCAATACTTGCTCAAGGTACAAAATTCACAGCGAAAAATGATACACATTAAGTTTCCCGCCACTCTTAAGCCCACACTCCTGGTTCCCCCTCCAGGAACCCGCTCTCCGGTGGGTTTCTTCCTCAGCCCATTTTCCCCGTGGAGCGCCTCTGCTCTGGGGGTGGTGGGAGTGCGGTGTGGAGACCTCCAAAATGGTAGGGAAGAGCTCCAGAAGGAGAAGAGTCTGTGGTGGGGGGCAACCAGGACTCCAGAATCACCGGCTGGGGCCGGGTCGTGGATGGGTCCGATCACGCCGGTGGGCAGGATGTGGGCACTTGCCGGCTCTTGGCCACCCTTCCGGAGATCGCTGATCCGCCTGCCGGAGGTGGGTCCATGCCCTTCCGGTTAGCGCCATGTTGTGTCAGCTTCTGTGATGCTTTCCCTTCAGCTGCAGGGTATGATGCTTGGGGTGAGTGTTTGTTTATACATGTCATGTCGTTGTGCTTTCGGGTCGCAGTATGTGCACGTGAGGCAGAAGGCTGCTTGCTTGGGTTTTAAAGTATGAGGGGCTGCCGAACACTCTCTGCCCCCATCGTGGAACGTTGCCCCATTAGTTTACCCAAGGAAAATCTGTGCCGGTTATAACAGGTAGTGAGAACAAGGGCGAAGAGAAGAGGAAACCTGAATAATCCTTTGGCAATTCTGAGTGTGACACGAGATTCTCTTCCTTCTTAGCGATTCTGTGCCTCCTTCCTGATAATTTTAGGGTCCGCTATGTCTCTTGCTATGAGAATTAGCATCAGCAGCTTTCAAAATGACTTACCAGTTAACCCCTCCAGAAATCTTAAGACATTATTCTTTTCTTCTCCAAATTTCCCATCCCTAAGCCTTCTAATTCTCCTTCAAATTTCCATCTGTAAAGTTAATACAATCCAATAAGAAAATAATGTGCTCTTGAGACGCTGACATGCTCAGAGCCATTTTATCCTGCCCTAAAGCCTGGAAAGTTTGAATTTTCCTTAGGATAAAAAAAGTAAGAAATAATAGAATAATTCACTGTACTGTAACAATTAAATCCAGCAATTTAATATTGCCCATTGGTAAATATAATGCTTGCAACGACCAAAAGTCTCCCATGTATTGACAGACAAAAACAAAGTTATAAATCTAAACCTCCTATTCTGAACCACATTCCTAAATGTAAATAAGCATCCAAGCATGTTGCTACATATCTTTACAGAAGCAATTACAAACAAGCCTTATCAGTCGCTAAGTCACCAATGCACACAACGCTTATCTGCTATGCCCTCTACTGGATAGAGTACACAAGGCAAGTCGCATTATTTCCAATTAATTTTTGGCATCATCACACTGCATCTGCTTTAGGAATGCAAGGCGTGAAATTTATAGTAGCAGGTTTAATATTCCATCCAGCCAAAATTATTTCGCTACAAGGACTTACCTTTGGTGGAATATTTTGGGGTGGATTTCTTTTTTAATACGTAGATTGCTTCTCCCCTTCCTGCAACCCTCTGTCCAAACTCTCAAGCTGTCACCAAACTCAGTACGTGGCAGGAATAATTTCATGCTGAGTAAAATGTGTTTAATTTCACATTCTGTAAGAATAATTACTTAGCATAATGCCACTTAAAATGTATTTCTATCTGCAAATGCTAATGAAGCTACAAAAACCTGAATCATCTTCGGAAAGAATTAGGGTATTAAGGGGGCTTCTCCTTCACTCCCTCTTCTCCTGTAGTGACTGCCTGAAGAGAGAAACCGAGGCCACAGGAATAATCCGAGACCAGATCCTGCTGTCTTTAAACTGGGTGTGAGTCCAGTGGCTTGCAGGGAACTTAATCCCACAGACCCCTGCTGAATCTCCCTAAGATGCTGGAGACACAGCCAAAGGCTCCCTGAGATGCCCAGTCTTCACCCAGTTCCCAGTGGGTGGCCGCTAGGAGGGTGCTCAGGTCCAGGGCCAAGGAGGGCCACCTACCCTGATGGCAGGGCTGGCGGCAGGCCTGTGGCCTCTGGCCTTAAGGAACTTGTCTCTTGACCAGTGGTGTGCCCAAGTAGTAAAGACCACTGTTGTAACTCCTATTCATCTTGAGGCTTAAAACAGGCAACACAGAATGACAAAGAGCAAAAGGGAAGAGGAGTACTTTGCCATTAAAGTAGTTTTTAAAAAAAGTTTTATTTTGAAATAATTTTAGAATTACAGAAAAGTTGCAAAAATAGTTCCGGGAGCTCTTGAAAACCCTTCACTGAACTTTCCCTAATTCAGGATTGTCCATGAGAGTGCAATGATCCAAACCAAGAAACTCTTGGTATAGTGGTGTTGACTACACTATACAGACTTCAATTCGAATTTTACCAATGTTCCCACTGATACCTTTCTTCTGTTTTGAAGCCGAGCCAGGATCCCATATTGCACTTAGTTGTCCTGTCTCCTTGGTCTCCTTTAATTTAGGACATTCTCTGTCTTTCCTTGCCTTTCATGACCTTTTGAAGAGTACTTTTGAAGAGTACTGGTGAAGTGTCCCTCTCTTTGGGTTTGTGTGATGTTTTCTCACAAGGAAGGTGAGGTTATACATTTTGGGCAAGAATATTACAGAAGTGCTGATTTGTCCTCACCACTCTGTAGAAGTGGGACCTCGTCCTCGCCTGCGGTGGAGTAAAGCAAGGGCATGTGTGGAAGGCCTGAATGAACCAGCCTGCCTCTGGAACCAGGGTGCTGGGTCTCAGGGGAGGTCAGCACGAGCCTAAGAGCACGTGACAGGCTTCTCACACCTGCCTCCTCCTTTCTCTGTTACTATCGGGTGACGAAGGGAGAAGTGAGAACATTTCTTTGCTATTGGCAGATAGCACTGTGGGTTTTTTTTTTTTTTTTTTTTGTCAGAGAGACAGCGAGCGAGAGCGAGCACAGGCAGACAGAGAGGCAGGCAGAGTCGGAGGGAGAAGCAGGCTCCCTGCGGAACAAGGAGCCCGATGTGGGACTCGATCCCAGGATGCTGGGATCATGACCTGAGCCGAAGGCAGCTGCTTAACCAACTGAGCCACCCAGGCGTCCCAGCACTGTGGGTTTTGTTTTGTTTTGTTTTGGAAGTATAGACACCCTACATGGGGCTCAAACTCATAACCCCGAGATCAAGAGTTGCACACTACTGACTCAGCCAGGCACCCCAAGCACTCGTGCTTTTTTAAAATCTGGTGCCACTGAGCTCTGCAGGACGAGGGGTGGCCAGGGAAGGCAGAGGATGGTGGAGGATGGTGGAGGATGGTATGGAAGAGGAGGCGTGGGCAGAGGAGGACCACATGGCAGTGGGTCCAGCGCAGCCCTCTGTGGGCTCAGCAGGGCTCTAGAACACCGGAGGATGAGATAAACACCTCTGTCTGCATGGGAGCTTGTTCATTCGTGTGAGGCAGTGGTGGTCAAGTTTCCCATGAGCATTTGTAACAGTGAAGACACAGGCGGGTTACCCTCGGTGGGGTGAGAGGGTAGCAGCGGTGGTGAAAAGGACCCTTGGGCAGATCTGTAAGGTTTGCATTTTGGCTTTCTCCCCTCTTACAGACAGAAGCTCCACAGGGGACAGGCCCTTGCCTGTCTAGTTCCCCCTCTCCCTCCAAAGACCTAGTACCCAGGCCTGGCACATTGTAGGGACTCAGAAAAGGTTTTGATAAAATGAATGAAGAAAAAAATAGGTGAGTGGGTGAGTACTCATCTGCAGAACATACTGGCGGGCGCCCCACTTATCCACCACCGGGACACCCATGACTCTGGTCCAAGCGTGGTTTCGAAAGCTCAGCAGCAGTCCCGAGTTCACGACTCCAAGCCTTCTGCCCCGTGCCAATCCTCTAAGTGCTCTGGGAATCTGCGTCAAGGAGACTATTCCGGAGAGAAGGAGAGGTTTCCGGGACCAACAGAATCCAGGCTGTTTGGGGGAAGGTAGAATCAGATCCAGATCCAATGCAGAGATGGCGAAATCTAAGTCTGAGGAGAGAAGGCAAATGGTAGTGATGTTGAAGCTTCCTTCCACGTGGACCATGCTTTGGGGAAGCCAACAGGAAGAGGGAAGGACCGTCACAGTACTGGGGTCACATGGGATGGCTCGTCCTTGTGTGTGCGCTCGGATGCTTTCCTTATGAATGGGACGGCTTCCGATTCTTCGTCTGCTCAGTGCTTCTTGGTTACTCTCTTATAACTGCCAGTTTTCCATATGTTAAGTAAATAAGTTATTTATCATTCAATTAATAATTATCCATTTATCATCTAAATTGAACTATTTAAGTTTTCCAGATAAAAAGGGAGGCCTTTTTAAAATAAAGAAGAGAGAGGCAAGGCAGCAGGCAGCAGGGGGCTCTTTAGACTTGTTTTACTCCGGTGCATAAAATGGATGGAAGCTGGTTTTACTGGCATGTTCGTGGAAACAGCTGGTCCTGTGAGCAGCTGGTATAAAGCCCATGAGTACTGTATACAGAGCAACCCCTCTATCCTTACCGACGTATCCTCAGTGAATCTCTCCTATCTCCACTCTACAGAAAAGGAAATCAGGGCACAGAGACACTTGCTCCACGTCATCCAGCTAGTAAACGGCAGAGTTGGGAGTCTAGGTCTGATAATGATACTATATAGCACTTCTGGTGCAATCCACAAAAGGCCCGTGCTTTCTGGAACAGCCTGGAACCTGGGAGAGTGAATGGAAGAGTTGGGAAGGACTAAGTTCCTGCTCTTTGCTCTTGTAGGGACACGTCCTTTCGTGTTCCTGTCCACCTGGGCAATCTGCATGGGAGGGGCCCTGCCCTTCGTGAGTTTCTGTGGGAGACTGCGCTCTGTGATGGGCACTTTCAGGGATGAGACGAAGGTTTTTGTTAGGGCATTTCTTTAATCCTGTAACAGTCATGCACTATAATAAAAAAGGAACATGGAATCTCTATCTTACTAAAATTTCAAGAAATCACTCTAAAACCAGTTTCTAGTTTTGCTTGATTCTTCCGTAGGTTCACACATTCTGCTTTGTTCACACATCACCTTGTTATTGGCTCGTAACAGTCAACAGGTTTAGGATCTGAGATCAGCTGACTGTCCACGGGGGATGTGGAGGAGGAGAAAAGTACTGTCACATAAATGCTAACCCTGCGAAATAGATCTCCTTTACCTTTAGCCCAGAGTTCTGCAGTGTGGCTCGTGTGGTCTTTGTCTCAAGGATTACACCAGACATACTTGCTTCCCAAAGATGAAGGGTCAAACTACTTCCAACTCTGCCAGGAAACATAGGACATTTAGGGGGATTTCAGATCACGGAAGCCATTCAATGGCTACTAACTGGAATTAGTTGCTTTATCAACAACCATCATAGTTATTGATATTACCTCTGTTCTATATATTTTTTACAAATCACGCATATGTCTCAAGAGCCAAATGTGGAAAGAAATCACTATTACCTAAACACTGGATTGGTAATGTTCACAACTAGGAAACCAGACATTTAGGTCTCTGAAGAGGAATCTGCCTTTTTGGACACTTAAAAAAAATTTAATAGAGTGGCTGAAGCAAACAGAACGATCATGAACACTAGCTCTAGATGGCCTTGGTTTCTGGGAACAGAAGTCGAATTCCCCAACTCAGTGAACATTCCAGTGGAACTGGGACACATTTCCTTCTGCAAAACACAGAAATACTATTATGTTATGAACCCTGCTCAGAAGGGTTAAGGAATACATAAATTAGTGCAACATTTTTCAAATGGAGCTTCCAGTAGTTGATTCAGCTGGAATATAATCTATGCTAACAAGCTCCAAGATTTCAAAGTGACATTTTCTTATCACACTTACAGTGTTTTAATTTGGATACATGTTCCTAGACCCAGAATGGGTAGGAAAATTCTCTGCCAAAGGCTAAGGACACAGGCTCTGTCTAAAAGGGAAGGGAAAAAAAAAAAAAGAAATTCTATTTCAGAGGTTTGGAGAAGGGGAAGAAAGCAGGTCAGTGTATGGACTTTTAAACAATATCCTACAACATAGTTCTCCGTTTTAGATACCATTAACATCTAGAAAAGTCTATCATCATTTTCATATGGTCGCATTATTTGGGATCTTTAACGTGACACAAAGTGGACAGTGCAGTGTAGCTGGTTTTATTTAGTTGTGATGGAAATCACATTTACTGAGCCAAACAGTTCATGCTCTGGTCCCAGCTCTGCTACAACCTGGCTGTGTGAAGTCAATCAAGTCGCTTACTGAGTGCAGGCCCGTTTCCTCATTCACGAAACTGAATTTGCCGTGCTGGTTATACTAGATGATCCCTTACTAACTTTTTGGCATTCACGTCCAACAAAGTTGGATAAATCCCCCTCAGCCAGTGGCTTTCTGAGGTATTCTTTTCTGTGAACCACAATAACAAATACATTTTATATTATGACCTAGTTCACATACATGTATATATGTATATGCAAGTGCTTTTTACACACACACACACAAACACACACACACTCTCAATACATAGCCTGATACATCTATTACACATGTAACCACACACCCATATGTAAGGAATGAAACTATAAGTTTCATGAAGGAACACAGACCCTTGTTACCTTGGATGCATCATCATAGTTTTATTGTATTTCATTAAGAAAAAGATGGTCCCAGTTTCCACTAAATTGATGCCATGACCCAAGCTGATAAACACCATAGCCAGGCACAGCTCTGTATGCTGAGGAATGGCCTCAAGGGGAATGCAGGTGACGGGGTAGAATTCTAGTCACTGATGGGCTCTTGGGTGGCTCAGTGGGGTAAGTGTCTGCCTTCCGCTCAGCTGGTGATCCTGGAGACCTGGGATCCATCGAGTTCCCTATAGTGTGGGGCAGCCCGCTCAATGGGGAATCTGCTTCTCCCTCTCCCTCTGTGCTGTCTCCTGCTCCCTCCCTCTCAAGTAAATAAATTTTAAAAAATCTTAAAAAATAAATTCTGATCACTGAAAGAAAAACATAAACACTAGGTAGATATACAGCGGAAGAAATACTGGAGGAATGTATTCTAACTGTAGCAAACAAATTATGACGCAGTACTAAACACAACTGCTAAGTACAAGTGCTTTCCATCAGTGAACTTTCTCGTTTTAAGTGCTGCATAGTTGAACTTTGGGTTTTCATTCTTTTATAAACAAAACTTTCTGAAACTTCCTCTTACCTGTTAGACTGTCAATTTTAACTCTTCAGTCATAGGAATGAACCCTGGTGTTTTGATAAATGAATCATCTTCCATTGATAAACAACCCCTTTTAAAGTTTCTGTAGCTTTTGCTAAGAGTATTGTTTTTAAAGAGTTTATTTATTTATTTGTTTGATAGAGGGCGAGAGAGCACAAGTGTGGGGTAAGTCAGAGGGACAAGCAGACTCCCCACCGAGCAGGGAGCCCAATGCGGGGCTCAATCCCTCCACCCCAGATCATGACCTGAGCTGAAGTCCGATGATTAACCAACTGAGCCAGCCATCCAGGCACCCTCGCTCTAGTATTTTAAAAGAGCCTTTGCTTTTTGTATAGTAACTTTTAAAAGCACTGTTAATAAAAGGTAGAGTTATATAATGTTTTCCTTCCACTTCCGGAACCCATTTTGAGGGGCGATACTGCAAGAAGATTCTAGTCCTTCCATCTTTTACCCTGTCCTCAGATCCCAGACGGCCCTCTGTTGCAGTGTTTGAGTTCGCATCTTGGCATGCCAGGGTATCCCTGGGATTTCTTGGGTCTCGAACAATACTCAAGGATCTAGGGTACCAGGTGACCCACGTAGATCCCATCCCACCATTAGCCCACGATGAGAAAACGGGGTCTCACTTCCCAAGCAGTGTTCTCTTTTGGGTTCAGTGGCTTGCACTTTCCTGTAACAAGCCACAAGCACAGGTAGGATGGGTATTCCCAATGGTTCCACCATCCTGGGATTATTTCACTGAGATGAGAAAAATCTCAAAATATCTTCTTTACCAGGTTCCATTACAAAATTACCTCTTTTTAGGTAACACTTCTGCATAGATGATGATTGTGGTGTGCATATTTTCAAAAACAGGACATAATATCCATTTATCAGTTTGTAATCTAGAATATATAGAGATTCTACTCCACCTATTATATTTCTGTCCCCTGGTATTACTGATACAGGTTTACAACAATTGAAGTTATGAGAAGGTTAAATCTCAGATTTGGATTTCTATTTACCTTTCATTCGAATGTTATTTAACATCCTCCTCACCTAATAGCAATTATGGACAAGGCAAGACGACTGGGGAGCTGGAGAAGCTCCATCCCTGGGATGGAAACTCGGGCCAGTTATCGGCCTTTGTGTTTGATCCGCATCTTGCAAGTTTCTCTACCTTATCAACTCGACTTTTCTGAAATCACCACAATATGTCACTGAAAATTAACCCTAACCAGTAACACCGGGGATCTGAGGAAAAGATCCAGAAATTTCCATTTATAGGTCAATAACTGTGGTAATCCGCAATTATTTTTTATTTTTTATTTTTTATTATTTTTATTATCTATAGTTTGGGAACCTCTACGCACCTCTCCACCCCCAACTTTTTTCTTTTTGCACTATGACCTAAGCTAACCTTTCTGTATATACCCTTTCTACCAGATGTACATTACAGTGTTGAAGAGCAAATCAGAATTTTTTTTTAGAAAAATCCCTTTCTCAAGTTATATTCCTATTAGTTTGCTTTCCTATATCCAGGTAAGCACATTGTGTTATTCCTGAGGCTTTTTTTGCACTGTCCTATGCTGATCCAAATCAAACAGACCTTTCGAGGGTACTGACAATGACGTCTTCATCGAATATGATCGCTGCTAAAGCTGTAGCTCCCTGTTTGCTCGGTAACACTGTGCCAAGATCTTGGCCTTTAGATGTTCCCAGAATCCCTGGAAACGTTCCTTATTTGTTTGTGAGTATAAGCTCTAGAATGATTCTGCATCCACAACAAAATAGGAGGATGAATAAAGCAGTGTGAATCTTTTCCTGGGCTGCAATTTCTTTTCTTCACCTAACCACAGGACTTGGAGCCACTGAGAAGACAAGTAATACTCTATGTTGGTGCATTTACAAAATATACTAGCATTAAAACAGAGTAAAAGGATTTGCTGTAACAGGATCCATTTTTTCTTCAACCTTTGGTATTAAAACTCTTCTTTCTGAATACTAAAAGTATTAACATTTCTAAATTCCAAGGATACTGATGGGAACTATGATTAACTATTGTTTAACTTTTAAAATATAAATTAAAAAACCAGTCTTCATAGGTCCTAGCCTGATGACTTGAAGAAATCAGCTGGGTATCAAAAAATCATTGTAACACTCAATCAAAATGGGCTTTATTTAGATATCACAAAGGCTAAGGAAACAATGGTTCTATCATTAGGAAATACTAGGAAGATGGACAGAGATAACACTTCACACTGTCTATTAGACGATCTCAAGACAGTACACTAGAAATTGATGCCCTTCTATTTTGGCTTTATTATGGGTCATAAGACAAAAGCATTTTTTTTTTTTTAAAGAATGGGGCCTCTGAAAAACACTAAGAAAAGAGGATTCAACAATAAGAAGGGAGCCCAGCTTTCATCAGTGGGCATGGGGCTGGGGGTGGGGGCGGTTAGAGGGCACGGAGCCACTGTGTCCTGCCCTGCATACCCTCGGCCGGGCGCCAGCCTTGGGGCCGGGCAGGAGGGCACCGCAGCGCCAGGAGAGGCAGGCGATTTTGCTGGCTCCCACAGAAAGCAAGATTGCCTACTGATGGCCTTAAGAATGGCACATGAAGGCCTCTCAGGCCAAAGTCCAGGCAGAAGTTGGCCTTGTGGGGTTCCTGTCGTCCTGCCAACTCGTGGCACTCTGGGGACATTGCTAGGAGAATCCTGGCCAAATCCTGCATGAGAAGTCACCTCCTTCGCATGCTCTTCCATGTGGGGGGGGGGGTGAGACTAAAGGAGACCCCTTCTGTCAGGTCTTGTGGTGCTTGTGCACCAGCCAAGGAAAAGGAAGAGCAAGAAATAGAAAGCAACTTGTTTAACCGCGCACAAGAGAAGGGAGAGAATGCTTCAGAAGAGCTGATCTGGAAACAAGCCCGACGGGCCCAAGTCTCAGCTCAGCTTTTTGTTTTTTGCAGGTGCTGAGGGTTTTTAGCAATTTGAATAATTATGACCCTATCTACTTTGGGCCATCACATAGATATCGTTGCTTTCTTCAAGAGAGAGCGGTCCAAAGCCACTGCCACACAAAATACCGGGCAGAACAATCTATGCACCATATGACCACAGTCGGAACCGGACGTCCATCCTGACGGACGTCCGGAGCGCCTCTGCAGAGACACAGACGTACTAGGCAGATATCCTCAGAAAGAGGCCACCATTTGCCATCCTTAAGGCCACCAACAGGCAATGTTGCTTTCCGTGAGGTCCTTCCGACGCCACGTGTGGACAGATGCCCACGGATCTCCAGATACTCCCTCGCCTCACCGGTGCCCGCCATCTCTTTCCTGAACCGAGAAAAACAATGCCTGGGCCGGGGAAAGTTCATTTGAATTTGATCGTACTTTTCCTCTTGAAGAAAAGTGGAAATCCGAATCGCACACGATTTCTTTCAAACGGATAAACTTAGACGATTTCTCAGGGCTTCCGTCCATTTTTTCCACCACGCCGCATCCAACAGGTTTTTGTTTTAAGGTAAACCAGGTTTTTGGTCCTTCCCTGTGGAGAAGTTACTTTCAAGTCAGTGAAAGTTCTTGGCCCATGATGAAAAGTCTTTGCCAATTAGTACTCAACAACTCCAATTCATTTTTTTCTGGTTCAAGATGAGTAGGAGCCTAATAAGGCTGTGATAAAAGGGCAAAAGGCACCGAGAGCCAAAAGCGGATTAATGAGCTCCTCCATTTATTTGTCTTCCTAACAGCTGAACTGTTACAACTATTGACACTCTTCAAAAGGTTCCGCTCTGAACCCTGTCCAGGCACTGCAGGCTCCAATGGACATCTTCAAATCCAGAGAATGGAGGGGCAAGAGCTTCCCCCGTGTGATGCCAAAACCAACAAAGCCCCATGGATCAGGTAATGAAACTTCAGCTTTTCCCCCTTTGAGATTTATTTACTGGCAGCTGACAAGGGGCAAATTCAGCTCGAATTGTGCAGTCAAGGCCCTGTCAAGCTTTGAGAGGCACCCTTGTCTTGAAGCACCTTCATGACTGGCATTTCACTCAAAAGCCCTCGGCACTGGTCCTTAACAGCTTATGACATCACAAAGGACACTCCAGACAGATGCCTACATGGCATCCTGCAGCATTTTAAAAGAGAATTAGTGGTTTTAATTATGGTCGTAGTATGAAAGGGAACCATGCAAGCTCCACGGGAGACCTTTGATCAGACCCTTTTGCTAGTACAATGCCACGGAACTGTGACTATTCCTGGTAAGGGGCCTTTTCTTGCTGAATGACTCACCAGTGATCTTTGAATGCAGACAAGCTTCTAGCCCTCCCTCTTCATTAGTGAGCATTTCTATAC
The DNA here is from genome assembly GCF_964662115.1 of Mustela nivalis. NCBI lineage: Eukaryota > Metazoa > Chordata > Mammalia > Carnivora > Mustelidae > Mustela > Mustela nivalis. The sequence continues at coordinate 43,014,989 of NC_139025.1, forward strand.
AGGGGCCTATATAGCGCTTGGAGTCTAGGAGCTATACAATTGGGGGGAAAAGAATCCCTACAGATTCTGGCCTCTACTTAGGAAATGCTGAAGGACTCGGAGTGACTTTATTCATTAAAACAGGTTGCTATTAATTAACTGTCATAATAAAATAAAGAACTATTATTTGCATTTCTTACTATGTTCTCTTTAGTAATATGTATAAAAGATGCTTGTAACAGAAATGAATTTATTGAACCACTTCCCCATCCCCCTGCCCCCCCCCATCCCCGCCTTTTTTCTCTCTCTCTCTTTTTTTTTTTTTTGCATTTTGGCAGCAGGAGCCTACTAATTATTGGGCCCGGATTTACAAGCCCAAACAGAAGTAAAACATAAATATAAAATTAACTAAGGAAATACAAAATCCTTTTTATTTGCCACTTTATGCAACCGAAAGAAAGCAAACAAATTAGCTTTATTTTTTAATCATTTCAGAGAATTGTCAAAGACAATAAAACTCCCAACTTTTTTCAGAATGTTCACTGGGTTGGTGTTTAGCTTGAAGTGTGAGATTATGTAACAACCATAGCTACTCAGGAAAAAAAAAAAAAAAGGATTTTTAACTTGAAGCAGAGCAAAGTTAGCTCTTTAAAAAAAAATCGCTTTTGGGAAACAAAAAATGTGTCTTTGGTCTGGTATTACTATTTTATGAATTTAATCTTCAAAATTGATCCCAATAATCAATAAGCAATTTTCAACACTGATCCCAATAAAAGACTCACAATCGATATTTAAAGTAAGTGAAAATAGCCCATTCTCTTCTAGCATCTAATCAAGCAAAGTCATTAGGTGAGAGACTGAGGAAGTAGGAAGGTTTTCAGGAAGATTCTCACTGATATGCTAATTGACACAGGGTACACAGAATTTGCATACATAGCACATCACAATCATTTAAACACCCAACGAAACAGGATTGTTGTACCAGATCTGGGAGATGACTGTCTTGAATTTGTAAAAAAATTTTTTAGTTTTTTTTTTTCTTAGAGGAAAAACGTTTGGACTTTGGAATTCCGGAAGCTGAACGATGAGCAACTTTTTCACATCCTGCTGCCTTAGACATTTTTCCTATTTCTCAGACTTTGCAGTTCTTTTCTTAGGTGCTTTAGAGCAACAAAAAGATCAGGCAGCTGTGGATCATTCTGCGCTTTCTGGGTGTAGAGACGAAAGTGTCTGATGGTTTCCGATAACAAGACTTCGGGGTCTACACCTCTTTCCTGAAGACGTAACATCCGCTCACAGGCGATGGCATAGTTCTTGTGCCAATTCACTGGGTGTTCCTTTTGTAAAGAGACGATCTCCTTATAAAGCTGAAAAACAGCAAAGACGTTGGTTTGCCATTGTTATCCCTTGACTTTTTTTCAAAACACAGAAAACACAGAGGAATTAATCATACAAGAGGAAAAATCCAAGCAGCCTATAGTAAAAATCGAATCATTGCCAGGCCATGCAGAAAATGCAAGAATGTGACTGTAATTATTACGGTGGCAGGAGGCAAATGTGCTTCATCTGAAACTGCTTCTGGGGTTTTTCGGATGTTGCAGAGGGAACCCAAGACGCACTGTGTCAGGACAAAATGCTCTTCCTCCAGAAAGATGTTCTGGGAAAGGGATTTAGCTCTAATTCATGGAAAGCTATTTACTCAACAGGCAGAAAGGTTGAAACTCTAAATTTAGCTGTTGGAGAAAAAAAAATAGCTTTCTTTAGAAAACTGCATAGAAAAAGAACTGGAAGGAATTTAAATTTTGACCCTCTTTTTCACATAAATTTCTCTCTTGTTAGAAACAACAGTAGTAACAATGGCAACAATAAACCAGCTCCAACAAATCCATCATTGAATAGGCTGGGCGTAGGAGAATTTAAGAGACATCCTTAGAGCGAGATACCAAAAATCTTCAGGGCATCCTATAATTACAATTTCGATAGTTAAAATTTTGCCCACAGAAATCAGGAATTTTGTTTTGCAACATCGGAGATCATAGGAATTTGGACAGAGTTTGAACCTTTGATATTGAGTTTTCCAGGGAGAAACATTAAAATTTAACAAATAAAGTAGATCCAAATCTGCACACTGGAATACTAGACTTGTTTATTTGGAAATTCCACAGCCTTCTGGGAGATTAGCAAGTTGGAGCTGGATCTGCAGGAACACGAAGTTGGCCACAGATGCGGTGAACACACAGAACGAGGAACAAGGAATGATGCTTTCTCCAGGGACAGGGGCTTCCACTGTTAGAATGGTATCCATCACGTCATTCAGTGGAAAGGGACCCGATATACTAGCTATTGCCCCAACTTCCACTCCAGGGCAGATAAATGCATCCCTACCTAACCTACTTTTAAATTGCATCCACAGGAAAAATCTCAGAATTCATGTTCGATGTGTCATTTTGGTATTTAATAAGCTTTGGTCTTTCAGCTGGCTTTTAAAGCAGTTTTCCCCTTCGCTTCTTTCCCTCCAGAACAAAGGAAACAGTACCTTGAACTTGGATGGACATCATAGCTATGAAGCTAGCCTCCCACTCTTCCATTCTCTTGGTCAGATACCCAGTATTTCTCTACCTTTCCTCATGGTCTATTGACTCTACTGTTGCTTCTCTTCCCAAGCGTCCCTTCGAAGAGGGAGGGACGCATGTGAAGCGCACGGCACACTGGCCGGCACAGAGCACAAGCTCAGAACTGTGTAGCTTCTTTACCTTCCCGAGTGCTCAAAGACCTACCAAGGTTCTGGAGTTCAAAACAGAGGCCAGCCCTTCAGTGAGCACTGTTCCAGTGGCTCAAGAGAAAAAGAGGCTCAGTCGTGTGTTCCCTGTTATGTATTCTCTAGCTATGGAACAATCATACTGCCCGTTTCTAGAACACTGTTACTGACACACCATTGACTTATCTGGGGTGGCTCATGAAGCCACATGTGCTGTATCTTAAGAAGCTGGTCACTTCTCATCCCGTGGAATTATATTTCCTCTTCTATGGGTTACTGTGACATTTATCTTGGCAGACTCTATTCTATTTACTGGGGACACCCATTTATCAAATGTATTCCTAAAGATAACGGCTATTTCCTGCTCCCCCACTATTCCTGAACTTTAGGTCCCCCAAACTTAAAGTTCTGTATACGCTATTGAGTGGAATACTATAAAAAACAACAAAAATGTCCTGCACCTAGAAGAATGTTCTTGAACCACCAGTGCCAGGAGGTGGATTTGTGTGGACCCATCACGTATTTGACCTTATTTGGCTTGCAAACAAGGTCACACATCTGGAGACATACACACAGAAGAGACCTACCGATTTGTGTCCACTGAAAAGAGTAAAGTTTACAGGCCCAGAGGGAAAATATATCTGTGAATTAGCTTCAGTAATGGCCTAGCCATTGACCATGGGATGGGCCAATGATAAGAATATGAAATAACAGTAAGTCTCAGATTTCTCCTCACTAAATACTGCTTTTTCACACAATCACAGGGTATTAGAGATGAATAGGATATGGCCTCAGAAGGACACGTGAGATAATTGATAAAGCTTAAAGCCCACTTCTATTTTTAGAAGAAATCAAGGCCTGGAAAGGTGAGCTTAGAGTTGGCAATTAACGGTGGCGCTGGCCTTGAACCTGGAACTTGCTACTGCCAGATGGAACTCTAGCTTGTCATCTCCTATAATCCATCCCTTGCTGTCCCTGAGTGGTGCCTCGGAGGGTTCTGCCTCTGTCCCTGTGGACTGTCCTCCCTTACCTACCCTCTCACGACTCTGACCTGCTGTGTGTCTGGCCAGCTCCTTCTGACCTTTTCAAGGTGACACTCCAGGGACGTCTCCTCCGAAGGCTCCCCTCCCTTCCTCACCAGCCCCTCTCCAGGACTGGAGACGCATGTACAGCTTGCTGTCCCTACAGCTCCTCTGTAAACCCTGCGTGTCCCTTGCAAAACTGAATGTAAGACTGCTACCTCTTGGGTAGCAGGGACAATGCTTGGTTATCTTTGCCACATACTGGGTACAGGCTAGGCGTTCAAGAAAAGCTCGGTGAGTAAATGAGGACAGAAATACACAATGAGCCCATGATCACAATATTTAGGAGTCAAACGAGTCATGCTCACGGGACACCGTGCAATTTGGACCGAGCACCGAACTGGTGCCGGGTGGGCAGCCTCACAGCAGCCTGGAGGTAGCACAGACACCTCAGTTGCTCACACACATGGCTCCAGGGCTTGGGTCTTACTGGCCCTTGCCAGGACATCTGTTTGCTAGACAGTAGGCTCCGAGACAGTCTCTGACGGTGTGTCAAGAGCCCAGGGCTATGAATCGCAGAAAAGCAGTGACTCATTAAGAATGGGGAACAGCACGTCCTGTCCTCCTGTTCCTCACAGCAAGGACCCCCATCCTCGATGGCTAGTTTGGCCTCCTGGGGCCACAGTCCCAGCACAGAGCCAGTCTCCAAAACCCTTTATCTTTCTCACGAAGTCCCAATCAGCCACAAACCTATTGCTTCAAGTGCCATGAGGGGCAGGATGCTTGCATGGAGGGCCACCTGTCAGAACTTGTCTGGTGGGGGCTGGGTCTTGTTCCAATTTCTTCCTATGTATTTCCTGTTGCTGTTGTAACAAATCACCACCAACACAGTGGCTTGAAACAACATGTGTGTATTATCTTCCACTTCTGGTGGTTAAAATACGTAAAATCAAGTTGTTGTTGTTGTTTTCTCCAAAACCAGCAGGGCTGTGTTCTTTCTCGAAGCTCTAGAATCTATTTCTTTGACCTTGGTAGTTTCCAGAAGCTACCTGCCCTCCCCGACTTGTGGCCCCTTCCTCCACCTTCCAGGCCGGCCACCCAGTGCCTTCGAATCTTACCGTCCGCCCTCCACTTGTATTATCACCTCTCCTTTTCTGCCTCAGACCTTCTCGCCTCCTTCTTAGAAGGGCCATGTGATTATACTGTGTCCACCTGGACAATCCAGGATCATCTTCCCACCACAAGACCCTTAATCACATGTACAAAGTCCCCTCGGTCATGGAAGCCCGTCCATCCATTCACAGGTTGTGGAGATGAAGACACAGACATCTTTGGGGATGGGGGATCATCAGCCAACTGCACCATTTACTTTAGACATTATTTGTGATACACGAGTAGTATTCCATTTATACCGCTTTACAAATCAAATAAAACTAGACATGACAAAGTAAAAACTTTACTAAAAACTCTCCATTCCAATCACCACCACCTTCCCTCCAAACATATTTAGGGATATAAAAGTGTAACATACGTTGTACGCGTGGGTGTAGAGTTGAGCCTTCACACTTGAAGGTATGTTCGCAGTTTCTGCCAGGTTAAAGATGAAGAAAGGTGTTTTCATCCTGGGAGTCAGGGTTTGGGGAGGGAGAGGAACCTTCATTAAAACCCTGTTGTCAAGTTTCACATTTAAAGCTACATCTGTCTTGACTTCCCACTGATAGAGAATATACAAAACCCTTTACTGAATACTTTTTCCTTTCATAGTCACAGACGTTTACTCAGAACCAACAACAACTTCTTTCCCCGCTGCCAACACGCGGCATTCACAATGCTTGCCAAAGCTTTGAGGAAAAAGCTTAAATTCTTCATCACGATTATACATCGGTTCTCCACCAGATGTACATCACTGTCACGGGAGAGCAGCTGGGAAGAGGGGCACAGGGGCACTGAGTTCGTCAGCCCAGCCCCGAAGTGCCCATCGCAAGGGCCCATGCCATGTGTGATTCGTTCTTCAAAGGCAGTCAGACTCTTGGACCATGTGTCTCATCCAAACTGTCTTTGGCAAACCCATGAAGTCAATACCTGCCTGGATCATGACCTGCTTTCTTCTTTTATGTGATTTCCTCCCCAGCTTTCCCACCTTCAGTCACAGTGAAGTATTGTGCAAACATACGGTGCATCTTTGATCAGGTCTTCAAAGCAAGTGTTTGTCCCTATAACTAGGCTGATCACTTGCAAACAGACCTTCTTCCAACTTTTTCCAAAAACACTGCTGCCTAAACCGCAGTATGGCTATTTTTGTAATTGCTATTTTGAAGCTCCATTTCTTGACTTAAAAAAAAAAAAAAAAAAACCCTCTTTAAACTTATGTAAATCCTTTATATCATAACTCAATCCTCAGTGCAAAGCACAGTCTCTGGCTCAGACAGGGCCCCCTTCCTTTGCTGAAGGAATGCTTCCCATGTACTTCATATCCCTGTCGGTATTCCACTGAGGACTTTATTTTTTTAATATATTTTAAAAAATTCTTTTTAAAAAAGATTTTATTTATTTATTTGACAGACAGAGATCACAAGTAGGCAGAGAGGCAGGCAGAGAGAGAAGGGGAATAGGCTCCCCGCTGAGCAGAGAGCCCGATGTAGGGCTGGATCCCAGGACCCTGAGATCATGACCTGAGCCAAAGGCAGAGGCTTAACCACTGAGCCACCCAGGGACTCCGAGGACTTTAATATTGTATTTAGGCCAAAGTCTGTGAGTGTTAGATATCTTGAGTATTTTATTTATTTCTTAAAAGGTTTACTTATCTGAGAGAGAGATAGTGGTGGGGAGGGGCAGACGGAGAGGGAGAGAGCCAGATTCCCTACTGAGGGTGGAACCCCACCTAGCGCTCGATCCCACCACCCTGAGATCACCATCCCAGCTGAAACCACGAGTCAGATGCCTAATTGATTGCACCACCCAGGCGCCCTGGTATTCTAAATATTTAAAATAACGACAGGAACCAGCGGCATCCAGAACGTCCCTGTGAAGGGCTCCACAGAGGAACAACAGCATGTCAGCACTCAACAAGTCCGTCTGCTCCACTGGACTGTGAGCTCCTTGAGGGTCAGAACCCTGTTGTATTCACAGGTGTGGCTTCCAAACCCGGCATGGTGTCTGGCCTCTAGGAAGTACTGGCTCAGTGCTTAAATAATTAGCATATTACCCAGGGATTCAGGGCCTTACCAACTTCCCCTCAATCAATTATACTTTGGTTTAGTTGAGGCAGGAGAGCCTCGGAGCAGCCCAGAGTTCCTGAGTCAGGCAGAGGGGAGTTCCAGACTCTATCACATGTTGCAATTTGGCTCTGGACAAAAACCTCCGTTTTGTAAAATGCTCACAAATGCTATTTTGTTATCAACACTGAATCCCAAACAGACTGCAAACACGTAAGTGTGGGCTAGTCACCTTGCTTGCCACATCTCTTCGTTGGCCACAGATTCCCAAGAAGATGGATCAAACCTGCAGTTACAAGAAAACAGTGACATTTTTCTGCTGGCTACATTTATTGCTACGGACATGTAATCTTTGTTTTATAATTTCACAGGGCAAATAAAATAGGTTGGATCTTGAAGTACTGATAGGGATGGAAATAATAAACTTCTCCTAGAAAAATCTGATCGCTAGGAATTTGAAAGTTTGGTAAATGTGTTCTTAATCTACATAATGAGCCCCAGAGCCCCATGGGAGCAGACTAAGGATTAGTGGGAAGAGGCTGGAGGCACGGAAGAGCCAGCTGTTCCTTAAGAAGTGCTAGCTGGGCAACAGGGACGGGGCGAGGCCTGGGTCGCTCTACGGATGCAGCCAAGAACCAAAGAGCTGAGAAGCAGGGCGATAAGCCTGAGAGAAGGGACTCCTGGCTTTGCTACCATCATTGCTGGCTGGAGCCAGGATGCTGCTCACTGGACACTTGCTAAACCATCTGCTGAATTTTTCTTTCTCTTAATTAAACTTTCTTATTATGTGTCTTTTTTGATGGAATGGACATAACAAGTGGTGTTGGGTACTTGTCCTTTGGCCAGCTGTTTGCAGAAAAGTTTATATTCTTTTTTTTTTTTTTAAAAGTGAGTTCCATATCCAACATGGGGCTCAAATTCACAACCTTGGGATCAAGAGTCATATGCCCCAATGACTGAACCAGCCAGGTGCCCCAGAATAGATTATTTTCTAACTTTTCCTCATGATGGTCACTGAGTGCTTTGATAGAGACCTCCTTATCCATCTCCAGTGGGTGCAATGTGGTCTGATTGCTCATAAATGGATCCAAAACCCCTTTGTAGCATTTTTCATATCATCTTGCCTGTTCCTGAATTATAAGCAATAGTTATCAAATCTTTAAATAATTCATAACTTAAAAATATGCAAGGGAGGCACATTCCTATCGAGGGTGACTCAATTTCCATGGGAGAGAGTCCGTTCTGTAGAGATGCTTATAGGAAGACAGATCATTCCACAAAAAACATAATGAGGCTAATGACGAACAACTGTGAAGAACAAGTTACTCATCAAGGGCCAATCTCTCCCAGAGAGAAGTTACATGCCATTCCTAAAGAACAACAAATAGAGTAAGTTCATGCATTGTGCAAACTCTCATGGGACACAGAGTATCTTGCAAAGCTCTTCTCCTCAAAATGGATATCTTCCATTTTGAGGGTGCAAGACAGAGGATGACAGACAATATGGCGTCATGAGAGCTGGAAGTGGAAGACGCTGTGCCCCAAATTGTCGGGGAGCCACAGCCCCCCTTGCCCTCCAATCTCCCTACTGTTCTTTAAACATGAAGACAAGAAATACATGTTCTCTATTAGGATTCGCATAGGCAGCAAATAACTGTATTAAGAACTAATTTAAAAAAATTTAAAAAGTGCATGGGCATCTCAATATTTAGTAGGTTTTTTAAGCACACAAAACTGCTATGATCTGATGAAAAACACAGCTGCCATTCATACCTTCCATATTCTTCGGTCCAGTTATAGATATTTCTTGTAAGTTTAATCCACTCCTCAGGGTTGAATACAATCTCTGAAGGAACTAATTTGTCACAAGAGCCCCAAGGCCACAGTGAATAGTTTTTTTTCCAGGTTGGGTCACCTTCATGAATTCCTATGCAAACAAATGTTTTTTTTCTATTGAAAACAGAAAAATATACATACATTTTAACTCAAAGTTCTAAATGTTAATAAATATAATTTATGAAGGGTGATTTTTGACTCCTTAAACCATTAAAAACCATTAATAGTTAAAAACCATTTAACCATTACACATGGTTAAAACCATGTGTAAACATTCTGGTTTATTTAAATCTTTCCCATATGGGCTGTTTAGAATTTACATTAGTGTAAAAAAAGCTGTCTGGGGGAGCTGGGGTAAGTTAACACACATAAACGATAAAACTGATCTGTTCATAACATTATAAGAAATCACGTTGGGACAAACATTGTTAGTGTCCATTTCTGTGGTCCCGTCTCACAGTAAACAGACACTTTGACACCTTTTTTTTTTTTTTTTCATTTTACAGGTGGAAATATACAGCTGCATTTACTTCCCTACTTGGATGTCTCCTTCCTCAATTCCCACTGTCCTTTATTTTTTGTCTCTTTTATCATTACTGTATTGTACCTATTGTTTGCATTCACAAATCTCCCCGAGTAGCCCAGAAGCACCTGAGGATAGGCTCTCTATCTCTAAATTAACTCTGAGTCACACATAGCACAATGCTTAACTAATTCATAATTATTTGCTGAATAAAATTAGTTAAACTGAATAAAGTATGAGGAGCTTTGAATCCTGCAAAAATCAGGAATAGAAATGGTTTAAATAAGCTTGGTTCAAACTCACTATAACTCAATAGCTCTATTCCAATTCATGGTGTATGCCTGAGTAGCTATTACTAAGTATGGTGAGGGGTGGGGGAGCATATTAGAAGAAAGTACTTGAAAGTGGAAAAACTTCATGAACTTTGAAATGAGATACTTTTGGCATAGATTTTAAGGCTTTTCCCCACCATTTATGACCTTTGTGATTTGGAGAACATTACTTCACGACCTGTGTCTAGTCTCCTCATCTGTGAAATGGGTATAACCCTTTCAGAGCTATTTAAGATTAAATGAGGTAACTGATACAAAATACAGTGTTCGAACATGAGAAGAACTCTGGTTCTGGGGAAGACGGAGTAAGCACACTCTCCCCATCCCTCCCACTGCACACTAGACTTCGTGGACAGAATGTGTGGAATGGGAGGACTTGGAGACACTAGAATTCTAAGTTCCACCAAACCTGTGGTGAGTTCGCCATCTTTCCCCTTCTGGTTCCCAAAATTTAGAGGGAAAGGAACATGTCTCTTTAATCAGAGGAGCTGTGGTTGCAAGAGCTGGGAGCAAACCCTCACTGCTCTTTACCTCCCTGTGTTCTCTGGCAGCCTGGTCCCAGACATAGACAGTCACAGAAAGTGCATGGCAGAAGAGGGAAACTAAAGCCCCAGTTTTCTGACCAGAGAACTGGAAAGAAGGCTTCAAGGTGGGGGAAGGGCCAGGGTCAAGACAGAAAGGAGGGAGGTCAAGACAGCAATCCCATAAAGTTGTGTATGAACTCCTGGCTTATCTCTGAGCTCTGTATGTGTGGATCTGTTAACAGACTTTGAGAAATGAACCACTGGTCAGATGGCCACCCAGGTCCCAGACTGGGTAATGGGCAGCATACACAGGGACGGATTTAGATAGCCCTCCAAATGCATTGAAAACAGAACCAACACTGGAATTATAGGCCTCAGAAGGCAGGTCAGAACTTGCAGCCTGAGATTTACCTGCTGCTAAACAAACAAAATCAACATTCTCTTGAGGATTTAAATAAGGCCCAAATATTCAAAATGTCTAGGATACAACCCAAAATTATTTAGCATACGAAGAACCAGGAAAATCTCAACTCACATTGGAATATGCAATCAATAGATGTCATTTCCAAGATGACACAGATATTAGAATCGTCAGACAAAGCCTTTAAAACACCTGTTATAAGCATGCACCAACAAGGAAAGGGAAGTACTCTTGAAACGAATGGAAAAACAGAAAATCTCAACAAAGAAATAGAAGATATGAAATGGAACCAAATGGAAATTACAGACCTGAAAAATACAATGATGTAAATTAAAAATTCACCAGATGGGCTTAATGTCTGGAAAGAGAGAGAGAGAGAGGATAAGAAAGAGAGAGAAAAAGAGAGAGAAAGTGGGAACTGGCAGGTAGGGCACTTGAAGACAGATCAAGAGAAATAATACAATTTAAACCAAGTGCAATAAGACTAAAAAAAAAAAAATGTACAGTCTCAGGTATCTGTGGTCTGATGTTCATATCATCAGAGTCCCAGATGGAGAAGAGAAAAAATGTAAAGCATAGGAAGTAAAGAAAGAATGTCTAAAAAGCTCTCAAATTTTGTGAAAGATACCTTTTTACAGAAGAAGCTCAGTGAACCCCAAACAGATCAGACTCAAATCCATGCCAACAGACCATAATCAAACCGCTAAAAACTGAAGACAAATAATCTTCAAAGCAGCCAGAGAAAAACAATACATTGCACAGAGAACAACAATTTGAATGACTGTGAATTTCCCAAATAGAAACCATGTAGGTCAAAAGAATACAAAATAACATTTCTGAAATGCTGGTGAGGGAAGGGGGGGAACCAAAAAAACCCCCACTAACAACTCAGAACTTCATATCCAGAATTCTTCAAAAATGAGGAAAAAGTAAAGACATTTTCAGGTAAAGGAAAACTAAGAGAGTTAGTGAACTCTCTTGTCCTAAAAGAAATGCTACAGGAATATCTTCTGATGAAAGAGAAATAATACAAAAGGGCAACTGGACAATCAGAATAAAAAGAAAGGCAACATTTCTGGTAAATAGCTGCATAAATATCTTGGACTATTTTTTCTCTTAAATTTGAAAATGTACATATGACAGTTAAAAACAAAAATTATCACGGGTCTGATATAAGATACATGACAACACAACCAAAAGTGGGGAGGTTAAAGGGACTTAAATGGCAGTAAATTTTCTATATTCCACTTGAAGTAGCAAAATATTAATCCTGAGTAGACTGTGAAGAGTTCAGTACATATACCGTGATTCCCAAGATCAACTGCTTAAAAAAAATCTACCAAAAGACACAGTAAAAATCTCAAAAAATAATTAAAAATTAATTAATTTTATAATTAAAAATAAAAAATACTATGAAAACACTAATCAAATTAAAACAAAAAACCCAGAAGAATTCTTTTTTTGTAAAAACAGAGAAGATGTAAATGCCATTCAATGGCGTTTTCAGCAAATATGAGGACAATCTGACATTTATATGCCAAAAAGAAGTAACAATATAAAACCCCTAAGAAACCTGTCTCAATCCCCTGCCCCCCCTTATGAAAAGTCACTCAAAGTAGATCACTGATCTGAAATGTAAAATAAAACTATTAAACTCCTAGAAGAAAACATGAGAAAATCTTTGTGACCCAGCATTAGGTAACAAGTTCTTAGATGTGACACCAAAAAGCATGATCCAAAAAAAGAGAAAAGTATAATCTGTAAAAGAAAAAAATGATAATTGGATTTCTTTGAAATAAAAAACTCTTATCTGCAAAAGACACCTCGAAGAGAATAAAAAGTCAAGCTACAAACTATATGAATCATATTATTTGACAAAGAATTTATACCTAGAATACATAAAGAACTCTTAAAACTCAATAGTTAGAGAAACAATCCAATAATCCCATCCACATTCACACACAAACCTGTCCAGGAATGTTTATAGCAGCTTTATCCCCAAACTGCAAACAGCCCAAATGCCTTTCAACAAGTGAATGGATAAAGACACTGTGATATACTTCTACAGTGGAACACTACTCAGCAATGACAAAGAATAGACTATTGGTACACACAACTTGGATGGATGTCAAAGGCATTATGCTCAGTGTGATACGCCAGTGTTCAAAGGTTATACTTCATGAATCCATTACATGACATTCTGGAAAAGGTATAATGACAGCAATGGAGAACAGGCCAATGGTGGTGGGGGTGAAGGCCTTGGGGACAGTGTGACCACACAGGAGCAGCACAAGGGAATTTCTGAGGTCATGGCTCTGTTCTGTTGTGGGAGTTTACACAAGTGTACACACGTGTTGAAATTCATAGAACTCTACGTCAAAAAAAAAAAAAAAGAATAGAATTTTACTGCATGTTAAAATAAAATAAAATAGTAAATTTTAATATTAGCTTCCTTCCTTGTAAAAAGTACCCATTTAGAGAGCTTTCATATGATACTGATGGCGCAATGCTTGGGGGAAAAAGTCTCTATCAAGTGCCTCTTGATTGTTCATGTCCTCTGACTTAGTAATTTCATTTCTGAGAATCTATCCTAAAAATTCAAACTTCCACCCCCTCCAAAGAAAAACTATACACACAGTCATTTAATATAGTCTATAATTTTACCATAGTAAAAAATTAGGCCATGTTAAATATCTACTAATAGTTCCATTCCTCTATTATTAAAATATAGTACATGTACCTATTCAGAGTGTGTAAAAAGCATTAAAAATGGTTTTATGGATTGCATGGAGCACTGGGTGTGGTGAAAAAATAATGAATACTATTATGCTGAAAATAAATAAATTAATTTAAAAAATGGTTTTATGATATTTATTAAAAAAGGATTCTTCTGCATTATGCTTTCAACTTTGTAGAAAACATGCATTTTTGATTTATTTGTATTTCTGAGTGATAGAACTGTTTTTTCTAGTTAAAAAAATATTTTTTTTTCTTAAAGATTTTATTCATTTATTTGAGAGAAAGACAGTGAGAAAGAGCATGAGACAGGAGAAAGTCAGAGGGAAGAAGCAGACTCCCCATGGAGCTGGGAGCCCAATGCGGAACCTGATCCCGGGACTCCAAGATCATGACCTGAGCCGAAGGCAGCTGCCCAGCCAACCGAGCCACCCAGGCGCCCCTAAAAAATAATTTCTTCTTCTATAATGAACAATGCTACTTTTTAAAGTAAAAATTTTATTTTAAAATGTTACCAATATGCACCATTAATCATGAGGCCCTGGTTAGTCAAAAATACTAACAAAAATTGATGGCCCAGAAAGTTCATCACCGTGTTACATTATAATAGCCAAAGTCCAGAAACAACAAAAGTGTCCAAAAACAGAATATTTGTTAAGTTATCGTGCATCTATTTAAGAATATTAAACAGTCAAGAAATGATGGGGAAATGTGTCTGACATGATACCAGGTGAAAAGAAACTGAACAGTTTCTAAATTTGATCCCAGCTAGTACACTATGACTGTGTGAGAATGGTACATGTTTGTGTGAACATAATTGATGGTAAAACTGAATCGAATTCCAAAAAGTTTACCAAGATGATAAGACTATGACATCTGTCTTAAAGACAGAGGTTACTGCTCTTAACACTTACCGGTCTATATTTTTTAGAGTTTCCAAGGAGCATACAGCATTTCCATAACAAGGCCAGGCCTCATCCATGGCTATGGGGTAACACCCTTGACCACCTGGACCCCACCCTCCCTCTACACTCATCCCTTCACCTAGCCGTCTAAGCCCTGTGCTCCACACTTACTGGACCACCCCCACTTTCCCTAGAGCTCAGCCAGCCCTTTCCAGGACTTTACACAAGCACTTCCCTTGAATCAGCCTTCTCCCGCCTGCTTGGCAAACTCCTAGTTTGTCTTTAAGTCCCCAACATTTTGTCCATACCAACACTACCATGCTTCCCAGATGACCGTGTAATTTATCTGCTTCAGACCTCACACACGGCCCAAAACCCTCCCTGAAAGCCCGCAAGAGCAGGGGCCGTGCCCAAGCGTCCGTAGCCTGTACAGTTGTTGGGGCATCTTGGCCAATCAGTGCTTATTAAGTAAATGCAGAAGGAATGCCACCAGGCAGAATTAATTGCTTCTTCATCCATCTCCCAGTTAAACCACCCATTCAGTAAACACAAAGCCTGGCCGGTGTAGAGCGTATCCCATTATATTACTGACAGTTACATGCATACCCATGTATAGATGCAACTAGACTGTGGTCTCTTTGAATCTGGAACTCATCTCACTTTACTGCCAAGGCCTAACATGAGCTGGAACATAGCAGATTCAATAAAAGTTTGTGAGGTCGCAGTAAATAAAATTCATCCCGAAAAATTCCTTTTTATGGATGTTAATGGCTCTTGGTATTTCATTCCAAAATAGAACAATTAAATGTTACTCTCATAACACATTGATACCAATTACTTACTGCTTCATGAGCCACAGTAAACTCAGGCTCTGAACATCACATATCATATTCTTAGTAAGGGATAATTTAACTTGGGAATTTAGAGATAATTTCTCAAGTTCCCTTGATAAGAGAACAGAAACTACCCAGCAAGTCTTCTTCACACCCTGGATAATCCCAAGCACTTTGTGGCTAGGAAAAATGTTCAACACTGTACTACTGAAGGAGTTATTCATTCTTGACCTTAACTATGAACAATTTTATATTCTTAAGTATAGAATTCACAATTCTCCTATGTTATCTCAGCCAGCATAACTGTAGGTGTTTTTCTTATTTACAAAAATGCCTTATCCTTTATAAGAAAAGAAAAATCCTTAGGCTATTTTTATATAGTGATTATTCCCGGAAAACATTTGCTTTACACTTAAAAGGGGGCCACGGTGTTGATCAGGGGAACCTATAATTGCTTGCGATCCACCTGCAATGATTTCAAGTAGACAGGCACATCTCCAATTTCTCTGAATTGTACTAAGATCTTATTTGCTATTCTTGTTAATCTGTCTTTATTTTTCCTTTACCCAGAACAATAACATTTATTTCTGCCTGGCCTCATTTATGCACAGATATTCAATTTAATTACAAAGCTAATCTCACCGGTGACAGGAAAATAGGTGTAGAAAATTGGTCTTTTGGATGAGGCACAGCTGCTACATAAACAATTTTAGGAAAGCTTAAGATTTTAAAAAAGCTATTATATGAAAAGAATGCTTACTGTTTATTTATTTCAAGAAAATGATAAAGATTAAACGTGACCATTCCACTAGGTAATACTCCTTCCACAGGATTCCACCGGTCT
Organism: Mustela nivalis; assembly: GCF_964662115.1. Lineage (NCBI taxonomy): Eukaryota > Metazoa > Chordata > Mammalia > Carnivora > Mustelidae > Mustela > Mustela nivalis. The sequence goes on from NC_139025.1 coordinate 43,030,917, forward strand.
CCAGGAAAGTTGACACCTGGTAAATGCTTCGCCATCTTGGGTAAATACCACTCATAAGTCATCATCTATCGGAAAAATAACAAATGATGTCATAGTTTTGATATACTTGTTAAAAAAGAATCAAGTTTATAAAGTATAATGGAAAAGTTCGAAGATACAGATATACTCATTAAACATTAATACCACAACTCACATATGTGGCACTGTCTTCTCCTCTAATGACTTAAACCTTGGATTTCATTTCTTAAGCTGTGACTATTATTGGTAACATAAGCACCTGGTTTGATCTCACCTCTGTGCATCTGTCGGACTACCCAGAATGATCTTACCCCATTCTCCTAGCTAGAGGATGTGTACCCAACTTTCAGGCCAAACTCAAGTACCACTTCCTCTGTGATGCACTCCCCGCTCCCAGGTTCCACAGCAGAATGACCGCTCCTACAGCATTTTGCACCTACCTCTGTCACAGCTCTGACCCTACTCCTCGCTCACCTGTGAGATTCTAGAGGGAAGAGACTGTCTTCAGCTCTGTGTCTCTGCACCTAGCACAGGGCCTGGCACTGACTGGTTCTCAAATTCTATTTGCTGAAATGAAATGTTTAGGGTGGCCAGACCAGATGTGTCATTATTCTTTCATTCATGCATGTACTCAAGAAACAAGTACTGCTCACCTACAGTGAAGAAGATAAAATCCCTGCCCTTGAGATGCTCAGTGCATGATCATCTAGACCTCAAAGACAAAACCCCTTTTGGCTAAATTATGTGACATTACTAGTACATCCAAACTGACTACATATCATCACATGTTCTTTGGGGATTTTATTTATTTATTTGACAGAGAGAGATACAGTGAACGAGGGAACACAAGCAAGGAGAGTGGGAGAGGGAGAAGAAGGCTTCCCCATGAGCAGGGAGCCCAACACAGGGCTCGATCCCAAGACCCTGGGATCATGACCTGAGCCGAAGGCAGACGCTTAACCAACTAAGCCACCGAGGTGACCCTCCACATGTTCTTTTGATTGAAATAAATCATTGATATCAGGAAAAATCACTTTCTCTTAATTCTATACTTATCTATACTTTTATATGTACAGATTTACTTTTTTTAAAGAAAAGACTATTTATACTTTCAAAGCTTTATAACAAAAGTTTATATATCCTCTTTTGAACAACTATGTTTATGTTTTACTTGCTTTATACAAGTAAGTTAACTTGAAATGACAAATTACTTTTAATCTAGGTATATGTTATAAAAACTCAAAATATATTTATTTTATTTTATTTTTTAAAGATTTTATTTATTTATTTGACAGAGATCACTAGCAGGCAGAGAGGCAGGCAGAGAGAGGGGGGGGGGGAAGCAGGTTCCCTGCTGAGCAGAGAGCCTGATGCAGGGCTGGATCCCAGGACCCTGAGATCATGACCTGGAGGTGAAGGCAGAGGCTTAACCCACTGAGCCTCCCAGGCGCCCCTCAAAATATATTTATTGAATTTAGATTTTATTACCCAACAGTTTCAGTTCTTGGGGATACTAACATTAATTCTATACTTTCTACATGCTTTGACCTCAATAGTTCTCATATAATTCTCAAGGCAACCTTATTGTGTGAGAATAATTACATTAGACACCGCTGACTGCCCACTCAACAGCTAAAACCCTCTTCTCCCTCACACAATCCTGACTTGGATCAGGTTATCCAAGTGAAGCTAAATGCTTGGGTCTAGTCTTTCTCCTCGGCTAGAAAGTAGTTTAGGAATGGGCATATGACCCACTACTGGTTAGGGGGACCCGAGGGAAGGTCTGCTAGGGGCTTCTGGGGCACATGTTATTCTCAGCAGAGAGAGAGGAAGGTGCGGGGGGAGAGAGAGGAGGATAGAGAGGGAGAGGAAGGGAGGGGAGGGGAGAGTAGGGGAGAGGCACTTTGCTCCATTTTAGGACGTGATGTTTGGAACCGGCACTCATCGGTTCAAGATGGATGGAGAGAAGTGGCCCCAGGACGCTGACATCACTGAACTGCTTATATTATTCATCCTAAAACCTCCTATCTTCAGACTACTTCTTATGTGAGATTAAAAACTGCATAGTTTAAGCTACTCTCAGGTATTTTGTTTCTTGCATCCAAAAGCATCCTAACTTATATGATGATCATTTCCATTTTATAGATCAGGAAACAGAAGCGCTGAGAGGAAAAAAAAATCATTAGCCCCGTGTCACACATCCTGGAAGTGACAGAATGAGGACTTGAATTTAGGTCTAATTAACTTTGAAATCCAGGCTTCTCAACGATGGTTGCTGCCATCCTGATTTTAAGTACTTAAAATCATGGTGGGATACCATATTATAAACTAACAGCCTAGCTTTTGTCAGAATCTACACTGAAGATCAAATTAATCAACTTGCGTAGATGATATAAATGCAAACTGCTTACAAAAATGTGTAATGTGCAAATTTCCCTACATTTGCAAATCTGTTTATATAGTTTTCTTCAAAAAGTTCAAATTATTCATTCATTCAATACAATTTAATAAATACTATGCCTAATAATTTGCTCAATCAAACTAATCATAGTATTAAGATTAGTATCAAGATGAGGAATTTCTCTTTCCCTGATGACTGGTCTAAAAACACCAGAGATAGATTTATTCCCTTTTAGGTATTTGCGGTTTAAATTATAAATCTTATATAAAGCTTAAATACATTTCTTCAGTTCCAGAAGACTGTTTTAATAGACTTGAAAATCTTCACAAGTCCTCTCCAAATGTATTTCTGTCATAAGGCCAAAAGTTTACACACAAATCCTATAACAGAACTGTGGTTAATTATTTCTATTTTGAGTGAAATGTTTACTCACCTGCAGTATAACTTATTTTATTTTATTTTTTAAAATATTTTATTTATTTATTTGTCAGAGAGAAGGAGAGAGAGAGAGAGAGCATACAAGCAGGCAGAAAGGCAGGCAGAGGCGGAAAGAGAAGCGGGCTCCCTGCCAATCAAGGAGCTCATGCGGGACTCGATCCCAGGACCCTGGCTTAACCCAGTGAGCCACCCAGGCGTCCCTGCAGTATAACTTATTTTATATTCAACCTAATGTATTTTAATCCTGGGACCAGTAGGCAGTGTTAATTTGAATGGCTGGGTTGGCTGAATGTCAAAGAACTATTTTTTTTTTTAATTAAATTTATTTATTTGACAAAGAGAGAGCTAGAGAGGGAACACAAGCAGGGGGAGTGGGAGAGGGAGGCGGGGCTTGATCTCAGGACCCTGGGATCATGACCTGAGCCGAAGGCAGACACCCAACAACTGAGCCACCCAGTCATCCCAATCAAAGAACTATTTAAAAATAAATTTACTGTGGAAAGAACCAAGGTGCCCTTCAGCAGATGAACGGATAAAGAAGATAAGGTCCATATATACAATGGAGTATTATGCCTCCATCAGAAAGGATGAATACCCAACTTTTCTATCAAAATGGACGGGACTGGAGATTATGCTGAGTGAAAAAAGTCAAGCAGAGAAAGTCAATTATCATATGGTTTCACTTACTTGTGGAGCATAAAGAATAACACAGAGGACACTGGGAGATGGAGAGGAGAAGTGAATTGGGATAAATCAGAGGGGGAGATGAAACAAGAGAGACTGTGGACTCTTGAGAGACAAACTGAGGGTTTTGGAGGGGAAGGGGTGAGGGGCTGGGTGAGCCTGGTGGTGGGTATTATGGAGGGCATGTATTGCATGGAGCACTGGATGTGGTGCATAAACAATAAATGCTGGAACACTGAAAAGAAATAAAATAAAATAAAATAAAATGAAAGAAATAAACTTACAATACAGTACTTTCATGGTTTGTCATGTGAACTAGAGACCTAATTATTATTTGATTCTAACACAAAAAACATCAATTCTTAAAACATTCAGTTTAGATGAGAAGGAAGCAATTCATATGCTTATACTATTAGTTAAAGTAAACAAAAGAACATGATATATATTCTACCTAAGAGTAATTGTGAAAACTATACCCATCTACCATTAAAAATTAGTTTAAAAAATACTTGTTTTAAAGTGATTACTGTCACTATATTCTAAGTATCTTCTTTATATACTTACTTCCTGATCCACTAGTGAAATATCTGGTCTCAGTCCCTCACAGTAATGCATGTAACGGAGAGAATTCCCTGGCAAATCTCCTCGGAGTAAGATAATTGCGTCACGGGGCATAGAGGCTAGAAGGTTCTTTGCAAATTTATCAATCACGTAGTTGGTCCTTTGGTCACAAATGCTAAATAAAAGGATAATGAAACATTAAAATAGCAACACACTGCTACAGTTTGTACAAGAGTGGGTGTATTTCTTGCTACATTCCTTTCCCATCACACACTCTCCATGTAGTATTTCAAAGTAGTCTAATTTGTGTCTTCTAAGAAGATGCATATATTTGAAAAAAGAATGCAGTCATCTAAAAGAAAAAGAGAAGGAACTAATTGTGCAACTAAATAAAAATTAGTGTATTGCTTTACTGCTGGGATTTATAATCATTTCTACAAAAAGGGAATTGGTTAGTGCTCAAGACTAAGTCTTTTTCACTAAAAGAAGTAAGGCTTCTGATTTCACTTGGAATTAAGGTAATTTCAAGTCAATTCCAGTTAGACCAAAGAAATTTTCAGAAATGCAAAAGGAAATCTGGCAGTTTCCAGCATAACTTTGTGTAGTATTGGTTTAACTCTCTTGCATGCAAACTTGATCCTTTCCATCACTTCCCCAAGCCACAGGCTCCCTGTGGTCCTCTCTCCCTTCTAGACAGAAAAATCATTTGAGAAGAAGTCTAATGAGAAGGAAGGGAAGGAATAGGTGGGATTGTTTACTGTTCTCCAGGCATTTTTTGCTACTGCCAACAACAACTCTATCAGTGATAGAGTGGACATTGTAACGTCAAAGAGAACTGGCGTGAATTCTGAGGGCTTCCCACGAAAAAAGAAAAAGACAACCAGAGAGCAAAAGCATCAAAAAAATGGAATAAGCATTGTGCTTCCTGTTATTATCAGGTGTGTCACATGTAATGGTTCTAAGAAACACAGCCTAAAGTTAAATCACTGGGCTAGCATCACATAGCAAATGAACACTGCTAGAAACAAAATATTCACCCCTGCCTTTGTCGTTGATGCAACCGCTCCCCGCTGTGATTCTCTGCTTTGCAGGGTGATGGTTCCCATTTTGCCCACTAGCAAAGTTGCTATCTATTCCATACCCCTGGGACAAATGCAAGAATTAAAACAAAATAAAACTGCCTAGCTTGTGCTAGTAGCCGTGGTGTTGAACCTGAGTTGCCCTAAAGACCCAAGTCAGGAAAAGACTGGGACAAAACAAACTTGGGAAACACAGCGGGCTTTGTAAGCCCTTGTTGAGCAAGCTATGGAATTGTATCCGGGACATGCATCCCCTCTCTACCAGACCTCCTAGTGACGCAGGAGTCCTGACACTGGCTCTACCCTGGTATTATAAAGAACATCAATTTTTAAAGTTAAGTTGAAAGTGGAAATTCAAGCGCCTAGGTGGCTCAGTAGGTTAAGTATCTGAATCTTGGTTTCTGCTTAGGTCAGGACCTCAAGGCCATGAGATCAAGCCCCTGCATCAGGTTCCCCATTGAGAGCAGAGTCTGCTTGGAATTTTCTCTCTCCTTCTCCCTCTGCCCCTCCTCCCGCTTGTGCTCTCTCTCTCTCCCTCAAATAAATAAATAAATAAATCTTAAAAAAAAAAAAAAGTCAGGGGGAAACTGAAGCTTTTAAAATGCCAATCAATTGGGGCGCCTGGGTGGCTCAGTGGGTTAAGCCGCTGCCTTCGGCTCAGGTCATGATCTCAGGGTCCTGGGATCCAGTCCCGCATCGGGCTCTCTGCTCAGCAGGGAGCCTGCTTCCCTCTTTCTCTCTCTCTGCCTGCCTCTCTGACTACTGTGATCTCTCTGTCAAAATAAATAAATAAAATCTTTAAAAAAAAAAATAAATAAAATAAAATAAAATGCCAATCAAGGGGCCCCTGGGTGGCTCAGTGCATTAACGCCTCTGCCTTCGGCTCAGGTCATAATCCCAGGGTCCTGGGAGTGAGCCCTGCTTCCTCCTCTCTCTCTGCCTGCCTCTCTCCCTACTTGTGATCTCTGTCAAATAAATTAATAAAATCTTAAAAAAAAATAAAAAATAAAAAATAAAATACCAATCAAATCTCACTACAATGAAACTCCAGTGACATCTTCCACCGCTGTAATGTTTACTCAAATACTGCTAGAAATGAATGAACTTTGATCTAAAATTTGGATATGTTTTATACGAGACTGAGATATTCACTGCCAATGTTATTCAACAGATTTTGAATATATGTAGATATATATGTATATCTATATATATCTATCTCTGAATGGCTAAGAGCTAAGAAACTTTTAGAAATTTATTTCAAAATAATTAACATTCACTCCTACAGAGTGAACTAGATAAGGACGGGGTGTTACTCAAAAGATGAAATCTTCGAAGCATAAAAGAGAGTTATTTTAGGACATAAAAACGGCCCAAATGTCTTTACTCTCCATCTAAGTGGTATTTTAGATCATGGACTTTTATTATATCCTCCAGATCCTACCAAGCATCTCTAGGGTTCCTCAGAGGAAGATGTACGACTAGTTACATGACCCACCCAAGCCCTTGTTTGCAGTGCCCTGACACCGCACAGCAGGCCCGCTGAGATTCTGTTCAAACGTTTAAGCAGCACTGCCTTTAGACTTAGCTGTCTCGCTCTGAAAGCTGGAAGAGGTGAAATGGAAATAAAGCCCAAGACTCTAAATATCTATGTGTCTGTTGCCTGAGTGCTCCTTCCATAAAAATAAGCACGTGTTACCTGAAATTAGAATATATTTGGTAAATTATAAAAAGAGCTGCTGAAAGCCACTCCAGACACTGAAGCGCCCTGACATTCAGTACTCGGTTACTCTCAGAAGCCAGCGCCGCCAAACCCAGGCCCGCGAGGACGGCCACCACCGCGTTGCTCTGCATCCAGAACCTCTCCACCTGCCAGAGACATGCAGACAGGACATCTGGCTGACTGGTTATAGCAATCGGCCAGGTATTGTGGATTTAACAAATACACTATGTACCCCGAACTGCTTATGCCCGCGGTCACTCGGGTCTTGTTTGCGGACTTCCCCAGTGCAATTCCTTGTCGTTTTATTTTCCAATTTTCAAGCATTTCTCCTTTCCAGTTGGACACACAAAGCTCCCTTTTTTGGATCCACATATCCATGCCATATTTCAATTCTATGGCATGCACCTTGAACTCCTGGCACTTGAGAAGTGGAGGAGATGGAGAAAGGCTTTTTTTGCTTTACTTCTGAGGTCTCCTCCCAAGTGGGGAAGCGCCCCTAGTAGGAGAGCCCTCACTTCTCCCTGTGAGACTATAAGCACTGAGCTGAAGGGGAGTCTGCCAGCTAGGAGTGGGCCTGCATGGCCCTGCTCTTTACCCCCCCACTCTTCCTCTGGGAAGTGATCTGCCCATAGGACACACGTGTCCAGGACAGCCCCTTTCCGTGTGGCCCCTGCCGGGCAGGTGAGGGGCGCCTGTGACAGGGCAGGGCGGTAGGGTTGGTGGGAGGTAAGTCCGTCCATTCTGGAATGCAGTAAGAGGAAGGCCCCTGATCACAGATAGAAACTACCTTCTCCCATCTCAGCATTCCCAGTATAAAGGGGATTCGCTCGTTGTAGTTGTCCGGGTTTATCTCGTTTCTCAACTGACTCAGAACTCAGAGGATCAAGAAGGGTATTATTTATGAGGCCTCTTGAACACACACATAGAAAAGAGTTGGCTTGAGTCACTGAAAAGGAGCTATCTCCATTCATAGTTTCTGCTACAAAGAGGAGAATTACTCCAATCTCAGAAATGGCAGCCGGGGAAGACAGAAACGTGGTGGCTCTTTTGCACAGCACTGAGACCGATGAGGTAAAAATCATGAGAGTTTGTGCATAAGAACCCTCAACTACAACCTTTCTTTCTTTGCTGTTTTTTTTTGGTTTTTGCTTTTGTTTTTTTTTTTTTTTTAATTCCAGGAGATCTTTAGGAGTACTTATATCTGCAAGCACACACATAAAATAACTAACTTAAAACTACATTACCTTTATTTTTCTACCTAACTATTGTGTTAACTAATTGCTGCATTTTTCCCCCCTAAAAAAAGGTCTCAGTCTTATTTGGTTCAAGAATTTGACTTTCGATCTATAAAAATTAGCTGTTTCTGAGATCAGCTGCTCCTCTACAAGATTCATAAAGATAAATTTGTACACTCTCCACCAACTTTCTGGACAAAGGAGATATCTAAGTAAAACTTACCACACCCATGAAAAGTGGTTTTGATATATCTAAGTTCGCTCTCCAAGCAAAGAACAATGAATAAATGCAAAACATTCCAGTAAAAAGCCATACCAATGATGGATTTTGTCTGTCCCTATAAAAAAATTAAATATGTCCAAAATTATTTATGTGCATGAGTATCAAAAATATTACATAGTTTTAAACTACAGGAAAGAATTAGAGCTATAAAACTTTCCATACTTAACTGTGGACAAGAAAGAGCTCAGTTTAAAAAAACTTGAGCTGGAATAAATAACTGAAATATAGGAATCAACTACACACTGTATTACATATTACAGACAACTACACTTGGAACTATGCGGCAAGACATACAAAGTTCAAGTTCAGAGAAGAAATGCATATGATCAATCTTGTTAAATTTAAAATGTAATTAAACAGATCTGTACCCCTGAAACAAAGAATATATCACATGTTAATTAAAAAAGATGTAACTAAACATATGCAAAACAAAAGAATAATTTCATGCCTAAAAATCATAACAATTTTAAAACAGCAAATCTCAGTATTGGATGCAATGGATGCAACCGAATGAGCACGTATGTGAGTACAATCCTTGAGAAACATTAATTTGATAACATATATCAAGAGCTTTAAAAATAATCACAGTTGGGGCACCTGGGTGGCTCAGTCAGTTAAGCATCTGCCTTTGGTTCAGGTCATGATCTCAGGGTCCTGGGATCGAGCCCCACATCAGGTTCCCCGCTCAGCGAGGAGTCTGCTTCTCTTTCTTCCTTTGCTCCTTCCCCCCTCCCGCTTGCATCCTTTCTCAAATAAATAAAATCTTTAAAAAAAAAAAATCACACTCACTGACACAGTAATTTGACATGTGGGCATAAATCTTTAGGCAAAACCAGAAATGTGGATAAAGATTAAACTATAAAAATGCTTTAACATAGGGGCGCCTGGGTGGCTCAGTGGGTTAAACCTCTGCCTTCAGCTCCGGTCATGATCTCAGAGTCCTGGGATCAAGCCCCACATCGGGCTCTCTGCTCAGTGGGGAGCCTGCTTCCCCCTCTCTCTCTGCCTGCCTCTCTGCCTGCTTGTGATCTCTGTCAAATAAATAAATAAAATATTTTTTAAAAATGCTTTAACATTACTTATATTAGAAGTGGAAGCAATCTGAAGATTCCCAAATAGAAAAACACTTAAGTTAATTCTCTTAGGTCAGAGAGGGGAATTTTATACAGACATTTAAATGAACTTAAGTCTTTTTACCATAAGGGCAAATGCTCACAATATAATGTTAAGTGTCAAGGAAACAGAAATACAGATGTGTGTACATATACAAATTTACATAAAACACTCATGTTAGAAAGTAAATGGACAAAAATAATGGAGGTTAAGAGTGCTGTTATTTTTTAGGTTTTCTTTTATCATCAGAGGTTACTTTCTTCTTCAGAGGAATTCAAATAGTTGTTTACTTCTTTTGCAATGCAACAATAATGAGTAGCTATAGGCACAGTATGGGATCAAACCAGAAGTTTAAGATATCAAATGAGTTGGTTACTTAGATTGTAATCTACTGCTCAATCTTCCAAAATCATTAATTTATTATCAGAAAAAAAAACCAGGAAGAAGGTAATATATATTTGCTGTAACAGAAATTATTCAAGTCATTTATTTGGAATATAAAATAATACTGGCAATGTTCTCCAAGGGCATATTGAAATATGAATTGAATTAATGAGTATGGGAAAAAGAACAGGAAAATAAATTATATTACTTACTTTCTTGCTAAACATATATTTGCCCAAACTGCGAGGCCTTGAATGTTGAGTGAGAGTTGGGTCCTCATACTTGTTACTTGAGAACTGTAAAAGACAATCTAATTTATTTTGGGTAGAAAATGAAGTTGGTTAGTTTCAAATACAACATTCTTTGTAAAATATATCTGATTATGCACTGAGTAGTTTTTTTTTTTGTTTGTTTGTTTGTTTGTTTGCACTGAATAGTTTTGAGGGCTGGAGGCAGATGTTAAATTATTTTGTCTTCTTTCAAATTTGGGAGAAAAAGTACCGTAAGAAAGAGTTAAATGGTTCTAAGATGTTTTCTAATTATAATATTTGGTTACCAATTTATAATATTTGGGATAGGATTAGAGCAATTAATTCTTCCTTATTTGTAATACTGGTATGCTATATTGATAATATAGTAGAAAAATAATAATAATAAACCAATATAATAATAATAATATACCAATTATAATAATATAATAATAAACCAATATAATAATAATAATAAACCAATCTAGATCCCCAATTGGTTTGGTAAGAAGTCATGTGAAATGAATTTTTGAACTTCAGTCAACAGTGTAGACACGGCCTCCTGTGATTTAGCAAGTGAAAAGAAAATTAATGCGGGTTGCCTAGGTGGCTTAGCTGGTTGAGCATTCATATCTTGATTTTGGCTCAGGTCATGATATTAGGGTGATAGATTGAGCTTGCTTGGGATTCTCACTCTCCCTCTCTCTGCCCCTCCATCCCGCCAACTCTCCTCCTCTTAAATAAATAAATAAATAAATAGAAAATGAAAAGAAAGAAAGAAAACAAAATTAATGCAAAATAATTTTCTGAAGATCCGATCATTAAAGAAAAAAAAAAAAAAGACAAGAGAGGTGATCTCCAATCATTCTTCTTTAAAAGGCTTCCTTGTTGTCCAGGGGCACCTGGGTAGCTCAGTCAGTTAAGCGTCCAACTCCTGATTCTGGCTCAGGTCATGATCTCAGGGTTGTGAGATCGAGCCCTGCCTCAGGCTTCATGCTGGGAATACAGCCTGCTTGAGGTTCTCTCTCTCCCTCTCCTTCTGCCCTTCCTCCCCACCGTGTGTAGGCATGAGCTCTCTCTTCCTCAAAAAAAAAAAAAAAAAAAAAAAAAAGAAAAGGCTTCCTTCTTTTCTGTATTATTTGGTTCAAAAATGTTTAAGCCATAAGAAATGTATTTTTTTCCTATAATTAAACTAAATTCTTCCATTAACTAATAAGCGTTTCCCAAGTGTTATCTGAGTTCTGAAATAGCTCTAGTAGTCTCCAATTTTTAAAAAAATAATGACTCTATACACTATCTCAAAGAACTTTCTTCTCCCTGCTGGCAATTTTACTGGAGAAAATGTGATGCCATAATTATGGAAACCACACAATGTGTATTTTACTAATGGAGACTCATCTACTATGAGAAGATATTCTTACTCATTTTCAAACACACTTGAAAAATTGATTCCAGCATGAGGCCCATTTCAAACCATTCTTCAAAAGGAATGAAGTCAGTCTCAAAATTAATTCTTGGAGATCTGTTGCTTAAATGTAAGCTCTAAAACATGGTCACTGCCTAGGGTTAGATTCCATAATTTCCTTGTACAGGATTGCAACTTAGAGATATGCATGGGGAAAGAATTTAATTTGCTTGACTGGAAGAGGAGAGATGATTAGGTCCCACCATTTTGAAGGATTTTCTAGTAAGTTAATTATGAGTTGCTTTTCTCAACTCTCCCGTCCACCTGAAACAATTAAAGACTAGACATTCTCTCACTCAGTCAGAGAGTGCTAGGATTATGCCTCCAATCTACATTCTGATTTGGTTCGAACAAATAGTGTGAGTGCTCATCACTTTTGTCAAGGCTTTTTTCTAGGCATATCAGCTAACTGCTATTTCTTCAATATAAAGGAGGCTTTTCTGATCCCCAATAGATGAGTTTTATGTGCAACTAATAAAAGTTGGATGGATAGTCTAGCAGTACTCTTGAGAGTTCTCTGGAGTTCAGTGGGATTTATTTTTAATTTTTAATTTTTTAAAAATATTTTACTTATTTATTTGACACAGAGAGAGAGATCACAAGTAGGCAGAGAGGCAGGCAGAGAGAGAGAGGGGGGAAGCAGGCTCCTTGTTGAGCAGAGAGCCCCATGTGGGGCTAGATCCCAGGACCCTGAGATCATGACCTGAGCCGAAGGCAGAGGGTTAACCCACTGAGCCACCCAGGCGCCCCTCATGTGGGATTTATTAAGGCAAAATATACTGCCAATCTCAAATGAGATCACAAGGTAGGCTGAAAAGAATAGGCAGTGAGTCTTCGGGCCTGCAGCAAAGCAGAATACCATAAAAGCCCACAGACGTTGGTGAAGCTGTCTTTGTAACTGAGCTTCTTGCTACCTTTCCCCAATCAAAAAGAAAAAGGAGCCATAAAGGTTTCAGTCGGACATTAAAAAAAAATATTTAAAATCAGTTGTGAGAACCAATAAAAGGTTATATGAAAATAGTTGGTGGCAGGAAAATATTTTCAAGATACAGTAAAAAATGAAAATGAGAGGGCTAATAAAACAGTGTGCACATTATGATCTCATTTTTAAAAATAAAAATATAAAAAATATTGAAAGGATACAGACAAAAATGTTAATGGGTTAACAACAGTGGTTATCTCTATACGTTGGAATTATAGTAATTTTAATTTTCTAACCTTCGCTTACCTGGGTTTTCTAAACTTTCTATAATGAAATAATAATAATAAACTTTCTATTATGTATCACATTTTGAGAGCAGGGGAAAGGGACATTTAAAAAGGAAAGGAGGACAGATGGAAGGAAGCAAACAAGCTAGCAAGTTAACAAGAGGGAAACTGAGTATCTATGAATTGCCGCACATACAAGGTTGAAATATTCTCCCCACATTTTATTTTTTTTTTATAATTTTTTTAATTTAATTTTTTTTCAGTGTTCTAAAATTCATTGTTTCTCCCCATATTTTAAAAACGGTTTTCCAATAGTTCTGGGAATCACAAGTTAATAATCAGTTAGGAGACCACTTTAGTGTTATAGAAGACTAGTCTTCCATAATTTTATATTGAAAATATTATAAAAATAGTACAGAATTGGTTAAGATATTTTTTAGGTTGTCTTAATCTGTGTGGATTTTTTTTTTAAAGATTTTATTTATTTATTTATTTGAGAGAGAGACAGTGAGAGAGAGAGCATGAGTGAGGAGAAGGTCAGAGGGAGAAGCAGACTCCCCATGGAGCTGGGAGCCCCATGCAGGACTCGATCCTGGGACTCCGGGATCATGACCTGAGCCAAAGGCAGTCGTCCAACCAACTGAGCCACCCAGGCGTCCCAATCTGTGTGGATTTTAAAGCAACTATTAACCCATTTTTCAAAGAACCCTAGTAGGTGATACAGATAAAATATATTTGCTTAACTGGCTATAAAAAGGTTGGATATTAATTTAAGTCAAAAACAGATCTTAAGGACAGCCTAAAGAAAAGTCTTAAGACACATTAAACAAATGAAACTCGAAAGAATTTAAGAACGCAGCTCAATCCTAAGAAAGAAAACAATCAAATTGCTAAATACAATTTTATAAAATCTCTCTGAAAAAAAAGAGAAGAAACCAGAACAAAGGATAAATGATGTGTAAAGCCAACAGTGCACTGGGTCATTTCATATCCACGTGGAAGTGGAAACATTCTAGTGTTGACAGTCTACTGCTAACTTGTATTTATCACTCATTCTCAGCTTTCTTTTATGGAAGGAAAGCTAGAATGTTTGACAATCCACACAACTAGTGAATGTACCCACGAGAGCCACTTCTCACACACACTGCTTCACAAAAGACAAGTCCAGAAGCCCCCAAAATCACTTCGTCTAGGAACTATCAGAGAATTCACTTAAAACCAGTTTCAAGTATTTCATACTCACAGCAAAATTTTAGACATACTGGATCCTGTTTCCGATTTGGCCTAAACATAAAAGAGAAGTTTATTTGCGTAAGTCTTCAGCTGCAGCTGTGTTAAGCTATTGCATTTTAACTATCTGGATTTAGAATATACATGTTTCCTGGGGTGCCTGGGTGGCACAGTGGGTTAAAGTCTTTGCCTCTAGCTCGAGTCATGATCCCAGGGTGCTGGGATCGAGCCCCGCATTGGGCTCTCTGCTTGGCAGGGAGCCTGCTTCCTCCTCTCTCTCTCTCTGCCTGCCTCTCTGCCTACTTGTGATCTCTTGTCTGTCAAATAAATAAATAAAATCTTAAAAAAAAAAAAAAAAGAATATACATGTTCCAAGTAGACAATGCAACATCTCTCTTCATTCAGTCTTTGCTTCAGAGCCTTGCTGAGTTTTTGAAGAGAAGTCACTAGAAACTAAACGCACACATCCTTGAGGAAGAACTGCAGAAATAACGACAGGCTAAAAATCAGTCAAACTATCATTCCAGTAGGAACGATTTAACACACTGATGAATTAATTGACTTGACACTTTTGTTACAGAGCGTCTTTAAGGCACTTTGATTAGAGCTCATTATCACATGTTAGTCTATAATTTCACAATTATGTGTGAATTATATAGGTTTCAAATCTGGAATGGCCCTCAAGCAAATGTAATGGAATAACCAATATAAGTAAGCCAGAGTATAAATTTAAAGTATCAGACTCTCTAAGTCAAAAAGTAATTAATAATTATCCTTTCATTAAGTTATCTTATTACGAAATAGCTCCTCCATACAAACAACACATATATCGTGCATTTAAGGGATAAAGAGGTGTTTTGTTTTATTTTAAGATTTTATTTATTTGTCAGAGAGAAAGAGAGCAAGCGAGCAAGCATAAGCAAGCAGAGTGGCACAAGGCAGAGAGAGAGAGAGAAGCAGGCTCCCCGCTGAGCAAGGAGCCCCAGGACTGGGGCTGACTCGATCCTAGGACTCTGGGATCATGACCTGAGCCTAAGGCAGGAGCTTAACTGACTGAGCCACCCAGGTGTCCCAGGGATAGAGTTTTAAAAAATCTATAGAGCCACCATTCATTTAAGAACCAGAACTGCATGAACACTTCACTTTGTGAAGTATCTCACAAAGCATTCACAGGCCTTGCTTTTCTCACCCCCTAGTGATAACTATTACCTTGAATTTCGTGTTAATTACTCCCTACTTCCTAAAAATACATAGTTCTACTTCTTCCCTACGTATCCTTGAGCAATAGATTGTTTTGCCTGGTTTAGAATTTTGTATCAGCGGTATCATATAATATGTAGTCTTCAGAGATCTGCCTTCTTGCCCAAGACAAAAAGCACAACCATGAGAGAAAGATCCAATGTTTTTATTAAAGTGTTTTTAATAAAAACAGTGTTTTTTCCCTAATTTATGTTTCAGGGAAAGCAAGGCCTTTGGAACTTTAAGAAAACATAGTGAAATTATATCTTATAAAGTATTTCCATACAGGTATTATACTAAATACTATCATGAACACTATTTGTCAAATATGAAAAAAGAAAGTGTTTTGGTCAAGGTACATTAAAAATTTCGAGAGTTTTTTTTTTTCCTTCTAATCTTTTCCAAATATTTTTAATCACAGACCAAGGGACCTAAATGGTACCCAATGCTAAGAAGAATGAAATGCTTCACATGCTGGCAGCAGAGTCTTTTTAATATTTGTTATCCTGAAAAACATATTCGGGACATACAACATTATGATGTCAGGTTAAGTAATTCCAAGTTTTTCCTAATGTACGCTAAAGGCCACATTGCAAGGAGCAAGTTTGTTACACAAATAATGGAAATGAAAATTCTGTACTGTCATTGATAGGCATTGCTTTCCTTCAGTCAAGGCCCAGGCAGAACACTGAAGCTTCATCACTTACTTCCTGAAAAGGGCTTTAAATATAAATTTACCAGACTGAATGTTCCGTATTCTTCCCTGAGAAAATGCGTCAAAAATCCTAGCAACGTTGTCTGGTCTCCCCAGGTCCACCGAGCTTGATTGAGGTAGGATGAGATAGGAAGGTAGACGTAAGGCAATAAACCAGCAGAGAAGTAGACACTGAACTTCAACAGAGAGCCCAGGGAGAGTTCCTGCAGCAAAGCATATCATATAACAATGTTTATTTTTAGTCCATTCACCCTGGAACTTCAAGAACACATCAAGGAAAACATCAAAATGTTTACTCAGAGCTGATCTCTCCATTTCTATTAAGTCACCACAGAATACTATGTTAAACCTTCTGAGTGCTGTGGATTACTAGAAAATTGCATCAGCCTGAACTCCTTTGCATGGCAGGGGAAATCAAAGTGAAGCAAATAATATTAGGGAAGACTCCGGAGTATCATATTTACATTTAAAACCATGTCATACATGCAGCATTTTAAGTCTGGGATAACACGCTTGCAAGTGATTGTTTGGCTGATTCTGAACATACGCCAGATATTGTTCCAATACAATTCCCTTCCTCACCGTCACCAGAAGACTTCAACTATATTCTCTATTATGATTACACACTGACGGTAGAATTCTTTCTGCAAGGGTTTAGGATATTTCATGGAAATATTTGTCACAAATGAAGCTAGCTTTTACTTAACCTCCCAGTTCATCCAAATGCTCTTTTCCCTCAGTGTACATACAAGAGGGAATACCAACGGAAATTTGTGGTGTGTAACGATGTTGCCTCATAAGAGAATGTACCTCTCATCTGCGTATGTGTTTTAAGATTTATTATTTATTTCAGAGAGAGAGAGAGAACAGGGGGAGGGGAAGAGGGAGAGGGACAAGCAGACTACCTGCTGAGTGCAGAGCCCTAAACGGGGCTCTATCACATGACCCTGAGATCGTGATCTAAGCTGAAATCAAGAGCTGGACACTTAACCGACTGAGCCACATAGACACCCCCTCATCTGTATTCTTCTAAAACAAAGGACAATATTGACAGAGTCTTACAAAGATTACATCCACAAAAATACCAGCATACTAAAAGATTCAAATAGTGGTTGCTGGGGCACCTGGGTGGCTCAGTGGGTTAAAGCCTCTGCCTTCGGCTCGGGTCATGATCCCGGGGTCCTGGGATAGAGCCCCGCATCGGGCTCTCTGCTCGGCGAGGAGCCTGCTTCCCCCCCTCTCTCTGTCTGCCTCTCTGCTACTTGTGATCTCTGTTTGTCAAAAAAAAAAAAAAAAATTCAAATAGTGGTTGCTTTAGTAATTGGGAAAAGGGATCTCTTACAAATATAATAACTGGAAATTGCTTACTTTTCCTTTATAAAAAAGGGAAAATTCAAATGTATACAAGGGAAAATTCATATGATACAAGAACCAAGGTTCACGTTCACCTGAAAGAGAACAAGCAGTTGACTTATATTAGCATTTTCAAATAAACACTCTTCATTGAAAGTGGAGTGTTTTTGCTATAGGACTGATTTCATTTGCTATTTCTAAAGGGGTAATGAGATGCATAAAAATACTGGCATGAAGGGAGAATAAGAAATAACTGATCGAGCAATATGCCTTTGCTCTTCTTAAAAGTAGTTTAAAAAAAAGCAAATGTTCACATTTTGACATTCTCTGAATGTTCTAAAGTATGATTTAGAGTGGCATGATGCACCTGCCGGAGAATTTTCCTTTTGTGCGAGAAATTAACAGACGATTACACGAGAGCTTTTTCAGAGACTGAAGGAGAGTGGCTCTGAGTCTGAGCTGTACATACATGAGAATCACCTGCAGAGCTTTTTAAAAATATCAATGTCTGGGCCTCACCCCAGACCAATTAAATGGGAACAATTCTGGAGTGGGGTCAGCATAAATATACATACATATAAAGATATATGTATGTATACATGCATATACATTTATGTACACACATACACACACTTTTTAAAAGGTCCCCAGATCATCTGAGTAGCCAGGGTTGCAACCAACTGACTCAGGACTTCCTTTTTTTTTTTTTTTAAGATTTTATTTATTTATTTAACAGACAGAGATCACAAGTAGACAGAGAGGCAGGCAGAGAGAGGGGAGGAAGCAGGCTCCCTGCTGAGCAGAGAGCCCGATGCGGGGCTCGATCCCAGGACCCTGGGATCATGACCTGAGCCAAAGGCAGAGGCTTTAACCCACTGAGCCACCCAGGTGCCCCCTTTTCCTCTTTTTTTTTTAAAGATTTTATTTATTTGACAGAGAGAGACACAGTGAGAGAGGGAACACAAGCAGGGGGAGTGGGAGACAGAGAAGCAGGCTCCCTGCTGAACAAGGAGTCCAATGCGGGGCTCAATCTCAGGACCCCGAAACCAAGAACTGAACTGAAGGCAGAAGCTTAACCCACTGAACCACCCAGGCGTCCCCTGACTCAGGACTTCTTACTCTGCCTCAAGTCATCTGACCAGTGAGATCCAACTCTGTCACTTCATTGGTAGGCCTTATTTTTTAGCCTCTGCTATTTAGCGAACATGAAATGTCCTTTGAAGAGTCATACCTGCCCACATTTCATCATTCATCAGCTGCTGACCTAAGCACAAAATAAACAGGCCCTCAGACCAGCCTCCTAACTCGTCCACTCTGAGTCTTCCGTGTTTGATACAAAGCACATGGGTCTTCTTTCTATTAACTAACACAAAATATTTACTTTTTAAATTCTTGTCAGTCAGCCAATTGCACCTCTCTATTATCTGAATGCACCTGCTCTGATGTCAGAAGCCTGTCTAGGAGTAAGGACATGAGGACGGCAACACAGATCATTCCTGACTTCAGTCTTCCCCACAGAAAGACCAGTTAGCGACTATCTACAGACAAGACATCACGGCATCACTCCTCCCCCACACCAGCCCAGCTAGGCACTAACAGCCCTCCCCCAGGTGTAGTGGTTTTTCTAGTGACAAAGGAGAGTCCAAGGCAGACATCCAGCTCCCCCAGCACGGCAGCACACTTCCCAAGAGGCTCATTCAGTTCTCACCTCTTGACTACCATGGTGGAAAGGAGTCTGCTGGGCTCAACTACAAGGGATGATGCGGACAGAAGGCGAGCAGGGTTTTCAGCAACCAGCGCTCAGATCTGGAGGACAGTGTTCCCGCTTGCAGCTGTGCCCAAGCAGAGATCCTAGCCAAGCCCCGAGTCCGTCTGTAAAGCTGAGCCGGAAGCTGATCCCACCCTCAACTAATTCTGATTTACTTGATCTGGGGCATACTTTAACATAATAAAGTCCACATGTGACAAGTTCATAGCTATCATACTTAATGGTAAAAGACTGAAAACTTCCCTCCCAAGATCAGGAATAAGACAAGGGTGCCCGCTCTTACCAAGTCCTGTTCAACACAGTCCTAGAAATCCTAGTCAGAGTATTCAGGCAAGAAAAACAAATAAAAGGCATCCAAATTAGAAAATAAGAAGTAAAACTGTCTCTATTTGCAGATGACATGATCTTATATAGAGAAAATCCTAGACTCTACCAAAAACCTGTTAGATTAATAAAGGAATTCAGTAATTAATTATATTAATGCCAAAATTAGTCATGTTCCCACACACTAACAATATAACTATAAACTCTGAAAAAAAAGGGAAAATGATCTCATTTACAATAACATCAAAAACAATAAAATATGTAACAATAAATTTAACCAAGGAGGTGAAAAATCCGTACACTGAAAACACAAAGGCACTAATGAAAGAAAATGACGAAGATACAAATAAATGGAAAGATACCCCTTGTTCACAAAATGGAAGAATCAATATTTTTAAATGTCCGTATTACACAAAGCCATCTATAGACTCAAAGAAACCCCTATCAAGCCTCCAGTAGCATTTCTAACAGAAACAGAAAACCAAATCCTAAAATTTGTATGGGAGCAAAAAAGACCCCAAATAGCCAAACTAATGTTGCAAACAAAAGAGGACTGAAGTTGGAGGCGTGACACTTCCTATGTCAAAGCACATTGTGAAACTATTGTCATCAAGAGTTCAAGATGGCAGGGTATAAAGATTCTGAACTCCCTCCCCCAGACACAACAAATCTACAAAGACATGGAGACTATCTGAACAAGGGTTTCCACAACCAAGAATAAAAGAGCCACATGAACATGTGTGGAAGAAGAACAGACATGGTCTCACCGAAACCACACCCCAGTGCTGCAACCCACCGTCAGGAGGGGGTCTTATAAATAAAGGACTTCTCCCTGAGGAGCAAGGGGTTTATGCCCCCAAATAAGGCACCCCAACCTTTGGGTCCTGCACCAGAAAGATGATCTCCCACCAAATGTCTGGCTTTGAAAGCCCACAAGTCAAATGTTCAGGAAAATTATAGTGCTGTAGGGGACAGGGACTCTGCTCTTAAGGACTCACAGACAGAATCACTCGCCTTAAGGACTCACAGACAGAATCATTCGCCGCAGAACCTGGAACAGAAGCAGCAGTCTGGAAAGTGCTAGACCGTAAGTGAAGAAGATTCATTTGCTAATCTTAAAATGTCTGTTGTAAGGGCAGAAGCCTGGTAGAACTCTCTCTGGGGACAGAAATGCTGGAGGGTGCCATTTCTGGCGTTCTTCCTCTATCTTGCTAGTGCCAGTGAGTGCGCCCAGTCCTGTGTGCCACTCCATCGCAGCTCTGCCAAATCCAGCAAATGCCCGACCTCACATACCACTCCCACCAGGGTTCCACCAAAGTCAGCCAGGGTGCACAGTCTACACGGGACATACCCCTGAAGTGCCTGGATCCGGTGACCAAGGGGAACTGCATTTTTGGGTCCTATGCGTCTAAAACAACTGAACAGACAGTTCTTGGCAGGCTACCATCTCCAAGGGACTGCACTGACAACAGACTAAAACCACCCCTGGTTTTCCTATGAAAAAACTGCAGCCTGAGGGTAGGTTTCAGGTTTACCACACATGGAAGGGCTACAGAAGTGCTCTCAGTGAACACAGGCTGAAGGATACCATCTTTGAGCTCTCAGCTGGCCTCACCACAGCCTGCTGGCACTTCTCAGAAAGAAGCTCAAACATTCCTCGGGATCCCTGAATTTGCAACAGTCCCTAAGGGGAGATCCTCCAGAGCACCTGGTCTGGACGCTAGCAGGGTCTATGACTGCAGTCTCCCATGACTGTATATATTTGCATACCTTGAAGATGCTGACTGAGGGGCTAGTTTCCAATCAGCCTGAAACTAGGTGCTGACTGAAATCCCTCCTTCTGGAACCCTCACAGGTCTTGACAGAAGAACTGGAACCTACCAGGCTGCTTAAACAATCATAAAGGTTTGAGAGACAGCCAAAAGCTAGAGCAAAGTTAAACAGTGAGGTTCACCTCCTACGTGGGGCCACTCTTGCAAGACTGGGAGAGACAGCTATTTTGCCTAATACCTAGGAACAGCCACAGAGAATCAAGCAAAATGTAGAGACAGAGGAGTTTATTTCAAACAAAAGAACAAGATAAAACCCTGGGAAAAAAATCTTAATGAAACTGAGATAAGCAATTTGCCTGACAAGAGTTAAAAGTAATGGTCAGAAAGATGCTCACCACAGAAGAATGGAGGAACCCAGCAAGAACTTCAATGAAGACAGAGAAAACATAAGACAGTACCAAACAGAAGTCACAGAACTGAAGAATACAATAAGTGAACTGAAAAATACACTAGAGGAGTTCAACAGCAGACTAAATGGAGCAGACAGAATCAAATGAACTAAAACACAGGGTAATGACACTCATCCAAACCAAGCAACAGAAAGAAATAAAATTAAAAACTGAAGACAGCTTAAGAAATTTATGGGACAGGGGCACCTGGGTGGCTCAGTGGGTTAAGCCTCTGCCTTCGGCTCAGGTCGTGATCTCAGGGTTCTGGGATCGAGCCCTGCATCAGGCTCTCTGCTCGGCGGGGAGCCTGCTTCTGTCCCTCTCTCTGCCTGCCTTTCTGCCTACTTGTGATCTCTCTCTCTCTGTCAGATAAATAAATAAAATCTTTAAAAAAAAAAAAGAAAGAAAGAAATTTATGGGACAATATCAAGTAGAATAACGTGTATTATAGGAGTTCCAGAAATAGAAGAGAGAATGGGGCAAAAAACTTATTTGAAGAAACAATTGCCAAAAACTTCCCTTACCTGGGTAAGGAAACAGACAACCAGATCCAAGAAGCCCAGAATTCCAAAGAAGAGGAACCCAAAGAGACCCACTCCAAGATACATAATTAAAATGTCAAAAGTTAAGAATAAAAACAAAACAAAACAAAAACCAACTTGTTACATAAAAGGAAATCCCCATAAGGCTATCAGCAGAAACTGTGGTCAGGAGAGAATGGCATAATATATCCAAAGCACTGAAAGGAAAAAACTTCCAAACAAGAATACTCTACCTGGCAAAGTTATCACTCAGAGAGATAAAGATAAACAAAAACTAAAGGAGTTCACTGACACTAAACTAGCCTTATAAGAAATGTTAAAGGAATTTTTTAAGCTAAAAGGAAAGGGCATTAATTATAAAAAGAAAAAAATTTTAAAAATATCCCTGGTAAAGGTAAACATATGGTTGTGGTTTAATCACTTATAAAGCTAGTATGAAGGTGGGGCGTCTAAGTGGCTCAGTTGGTTAAGTGACTGCCTTCGCTCAGGTCATGATCTTGGAGTCCCAGGATAGAGTCCCTCATCAGGCTCCCTGCTCAGCAGGGAGTCTGCTTCTCCCTCTGACCCTCCACTTCTCTCTCTCTCTCTCTCACACACACACACACAAATAAATAAATCTTAAAAAAAAAAAAAAAGCTAGTAGGAAGGTTAAAAGATAAAAGTAGTAAAAATAACTACAGATATAGTAATTAGTTTGGGATACATAAAATAAAAAGATGTAAAGTATGACATCAATAAACCACAGGGCAAGAGGAATAAAAATATAGTTTTAGAATGCATTCAAACATAACTTGTTATCAACTTAAAATAGCTTGTTATATATATATACACAGACCATTATATATGAGACTTACGGTAACCATAAAGCAAAACCCATAGTAGATGGACAAATGATAATAAGAAAGGACTCTAAGTGTAGCACTACAGAAAGTAATCAAACTGCAAGGTAAGAAATCAAGAGAAGAAAGAAACAGTGAGGAATTACAAAACAGATTAAAAGAATCAATAAAATGGCAATAAATACATAGCCAACAATTTCTTTAAATGTAAATAGGCTAAATTCTCTAATCAAAAGACAGAAAGTGGCTGAACTGATAAAGAAACAAGACCCATTTATCTGCTGCCTGTAAGAGACTCACCTCAGATATAAGTACATACATGGACTGAAAATGAAGGATGGAAAGATGTTTCAAGCAAATGGAAACCAAAAGAAAGCATGGCTAACTACTGTGACATCAGACAAAATAGATTTTAAAAGAAGGCTATAATAACAAAGACAAGTATTACATAATGATAAAGAGGTCAATCCAGCAAATGATATAATATTTATCAATATTTATGTACCCAATTTATGTACCCAATGGAGAAACACCTAAATGCTTAAAGCTAATACAAACAGACCTAAAGGAAGAAAATGACAGGAATACAAATAATATTAGGGGACTTTAATGCCTCACTTTTATCAATGGATAGATCAGCCAGACAGAAAATAATAAGGAAACATCAACCTTAAACAATAAATTAGATGGAGTAATGGAGATATATATATATATATATATAGATACATATACTTATGTATCTATAAACATTCTATACAAAAGCAGCAGAATACACTTTCTTCTTTTTTCTCAGGTGCACATGGAACATTCTCTAGGATAGATCATACATTAGGCCACAAAACATGTCTTAGTAAATTAAAGACTGAAATCATATCAAGCTTCTTTTCTAAACACAATATGAAACTAGAAATCAATTACCAGAGGAAAACAGGAAAAGATCACAAATATGTGAAGATGAAACAAGATACTACTGAACAACCAATGTCAATGAAGACATCGAAAAAGAAATTTAAAAAATACCTCGAGACAAACGAAAATGGAAATACAACACACCAAAAAAAAAAAAAAAGAAAGAAAGAAAGAAAAAGAAAATAAATACAACACACCAAATCAATGGGATACAGCAAAACCAGTTCTAAGAGGCAAGTTTGTAGAGACAGTTAAAAAGAAAAATCTCAAATTAACAATCTAATTTACACCAAAGGAACTAGAAAAATATGAACAAAGCCCCGAATTAGTAGAAAAAAGGAAATAATAAAGATCAGAGTGAAAAGAAATGAAGTAGATACTTAAAAGACAATGGAGGGGCGCCTGGGTGACTCAGTGGGTTAAAGCCTCTGCCTCCCGCTCAGGTCATGATCCGAGGGTCCTGGGATCAAGCCCCACATCGGACTCTCTGCTCAGCAGGGAGCCTGCTTCCCCCTCCCTCTCTCTGCCTGTCTCTCTGCCTACTTGTGATCTCTGTCAAATAAATAAATAAAAAATCTTAAAAAAAAAAAAAAGACAATGGAAAGGCCAATGAAACTAAGAGCTGGTTCTTTGAAAAGATTAACAAAATTGACAAACCTCCAGCTAGACTAAGAAAAAAAGAGAGAGGGCTCAAATAAATAAAATCAGAAATTAAAGAGGAGAAGTTACAATTGATACCAAAGAAAGCCAAGGATTCATAAGAGACTACTGTGAATATGTGAATAATTACTCACCAACAAACTGAACAATCTAGAAGAAACAGATCAATTCCTAAAAACATATAATCTTCCAAGACTGAATCATGAAGAAGTAGAAAAATCTGAATAGACTGATTACTAGTAAGGAGACAGAATCAGTAACTTAAAAACTCCCAACAAAATTCCTGAACCAGATGCCTCTCAGGTGAACTCGACCAAACATTTAAAGATTTAATATATGTCCTCCTTATACTCTTTTAAGAAACTAAAGTATAGGGAAAGCTTCCAGATATGTTTTATGAAGCCACTGTTACCCTGCTATCAAAACCAGAAAAGGACCCCATAATAAATAAATAATAAATAATAAAAAAATAATAAATAAAAATTTTTTAAAAATTAAAGGCCATATCCTTCACATCCTTGATGAACATAAATGCAAAAATCCTCAAAAAATCCTCAAAAAAATTAGTGAATGAATTTGACAATACACCAATACATTAAAAGGACTATATACCATAATTAAGTGGACTTAATTCCAGGGATGCAAGGTGGTTCAACATCAGCAAATTAATCAATATGATACACATTAACAGAATGAAAGATAAAAATCATATGATCATCTCAATAAATGCAGATAAATTTACAAAATTCTTTTATGATAAAAACTTTCAACAAAGTAGGTATATGGCCATTGAAAGGCCATATGTGACAAGCCCACAGCTAACATCATATTCAACAGTGAGAAGCTAAAAGCTGCTTTTCCTCTAAGATCAGGAATAAGACAAGGATGCCCATTCACTCAACATTGTATTGGAAGTCCTAGCCAGAGCAGAAAAAAAAAAAATAAAAAGCATACAACTGGAAAGGAAGAAGCAAAATTTTCACTATTTATAAATGACATGATTTTATATAATGAAAACCCTAAAGATTCCACCAAAAAACTGTTTGAACGACTAACTGAATCCAGTAAAGTTGTTGGGTACAAAATTGATATAAAAAAAAAATCTGTTGCTTTTTTTTTTTTTAGATTTTATTTATTTATTTGACAGAGATCACAAGTAGGCAGAGAGGCAGGCAGAGAGAGAGGAGGAAGCAGGCTCCCCACTGAGCAGAGAACCTGATGCAAGGTTCTCTGGACCCTGAGATCATGGCCTGAGCCAAAGGCAGAGGCTTTAACCCACTAGAGCCACCCAGGTGCTGTTGACTTTTTTACACACTAGCAATGAACTATCAGAGAGAAATTAAACCAATTCTGTTTATAAGTACATCAGAAGGAATAAAATAGCTATAAATAAATTTAACCAAGGAAGTGAAAGACCTATACACTGAAAGCTATAAGACACTGATTACAGAAATTGAAGAAGATATAAATAAATGGAAAAATATTCCACGCTCATGGATTGTTAGAATTAGTATTGTTAAAACAGCCAAAGCAATCTATAGATTCAATGCAATCTCTAACAAAATTCCACAGTCATCTTAGAGATAGAACAAACAATCCATTTGTATGAAACTACAAAAGATCCCAAATAGTCCAAGCGATTTTTAAAAAGAACAACAAAGCCGCAGCACCATGCTTCCTGATTTCAAACTATCCTACAAAGCTACAGTATTCAAAACAGTATGATATTGGCATTAAAACAGATACATAGGGGCGCCTGGGTGGCTCAGTGGGGTAAAGCCTCTGCCTTCGGCTCGGGTCATGATCCCAGTGTCCTGGGATCAAGCCCCGCATCAGGCTCTCTGCTCAGTGGGGAGCCTGCTTCCTCCTCTCTCTCTGCCTGCCTCTCTGCCTACTTGTGATCTCTGTCTGTCAAATAAATAAATAAAATCTTAAAAAAAAAAACCATAGATACATAAATCATGGAACATAAGAGCCCAGAAATACACCCATGCATATATGGTTAATTAATTTATGGCAAAGAGGCAAAAATATTCAAGCAGAAAACAAAAAATGGTGTTAGAAAAACTGGACAGTCCCATGCAAAAGAATGAAAATGGACCACTGTCTTACACTGCATAAAAAATTAACTCAAAATGGATTAGACTTGATTGTAAGACCTGAAACCATCAAACTCCTAAGAGAAGACATAGAAAACAAACAAACACACACACACACACACACACACACACACACACACACACTGGAGTATTATTCAGACACAAAAAGAAAATCCTGCCATTTGCAACAACATGGATAAAACTTGAGGGTATTATGCTAAATGAAATGAGTCAGATAGAAAAAGACAAATACTGTATGACCTTACCTACAGTGGAACTGAAAGAAATGGAACTCCCAGAAACACAGAGCTGATTGGTGATCAAGAGAGGCGTGGAGTAGGGAGCGAGGGAAATGGGTAAAAGGTGGTCAAAGTCTGCAAACTTCCAGCTATAACATGAATAAGTTCTGGGGAATGTAATATACAGTATGGGGACTACCGTACTGTACCAGATATTTGAAAGATGCTAAGAGAGTAGATCTTAGAAGTTCTCAATACACACAAGCGTACCTATGTGAGGCAATAGATGTGTTAACTAACCTCACTGTAGTGATCATTTTACCATCTCTCCATATATCAAACCGTCATGTTGTACACCTTAAACTTATACAATGTTATATGTCAACTGTATATCAATAAGCTGGCCAAAAAAAAAAAAAAAAAAAAAAAGGAGAGAAAGAAATGAAGACTGAATAAAAATAAATAAATAAAAAAGCCCAGCTAAGCTAACTCACAGCAGGATGTTAATGCATCCCCATCTACCCATCCGTCAATCCACAAGAAAAGTATTTGGGCCTCTTTAGGTTTGCAATCAATGGGAAAGTCTTCACTGAATTACAGTTTAAGTTATATCTCCATTATTTAAAATCAAGGGTTTATATAATAAAAGACCAGATAAAGAACCTTCTGTATATTCTACAAAACCACTGTTAGACACGACCTGTTATGCTGCTGGGTATTCCTCATGTAAGGTTGGACGTGACTGACTTCACAGTACTCAGTTCCAAGAAAAAGCTGATCTTCCCTGTCAATTGTTATTTCCATTTTTTCTAACACGTAGTAAGAATTTTATAACCTCCATATTATCCTTTATGTTTTGTTGCCAGAAGCTAAAAACAAAATATATTCGAGTACAGTAAATACAATCACCTAAAGTTTTGTCATAATTTCCCTATTTCTGTATAATCATTTTACTAAACCTGTGTTTTCTAATATAGTTCTGACTATAGCAGCAAAGAATGAAATGAGAAACAAACACATAATAATGTGTTTGTGAGGTATAATAATACAAACAATACAAAGAAATAATAAGTAAAATGACTCCAGTACTGGCTTTGTATTTAAGATTGTTTTAACCTCTCGGAGCAAGACTGACAGAATAAAGGGCTTCTGTCTTTCCAAAACCTCATGTCTAACTCAGCTCCCTGCTTCTTCGGTCCATCTCACAATGACTTACACATACAGTAATTTTCTTACATTGCTTTACACCACCATTTCAATCAATAATCATTTTTTCCTTTGAGGGAAAAGGAAAACTATAATAAATCATTTTTATTCTAAAGAAATCTGTTAGGAGAAAACAGGGTTGTGATTTTCCAGAGATTTTGTTACTTGGTTCATGAGAGCAGTGATGATGTCTGTTTAGTCGGGAGAGCTCAATCTCTGGCATCTAGATCGGCATTGATCGGGCCCTCAACAGACAGTGGGATAAATGAATAAACTCTCATTCATACACTATCCTTTGTTTTAGGACATACAATAACACAATCAAGGAAATCTGTTATTTCGTTTTCACTCCTTTTAGCCTATTATTATCAAGGTGCTGCTCAGAATCAGTAAGAAAATTATGAATCAGACCAGCTGTCACTGCAATCAATACTGCATAATTTTTGTAAATCCTATTTTTTTTTCAGTCAATGTTGTTAGAGCCTCGGGTCATTTACACTTTATATAAAACTAAAAAAAAAAAAATTGAAAGCCCCGCATTTTATGCCATAAATATCAGGCCTTAACAAAATATTGTGAATTTTCATTAAAAACATCCAAAAACCTACCTTCTCTTTTAAAAGTCGGAAGAGAATCCATGGTATTATGCACAAAATATAGAGTACTATTGTATGCTGATTACATAAGCTAAGGCCACAGCAGAAAGCACCAATTTTAGCTATCTGAAAAAAAAAAAAATCTAAGTTAAAAATTTATCTAAAACTCTTAAGTAAGCACAACAGTAAAAAGTTATTCTTTATATGAGAACCAAGCATTTGTACCATAGGTCAGGCTGAAGTCAACTTCAGACACAGTCTCGCTTCTACAGACACTAATATTTAGCACTGCTATTTTTTTTTTATAATATTGTCCATTCTCATCACATCATTGCAGTTTGACCTAATAGGACTGTCTTCAAAGTAAGTTTTAGAAAGTCCTGCGTGATAACTAGGTAAGTCCTACCAGTAATAGGATATTGTGTAATTCCTATTAAAGTCTATAACTAAAACTCGGGCATTCTTTCCATTTTACTTTTTCTCCTATTAAATTACATAAATAAAATAGAACACTTTCGATTTAAAAACCAGGTTACGGATGTTTTTGCTCTCTTTGAACATGTGCAATTCTCATAATCAGAAGAAAGTTTACTTTAGACCAAAAATGAACTTTAATAGCAGCATAGATCCATCTATGGGAACCATGGTGTTCTTCCGTTTGTATATTCTTTAACAACAAAAGGCCGTCTTTATTAAGACAGTTTGATACCTCCCATTGTACAGACTGTAAGCTCTTAGAAGACAGGGTTCCCTCACATTTCTAATGATCTTGATATTAGTGTTTGCCTTATAATTCACTGGAACCTCTTCCGAACTACTTCGTTTATACATTTGATAGTTAAAAAATAAAGTACAAATTTGGTCTTTTTTTGCAATTAGAGAGTAAGTCGATGTACCATAATGGTATATAATTTAAGGTGGTCAATCTAAATAAAATTTGGCATCTTACTAACACACACACACACACGCACACACATCCACACACGCACGAAACTTCTGAACTCTGGGAGAAGAGGGGAAAAAAAAAAAAGCCCCATGCTTTATAAAGGCTATCATGGTTCACAGTAAAAGAACTCAGAATATTTTCTCTCTCAATGCGCCCAGATTACCTTGACGGTAATCAGGACAGATAAACAGCACCCAAAGTTAAAAAGAAATACAGCATCTGTCTAAAAATTAAAACAAAAAGTGATTTCACTTTGATCAAAATAGGTTACCTTTGATCTTTCTTTTGCAGTTGCTGCCTCTTCAAAATGTACAGTAAGAGCCATAAGCAGCCCCACAAACAGATTGTTTAAGCTAAAAACCTCGGCTGCAATGGACCACTGCCATGTTAGACGAGAAAACGAAAACACCCCCGCAGCAAGAATTCCTCCAGCATGTGAGCCAGAAAGCCTGCAAATACAGATAACGTGAAATCTTCTTTCCCAACAAAAAGAACCGACTTTCTTTCCCTTTTTATAAACTGTAGCAGGAGAAATTATGACAGTCGCCCAGCACTATCCCAACACATTATATGATTAATACATGACTTTGTATAATAATTTCTTCCAACAGATTTTAATTAGGAAGTCCATATATTAACTTATTAACAAACAAATGAACACATTCATTCAGTCTCCTATGGACTGAAGGAGGTTTAGTTCTTAGATGGAACCTCTAGGATTCCAGCCAGTTCAGAAAGCCTGAAGAGACAGTAAGTAACTAGAGAGATAACAAACCTGTTACCCACAAATTAGAAGGATGGTTAAGATGGAACTACACTGAATTGTAAGAATTAATGAAATGGCAAAACATCTACTCAGGAATACTCATTCTCACTTCCTGTGGAATGTTTGGGCCTAGGCACTTTCCACACGCCCGCACTCAAGTTTATCTCCCAGCATATGGCAAAGATGTCTTTGTCACAGGATCTGGTGATTTTAAGATCTTGAAAGCTAAGTCCTTAGTTTCTAGTGATTTCTTCTTTACACATAGCTGAAGTTGAAAATGACGTATTTTTTTCAAGATAGGGATGGGACTGTGAACTTCAATAGCACAAAAAGAATCAAAAGCCACACTTGGAAATAAATTTATCAACCCCAACGCCAGTGAGAGCCAAATCAATCAAATCAATCAGGAATCTGGATCTCAATTCCAAGATTTGATGTGAAACTAGTAATGGGGTGGATAGAGCATATCAAAGCAAAATAACTTCCTATTTCCCGATATATCTAAAATGATTAAATATCTGTTACCAAATAGATAACAAGTGTTATGATTCAGCAAGTATTACCATGTCTGATAGTTAATGATAATATATGGCCCTAAATCACCACTTTTAAACTAAAACATATTGTTTTGGATAAAAAGCTGTGGAGTCATTCTATGCCTTTTAATCAAGCATCACAGAAAAAAAAAAAAAAAAGTTAAAGTTCCCAATAAATGGTACCTAGCCACTAATCACCAATATTATTATCTCCATCACCCAGTTAGGTTCTTCAAAATTCCCTGATAAGACATGCCTATTCCCAGTGTCACACCTTTGCTCATGGTGTACCCATGAATCGAATGTCTTCTCAGATTCCTTCTACTTATTCAAGCCTTACTCTTTTCTCAAATTTCCTTCTAATTCCCAGGTTTCTAGCTCATCTTGGAACATGTGTAGCATGTAGTTACCTTTAATAATTACTTCAACTTTGTTTTTAAAATGTGAACTGGAACTAAGTTTCATTTATATGGGAAGTCTTTCACTCCAAGCACAGAAAGGAAACTTCATGAATGAATGAATTAATCTTAAAGGATGAGTAACATTTTTAAAGGAATTTCTATGTTTCATCTGCCAATACTACTTTGGAAAGTCAGCATAAGACACAAGATGCCTTCTTCTACTTAAAACATAAATTAGCTTCCTTGGAAAAATGGCTATTTCCAGATCTGGGGCAGGTCAAGTACAAAATGAATCCAGAATCTCTTGTGCCAGAAAGTAAGGGAGGGTTCAAAAGAGGACATGACAAAAAGGACATGGATCCAGCTTAAATGGGTCAAGTCAGGGATAATCTGAACAACAATAACTACAGTAATAGATTATAACCCAAAGAATAAATAATCTATGAATCTAAAGTGATATAAATAAATAAACAGGGGAAGAGAAAGTCCACAGAAAGTCAACAACTAATAACTGTAGAAGAAACAATGGAATGTGGCAGCCATTAGGGTAATAATGGATACCAATATTAGTGAATAAAAGTTTTACAGAAATATGTATGTGGTCTAAAGGTATCTCCCTGTAAATAGATTAATTACAGAGGGAAAAATGGTAACTCTACAGGGGCAAACTTGGCAGATACAATCTTAACCACATGATCAAAGTTAAAGATCAGTAATGGGACAAACTTCATATACTTCCTGATCTAGTCCAGTGAAAAGAACAGAGCATCATTTCTATGGTATCCTTGCCAAAATGTATTACCTGAACCTACAAACTCAACTGAAGAACGTTCTACAAAATAACTGGCCGATATAGATCAAAGAAAATGTCAAGGTCTTGAAAGACAAAAACAAAAAGCAAAAGACCATGAGTCTATATGAAAGAGGCTAAAGGGAAATGGCAACAGA
This sequence comes from Mustela nivalis, assembly GCF_964662115.1. Classification (NCBI taxonomy): domain Eukaryota; kingdom Metazoa; phylum Chordata; class Mammalia; order Carnivora; family Mustelidae; genus Mustela; species Mustela nivalis. Next base: position 43,063,292 of record NC_139025.1, read on the forward strand.
ATAAAAGTTATGATCTCGAATTCTCTTCTGCTAAACAGAGTATTACTGGAACAACTGGCAAAATCTGAATCACTTCCATAGATAACACTGTTGTATCAGTGGTAATAGCCTGACTTTGAGAACTACACTGTGGATATGTAAGAAAATGTGCTGTTTTTAAGAAACATACCATGAAGCGTTTAAGGGTAAAGGATAGCCTCTATGCAGCTTACTCTTAAATGGTTAAAAACAACACAACACACATATACTGTTTGTGACCGGTGATATGGAGCATCTTTTCAAGGGTTTATTGGCTATCTATAGGTCTTCCTTGAAGAAGTTTATTCATATCCATTCCCTGCTTAAAAATTAGATTGTCCTCTGTATTGTAGAGTTCTTCTCAACTTCCTTTTCCTATATTTCTCTCCTGCTAAACACAGCCAGAGTCCTTTGCTTGCACCTAAGAGCCCTGGCTAACACACATTGCCTTCCCTCTTTGTAGTTTCTATTAAGGTTTCGAGGCAACTTGAAACTGTAGAAGTAAATTCTGAAAATAAATGCTGAGGAGGTCACAGCTTTGTGAAAAACAGAAGAGAGTAGTATGTCCAAGACAATAAACTTGCGTGTGCATCCATAAATAGGATATGTAGTATAGAAAACATTTTGGAGGGACGCCTGGGTGGCTCAGTGGGTTGAGCCTCTGCCTTCAGCTCAAGTCATGATCCTGGGGTCTTGGGATCGAGCCCCACATAGGGCTCTCTGCTCAGCAGGGAGCCTGCCTCTCCCTTTCTCTCTGCCTGCCTCTCTGCCTACTTCTGCCTACTTGTGATTTCTCTGTCAATTAAATAAATTTTTTAAAAAAGGAAACATTTCGGAGGCTTCATCATCTTACTATTCGATGTGGAGTTTTCATGGGGCTACTGTATATAAGCTAAGTTTGTATGAACTTCATTGAACTTTACTAAACTGTGACTGTCCATTGAAACATATGTATTTTAACATACTGCCTTTAAGTTTGCTTTATGCTAAGATTCAGAATCAATTAACATTCATGGGCCATGGAGAGGACTACGAAAACAAGGAAAATGCAAAACACCTGTTGTGGAAAAACTCCCAAGTTGAAGGATACCTACAAGGATTTGTAGGCAGCAGGAATGGCTCAGCGGAGGCTAATGAGGGGCGGGATCTGTCAGCACGGCTGTGGAAGGTCTGAAGCAGCCAGCGCTGGCTGGGAAAGGCTGGGGAGAGCCAGGGTTAGCAGCTTCACTACACAGGTAGGACAGAAGCACAAGAGGGAAGGGAGTATGAAATAAGCCAGGGGGCGCAGGCTGGACAGGGAAGAAAGCAAAGCAGCAGGGGGGCTGATGAAGACATTGAAAGGAAGAGCAAAGGGTTCTAGGTCTCAGTCAAATGGAAGAGAAGTGCAGAGGCATTGGGGAGAAGAGTGAACTGAAAGCTAAAGTCAGGCCAGGTAGTACAAAGTGGGTTGACCCTTAATATCACTGGAACCATTAAAGGATGGAACTGGCTTCCGTTAAACAGGACTGTTGTTGAGGGCTGCCGGTGATGGAAAATAGTTTAATAAAGCTGTTTTCAAAATCGTAAGATTTCCAGTAAAACTAAGTATTTGTCCCAAAGACAAGCAGTACAGCATACACTAGTAAGTCTGCAGGGTGAGTGCTTGTAGGAAGACAGGTGTGTGGCCCAGGGCCATGACACTGTATGCATGCTCTCAGGGAGGGGTGAGGGCCCACATCAGCAAAGAGCAGAGTCTCATCTGCTAACAAGCAAAGGATGACATCAGCAAGCGTCAGCATGAGGACTTTTCTTTTTTTTTTTTTAAGATTTTATTTATTTGAGATTTATTTATTTTAAGATTTTATTTATTTATTTGAGAGAGACTGAGAGTGCATAAGCAGAGGGGAGGGGCAGAGGGCGAGGGAGAAGCAGACTCCCAGCTGAACGAGGAGCCCAAAGTGGGGCTCGATCCCAAGACCCTGAGATCACAACCTGAGCCAAAGTCAAGAGACTTTGTTAGTTCACCGATTGAGCCACCCAGTTGTCCCAAGCCATGAGGACTTTCTGAAGACTCTTGAGGTCTTCAATTCATTCACTGACTCTGCAGGTAGGCAGTCTCGCTCTACTGTGCAAGGCATATCACATTATCTGAGCTTGCTTCCTTTCACCCTAATAAGACAGAGATAAATGATAAAGACCAGCTGAAGTCAAAGAGGACTTCATGAAGACAGTTCAGGATCATGGTGAGGCTCAGAATTAGCTTCCTGCTGTCCACATCTGTCGCCTCTATGCTCTGTAATCACCCTAGCATTCTATTAAAATAGCACCCAGCTGCCATCTAACTGCCCACATATAACAGGCTCTCAGGACCTTGCTGCTGGATTGATCCCAGCCCCGAGCACACTCTACTGAGCTGAACTGGGCTCCACATCCCTCAGGTGTTCCCGATCTTCCATCTTTGTTTTCTCCGAATGGCTCCTCTTCTTCCATCATCTCCTTTAAAGCTGGCGTTCCCAAGCTTTCACTCTCACACAATTCCTCTCACTCTTACATACTCCACCTGGGTGGCCTTATCCGCTATCCTGATGTCACCTGCCAACCACAAACTGAGATAACCAAATCTCTGTCTTGCGCTACCTCCCCCTTAAGTCTCAAAGGGACACATCTCCAATGGACTGCTCTACACCTCACCACAAAGCCACTCCAACTCTCAGTGTCCAACAGACCCTTAAGTATCAACATGTGCAAAGGTAATTTCTCATCCTCTTCCCCAAATGATTCCTGTTCCAGTACTGTCTTAGTGATTGTCATATCCACCTAGTTTAGTTACCCAAGAAACCTAAGAGTCATCATCAAAGCTCCTGTCCCCTTCTCCCCATCATACATACCACATCCTGCCAGTTTTACCTCATAAACATTTAAAAAACTCATCCTCCTCTCCATGCATACCATCACTGCCCTACCTCAGCTGTCAGGCTCACCTCAATTCAACAGCTTTGTATGTGGTCTGCCTCCAGCCCTAGGCCCACAATTGCCACCAGAGTGAAGGACCTAAAACATATTTGATCTTGCATTTTTCTGCCTCCAACCCCATAAGGACTCCTCTTTGATTATAAAACATAACAAAGGGACACCAGGGTGATCAGTTGGTTAAGCTTCTGACTTTTGGTTTCAGCTCAGGTCACGATCTTGCGGTCGTGAGTTCAAGCCCCGCGTAGGGCTCTGTGCTCAGTGCAGAGTCCGCTTCAGATTCTCTTCCCCCTCCTTCCCCTCACACACCCACTTTCTCTCAAATAAATAAAATCTTAAAAAGAAAAAGCATATTACAAGCTCATTACAACAGAGAAGATCTTTTATGATCTGTCCACCGGCAGCTTCATTTTTTGACATAACCCATCTCATAGTTGGTGTTCTGACAACACTAAATGAGTTTTAAGTTCCTGTACTTACAAGCTCTTTCTCCTCCATCTCTGCATTTTTTTGCAGAAGAGGAATGCTGTTTTGCCTTTATGTGGCTGATTCCCACCGACTCTTTCCAACTCAGCATAGGCATACCTTTCTAAGAAGTTTTGTTTGGTTTGTTGTTGTTTTTAAGATTTTACTTATTTATGAAAGAGAGAGGGAGATCACCCGTGCCCATGAGCAGGGAGAAGCAGACTCCCTACTGAGCAAGGAACCAACGCAGGGCTCGATCCCAGTACTCCAGGATCATGACCTGAGCCAAAGGCAGACGCTCAACTGACTGAGCTACTTGGCCGCCCCACAAGAAGTTTTTCCTAAAGTATTTTCACTAAGACCAGGGTATTTCCCCTTCTCCAGAGTCTATTAAATATATTAAATGGATACTGAATAGACAGGTTTTTCTGTATTTCTAAAACTTTGCAAACCTAAGGAATAGAAATTTTTAACTGTAACCTAACCTAAACATAGTAAGGAAAACAGATTTAGGAAACTTAAAATCCTCTAAATAATGAATGGCGAAGTCAAGAGAATTATTTTTGGACTACTTGATATAGCCATTTCAGCATATTCGTGCATTTTAAAATAAGTCTGTTTCACTTCACATGTTTATGTGTGTGTGTCCCTACAAAAGCCTTTTGATTTTGGGGAAGCTAAATGTTTTTCCACCTATATATTTCAGACCTACTCTATTTTTAGTTTTTAATGCTCTTCAAATAACTAGTTTTTAATTATCTCAACCTATATCCAAGCATTTCCAAATAATGCTTTATTATAAAGTTATTTATGGAGATGCCTGGGTGGCTCAATGGGTCAAAGTCTCTGCCTTCTGCTCAGGTCATGATCTCAAGGTCCTAGGATCGAGCCCCGCATCGGGCTCTCTGCTCAGTGGGAAGCCTGCTTCCTCCTCTCTCTCTCTGCCTCTCTGCCTACTTGTGATCTGTCAAATAAATAAAATCTTTTAAAAAAAAAGTTATTTGTGCTATTATTTAGAATTTATTCTTTATTTTTTAAATTGCAAAAAAAAAATTTGAAAGAAATGATGGTTTCGTATTGGGATAAATGTTAACAACCAAGTCCTTCATTGGTGCTGTGCTTTACTATTATAAAAGTGGTGGCTTAGTAACAAATGAAATTGAGGGGAAAATTAAAGGGTTCATTTTGATTTTGTTATAATACTTTTTTTTTTTTTTTTTTTTAAGATTTGAGATTAAGAAATAGAGAGTGTGGGAGAGGGAGTGGAAGGAGTGAGAGTCTCAAGCAGACTCCTGGCTAATTGTGAAGCGCCTGAGGCTAGGGCTCAATCTTACCACAGAGGTCAGGATCTGAGCCGCCAAGAGTTGGAGGCTTAACCAACTTAGCCACCCAGGCTTCCCTCCACCCCGTACTTTAATTCAAGTGTTTAAATATTCTTTTGACAAGAGCACAGAAATAATAATTTATTTAAATTAATTTTTATATTACTTTATTCCTTGTCTATAAAATATTTGAAAGGAAATGAGAAAATACAGGTTTATAGTTATTCATACCTATTGTTTTTCGCATACTGACGTGTAAATAAAGTCCTTTAGGTTCTCTCATGTTTTTCTGAAATTTCAAACAAAACACCTCAAATTTTTCATCTTATGTCTTACTGAGCCAAATATTAATGAACCACCAATTCAATAAGTCACTGCAAGTCTGAGATAGAAGATATTAAATGTGCAGATGATTTACCTAAGTGATGCTATAAAAATCACACTGGTGAATATGGCTGAAGGGGAATCTAATTTTTAAACTTGTTAAGCAAACAAGAATTCTGAACAAATCCTTTTATTATCTGTGTATGTGTATCTTCAAAAAAGTATTTTTGTACGAATCCACAGAATACCTAGAGCCTCCAATGAATCCATTGTCCATTCTGATTTCTGGGGCCTTTTTTAGTTTATGAGACTGGCCAAACAGGATCCCTCTCAGGAAAGGGTGTTCTCTGCAGAGTGAATGTTTAGCCAAGTTAGTTGTAACCTCTTTTGGCGAATAACTCTAATGAGAACACATGCTCCACAATTTTTTTTTTCCCCTGAAAAGGCTGTAACAAATATATATAATTTGGGGGGGGGGGTGAGGAGATGCAGAGTTAAATTATGTCAGTAGAAGGAACACTATTCCATATACTTCACTGCATGCAATACTGTTAAATGAATTGGTAGCCTAAATTTCTGGCTAAGTAATCTTTCTTTTAAAAGCATATGGAAAGAATAGCCAATCTGACATTATTCCCAGTATTTATTTATTTATTTATGTTATTTTATTCCTAAAGCATGGATTTTGAATGAAACTGTTGTTCTGAACCCACAAAATGAGCTGTTTGGTATCATCCATAAGGTGAGATGTACAGACGGGCTAAAAATATAAGTAGCACCAGAATAAGGCAAAAGAACAGTCATCTACTCATAGACTTGGTCTGCTTTTTTTTTCCAGATGAAACTGACCTAATCAAAAACACTACTGTGATTTCAATTGACAATCAAAGAGTCCTACGTTTCATTTTCATTTTATTCTTTTGAATAAACATGCTTATTATTTTACAAAGCAACTAAGGAGTTAGGGAATTTAATTATCTACATTTAACATGATAAAGTGGCATCTTAAAATGAGCTCCCTAAATTAAAAGATACAGATTTTTCTACCGCATCGATGAAATGACTTCAACAAAAAAGAAAGAGGAGAGAAAGTCAAATGAGGTTGTAAATAAAAACAAGAAATCTTCTCATCAGAACTCAAGAATAAATTGCAAAACAGTCTCCACTATTTTCCATTTTAACTTAAGGACAACTTATGATGAATTAGATACAATATAAGAAAAAGTATTTCCCATTCTCAATTTGATTCTCATAGAGCCCCATAGAAAGAGATCAAAAAGACATTTCTTCAACTGAAATACATACGTTTAGAATCTAATCTGATTTCTAGGAGGTAACATCTTACGAAGCTATATGAATAAATGACTGCATTCTTACACCACCATTACTGTGATAATTTTATTTTATTTTTTTAAGATTTTATTTATTTATTTGACGGACAGAGATCACAAGTAGGCAGAGAGGCAGGCAGAGAGAGAGAGGTGGAAGCGGGCTCCCTGCCAAGCAGAGAGCCAGATGTAGGGCTCGATCCCAGGACCCTGGGATCATGACCTGAGCCAAAGGCAGAGGCTTTAACCCACTGAGCCACCCAGGTGCCCCGACTGTGATAACTTTAATAACACAACCACTACATTGTAAAAGAGAGCTACATGTTACTACTAACAATCAAAATCAAGTTTTTACACTGTGAAAGAGTAAATATAAATATAAGGGTTCATCTTAACGGTGTAAAGCAATCGTACAGATGACTGATAACATCAAATAACCTAAAAGCCACTGAAGTTATTTTATATAAATAAACACTCTTATGTGACACATAATACGTTTTCCAGTATTTTTGCATAAATAAATCTTCCTAATTGCTCTTTGCTTGAGTTAACACTGACGTCATGTAGTTCCCATTCTAGTAAAGCAGTGGTTACTCAATAGGGAGAGCTACACCAAGAGTATGACAGATGGTACGGGAAGGGTGGTCAAGTATTTAAAATCTCACCCAGATGACACAAATAACAAAAATTCTCCACTGAGTTAACGAATATAGGGTGAGGATTAAGATCATCCTAACAAACATGAAGCTCAGAATTCTATGGTTAATACATAACTGCCTTCTTTTTGGTCCACGAAATCCATGAAACCTAGATAAGATTCCGAGGAAAGGTACTGATTGTGCAGGAGTTTTCTTACTGATGGAATACTCTTCATCTGTTGACACAATGGATAAATCAGGAGGTTACAATTTACACCATTGACACAGGTTTGCTATTGATGATAAGGTATATTTTTCTTTCTCTTACGTGGTATTTGATTTTCATGTATAGTCACATGTTTGTCTAACCCTCAATCAAAAGGCAAATAACAGAAACCTGAAATTCTTTCAGAACACACATTTGATGTGCCTCATAAGATTCATGGATGTGTTTGTCTTCAGTGTTCCTTGCATGCGAAGGACCCAACATGGAGGGTACACCACCCTCCTACACCGCAAACTCCCGCTGGAAGGCTGTAGAATCGAGTAGGCAGGCCACAATGCAGCCTCCAAGACTGATCATTAAATAAATGACTATTAGTGTCAACTCACTAAAAAAAAAAAAGGTAATGGATTAGAGGGGAGAAGTAAGGTAAAGCAGGACACAATATACAGCAAATCTACCACCCCCATCCTCCTGAGTGCTTATCTTTCTGGTCTTGTTTATGAAAATATATAAATGTTACCTTCTGGCTCAATCACATAATCAACACCCATATATTCATCTCTTCTGTGTACTTGGAAAAAGGTCAAACTGGGAAGCTAGCGACTGCTGAGCCTCTCTTTCCATGCTAGTTCACTCAACCTAGTGGCAGCAAAAACAGAATGAGCATCTAATATGTTCCAGGCACTCTGTGAGCAAATTATAGCCAGTGGCCATGTAATACACAGTAGAACCTAAACTTTCCTGTTCATTTTAAAGCTTGGACCTAATTAACATAAGTCAATCATTTAGGGCATGGTATATTAAAATAACATCGTAGAAGCCGCCACCACTGCACCTAAAAAGATATAAAACACTTACTTCTACCTTTAATAAACTTGCAAATAATCCCTTTTCCCACGTTTTATGAAAATTTACTTTCACTCCAGATAAAATCCTCCCAAGGTTTGTTCTATTTCATGAGATTCAATTCAGGTTCTGGCCTGAATTTTCAGCTACATAAATACCAACTACCAGTACACTAAAGTACAAAGTGTTATTCCTGATTTTAAACCACTAAATAAAATTGGAGAAAAAACTGTAGAGTTACACACACACACACACGCACACACACAAAACCACCCACAAAAAAAACCCCACAACTGACGGGGAGGGAGTAAGATTATGAATAGCATCTGAATATAAGATATAATCACACAATTCCCATTAAAATCCAGATTTATGCACTAACCAATAAATCATAAAGGTTTAAAACAATACCTTATATTATCTCATCAACTTCTAGCTGATTATCCAAAAGAAAAAAACGCTGGGCTTTTTTCACCATCATACACTTTACTTTTTTACTAAGTTCTCATGGTATGCCAAATAACTCGTACAAGGAGAGGGAATTCTTCTGAAAGCACAGGCTGGTTTAAAATAACTACCAAATTACAAACTTTCATATCTTGTTCAAAATGTTTAAAAACACAGAAGACCTCAAATAACCTTGATCCTCAAGCTTGATAGTGTTACTCTGTGTTCAGCGGCTAACCTGAATGGTTAAAAAGTATATCCCAGCATATTCTTCACAGAGGCCCCGGCCCTGGCTTGTCATCACACTAAGTCCCTTTTCACTCAAAACTTAGAAGGTGCTGCATACTTTTTTAAAACACTAAAATGCTAAATGTAGGTGCAGTAAACTTAAAAGATCCAAATAAATAAAATCAGCAGAATGAGGGTATGAACAGTTTCCATCAGCAACACTAACCAACTCGATAAACAGCAGAGACTTAATATTAAGTAGTCTTATCAAGCAAAGTTATGAAGCAGGTCCTGGTGCATCAGTTCCTTAAGACCGCTGTTTTTATGGCTCTGCAAGGCAGCCCATCTAGGTGAGTTACGATCTAGAATTTTATTTGTAATTTGAAGAAATATTATAGCCGTAATGACTGATGCCTAGTTCCGGTGGCAAAATCTCGGCAGGAAACAGATTTAGCCATTTGAATGTTTTATAAGTTTTTGTAATTGAGGAAACTTTTCATAATCTGACATTTGTTAAAACCACTTATTAGAAATTATGCAGCACAGTAGCTGTGGAAATATGAGCTAGCTTCACAATTATAAAGTCAGCCTATGTAGCCCTTTCCTATTGTATACAGTGGCATAAACCCCACAGCGGCCTATCAGCTAACTGGCAGGCAGGGGGCTGCTCTATTCAAAGTGAGAGATACAAGCTGCAGGGCAAAAACCTGGCAGCTCCCATCTGACCCCACAATCCCCTACTGGTGACAGCTCCAAGCTCCATGGCAAATTAGGCCTTCTCATATTACAATTGGAGAAGACAGATTCCATTAGCAGTATCTGAAATTGAGTGGAGAGCTGCACTGTTATCAGACTTGACTCATAAGCACTGCTATTAATCAGAGCTATGATAGCATTTATATATTTCAAGCTATCTGCTGCCGCTGTGATATTCTGCTACAAAGGGTTGATGGGACTTAGGAAAGTGAACAATAGAGCTTTCTGGGAAAAGCAGAGTAAATCAAGAAAGTCTATGACTTCCGCACATTCTGAAGGGATTGTGGTTTACATAAATTTTCTCCCAATTGGAGATTGAGCTCTTCCTCATCTTACACATGGGATTTAGTTGTCACTCAATGGTAACAGCTGTGAAAAGGTGAAGCGGCCCACCGCTCAGAATATTGCCTTCGCTTTTAAAGCAATTAACCCATGAACAGGAGGATACCTGGTGATATCAAAGGGATTAGGCCAGGCAGTGCATTATTAACATTTCCTTGAACTAATTCTAACTCTGACTAGCTGTCAGAAAAGACTCTACAGTCTTAAAAAAGAGTTTTTGCCCTGCTTTTCTCCCCCCTTCAGAATGAAGTGCTGCTATTTGAGCCTAATATGTCCCTCTACTTAGAAGAAAATGCAAATGAACCAAGCTCTTAATATGCTTAACCAGTCTGAGTCAATGCAATTTTAAGACAAGTTTGAGAGAAATATGTGATCAATTAACCAGGGATCAAGACAGATATTCTCCTGAATGGAAATTAATGCTCCAGTACTTTCCATTCTTCTTCAACTACAAAAACTTGGTGACTATTTGTTACTTATTCATAGTTACCTCTGAAATTAGGAAGAGCTTGACATTATTCTCTATGGCAATAATCTAAAATACTCTTTGAGCTGGAAAATCCAAATGTCCCTTAAGCAGGAGATTCTACATTCTCTAAGGTATGGCATTTTAATTTCCTATTCTTTATTGAATGGAATCTTAGCTGGAGCTCTAAGAATCGCAGACACAGCGCTCTGAATCAAATATTCCTCTTCCAAAAGTTTAATCGAATTAATTTTTAGCAGCAGCGTAATGTTTAGAATTACATAACTTATAAAAAATAATGTAAACCCCATACTTAGCTCATAAGTAAAATACTGGCACAAAATGATCTGCCAGAAGATATTTAAATATCCCTGAAATTGGTTGTCAGTTCTTTGTTGTGAGCAGGCAGTTTTCAATATACCTTCAATTATCATTAACATTCATATATTCTAGGTAACCTGGTGGACATTAAGAGATCTGATTTCTTCCTATACAATGTTAACGGTGTTAGAAAGTTTTTTAATGCAAGTTTCTTAGAACAGTACCTTCTAGAAAAAAATACCTGAAAAGCTGTTTATTCAATGGTTAGTAACTTTGTCTTAATTTAAGTAAACCTGAATTTTGGTTATAAAAACTAAAATAGTTCTACTTTCGATTCGCAACAAACATTGTTAATTAATTCTTCCATACTTCCATTTGGCCCATAATAGTTTGGACTCTTAAGCCTACTGAGAATAGATTTCCTGCCCTCGACCTACCAAAATAAATGATACAAGATATGCCCTCATCTGAGATCATAAGCAATTTAAATCCTCCCTGAGGTAAAGAATTTTTATAAAATGCTATCAACATACTCCATTCTCTTTTAGTGATACCAGAGCATAAGAAATGGAAGCATGTTGATGTTTCGAGACAGTAATTTCAGTGCTCCTCCCTTATTAGGTATATAGGACTTAGTCTGAGTTTGCTTAGAAAAGAAGTTTGAAATTCAAGTACTAAGCAACACTAAATCACATTCATATCAGTGACTTATCTGACCTGTAACTTTTAAAATTTCGTATTATTAAGATTTGTGAATTTCAAAATGACACTTAAAGTATCATACCATCAAACTTAAAAAATCATTTACTTCAATGGCCTTAAAAGAGAAAAATCTCAGTTCCTACAAATCCCTGTGTTAGGTAGTCTTAAAAACACAGACGTACACGTTAATAAAATGAATACTATTTCATATAAATGAAATGTATTAAACTCCCTTCACATTGTGAATGCTGAAAAATACCCCTGAAGGAGACAATATATAAATAAACGCCATAATCTGACTATTTTTAATTCAATAAAGTATAGCGACGCATACAGCTTTCAAAGTGCTGTTTTACTCCTATGCCTTCCTACATTAGGGCGAAGCAAATATACATGAGTTCTTGTCAACCATTAGGAAAGACTGACAAAAAATGCAGTGTTAATGACATCTTATGGCTCTTAAAAGCAAGAGAAAGATGCAAGGAAGGCAAAAATTACATAGTAATTGGAAGCAACGAATAAATTGTTCTTTCAATCTAAGTCATGTTTACTGAAAGAAGTGGAGCTTTTTACATCAACACATTTAAACAGAAATTTGCTTTTAAAATACAATCTTTGTTTAAAGGGTACAGAAGGTCTTTATGTCCACCCCAAGAGCTAAATATAGTGAATGCCATGGGAACAATTACCTGAAAAAAACCTAAACCTGTTAAAAGAATTAATTTACTGCGCACCAGTCAGCGCTAATCCTACGTGTACAGTAATGTTCTCTGAAGTGATGGGGGAGAAAAAGAATCAAACTGTTTCCTGGATCAAAACCCTCCAATATTCCACAACAAAATGGAATGATGATTTGGCCTGTCAATGAATAAAGTAGTAAAATGTCTCCTCAACAAATTCTAATAAAGGAGGCAACCTGTAAAGGAATACATTTACTATACGCTGGACTGGAAAAAAGCTGTCACTGTAATGGCTGCACAGGTACTGTGTCCTGCTGTTGGGTTTATACTCACAGAAGAAAGGTTTTAAAGGTTAAGTTCAGGTCATACAACAAATGAAATTGTAACAAGCCAGCTGACATTGTATAATGTCTTCTTCCACTCAATCAATAGGCTACTGTTAGTCCTATTACCATAGAGATGGCTTGCTCTTTCCTGAAGGGTGTCTATTGTTTGACAAAACAGATTTGCCACTTGAACTGGGTTGTTCCCAGAGGACGTGTACCTTGTCAATTATTTGTACTCAAAATAATGAAGTATTTTCATATTAAAATGTATGTAAGAGATAATATTGTGAGATCCCTTTTCTGAAAGAAAGCAACTTTCCCAAGCACAATATTACTCAAACATTCTTAAATCACTAATATATTCAGTTTAGTCATATTAAGGGTTTTTGATTTAAAGCGTATGCCAGCAAACATACAAATTTACCATTAAGACTTTATTTAAAAAACGGGGGTCGCAGGTTAAATGTGCTAATCTAAAACCCATTACAATCATGGAGGATAATAAAAGCTATTTTAAAATATAGACAACTCAAAGGAAAATTATTGTCCAAAGCTATTTGGATTCTGTAAAATCATGATTTTTATGTATGATTTTTACAGTGGTTTTCATGTAGAATGGTATCACCAATTAATATATTGAAAAGCATGGAAAAGTTTTCTCAGAAAACAAGTTATTTGCATAAGAGCTTTTGATAGCCCTATAGCATTTAAATATGTTATAGAAATGAGCTTCTAAAACACAGATAAAAAAATAACAAAAAATAAATTACAGATGAACTACCAAAATAAATACAAGTATTAATTTTCTTTAAATGCCTTTGTCGTAAATGTCTTGTGAAGATTATCAATTCACACATTCAATACAAGACAAGCAGTTCTACATTTCAACCTATATATTCAAAATTTTTAAAGATCAGTTTTTCTCTCCATAGAAATAACGGATTATTAATTACAGGATTCAAGAGAAACAATTCTAAAGATTATTCTAATTACTTAGAAAAAGAAAGTATTCATAATACTATCAATCCAAGCAGAGATATTATTTTCATCATTTCATACTGAAAGATTGGCTATCACTGAAAACCTGTAAGACTGAAATAAAGATGAATTAAATAATATAGATACAAATGTAGTAAACGATCAACAGTTATAATATTTGAATCTGAAAGCTTTCCACAATTAAATTTAAAAGTAAGCTTTAGGGTTAAAATTATGCTAACTTTTACCCTTTTATAAATAATTAAAAAGGAAATTTAGAAAGAATTTAGTCAAAGGGCAATTTTACGACTGATGCAAATAAAACATTAGTCTCCAAAAATGGCATTTGAAATTGTCTATTCAAATTATATTATATTTGCATACAAAAATTGTTTTTATAATAAAAACTGCAGTAGTTTTTGAAAAAGTGTTTTAATTTGGTTCTCCCTTTGCAGAAAGCATAACTTGTATTTTTTACTGTACTCTCCTTAGGCATAGGTTAGACTGGTTAAGAATGAAGGAGACAGGAGCAGCAAAGACAAAGAAGTTTACCAACGTCCCAAGCTAATGACCCATTTTTGTAAAAGCAAGGTAGCCTTCCAAACTAAGAAAATCTTCCATCAATGAAATAAGTGGGGTCTAATTTGCATACCTTCCCTACAGCTATAAGGGAACAAAGTGAAACCTTACCAAAACCATATCCCAAACTGATTTCCTTAGTTAACAGCCTCATTTCTAAGAGTATACAAGATGCATATATTTAGAATACAATATAATTAGGCATTAACTCTGGACCAGGTAAGCAGCTGCCCATCAGCAACACTCTGAGTAATTAAATGATATTTACCATTTCCCAAAACAGGAACTTCATACTGTTGAATTAAACTGGCCCATCTGCATCTTCATAAAATGACAAACCTTTTTTAGTTTTGCCTAACGAACCAGTTTGTGGTAACGAACTGGTGACACCTTGACTCCATTGCAGGAAGCACATCCAACTATGTAATCATCGGAGGGGTCAAGTACGTATGAAATTACTGGAAATTAAGAAAGTGATTCACAGCAGTGATTAGGAAAAAACCATTCAAGCAAAAGAGTCTTGTTTTGGGGGTTTCATTTAATGTATGTACCTAGGCCATCAAAACGCTCTGTCTCCAATTAGCCAAGATTAATATTAACTCTCAACTACTTTACCTGAAAACGGTGAAAAAAAGTAATGATGCGGCTACTGCTCCAAAGAAGCCACACAGGAGATTGACACGGTAGGCAACTGAACCAAAAGGAAAGAGTATGATTGCCAGTTTAGCCACCAGCGTGAACAAAGGATAGCCAGGAGGATGGGCAACCTATGGAAAAATCAGCAAGTTAGAAGGTTTTCACCTCCACAAGAGTCACACTGGCTTTAATTGCAAAGTAGCCCTTTGCTTGGGCAAGTATAAAGACTAAGAGGCAAGAACAACATGTTTGAATAGTGGTTTTCTATTGTAATCCTTTTGTGCCAATACAAATAAATATTTTCTTTAGCGGATTTGGCAGCGTCTACCACATGGTGTGTCACCTAGAGAAAGGGTGACATATTTCATTGTCAGTTCTTAAGCAGTTTGTTCTCTGGGTTCACAGTACATTAGGGTCATTTAAAAGGCTATTAAAAAAAAGCAGGTTCTGAAATTTCGTATTGGTTAGAAAGTTGAAAGACCACACCGCTATCGGATTGCCACCATGCTGACAGTCCTAAGGTCTTGCCTAAAGGGATCATGAACCATAATAAAGTTTATTAAATAATAAACTTATTAAAACTGTTAACCCGATTTATTTTATTCTCCATAGCTTATACAAAACTTGGGGTGATAATAAGCTAGCTACTGTATATATAGTAAAGGCTTTGCTTTATAATTTAGTTTAATTGGATTTAAAACTTAAAGTAAATTGTCACGTACTGTACTTATAAGTTACTAAAAACTGGGGTTTAAAAATAAATTAATCTACTTTACTCCATGCTTAATTAAACTTTCTTAATTCCTAAAACTGTTAATGAGAGCATTGATTAAACAATAAAACTAATACTTACTCCAAGCTCATGTGCGGCTGTGATCAGTTCCCCTGTGAAAAAATAATGTAAAACCAATAATTACTATTAGAAAATGACACTCCTCCAAAGTTTTCAAAATCCAAATGCTTGCACTGGGGTTTTGCATTAATTTGACTGGATAAAACTGTAAATCTGTAGAGATTTAACAGCATGAAATAGTCTAAGGATATTTTCTCCCTTAGGTCTTACTGAACAAATGATCTTTGATAGTCTTTTAATAACTGGTCAGTGGAAACATAGGTGAATTCTGGTTTTTAAAAAGTGCTTATTTTCCTTCCTAAAAGTGGTGCACACTTGCAAAAACATAGAAACTTCTCATAGAATGTTAGTGTTATATGCCGTAATGATCCTCAAGAATTTAGTATAAAAATGTCTACAAAGATGCAACTTTATGATAATGTAAAATGTGCAGACCTCTGAGGCGTGGACACTCCCTAACATGTACCATTCGGCCCTAAACAGGCATTTGAACATCTTCTCTACATTAATTATCTCTGATATCTTTAAATAATTGCCAAGCACTTATTAGTTCCAAGTTATTTTGGTAAGCTCTGACTACCATACATTTTTGCAAACCACTAAATCACATTATTTACATAGTCCTTGTAATTCCTCACCATCCGTGATTATTTCTAAAATTACAATGCAGTAATTCAATGTCTATTTGTTAATATTTTAAGTATCCAGAGCACAAGGGCTATTTATGACTCATTCCTGTACACTGCAGTACAGGACAATGTAAGAAATCAGTGTTGATGGGCTCATGAGAGTTACTAGTATTTATTAGTTAATGTATTAATGTCCATTTTCTGCCCTTCGATGGGTTATCAGTGCTCTTCTTTAATTTCTAGGTCCCAGCCACAATGTAGATCTTTACCCTCTGGCCTGGAGGACAGCAAGAGCTTTGGCCAGTTTTCTATTTCATCTTCCTACGAAATCACCTGTTGCCACGCCATCTCCCCGAAACAGGTTGGACTGTACCACTAATCCAAAATTTCTCAATGGCTGCTCTCTGCTTCCTAAATGGAGTTCACATTCCTCAGCATAACATGCTAGCCCTCTAAAGGCTCCAGGGTCCCTTTTTAAGGCATAGATCAGTGAAACCTATGTTTGCTTCAGTCAAATCTGATTACTCTGGAATGGTTCTTTTGCACCTCTTATTACTCATTTTCTCACCCAGTATTCTCTCCTAAATCCTTCAAAGCCTAGATCAATTGCCACCTTCTCAGTGACACCTTTCCTTATACATACCCCTCCCCAGCCTCCCCCACTAGAATTAATCACTTCTTCCTCCTCCATAGAACCTGCTCTAACTTCTCTATTTAGCACTCATTTAGACTGCTTTATATTCTAGTTAGTTGTTTTCATTTCTGTCTTTTCTAAGTTGAAAATATTATCCTATCCATGTCAGGGGCCTGTCGAAGACACCACCACCTTTCTCTCATCTGGTCCCACAAAGAAACTAATTCAAGTCCTGCATACAGAGGTTGACAGTTAAGACAAATCATATTGTCATCTTTGCAGACACCCCTATCTTAGGGTGAATGACTGCTTATGTCATGGAAGCCCCATAAGGGCACCCAAAGACAGATACTACTTATCTAAGTCAGTTAGATAACTCAAGGATACCCTCAAGTTTTCTGGACATATTCAAGAGCATTTTGGAAACCAAAAGCACTTTTGGTATCTTAACAGACTTCTTTAAAGAAATAGTTTACGGTCTAAAAATATTTAAACTAACTTCCCTTTGGAACTACTGTCAAAGACATTTTATCCAGGATGGATTAGCTGGTCTTCAGTCCCAAACTGCTTTAATCAGCTTTTTGGTATTTCTGTTGGTATGAGGAAACACAGTTAAGTTCAAATTTTCAAAGTCAACGTTTATTCTCCTCCATGTAAAATGTATTTAGAATTGCACTTTACATTAAGAAAAATACCCTACTTTCTCTAACTTCTTACCATTAAAAAATCGTAATGCTGTTACCCTTTACCGAAGTTCTGTAGGTGTAAAAATCAGGAATGTGACAAACTTCCATCACCTCCTCTTATCAAATGTTAAACTAAAACCTAAATAGGAAAGATAGCTACAGTTCAACGTCTATAAATATATCCCTGAAAAAAGCTAAAGGGGAAACATTATTCTTAAAATTGAGTATGATAATGAAAAAAGAGAATGTCACTAGGAGGGGGAAAAGAGCCTCCTGGATATGGTTGCTCCCACCCCTTAACCTACGGCTTCCTCAAAGTTAAGTCCTTATTACAGCCTGCACCAGAATAATCTGGATTCTTTTTAAAAATGAAGATTCCTTGACCAAACCTACCTATATTAAGACCCTCTGGCACTGAGGGTCAAGTTTGCCAGGCAATTCTGAGGTACATTCAAGTTTGAGAATTACAGTTTTTCTGTCTGAGATGCAAGTAGGTGGCAAGCTCAGAATTGTTAGTGGATGCTTAACCTTTACAAAAACCAGCTCCCTCTGTGTTATACTTTTTCTAATATTAATTACATAACTATATTCTCATCTATCAAGTCTGTTAGACAGTATCCTTAAAATATATAAACACATAAATAGGCTACTTTATTTTTCCCAAGTATAACAAATGATGTGGAGGCGAGATTCCTATACTCTCCTCCAAAGGATCATGAGTGTTCCCACCCGTAAACTGTGCATCAAACAATGTAAAAAATAATTTTGGCAAGGCTACCCAATGTGATAGATTTATGAAGCATAATTTAAGACTCATCAAGAAGAAAAATACAGGGCGCCTCGGTGGCTCAGTGGGTTAAGCTGCTGCCTTCGGCTCAGGTCATGATCTCAGGGTCCTGGGATCGAGTCCCACATCGGGCTCTCTGCTCAGCAGGGAGCCTCTGTTTCCTCCTCTCTCTCTCTCTCTGCCTGCCTCTATGCCTACTTGTGATCTCTCTCTGTCAAATAAATAAATAAAATCTTAAAAAAAAAAAGAAGAAAAATACATACTTTATATTGGTTTTGAGATGTGTTCTGTTTATTGATTAAAAAAAAAAACCACAACATTCAAGGAGGACAGTATCTTCAACATATAAACAAGATTATCAAAGATACCATTACACAAATTTTACTGGCAATCCTTGGAAAAGTTTATCATTCCTAACAAAGAACATCAAAATTTTAGATGTAACCACTATTTAGTATCAACTAAACAAATCAAAATACCTAGAGAGTCTGGTTAACTTAATGTAAATAAGTAACTTTATTCTACTGGGAAAAAATAACAGTATTAATAAAGACACCAATCATAGATTTAAAGTAGCACTATATATGGGATGACAGATTTAACAAAGAACTTAGAAGAGAGGTTAAGAGAGTGTATGTTCTAAAGTCAATCTTCTGGAGTTCTTTCCTCGACTGCCCCTGCGTGCTAGCTGTGTGATTCTGGACACAGCTTAGACTCAGTTTTGGATGGAAGATACTGATAGTACCTACCTCACAGAAGGTTAAGAACTGGATTAAAACAACAATACATGTAAAGCACCTGGAATTGTGCCTGGCCTATAGTAAGTGCTCAGTAAGTGTTAATTATTTTTATTCATCTCACCCAAAACTTCAGGCTGGAAGAACCATGGTAAGCAACTGTCAATGCTTGCTTCCTTCCTTCCTCCCTTTTTCTTTCTTCCCCTCAAGGTACAGAACTACTCAATCTTTAAGTAATGCTCTCCATTGTCAGAACTCTCAAAACTATAGGTATTTCTATTATTTAATGTAAGCCTTGGAAGCATAGTAACTCCATTCCCAACTATACTAATGAAACACATTTCCTATTTGTTCAGTAGGATTTGAAAGAAAGAATAATGGCAATGATTTATAAAAGGAACATCAAGAAGCCTCAGTTAGAAGTTAGCCCGGGGAAGATGGCCCCCAGGGTCCCCCAACTCCTGGAGTTCTAGCTATATAATCCTCTCCCCCATGAGCGTGGGCTGGATTGACGAACGAACTGCCAAGAATAAGACCGGGCAGGGGTCTATCAATCACTTCCACGACTCGGCTCAGGAAATGACAGACGTGTGAGATGAAGGTGCCATCTCTTTCTCTTCACAACAGTCGGCTTCCCGAGGGACCCACGTGGCAAAGAACGGGATTGAGGTGAGAAGCTTGAATCCTCCCCCAAGATGAGCCCTGGGAAGACCGCATGACTGCAACCCTGTCCTGAAGAAGGGCACCCACTAACCGCGCCGAGATTCCTGATGCACAGGAAAGGTGACATAACAAACATCTGCTGTTTTAAGCCACTAACTCTGGGGTCATCTTGTTACAAAGCAAGACATAACTAGTACACTCCATTCTTTCAATCTATAGATTCCCCTCGAGAAGGTACAGCACTACTGGCATTATCGGACGGGCACTTAACCTGCCAGCAAGACAAAACCAAACGAACCCCGGCTCTCGCTCCTCATCCCAAACGTGTACCGATCCTGTAACAAATAGGTAACAACTGCTGATGTGATCTCAGTGGTCCGCACTTTTCTTTTTAACAGAAGCAGCTTGCTTTAAGCCACAACTGGCTTCCACTCTTTTAAGGGTTCTCCCTCAAATACTCGGCGTGGCCCGTTCCTTTTCAACATGCAGGTTTCCGCTAAAATACCGCGTTGGGAGGCCTTTCCCGACTGGCCCTTCTGGAGGAGGCGCTCGGCCCCACGCCCGCGTCGATCCCACCTTCCCTCCGACGGTGCGTCGCTGTTTGGTCAGTAGTGTGTGGACCGTCTCTACCCGCCCTACAACACTCCCCGCGATACTCGGTCCCCACCACTGTGACCCCTTCTGTCTGGAACGCAGTGAGGACTCAGTAAGTGACATCGGTGGGCTAAAAGGGAGTGGAAAGCAAAAACTCGGGTCCCGAAAAAGGACCTGGCCAGGTGCAGAGGTCGCTAAGTCCCCCCAGGCGAAACCAGCCAGTCCCGTCTTCAAAGTCGGAGAACTACAGACACCAGTTCCGGGAATGGAAAACAGAAGGTGGTCCGGGCACGCAGAACCCGGCAAGGAGCACGGGCGGGCGGAGCGGGGGGCGCGAGCTGACCCACCAGGGAGAGGGGCGGGAGGGCGGCCCTGAGATACTTTACCCGAGTCTCCCCCCGGCACCGAGGGGGGCAGCGTGAGGGTGAACACGGCGGCCACGGCGGCGAACACGGCCAAGCCGCCGCGGAGGCCCCCAGAGCGCCGCGGCCCCACCCGGGCTGCCCGCCCCCGGGCCGGGCCCCTGACGTCGCCATGGAGACCCATGGGCCCCTGAGGCCCGGGGAAGGAGGCCGCGACGGGCCCAAGGACTCGAGCAGCCCCGGGCTTCCCCAGCGACAGGCGAGCGCACCCCGCGTGGCGGCTTCCGGGTCGGACGTCGGCTCCCTCCCCGGACCGCACCTTCCTCCGCCGGGCGCGGGGAGAGGGCACGGCCCGCCTGGCACGAGCCGCTGGGGGTTCCTGAGTAGCGCGCCACGCGGTGGGACGCATGGGGTTCTAATGTGTTTTAAAGTCGCCCACCATGAGCAAGAGCCTTCTTTTAAGAAAGGAAGCCCGAGCCCGGAGATGCCGATGTACGGCCTCCCCCCCCACCTCACACTGACTTGGTCGGGTCTGCCAGAGACAGAGCGGGGTCGCAAACCGGGGTGCGCCGGGCCCGCCTCTGCCCCCTCTGGTGTGGGGTGGAACTACACGAGGGGGTGCTGCGGTCCGGAGCCCGAGCCCGCGCTGCGCCAGAGCCGCGCAAAGCGCGCGCAAGGTAGGCGCGAAGCAGGCGGGTACGTCGCACCCATCGCTTGTTCACTACCCTTCATGACGATCCCTGTGCGAATTATTAAATCGCAGAGTTGCTTCCAGAGAGATGAAAGTACGCTCGTTGGTCTATTTTTTCCCTTATGCCACGAGGAAAACTCAACCGACGAGTTGAGAAACTTGAGTGTCTGGGTCAATGCTAGTAATTCCTATCCTGTTAAGTTGTCTCCTGCTTTAATGAACAGGGCTGTTGCGGTGGAGCCTTGACACAGCATGACAAGTGAAACGGAGACACTGTACTCTGTACAGAGCTACGAGGCGTCAAAGAACGGGGACTGTCGGACAACCGCATAGCACGGCTCTTAGTAAGATTTTTAAGCTTACGTTTTCCATTATTATAGTAATTACTCTGAAGTGGGAGGGGAAGAGGGCATCCTCTGCGGAATGCTTCTCCAAATACACCGAAGATTAGTGACAATCTGGAGCATGTCGCAAGGACTCTGATGGGAACACAATGTCTCAACTGTAGAGTGACATACACCTACAGAGATAGGTGGTTGTGGCGGCAAGGCCCTTGTCTTTCTCAAGTACTTAACATAATACTTTCTCGGCCATACTGGGGGTTCCTGGAGGTCAGGGGCCGTGTGGTAGGCAGCTTTTAAATTAGCGCCCAGTGATCCCCGGACTGCGAGTATTGATTGCTGTATGTGACCCTCTCCCTCTGTGGGGGCCAGAGTGCTCAGGAGCATAAGGCATGAGTGACTGTCGTCACTTTGCAGATTAGGGTTCTAAAAACCTGACTTCCATCGTGCTAACACAGGCTGCTTTCTATTTCTTTCCTGAAAGAGCATGCCAGTGATTCATGCTGAGCCAAGCATGTCCATTTCATCTTTTGCTCCTGAGCTTTATGAAAAGATACATTTTTATCATGGCAAATTATTTTTGAAAGGGCATAATTCTTTGCCCACGTATGGGTAGGAGAGGTCAGTGTCGGAAGTAGGAATTTGGGAGTTCTCCTGTAGGGATGAGAAGGATGAATAAGTTCACCCAGGCACAGTGTATCAAGAACAAGGTTAAGGTCAAGTATTATCCCCTATCTTCATTTCCAGAATGGCAGGCGTGGAGGAGAGAACAGTGGCAAAGGGTAACGTGTCTCAAGAAGCTCGGGAAGAAGAGATGTTGGTGCAGGCTATGTGGTCAGGTGGTCCCAGAGGGGTGAAGGACCTGAAGAGAGCCAGATTGAGGTTTTGTGGGGCTTGAGTTCATACAATTTGGAGAATCATCTGAGCAAAAGAATACAAAACTGCAGATACAACATTAGGAACAGGCATTGGAAGGAGCCCCTGCTAGTGACAGGCCGTGAAACTGAAGTTTAGTTAGCCTCACAGTTGATCTCCTTTGAGGATGATGTTGGGCCAGTTCTCGGTCTGCGCCCGGCTCTCTCTCTCAGGACATGCGCTGATGCTTCCCTCCCACCTGGAGCACCATCTCCTCCAGGCTTCCCTGAGACAATACTGCTTTGGCTCTTTGAACCACTGGCCTCTCTGCCCCGACCTTGCTTCTGTCAGACCTCCAAACACTGGAGTGTGCCAGGGCTCACTTGTAGACTAACTTTTCTTTTTCTGCGTCCTTTCCCAAAATAATTTTACTGAAATTTTAAGTAGCAAATGTAGTTTAATAAATCTCAAAACTACACACTGCCATCCTTTCCTTAAAGCAGCTGCTTTAGGAGAAAGCTTTAGCAGCTGCTTTAAAAGAAAATAACTGCACTGCGATTTCCCTATTTATGTATTTAAACAACATTTCAAACCTGGCCAACTTTGCCTCTCTTATTTGCACTGTATGCCATGCCTAAAATGATGACTGGCACAAAATAGTACTTAACAAATGTTGGTGTAATGGATGGATATATGCACAATGAGAGACCGCTGGTGTATCCATTAGGGAATTGCATTTAGCAGCTGGTAACAGAGACTCCCGTTACAGTGTCTTCAACATGCCGGCATTTATTTTCTTATGTGGGTCTGAAAGCAGTCAGTCCGACATTGATTTGGCAACTCTCTCATGTCCTTAAGGAAGAAACTGAGCTTCTTATTATCTCTCTGCCCCATCCTTCTCAACTTATGTCCTGAAGGTCATCTCTTGACCCCTGATGGATGCTAATGCTCCAGACATTTCATCTGTATTTGAGAAAGAAAGAGAAAGGATGCGAAGCAATGGGAGTGTCCCATCCTTTTAAAGAGGGTTATGGAAATGCCACTGCATAACAATGCTACATCTCATTGGTCACAGTTGGGTAACAGGCCACTCTTAGGGAAAAAGGCAGTTGAGAAATGTACCTTTGAGGCTAGATGGTTTTTCAGGATTCTATTACCAAGGAGGAAGGGGAGAATGGATATCGGAATGCAACTAGCAGGTGCTGCTGTAGTTGGATTTGGTGAGTTGGAAGTATCTGAACCTTGAAAGTTCAGGGGGTAAGTTTCCGTGGAGTTGTAGATATGGAAACCAGGCAGTAGTGGCTAGGAAATGAGGAAATGGAAGTGTGGAGGCGAAGGGAGAGAGAGAAGTGGTATGGGAATTCATAGGGATTGAAGTGTCAAATGAGTTTTTTGTAATTTAAGAGAATATTTGGAGAGAGATGGTAATGAAGTACAGATGTACGGGAGGCTTGAGGGGATGGAACCAAGGAAGAAAGAAGAGGAAGGATGAAAACATTAGAGTTTAGGAGGGAAATTAATGGAACGCATAACAGTTGAACTTGACCCTAAGGAACATATACCTATTATACATGCTCTGGTTCATTCCACAGTGGGTTAGAGACAGCTACTGTAATACATACTATAAATTAGGAAAATATGAGTACCACTTAGGATTCAGCCAGAGGAACAAAAGGAGATACATGGGTGCTATGAAATTTATTGTAGGAAATTGTCTCTTGTGTTTGTGGAGGCTGGCTAGGCAAGTATGAAATCTGTAGGGCAGGTCGTCAGGAAGGGCAGGCTGGAAGTCTTGGGCATGGGGTGAGGGGCAATCCACAGGTGGAATTTCTCGTTCATCCAGGAATCCTCAGCTCTGCTCTGAAGGCCTTTCAACTGATTGAATCATGTCTCCCCAGATTATTTAGGATAATCTCCCTGTCATAAAGTCAACTGTCACAGACTTTAATCACAGCTACAAAATACCTTCACAAAAACATCTAGATTAGTGTTTGATTGAAAAACTGAAGAATGTAGCCAAGCCAAGGTGACTCATCCAAAGAGTATCAGAA
The DNA here is from genome assembly GCF_964662115.1 of Mustela nivalis. Taxonomy (NCBI): domain Eukaryota; kingdom Metazoa; phylum Chordata; class Mammalia; order Carnivora; family Mustelidae; genus Mustela; species Mustela nivalis. The sequence continues at coordinate 43,087,752 of NC_139025.1, forward strand.
ATAGAATATCAGATTGAGGGAAAGTAAATACTTGAATGTGTAGGTCTATGGTATACCAGATTTGATTCTGGGACTCTTGAAAGCAAAACAAAAGGGAAAAAAAGATCATTACCCTCTTAGGTCCCCAAGGAAATCCAAGTCTCCTGGCACCTTTAGCCAGCACCTAGCCTCTGTAGACACCTAAAAGAATGGCTCGATACAGCTCTGCAGACATGGACATTCCAGCTTTCCACTAGGCTTCCACTGATACCCCTAGCTGTGGGAGCCGGGTGGGGGGGTGGTAGGAGCATCTTATTACTGTTCCCCTGTGGCTTCTGCTGACTCCACAGTGAGGAGGAAGCAGGGCAGAGAGGTGACCTCCTTTTTGGGGGCTGCTGGTGAAAATCCTGACTCTCCTTTAGGCCCATCTGGTACCATCCTATCATTACTGCTGGGTGGGAGTTGAAGTCTGGGCTCCCCATGTGGTCTCCACTGATACCATGGAGATGAGGGGCCCCACTATGACCCAGCCAGGATGATAGTTCTGGTTCCTTCCTCCGCCTTCTCCAATATCACCCTGGTGGGTTTTGGGGACACTGGAGAGGACGGAAGCTTAGGTCCCTACTAGCCTTTGCTGGGTAGGGGCTGGGGCCACGGTTTTTTCTTTGCTTTTTGGCTTTAGTAGAGATGTTATTTTATTTATTTATTTATTTGACAGACAGAGATCATAAGTAGGCAGAGAGGCAAGCAGAGAGAGAGAGAGGAGGAAGCAGGCTCCCTGCTGAGCAGAGAGCCTGATGCAGGGCTCGATCCCAGGACCCTGAGATCATGACCTGAGCTGAAGGCAGAGGCTTAACCCACTGAGCTATCAAGGTGCCCGAGATGTTATTTTCTTAACATATCTGTCTTGACATTTTCCCTGTTCTTTGACCAGAAAGAGCATGTTTTTGTTGGGGCTTTTTTGGTCTGTGCCCATCAGCATCTCTGGCTTGTCAGCTTCTCTAGCATTCAATCTATGATCTATGAGGCAAGAAGAAAACCCAGGGAACTCACTAGCATGTTGTTCTTCAACTTCTGATGCTCCTATCTGGTCTGGCTTCTTCTCTCCACCTTTAGTCGTCTTATTATTGTCTTACATATAATGTTTACTTGTACTTAGTAAGAGGAATAGAGAAAAGTGTGTCTACTCTACCTTTGTGGAAGCAGGAGTCTCTCTCCTTTGTTTTATTCTTTCTGAACATTTGCAGCATCTTCATCGACATTAATGCACTGAAATCTGCTTTAAAAATTGTCATTTAGAAGTCATTATTATAACTAAGCCCCACATAAAATAGTCAGATGTGTCTTAATCTTACTAAAGCTGTGAAATTTTAGATTCAGGACTTTAGATTAGAAATCAGATACCTGGAATACCACCCAATAATCCATCTACAATAGGGCGGTACAAGAAAACATAAATGTCCCTGTACAGAGCCTTAGAAAAATAATTTTAAACACTCAAATGTACTAGTAACCAAAAGAATTTGAAATAAATACCAAACGTCATTTTTGATCTTTCCAATTGTTGAGGATACTTAAAATCTATAGCATATTAGTGATGAAGTAATTTGGTATAACATTTTAGAAGGCAGTTTAGCTGCATGTAATAAAAATCTATAAGATATCTATATTATTTGACCTAGAGTTGTCAGTGAAAGTATGAAAATGTGTTCAACTTCATTAGTCATCAGAGAAATGCAAAATAGAGCCCCTGTGGGATACTATACACCTACCAACTTAGCAAAAATAAAAGTCCAACCATGTTTAATGTCAGCAAGTGTGTAGAACAATGGAAATGCTAGCAGGAATGTAAATTGGTACAACCACTTTAAAAAGCACATGTTTTTCTAGGACAGACAAAGATATGTGGAGGCTGGATCCTAGCAATTCTTAGAGAAGCCAGAGACAGTTAAAAAAAAAAAATGTTCATAGGAATGTTGTTCATAAGAGCCTCAAATAAGAACAACACCCAACACCCCTCAGTAGTGGAACAGAGGAATAAATCCCGGTATATTTATACAATAACATGCTATGCAACAAAAAGAATTGAACCAACTACAGTTGACCACTTTGGAAAAGTATGGATGCCTCTCATAAAAAATACCAAGCAAAAGAAACAATTGTAAAATAGTAGAGATAGAATGATTCTAGTTATTTAAAGTTAAAGTTTCACTAAGCTAAATGGCTTGGAGATGTATCCATAAAGTTTTAAGCTGTAAAGAAAATAAAAATTGTCACCGATGTCAGGAAAATGGTAGTTACCTTGGGGGTTGGTGGGGGGCTGTGATGGGGAGGGGTACCTCTGGGCTTTACTGTGCTGTCTATGTTTCTGTATTTGATCTGGGCAGTGGCTACTTGGGTATTCTCTTTATAATTATCCTTTAAATTATTTATAAATGTTTTACACTCTCTCCTATCTATATGTGATACATCTCACCATGAAAAAACAGGAAGGAAGGGAGATTGTGGCTCAGTTGTCTAGCAGACAGTTTTGTAATGAATGCTAAGCAGAATATTACCCTGAGTTGGCATGTGATAACTCATGATTGTCCCTGCATCTTTTTAGTTTGGTGTAATATAAGAGATTATAGGGAAATGTTTTATAGTTTAAAAAAAATAGATTTCAGCATGAAAGTAAATTTCCTTTCAGAATGCCTTCTGGTGATCTACTGCAATGGCATACTAAACTCACTCCTGAGACCAACTTACTTTTGAACATAAATTTCTCTAGACCGTTGGCAAAAACAAATACTTGGTTTTATAGTGTGATGTCTATCAGCAGTCTTCAAAGTTTCGATGAACCAGTTTCTTTAAACAAAACTCTAAGATAATGCATTAAAAAAGGAATTCTATCTAAAGGCACAAAAGTAACAATTAGACAAGGAACCCTAACGACTCTCAAAATTAGAAGTGAAGAGGAAGATCGTAGTGATGAACCCCATGCTCATGCTGTCTGTCTGTCTACCCTCCTCATTCATCAGGAGGAAATATCTTAAAACTGATAAATCAACAGGTGGCTTTGGAGGCCTATTATTGGCCTACTACTACTACTGAGTAGTCGTCACAGGAAGGACCCAAACCAGAAAAGGCTGAAAGTGGTTGACTCTGAAAAAGGAGACTAGTGGAAGGAAAGAAGCAGGATGGAGAGCACTGCTTTCATTATAAGTTGTCATGTACTATTATACATTTTGCTGTGTGCATTGTATTACTATTTGATAAAGAATAAGAAAACATTTGTAAGGGAACAAATAAGAATGAAAAAAGGCCAAAACCACAGCTGCCTTGAGTTGCAGCTTATATGTGTGTAAAGAGCCTGAAATATAGGAGACCTATACATGTTTGCCCTCGGGCTGTTCCTGTTCAAATGACATTTTGAAAATTTTCTCATTTACTCATTCTGCTTTGATTTGCAAATATAATTGTAACCATATTAGAGAAATTACTTGTTTATGAAGTTATTTTGAAAATCTTTGTTCCAGTGATTTGCTTTTGTGTTAAAAACGACCCTAGGGACACCTAGGTGGCTCAGTCCATTCAGCCTCTGACTCTTGGTTTCTGCTCAGGTCATGATCTCAGGGTCATCGATCGAAACCCCTTCTCCCCTCTGGCCTTGACATGTGGTAGGGAGTCTGCTTGAGATCCTCTCCCTCTCCCCCATTCACATGTACAAGCACTCTCTCTCTCTCAAATAAATAAATAAATCTTTAAAAAAAAAAAAAAGCAAAGAAGGGGTGCCTGGGTGGCTCAGTCATTAAGCATCTGAGATCTGAGCATTTGGCTCAGGTCAGGATCCCAGAGTCCTGGGATCAAGCCCCATATGGGTCTCCCCGCTCAGTGTGAAGCCTGTTCTCCCTCTCCCACTCCCCTGCTGTGTTCGCTCTCTCACAGTGTCTGTCTCTGTCAAATAAATAAATAAAATCTTTTATTGTTGGTGTAGAGAAATGCAACTGATTTCTGTGCATTGATTTTATATCCTGACACTTTACTGAATTCCTGTACAAGTTCTAGCAGTTTTGGAGTGGAGTCTTTTGGGTTTTCCACATATAGTATCATATCATCTGCGAAGAGTGATAATTTGACTTCTTTGCTGATTTGGATGCCTTTAATTTCCTTTTGTTGTCTGATTGCTGAGGCTAGGACTTCTAGTACTATGTTGAATAGCAGTGGTGATAATGGACATCCCTGCCGTGTTCCTGACCTTAGTGAAATAAAATCTTTTAAAAGAAATAAAAAGTAAAGCAAAAACAAAACTACTCTAAAACTTAGTGGCATATAACAAAGCCATTTATTATGTTTCACAATCTCATGAGTGAGAAACGTGGACAGGGCTCAGCTCTAAGTTTCTCCTGTTCTGTGTGGTGTGACTGGGGTCACTTGGTGGCATTCAGCAGGTCGATGGTCCGCAAAGTCCAAGCTGCCTTCGTTACATGTCTGATGCCTGGGTGGGGATGGCTGGAATACTGGGCTCAGCTGAAACTCTTGCTTTGAGTGGCCACATAGGGCTTCTCCAGCATCGCGTTCTCGAGATACTTGACCTTATTGCTGCTCAAGTTCCCTAAAGAATTATGAGAGGCAAGGGTGGAAGCTGCAGGAGTATTTGTTTTATTCTGTTTAGTTTAATGTCTTGGCTTTAGAAGACCAAGAATGTTGCTTTTGCTGTATTCCATTGGTCAGACAAGTTACTAAGACAAGCTCAGATTCAAGGAAAGAGAAGTTAGGCTCTACCTGTAAAGGAGAATGGGGGGTGCCTGGGTGGCTCAGTGGGTTAAAACCTCTGCCTTCAGCTCAGGTCATGATCCTAGGGTCCTGGGATCCAGCCTGGCATCAGACTCTCTGCTCAGCAGGGATCCTGCTTCCCACCCCCACTGCCTGCCTCTCTGTCTACTTATGATCTCTGCCTGTCAAATAAATAAATAAAATCTTTAAAAAAGAGAGAGAATAGAAAAGAAATTATAGCCATCTTTAATATTCCCTCCAATAAGACCCTTGATACAAAAATTAAGAAGATAAATGGGGCAAATATTATTTTGTTCTTCTGCCTGACCAAAGAAAACGCATTTGATACAGGATGGCTGGAAAAGTCAAACCATTAACACAATTCGCATTTAAGAAAAATATCTGGCCCCCACACAGAAAAGTCTCATAACAGATATTATGAGACTTCTACCTGAATAATATGACTAGAGTTGTTTAAATCTTTGTTCTAATTCAGAGTCAAATAATGAAGTTTTTTACATTTAGATGTAAAAGATTTACGTAAAGATGATATTAAAATGTACCTATCAGATTGAATATGGATATTGAATACTAAAACTGTGGATTTATCCCAGTGCCTGTCATAGTACCTACATAATAAGTACTCAAATAGTATTCGATGATTGGCAGTAGAAATGTCATAGAGAGGATATCTAACTTTACCAATTGTTTTCAGAAGAGATTATATCTAAACCACCCACTCTAAGGAAGATCCTTCCCTAACCCAGACTTAAGAAGATATAAATTAAATGACAAAACAAATTTAAGAGACGTATAACTACATAGCTAATTTAGAAAGAAATTATAGCACATATGTGACATTAAACATTTTCATAATAGTTCAGGGAGCAGCTTGTGAGAGGCAAGGATGGCTCTAGTAGTTATCCTTGTGAATAGTCCCGGCTCTAGTAGTTATCCTTGTGAATAGTCCCGGCTCTAGTAGTTATCCTTGTGAATAGTCCCGGCTCTAGTAGTTATCCTTGTGAATAGTCCCGGCTCTAGTAGTTATCCTTGTGAATTTCAACAAGTTTATCAACTTTTATGGTTCTCAGATTTAAAAATGAGAATGACAAATAAAATAATAAATAAAAAAAATGAGAATGACAATAGTGCCACCCTCATAAGTTTGGCCTGAATAATAAATAAAGTAATAGAAAGAACAAAACCTGGCTCATTGTGAGCCACAATAAATATTTGCTATCATTACTGTTGTCTAACATTTGGAAGAAATACTCAAGGATGTGATTTTAAAATAGGGCAAGTAAAACTTATACTTTTCTACTTCCATTTCAAAGTTAATATATAAGAAATGAAAATATGTGAAAGAAACAAAGCATTCGTTTGTAGCCTAGATGTGATCTGGGAAGATCCTTGCTCCCTGGGAATTCTGTCTAACTTGGATAAGCACCAAATTCCATGGTCAGTGGAAGTCCAAACCCCTTCCTAATATTTCAGGGTGGAAAATCTTGCCACCGTGTTCTCCTCTGCCTCTAGCTCTTCTGTCATGCTGCATCAGCCTAAACTCACCCTTTCTCCAGTTTCCATGGAAATCCACTTGTGCCAAATGAGTTGGTTCTAGTAGAATGGAAAGAAGTATTTCACCAACAGCCATCACCTCAGCTTCCTACTTGCTTTCCTCCTCATCTTCCTCTCTCCCAAGATGCCTCTGCAAACTCCAAGTTCTTCCCCCTTTTTCTGTACAACATGTCAGGTTACCCAAACTAGCATACCCAAAGTCATCAGAGGCATTTAGTTAGTACAGTAAAGGAGCGTCCATGTGACAGGGTTTGTAAACTCTGAATCACAGGAATAATAACCTAGCACCTGGCTCTCAGCTTAGTATATTTTCTTATTTCTGGGTTCCAGCACTGAGGCTTTCAACATCTAAAGAAAAGTTATGGAAGTATAGATTTGAAACATGTTGATGAATTCAACATGGTTGATAAAATGAATCAAATATTTTCAATTATATGCATACAAGTCATGATTCCACATGCAGAGCACAGGGTAGGTTGTGAAGGGGGAGGCTAGATAAGTTAGAGGTGGGGGATGGGAGCTATGTCATGTGGAATGGTAACCCAAGTGGAATGCAGAGGAATTTTAATGTACACCATAAGGGCACGTTGACTTTATTTCAATAAATCAAACTTAATTTATTTTGAGTCTCTATCCCACTTGGTTGTCAGTCCTTATTGAGGTTCCTTTCCACTTTATCCAGGTCATATGAGAGTTTTGAGGCTTATACAGCCACGACACTCTGGGCTTAGTCTGTATGGTAGCCTCTACTGGTGTGCCCATTGTCCAAGGCCATATTCTTCCTTGAAGGCAGATGTCATCAACACCAGTGCCAAGTTTGGGTCTGCAGAAATATTCCCCTTGGATACAAAAGAGATCTCTCTGTGTGTATGTAGTCTCATCCTTGTTCCCTTTACCTGACTATCGGCATTCGCCATCAGTGCTTAGTCTCAAGTGTTGCTAATAAGTGAACCTGGGTCTCTACCTGCTTGGAAACCTTCAAGAATCTGATCTGTTTTCTCTGGTAATCTCTCTCATTCCTCTAGTTTGGCTATTTCTGGGTCTTAAATCCTTAGCTCTTCTGCCCTTCCTCTCCCTCTCTGGGACAAGCCAACACTCATAAGCCCAAATGTCACAAGTGAAATCTGAACCTGGAGTTGTCTTCTTCCTGGTAACCTCTCTTTTTAGTTCTCCAACACAGAGCCCAGTGAGCACAGAGATCTAACTTCTTTTCTGGGATGGAGAAGGAAAAAGTATCTAGAGGAGCCAAAACAAAACTCAGGCTGGTGCTGTATTTTATCTGCTCACACATATAATTCTAAGACCTCTTTCCTAAAACTCTTAAGAAATTGTCAAAGGGCTTTATGATTTATGCTATAGAGAGTTCACTCTGGCTACAGAATGGAGAAGAAAGACAAGTAAGACTAGAGGCAGGGAAAGTGGTTATCAGTAACCAAACTAGTAAACTAGGTAAGAGCTAACTTCGGTCCTAAGGAGTAATGGTAGTGGAGACAGGGAAAAATATAATCAAACACATTATAGTACTTATATTTTAATAACGTGCTTTCAGGATGCCTGTGTGACTCAGGTCATGATCCCAGAGCCCTTGGATCAAGTCCCATATCAGCTCCTTGCTTGTGCATTGGCTCTCTCTCTCTCTTTCTCCCTCTCTGACAAGTAAATAAAATCTTTGTAAAAAAAAAAAAAATGCTTTTTCAGGCAATACTTAGATTTACCAACACTTTTTTGATATTATTCCTTCTTTCATTATGACATTTCCTTCTGGGTTCATCTTTTTTTTTTTTATATATAATGTATCTTTTAGTAATTTTTGAATCTCTGTGGATCTAGCTTATCTTTTTTGTTTCACCCTGATTTTGAATGATTTAGCTGGGTATTGAATTTTAGATTTATCATTTTCCCCTCAGCACTTTTATTACTCTATTTTTTTTCCCTTGTCATCTATTGCCAAGAAATCCATTGAAGTAATTGTCATTCTTTCACCTGTTTTGCCTTTTTTTTCCCTTGGCAAGTTTTAGGATTTTGTTTTTTTCACCGTTATTATTTTTAAATTTTTAAATTTTAAATTTTTCTATGTAGACATAGAACTTTCTACATAGAGCTTTCATATTCTCCTTGGTACTCCCTTTTTCTTTAGGTTTTGAAAAATTATTAGCAATTATATTTTCAAAGATTGCCTCTTTATTATAAAATCTTTCCTTTTCTTCTGGAACTCCAATTGGATTTTTCTTTGTTTCTACATCTATTTTATATTCTCCATTTCATATCTCTCAGAGCTACATTTTGAGAGATTTACTCAATTCCTTCTTCCAACTTACTAAATATTTCTTCAGTTATACTAACAAGCTCATCTAATGAATTTTTAATAGTACATATATATAATCAACTATATTTTTCACTTCATGATTTCTAATTCTTATTCTTTATTGTCCTATTCCTTTTTTGTAATTATAAGATTTTTTCCTCATAACTCCCAGTTCTTATTTTATGCTTGCTATTTTTTTCTTAATGTCCTGAGACTTGCTCTATTGTTTATGTCCTTGGATATGAATTCTACCACTTCTAGGATCTGTTGCCTCTATTAGACCCTCATTGACCTTGAGATGATTGTTTGCATGCATATTCTATTGTGAGTTTCTCTTCATATATATCTAAGACCATATCATACTTGCTTCCGCTTTAACATGAAAGTATCCACAGCTTCGAATTAGGTCTTAATAGCTCAGCTTGGGGTTCTACCATAAGTGACACTGGTGACAGGTCTTTAGTTCTGATCTTATTTTGACTCATCACTCATCCCTAACAGTTTGTTCATTTTCTTCTCTTCCTTTCTCTCTCCTTCCCTCCCATCTTTCTTTCCTTTTTTCCTTACTTTTTATAATGGAAATTTTCTTTATTATTTTTTTAAAGATTGACTTATTTATTTGAGAGAGAGAGCACGAGTGAGAGGGGCAGCAGGAGAGGGATGGAGAAAATCTCAAGCAGACATGGGGCTCAACCCCATGACCCTAGATCAAGACCCAAGCGAAAACCAAAAGTAAGACAACTAACCTTAGCGGCATACAACAATAAGGGTTTATATTTGCCCATGGGGGAGTCCGCATAGTGACTGCTGATCTTGGCTGAATTTGCTCGCAGGTCTGAGGACCCGCTGACTCCTAACTGGTCTCGGACGGCCTTGGCCGGGAGGACCCATGTGACATAAGTCCCTTCTGTGGGTCTCCCACCTTCCATCGGGCTGGCACAGTCATGTCCTTCTCATAGTAATGACAGAAGAGCAGAGAAACCACGTGGGGTTAAAGACACGAGGTCAGGAAGGAAGGCCTTATAAAAGGAAGCTCTTAGGAGGTGGCTGAGTCCTGGGGGCAGTGGGTAAGTAGACAAAGCGGGAAGATGGCATCTGGGATTAAAAACTAATGCAGAGTCTGGCTGAAGTTGACCTATAAGATAAAGGAATAGTCACAGTGTACAGAGCAAGAGCCCAGATCCTGCATTTTCTTTAAACGTTTATTCAACTCTTACCATATTCTAGGCACTTCAACAAGTCTATTACATAAATTATACAGCAGTGGCTGAGACTGTGGATTTTGAGCTTCCCTGCCCGGGTTTGAGACTGCCCTCCACCAGCGAAATGTACTAATGCACATACAATGCTTACAGCCCTGCCTGCTCCATAACAAACACTCAAAAAAGGTTAGCTGTGAAACCTGATCTCCTTTTATGTTCCCAGCAACCTGTGAGCTTGAAGCCATTCGTATTCCCATTTTACAGGTGAGGAAAGGGGGTTATGGAGAGATTTGGTAACTTGCCTACGTCACACAACCAGTAAGTGGTGGAACAAGTGTTCGGACCCCCATATTTCATCGCAGGGCCCCCACTTTAACCACAGTGGGAAACCATCTTGTATGTACCCCTTGATTGGACACTGAATCCTTGAGTTCATATTTGGAGTGCCTTTGTCTTGGGCTAGGGTTGGCCCTGGAGCTTGGGTGTATGGATGTGTGGGGAGTGGGGGTGGGGGCGAAAGAGGGGCTGGGTTCATCCTGATAGGTGACCTCACCCATGGGGATCAGTCAGCTGCGGGGGACAGGAACCCAAACAGTAAGGGCAGTGTGGGGCTCCCAGGGGAAGAGGGAACAGAGGACACCGAAGGAGAAGAGATGTGTTTAATAAGGCCACAGATGCAAAGCAGTATGTCATGAAATCCCAGAGCAGGCAGCAGGTTTTTTACGGAGACTAGGTGAGACTAAGAGACACCTTTTCAAGCAGGGTGAGAAAAGAGGCAGGTTAAAGAAAGGCCAGATGTGGCCAGCGTCCTAACGAACCATTTCTTAAACTGATGGATCATCAGAAACATGTGACAGAACTTTTAAAAAAGTGTGGATTCCTGAACCCACCCCCAAAGATTCTAAGTAGCAATTCCAGATAGAGCCAGGATAGCCGCATGTTTCAGAGCTCCCCAGATGACCCCGTTGATCAGCGTGCTCTGGGGCTCCCTGATGGAAAGTTACAGCTCCTCATTTGACTGATAGAGAAGCAGACACCTGGAAGGTTAAGGGTCTCGCCTGAGCCACCCAGCTGGTTGATGCAGAACCGGAACTTGGCTTTAATAGTCCAGTGCTCTTCCACAATATTCTATTCCTGCCATGATGCTGCAAGGGTAAAATGCTTTAGGAGGAAACACTCTCAAATAATAGTGTATGTGTATTGGTCTGAGATTATCAGCTGGTGTTTGTCATCATAGACTGCAGCTATAATTATGCACAATGGATTGTATTTTTTTTTTAAGATTTTTATTTATTTGACAGAGAGAGATCAGAAGTAGGCAGAGAGGCAGGCAGAGAGAGAGGGGAGGAAGCAGGCTCCCTGCCAAGCAGAGAGCCCAATGCGGGACTCGATCCCAGGACCCTGAGATCATGACCCGAGCCGAAGGCAAAGGCTTAACCCACTGAGCCACCCAGGTGCCCCACAATGGATTGTATTTAACCGTCTCTTTCTACAGTTCCTAGTTGTGTGGGTCTGTCCCCAGGTGGCATGAGAGAAGCTCAGAAGCAGGAACCCCCGTGGTTTTGGTTTTGGTTTTTCGCCTTTACATCTCCAACTTCTCCCATGGCACATTGAATAAACTGCAGTTAAGGAATCAAAGTGGCTTTTAAAAGCCAACATATTATGGCATGATCGGTGGTGCAAACGCCATGTTGTGGTAGGAAAATATTTATTTTTGTGCCACTCTCAGAATTCTCTTTCTCTTTTCAAGTCTGGCAAACCTTCATTGCTTTGAAATGACAGCTTGTTCAGTAAGTAAGAGAAATCCAAGAAGGAAGAACAGATGACTTCCTTCTGAAAGGCAGTTTGGGTAAATGTGATCCAGGAACCGCGCGCCAGTGAGCTGATCGGTTACACACTCAGCTTGCCCCATTCTCTGCCTGAGGCCGCGGGGCCGATTTTCACTTTGGGGTTAGAAGTATACCGCACTAAGCCTTGTTCCCATAGCACCTCTCCTTTAGAAAAAAGAAAAATGAGGTCTAGGAAGTTGGAGCAAATTCCCGCGATCGCACAACTGAAGAATTTGGAGAAAGGGCACAGGCTCTTCCCATACACGGGATTGTGCCGCTGCCCAAGTAAGAAGTTGGTGGCTGGGTTTCTGCGTTTTGTTTTGTTTTTTTCTGATCAAAGATTGTCTGCAAGTCATACAAACACGGAGGATGAAGGAATTTCAAGAGAGCAAGGGAAGAGTCAGGGTCGGCTTGGAGGCTTTGGTGTCACACGCAAAATCTCCATGAATGTGCTTACAAGCCTGTGGAGTATCCAAAAGGGGCCACCTGGGGCTTTTAGTCCTGATAGAATCTTGGGATCCGCAGCAGGACAGAGGGTGTTCATTTACCACAGGAAGCTGACTTGGGAGGGACTGGCTGCCCTGGGTTTCCAGGACTGACGGCCCAGGAACCACATCAGAGGAAAGATGGCTCCTGGGCGTCCATATGGATGGGGCTCTGTTGGAAGCTGGGGAGGCGCTCATTGCATGACTTGGCTTAAAGTTGTACTTACATAGCAAGGACACTGTTTTTATTTAGATTCCACTTTTATTTGGTGTGTCTTTGAAAGGGGCTAGGTGGACGTTACTGTGCACAGGGGGAAGAGGTGTCCCTGAAACGTCCCAAGCTACCTTCTCGTGTTCCTGTTGTATCAGAGAAACCATCCGCTGAAGAGAGGCACCACCACTGCCATGCTGGAAAGAGCGCTGGGATACTGTTTGTTCCCGACCTAACTTGGGGTCGTATGGAGAGGGAAGCACAAAGTCCCATACAGGTGCAGGGGATCCATCCAGGCCTATCTGGGGGCAAAGGAAGCCAGGCACACTGGGCCCCCTCACATGGCTCCCTGGGCTGTGGTCCCTAGAGAGTGGCCTCCGGGCTGGACCTGGGCTGAAGCTCCATCTGTCCAGGCAGACCCAGGGATATCCGCGAGAGCGGTCGTAGGCTACTTCTGGTCAGAGTTGGTGGTCCCTGAAGCCTGAGCAAAGAGCCTTAGATGTCTCAGGGAGACAAGTGGTCCCAGCTACAAGGACCTTGCAGACCGTGGGGGAGCAATGGTGGAGAAGGAGGTGACATTGGGTCTGAAGTTCCTGAAAGGACCAAGAGCAAAAGGACTGTGGGTCACTGGGAACTGAGGGGCCACAGTGCCTGAAGAGAGTCTCACTGATCTGGTTTTCCCAGTGGCGGGGCAGGGAGAGAAGTAAAGCAAAAGACAGTGCTGAAGGCCGGGGAGCTGCTGCTAACAGGGGCTAGAAGCACATGGAGGAGCACGTGCAGCCTCCAGCACGGACACCCAAGGAGACTATGCTCTCATCATGACCCTGCGGCCAAGGTGCTTCCAGGGGCTTCTGCCGGGGATTTGCAACAAGGACCACTGACACACAGGAGTCCATTCCTCCCAGTCACCCCACTGTACATCCAGGCCCTGGGGCCACAGCGACACGATTTTATAAGTAAATTGACAGTGTTATTGCCTGAAGATAGAGCGTGTGGCTGTAGGGGGAATTACTATGTCTTGCCATCCCACTGGAGCTAAGTGGAACTCATTCAAATCCAAAAATGCACTTTGCCTAATACTGTCATGTGTTCATATTGAAGGTAAAGTCTTCAGTTCTACCTTAATCAAATCCATGAACATAATCCAGTCTTACCAAGACACTTCAAGGGACACTTACGCAATTAGATAGAAAGAATTTTTCCAGGCCTTTCAACCATGTACCATGCCAACCAGCTGAAGCAAACCTTCCGAATCTTATGGCACTAGAGCACACTCTAGTGGTGGTGATGCAAAGTAGACACTTCCAAACCGCTCAATTTATCCGTGGATGGGGAGCTCTAGATAAATACTCCTTGTTTGGGCAAAAGGTTAGGTAGGGCTTGCCTGGAGGCAGCAAAGGAAATGAACAGAGCATTATACGAGGACGCCAAGCCTTATAATTCTTCACTAAGAATAAGGCACGTTCTGTGTTATTCAATGTTCAATGCCAAGGGCAACCAAACAAGAATTATTTAAAAATTTTAAAACAATCTAAAATAGCATACTACCCAGTGAGGTTTTAGGAGAGCTTTTGATTTTTTGTTTCTTCTTAAATCCATGCCACATACAGACTTTTGCCTTGGAGATTCTGTTTAAAGAAGGGAGAGGAAGCAGATAATAGATATAATACCTAAAACAAACTCCCTTCAGCCATGACAGTGTTATTACAAACTTGAGTGAGTGCCATTATTGCATATAAATAAAAACAATGGACCAGAACCAATTTTGCATAAGGAAATATCATTCAATTTTGTTGCAAGCCTCGGTTTAGATTTTCCTCTGGTTTAACAAGTGATGGTTAATATAACTAAGAATGTCTGTCTTTGCTTGAAGATAGCACTCTTGTGAAAGCACAGGTATACATTTAATCAAGTAAAAATGTTGCCATCTTTTGTGTATGTATCTCTAAACCGAAGGAAATATATTTGCCTGGTTTGAAGTGTAAATTATACTCTTAAAATCTAACTAACATAAACCAGAAGGAAAAAAAAATTCAACAACACACACGTAAAAAAAAAAATAAACTTTTTTTTAAGCTAGAAGCTTTGTGTTCTATTGTGCTTAGACTTAAAATATGGAACTATTTAGAAAGAATTAAAGAGATTATGTTTATTTGATTTCAAGTTATCTCAGCAAGAAACACATTTTTCATACCTCTTTGGAAGAACAGCAGGTCAAATGACACATTTGTGAGTGACTGTTTGAAATATTTCAGCCACGCTGCAGGGTCCACCTGACCTGAGCACCATAGATTGAGGGAACAAAGGCTTGTGTTTTAAATGTTCCTTTAAGAGCCTTTCTGGGGAGCTGGGTAGGGGGGTTTTGCAGGAAGCTGTCACAGGCCTTGCTTTTTCTTTTTATCCTATGACACTAATCAGTTTAATTATATTTCTGACCCATGACTTCAGCTCATGATTAATTTTCCCAAATGCAAACATTATATAGCATCATTCTGCAACTTTGCAGGAATAATACAATTTGTTTCAAAGTCACCCGTAATCCGGAAACTCCAAAGTTTCCCAATATCCGTAAATTCATTCCTCTCTTTGGGTAGATTTTGTTTTTGAATCCGTTCAGTAGCGAAGGGAGGTCTTTAGTCTTAATGCTAAAACAAGGAGAACAGGTTTGCTTGTAAAAGAGGAGATCTAGGACCTAAGAAAGTGATTGGCTTTATTACTTGACTAGATGAAAATCATACATCCATGAAAGGTTAAATGGGCCTGTGGTTTGCTTATTAAATAGAACAATTAATATTACAAGTGCCTGAAGACCATGCTTGAGAGGACCTCACTGATCATTTCCGAGAGTAATTAAACAGAGAGCAGAACACGATCCTCGTCGAGGGTGTAACTCAATATAAGGACTTGTGAGTCAGATGTCGAGCCTCTTAGAACTACAAACCTTTGTCTGTGGCCTTATTAAAGAAATTCTCCCATCTGCATTTAAAGGGATAGATTGGCCAGGCCTCAATAAAATGCCAGGACCCTAAGATAAAAAATGGGCTGACCTCGCTGCTACACCTGATACTTGCGATACTGATTTCCTCCGAGCTCCCCTTTCCCCACCTCCTTTGCCCCGGGCTTTCATAAGCCAGAGAGAGAGAAAAAATGAATTTCACTTCCCAAATGCTAGAATTGCTGGTGCAGAACGTCACTAAATATGAGCAGCTGTGCCAGGGCACCTGGGGCCATGGAGGGAAACCTGACAAAAGACTTCGTTATGAACAGGATCCCTGGTCCCTGTTCATCTCGATTTCATGTACTTTAAGAAGGGCAGGGAGATTGCAACGATGCACTTAAAAAAAAAAAAAAAGTGTGTGATGGGGGAGAAAGGGCATAAAGGAGAAAGGGCATAAAACAGATGTTCCTAAAGCAACAACACGGGACCCAGGTAATGCCAATATTGCTCAGGACCACTGCTTCCAAACATTACTATATAAATGTGTCACTTGGGGGCCCTTTAAGATGCAGATTCTGAATCACTAGGTCTGGGTTGGGGTGCCTGAGACTCTGCATTTCTGCCTGAAATGCTCCCATAGGCTCTTTGTGCTGTTGGTCTGAGGACCACCTTTGCTTTTTCCTTTTACTTTTTTTAAAGACTTATTTGTTTATTTGGGGTGTAGGGGCAGAAGGAGAGGGAGAGAGAGGATCTTAAGCAGGCTCCACGCCCAGGGTGGAATCCAACTTGGAGCTCGATTCTCACCCCTGAGATCATGACCAGCAGGAGTCAGCTGCTTACCTGACTGAGCCCCAGGCACCCTAGAGGACCACCCATTGCTAGAGCAATTCTCTGCCTTTCAAGTAATCCCCCTTACCACAGATTACTGTTCCAAAGTGGTTTCATTTAATAGTTGTTGCTCGACTCAACAAAAGATTTCCCGAAGACAGGCACTGCGTCTTCTGTCTCCCTGAGAAGACAGGCACTGCGTCTTCTGTCTCCCTGATTACCCCCCTAGCACCTGGTGTGCACCACTATCAGAATGAGAAAGGTGAAGTACTACCCAGAACAGAAGCAAACGTTTTTCAGAGGTGACGGCAGCTCTGCTGTGAGGAAGGACACAGGCTCAAAGGCAGTCATGGGATGCAGGAGGAGGAGGTGTCCGAGGTCTCTCTTCCTGTCTTTATAATCTCCCGTAAAGAGTGTTTGAGAAGGGGCGCCTGGGTGGCTCAGTGGGTTAAGCCGCTGCCTTCGGCTCGGGTCATGATCTCGGGGTCCTGTGATGGAGCCCCGCATCGGGCTCTCTGCTCAGCAGGGAGCCTGCTTCCCTTTCTCTCTCTGCCTGCCTCTCTGCCTACTTGTGATCTCTCTCTGTCAAATAAATACATAAAATTAAAAAAAAAAAAAAAGAGTGTTTGAGAAGATAATCTCTGGTCTCTTTCCACGTCTTAGAGTCTGCAATGGCGGTGCTGTCCTGCCAGGACAACCCAATCCAGAAAGGATTGGGTTTGGGGGAGGGCTGATGGAATAGAGCCTCTGGGACCTCGATTTAGCTGTGAGGCTTAGAATACCCGCCTCTCAAAGTGAGAGGAGCATATACCTACCTGCGAGCTGCTTTTAAGGATCAGAAAAGACCCACGTAAGCCTCCAGCACAGTGCCTGGGAATAGTAGTGGCTCAATAAATACTAGGTGCTTCGTCTGGGCTTGCCCTAACCCGATGGTTTTCAACTGAGACAGCTGCACATTAAAATCACCTGGGGGAGCTTTGAAAACCCTGATCTGCCCCCTCCAGGCCACACCTCAGCCCAGGGGATGACAATCTCTGAGCCAGTAAGTGGGGCCATTTTTAAAGTTCCCAGGTGGGTCCAGCATCCAGCATAGGTTGAGAAACAGGTCTCAGTGTAACGAGCAGTTACTTCTTTCTGGCCTAGGAACTGGCAGGGGCTAATTAGCCTCCCCCAAGGGTGGTGGGGAGGGAAGGGGAAGACTTCCCACTTCCCTCCGATGTGTCCCCCCAAGGCTTGTTCCTCTCCAAGTTCCTGTGGGGACAGCAATCTGGCAGCCTTCAGTGCTAATGGGTTTTTTCCTAGTTAGTGATCTGCCCTGGGGACATCAGGGCAGTACAGTGCCCTCCAGCCCAGCCCTCCAGATATTGGAGCACAGACGACTTTGTTTATCTGTAATTTGGGGCTATCTACTTTCTCTTCAGCTGGTATGATTATTTTATTATCATCGCCTGTATTTTCTGGAGTTTCACCAGAAGTGACGTCAAATGGGGTCACATAAATAAAATAGCCCACCAGACTATGTTCAATGTTCAGCCCCTGGAGAGCTCACCCCACGAGCATGTCTGATGTCTCCTGGGAGGTGTCTCACGTGTGTTCTTGATCAAAATCCTGGTTCTGTCACATCATATCCATGAGATCCCATGACCTCAAAAGATTATGAAGAGTAAGTAAATAATATACATAAAGCACCTTAGCCTAGTGTTTGCAAGAAGGTGGGTTTTCAATAAATGTTAGGGCTTTGAAAAACATGTATTTATTTGAGAGAGAGCAGCAGTAGAGGGAAAGGGAGAGGTAGATTCCTCGCTGAGCAGAGAGCCCGACTCAGGACTCGATCCCAGCATGCTGGGATCATGACCCGAGGCAAAGGCAGATGCTTAACAGACTGAGCCACCCAGGCGCCCCTGAAAGTTAGGGTTTTATAATGAATAGGTGGCACCCTTGCCAGTCACCACGGCTCTTTCCCCGACGCGGCCATTCTTTCCCCAGCCCGTTGCTCTCCCACAGAGCTCCTGCCATCGCCTGGAGACCTCGCGGGGACTGATGGCACACTTGGGCAGACTCCTGCCCTGCTGGAGACACATTCTGTTACCCAGGTTCCAGGCAGTATTGCTTGGGCCTCAAGGTCTCACTAAGATTGCCTGACCTTCCTTTTCTCTTTCTGACTCCTGCATAAGCCCCCACCTTGCCCTTCAGCAGCCTTCTACCCTTTCGTCCTGGAATGTCCCTGCTAGGGCAGCTGCCTGGCTGGATAGCTCTGTCCCCAGGAGGCTGGCTGCACTGCGTCAGGAGATGAAGCTGAGTCTCCCGGGGAAGCACAGTCTGGGCCCAGCGGGGACACCGATGAGCTCTGCTGATGCAAATTCCCCAAAAGGAACCAGGCCTTTAGGGGGACGGTGGTTTGCCCAAAGCCATCCACATCCTCTTTGCTACCAACTGATAAAGTTACTGCGCACCTATCATTTGGTGGGTGATGGATGCCAGACCCAGTCCTGCCCTCATTATGTTAAGTCTGAGAAGATACAGGATATGCAGGAAGGAGTAATTCACACACTCCAGGTTGCATTTAAATAAGGGCCAATGAAAAGAAATGGATTGTAACAGCTAGGGGTCATGGAAGAAACAGATAGCAGGAGTCAGCTTGACATAGGTGGGTCAAAAAGACTCTCTAGGGGTACCTGGGTGGCTCAGTGGGTTAAGCCTCTGCCTTCAGCTCGGGTCATGATCTCGGGGTCCTGGGATCGAGCCCCACATTGAGCTCTCTGTTCCCCGGCCCCCCGCCTGCCTCTGCCTACTTGTGATCTCTATCTCTGTCAAATAAATAAAATAAAAATATTTTTTAAAAAAGACTCTCCAGATGAGATGAATCTACGAAAATGTTTGAAGGAAGAACAGTGGTGTCCCCAAGGGTAGGAGCTGATCAGGGTGGTTCAGCCCAGGGTACGGGCAGAATGGCAGTGTACTATCTGAAGAGAGTCTAAACACAATAAAATCAACTAAAAGTGAGTCCACTTTTTATTATCACAGTGCATGAGGAATTCTAGACAATAAAAGACTATCCTGGTAGTAGTAGTCCCTTATTGCCTTAGTAATTCTTACAAAACACTGAGCTGGGTGCTTCTTATGTACTTTCAGAGAAATCAATAGTCTTTTTGTCTTAAGTGTTTGAACTTCCATTTCTTCTGTCAAATAAATTAAGATTTGTATTTTAAGTCTCCCACTTCAGACCGTACTAAGAGTCTGGTACTTTGGGGGTCCTTTCTGGAAAGTGCAGTGTTCGATAAAAGGTCATTATCCAATTTAGAATGAAAATGGGACAACAGAGAGGGGATTATGGACATAAACAATATTTGAGGAGTGGACAGTGGGTCTAGAATCCTAGACTTCTGCCTTCAGCCTTTCTATTTATGACTCCCCTACGTAAGCCTGCTGTCCCGTATCCAAAATCAGTCAGCCCGTGGTTTGGTGGTTAGTTGGAATGTGGACCCCATGAGCCCAGGGGTCTTTTCACAGATGTTCCTAACGCAACGAGGTAAGTGTGGGGGCCAGAGGAAATGCTCCATAAGCGTTTCTTGTGTCAGGGAAAAAGAAATAGTTCAAGTCTTTCTAACAGAGGTTAAAGGCTTTTATTCAGCTGATGCAAATCTGGATCTGAAGACACATGAACTCTCCAAGACGATGGAGTCTGGGATCTTACCGGCTGAGAAGGGAGGGCTGTGGGACCTTGTGGTCTGGCCCAGGTTACAATTTCTTTATCTCTAACTGCTGCAATATTTGCTGTGCGGCCAATAGTTGGAGACTGCTCTGGGTTTTGATGACTCTTGCAGGAGATCCCTGGATCCGTCTCATCCCAGGAACTGGCAGAACAGTTCTCCCGAAAGCTGTTTTTGTAACCTTGGAGGTTGTGCATTAATCAAGGTTCCTGGGAGGGGAGGTAGGGAAAAAAAGGACATGGGGAGAGAAAATTAAAAGGGAAAAAGAAAGAGAAAGGAGGCGAAGATTGAAGCAGAGAGAATGAGGTCTATTTTTGTCTCTTTATAGTTGAACGAGTGAATGACTGAATGAGCAAATTACATTTTCTCCCCCTCCTCCCAGTCATACATCTGCAGTTTGAAAAGTGCTAGAAATACTTAAGACACGTTGATTTTTTTTTGGATACATGCATATATCCGAGGAAGCTGCCACACAATGTCCCCCTAAGAGTTCTGATCTCACACAGGAGATTTGCTACTGTTTTATTTTCCAAAGCTCCTGTTTTAGCAGTCATGGTGAATTCAAGTCAGAATCACTAGAGGCGTTTTAACATTTCTTGAGCGATGAGATCAGGACTTGGTGTCCCTACTGAACACCTCAAACGTATAGCTGAGAGAGAGCAAATCGGCCAAGTTCTACCAGTTTTTAAATCTCATAATTCTGTGCTTATATGTAACTTTGATCTGTTCTGGAAACACAACCTGTGCTTCTAATCTGGGCCTCTTATGTGGGCCCATCATCTTGGAAATATGCGTCCTGCTCCTAAGAGATGCTGAGAAAGAAAGGGTACATAGATCAGGGTGAGACTATCTCCACCCCTGGGGACAGCACCTCCAAGGCCCTGCTGGTGCCAGATCACTATTGTCACCTTTAATAGGAAAGATCCTGAATGCAGTTTTCAAAGGGAATGGATTTATAATTAGGACTGAGCTTGAATTTGGGATTGACAGGGGGAAAAGATAAGACAAAATGCTATTTTTGGGGTGCCTGGGTGGCTCAGTGGGTTAAGCCGCTGCCTTCGGCTCAGGTCATGATCTCAGGGTCCTGGGATCGAGTCCCGCATCGGGCTCTCTGCTCGGCAGTGAGCCTGCTTCCTCCTCTCTCTCTCTCTCTGCCTGCTTGTGATCTCTCTGTGTCAAATAAATAAATAAAATCTTTAAAAAAAAAAATGCTATTTTTGTCTTTAGGAGGACCTAAAACCACACCGTTCTCTCTCTTTCTTCAAAGCACTTGTTGAACTGAATGAATTCACCACTTAAAACTCTCCCGCTCAGTGTGCTGGACTCAGATTACACAGGCTCACAGAACCCAGTTGTGAGCATCTCTCTCCCATTTCATGATCCCTAATGTTAGCTTTGTAGCTTTAAATCAGACACAGTGGAAGTATTTTTGGGAAATTGCAAGAACCCAAGAACTGGGAGTTTTTAGCACTCTGTAGCCCTTATCCATCTTTCACAAGCCAGGTTAATACCCATTTCCTCATAAAGCTTCAACTGACTACTTCGGCCCCACAATGATTCCCACCAGCCACAAGCAGAGAATATATTGTGGCTTCAATCACTGATTTTGTGTTATTTTAGTATGCCACCATTTAACCTTTAATGAGTCTTCCTGTAGATTTTAAGTTCCATGAGATCAGGAGCAATATACTATGCATCTCTATACCCCATGGGTTTTGTCAGAATGAAAACAAATAGCAGGAGCTCAAAATAAAATGCGTTAATGAAACGAGTGATAATTAGGTGTTGGAAAAACCTGGGCAATTGGATAGCATTTTACAATATGTACAATTATATTTTCAGAAAATAATTTAAATTAACCACATCTGTAGCGGTATGTAATGCCGCTTCCAATTTGTTGATAATTGAACTGCTTATGGTTTTTGATGACTTTCACGTGCCTTTTTTGCAAACAACAGCCAGTTTCATTGTGTGGTCTGAACACTGATGTGTTGTTCGCTCATGGCAGATGTCCTTCAACACTGCAGGTGGACCGTCAATGGCAGAGAAACAAAACATGTGACAAGATATCTTCTTTTTATTTTTTTGATTTATTTTTTAAAGATTTATTTTAGAGAGGGGGGAGGGGTAAAGGGAGAGAATCTTCAAGAAGACTCCCTCAACTGAGCACAGAGCCCATCACAGGTTCCATCTCAGACCTATGAGACCATGATCTGAGCTGAAACCAAGAGCCGGGTGCTCAATGGACTGAGCCATCCAAGTACTCCAAGTTACCCTCTTTTTAACCTGCTGCCTCACTGATCAGTTCTTCAGTGGCCAACAATCTTTACTTGAAAAAGTGATGTAAGTAAGTCATAATCTGTATTCCCAACCCAACTTCACATATAGTCATGATTTCTGCTAAATATTTTTGGGGTCAGGATATATCTTAATACCAAGAAATAAAGCCCCATACCTAATATTCCAGTAATGGATACATATGTTTTTAAATGTTTGTTGTAATACTAATGACAGATTAGGTAAGGCCTAATCCATCCTGTTGACTGGACCTAGTATAAGTAGAAGGATAAAGATTTCTATCCCACGTTAATGCATTTTATGGGTTGCAAAGCCACTCTTTCTCCACTAAAACATAAGGTCATGAACTAATAGAATCCTCACTTTCTGAGGGTTTCATTTGGCTTTCAAAAAACAAACAAACCAGTTTTAGAAAAGATTAATCCACAGGATAGGCTTATAGAAGTACTAGGGAAATAAGACATCTGAGTTTTATGAAATGTTGCTCTCAAACCAATGTCTGCTCCTCAAAACGTTTATGTTAAATGGAGTAGAAGTAAATGTTAAGAAGCACTCTGTGCAAAGCTATTTATATAAATGTGCTGCCACAGATTAAAATTAAGTGACTTGTGGCAATCTCCCAAAAAATAAACAAAAAGACTAAAAGGAAAGACTTTTGGGTCTCTTCCTATCCTTTCTCCCACTTTAACTTATGGCCATTAGTAGCTGTAATGCTCTGTGATTTACGGTGATGGATTTCATCCTTCGGTTCATTTTCCATTCTATCACTTGAGTGTTCTCTGTACATCGATTTTTTTTTTTTTAACAGTAAATGACGATGTCATGGATTTAAAAAAAGCAGATCAACGATATGATTAGCACTGTTTCTACAAAATAAGATGGTCTCCTCTCCTTTATGTTCAGTGGCTGCCAATCTTCTGCCTTACCCTAAAGAAAATTTTCTTTTTTGTGGTTCTTGTTCTCCTAATCTCCAGAGTTCTACTACATTCTACTGATTTCTTGTTTTCCCATAATAGTCCATTTACTCTTTTTTTGCCCATTGGGGTAGAATGGGATGAGGAGAGGGCGGAGACTGTCAGACCCGATTTTCTTCACCTGTCCTTCCTCTTTGCCGCTCAGTCTCTTGGCAGCTGATTCAGGACTCATGGCCTTAGACCAACATATAGATTCCATCTTCCACCGCCTCCCCCTCCCCCCCCCCAAAAAAAACTTGGGACCAGCAGTCCCTTTGTTTGGTGTATTTACTCTGAACTTGTACCAGGACAAATACACTGTAAACTTAGTATCCTGACTACGAAAAGCCTACAATGGTGACATTACCAGAGCTGTGACAAGTTTCACATGCCAAAGAATTTGTATTCACCCAGCAGGAACATAGTAAACACTGACTTTTAGTTTTCAAAGAAAAGGAAACTCTTTAAAATGTCATGGTTTTCCCCAGTGAAACACTGGAGATAAAGAGGCATGCTTGATTTGTCCACGTAGCTTGGTATCATCCCTTCTTTTTGAATTCTTATGTCACACAAGTGTCCCCTGTCTGCCCTGTGGCATCTCTTAGCTGTCCCTTCCTCTGCATTTCCACTCCTGGGGCATTTTCTTGCCTCTGCTGCTATTGGCCATCTGAATCCAGTCTTGCCACCCTTGGTCTCCCCCAAAGAGAGACTGTGCTATGTCATTCCACTTTGCAAAACACTTCAACATTTTAGTCTTAGCTCCTTAAATGACAATCAAGGGCCTGGACCCTTGAAAAGGAAAAAGCATCCCTGGCAGCTAGCCTGTGACGTGCCCAACACAACACGAACTGGCTCGCAGAGCTCACAGACCACAGAATGGCTGACCATCCCCCTTTCCCAGCTAATACAGAAGATCTCACCGGGGATGATGGCTAGTCGCAGTGCGATGCTTCTGTCCCCTGGATAAAATGATTAAACGTCCAATTACCGAATCGCCTCTGCTCTTAATAGCCCTTCAGATGGAACACTTTCTCAGAACACTCTGCACTTTTCTCAGATGCTCCTTAGAACCACCCAGCAAGATCCTGCATCCAGTCATGAGCCCCTCCCAACTCTCTGTTACTGAGAGGCTCCACGGACCTTCTGCTGCTGGTTCTCTCTTTTCTCTCTTGCTACAACAAGTTAAATAAAGTTGCTTTTCTGGCCAAGGAGGAGTTATTGATGGTTTGGGGCCATTGATTTTAACATACCTCCACCCTGCACAGTGTGTCTGTAGCCAGAACAAGACCACATGCAGTTTCCCACACACATAACTTTTAGCACCTTGGCTTTTAGGACCTTTTCTCTTTCTGCCTATAGAAAACTATCTTACTTACTGTCAACTCATGTGTGTTGTGATGTGTGAACACTTTCAAAAAACTGTACATTTTCTTGGGCCAAGTTGCCATTGTCTTGGATTAACTCCGAACCAGATCCTATAAAGTAGAGGCTCACATCTGTGGACACTGAAATGAGAGAAGACCAGATTCAAGTTCTGGTAACGTACGACCTTGAGAAATTTACTTATAACTCAAATCAGGGCCTAGCTGGCAAATGCCATCCCCCCAACTAATCCTATTTAATCATCAGGACTCTCTGACACTTAAGAAATGACCCTGAAACCAACTGTGCACATATTAACAGTCCTGGGGCTTAGAACAATACATCTTTTCCTTATTTGGAGCTTAATAAGACAATGTCCAAGACTGCCAAATAAATCTTTGCTTCTTTGCTTCTCTAGTTTGCAAACTAGGACTTATCAGCTTGATTTATTCTAGAGTACAGCTGTAATAGATTTATGAGGAATTGTCTCTTAAGACATGGGAGGAAAGAGTCTGAGGATTGGATCCAGGTCCTGACCACTCCAACAAGCAGAAGGGCTCTGTAGGGAAATACATGACAATACCATCTTTCTCTCAGGCTTAATGGGGTGGGATGCATAGACTTTTTAAAGCAGCAGTTCTCAACCTGTGATGCACATTAGACTCACCAGAAGAGCTTTTAAAACATATTCATGCCTAGGTTCCACCCCCTCAAAATTCTGGATGGGGTTTGGGTGTTGGCAATTTTTTAAAGTTCTGCAGATCAGATTCAGAGTCTAGGCTGAGTATCGCTGATGTAGATCTGGGCATAAAGCCTTTCCCAGCACCGGGGAATAGAAAGCATGGAAATAGAAAACCACTAAGTGATGACTGATAAATGATGAAATTCTATGAAGACCTCAAGCACACCTGCACGAGGCCAAGACTCCTCCAAACAAAAAGGAAGCAAGTGATGGATAAATTCAGGCTGTGGAAATGAAAAACATTAACAAATTTGGAAATGTGTACTGTTGCACAGATCAGGGAATATTGAAATGAAATGGGGCCAGAAGCTAATTATATGAAAATACTTCTATTTGCACATTTCTCCAGAAGGCAAAGTAGAGACTGCAACCAATACATCTATACAAGGGACAAGAATATTAAGTTTTCTTTCATTCCCCTAATACACTACCTTTCTCAGCATGTATTCTGTCCTAGTTCTTGTGAAGGTGAGAATAATATCAAACTCATTAATTGTCTACATTTTAGATTCGATAAGACTTTAGTGGATGGTGTTAATTAAACTACAAAACAACTCCTCTTGCTGTGGTATGCATTCCAAGTTAAAGCAATTAATTCACTCACTTAAACTGATCAAGATTTAATTACCATCACTCTGTGCAATT
Organism: Mustela nivalis; assembly: GCF_964662115.1. Taxonomy (NCBI): domain Eukaryota; kingdom Metazoa; phylum Chordata; class Mammalia; order Carnivora; family Mustelidae; genus Mustela; species Mustela nivalis. The sequence goes on from NC_139025.1 coordinate 43,113,569, forward strand.
ACTCCATAATTAAAGTAATTTGGTTCATTCCACTTGCTGACAGTGTCATTGAACAGCCATTCACAGAACCAAAAGAAGTGATAATTAACTTAAAGAATAGCTCAGGGCAGTTTTACACTGACAAGTTCACTGTTAGTTATTCCTAAAATACCTAGAATGAAGGAAGGTGTGGGGAGAAAATCCTGGCAGAATTTTAAAACAAAAATAATGACAACATAAACAACCCTTTAGGTTTTTTTTTTTGTTTTTTGTTTTTCCTCTCCCCAAAATAAGGTCTCTAGCAATCTAAATGGTCGCCACTGTAATAGCCTACCCATGAATTAGAGTCATGGGCAAAACAAACAGAACCAGAAAAAAATTAAGCACTTAAATATTGGTTAGGGCTAATCACTGTGGGGGATTAGTGCCTGCTGGAGGGTTGGTAAATATGGTACCAAATATACTGGTACAAAAATAACACTCAGGGGTCTCCAGGGAAGAACCAAAAAGGTGTTTAAGGTTAACAGAACTCAAGTTTGGAAGAAGTTTTGGGAAACACACATACACACACACACACACACACACACAGAGGCCACAGACAGGAATGGTTGTCTCTTATACCTGTCCAGTCGTTTCATAAAGCAGTTAATGGACTAGTTCTCCAGCCAGCAAAACATGGTAAGATTAGCTTAGGAATTGGGATAGAGCATTCCTGGGAAGGGCCTAGAGCGGGTCACAGGGAATGGGGCTTGTCCAAGATCACAGGTCTAGAACAGAGTGAGAGAGCTCAGACCAGACCTCTCCTCCCTCAGGAGGCATATCCAGAGGCGGGTTATGTGGAACTGAACAGAACTGAATTAAAGTGACTTTCTGGGAAAGATCCAGATGGAATCTATTGTGGCCTCCTCGCCAAAGGGCCAAGTGAATCAAAACACACATGTAATAGGGACGATGCTAGGATTTAGTGAAAACTGAGAATTATTTCTGAGAGCCCTGCTTCTAAGGTAACTAGTCACAGAGACAGTAGCCTTGCATTACACTCTGAGGAAAACATGAGCTTTGGAGTCTATCTCCTGGGTATGATACACGGGGCAGGTACTGGATCCTATCCTCCGAGCCAGGGAGAAGGAAAGGGAGCACTCATCCTTCTGTTCTTTTCTCAGCATTATTTTGATACAACTTTGAAATTCCCAGCTTTAACCCTATATCTGATGGAGCCTGTGAGAGATGCCAAGAATGAGACTTCCTCTCAGTGCAGTTGCCTTCGGTTGTCGGCACTAGGGGCGTGGCCCCAGAACCGAACCCTCTGGGGAGGCCCCGCCCATGTCTTCACCATTGGACCCACAAGGAAATTAGTTGAACTAAACAGAAACAAGCTCCCTTTGAATTCTGAGGTCGGGGAAGCAAGGAGACAACCAAGGTCACAGGTGTTGGTGGCGCCAGACCTAGAGCCAGAATCCCTGTCTCAAGTCTGCCTAGACCATGCTCTTTCACTGGACAACAGCTAATGCAAACTACGTACAAGGCACTCTATGAATGAAACCGTTGTGCTTTTCCCACCCGTGACATGTCCATGTATAATTAGAACATTTACCCTAATGCACGTCTCAGCCTTGTCTCCTTTAAAAAACAAAACAAAACAAAACAAAAAAACTCCTTCAGAAACCTTTTTTCTTTCTTGATCCCATTTGAAAATACTAGAAGGTGCATGGTGTTAAAATAACATCCAAAGGATAAGACATATGCCCTCTGAAGATTTTTACTCTCAAATTAGCAAGTTATCTATATATTATTACAAGTATTTCCTGAATATATCTAAAAAGATTGCAATAAGAATCTGTATAATGATTGTCTCAAAGTATAATCTCAAAGCAGTTAGGATCCTAGAGCTTCATAGCTAGATGTGATGGTCAGAATTCACCTAGCAACATAATTTGTATCTGAGGAAATGGAGGCCTAGAAGTGGTTGTGTGACTTGCCAAAGGCGTGGCTAACTAGTGACAGAGCTAGGACTAAAGCAGATCTCCTCACCCTCATTCAGGAAGCAGCATTAGGAGGTCAGAAGATTTCTCAGCCCAGATACTTGAATAGAACTTAGGACTGCTTGAGTTTCCAGAGGAAATGCTCAGGCATCTACCTGGGAAGGGTAGGGTGGTGTTAAGGGCACAGGCTCTGGAGCTGGACACCTGAGCTGCATCCGGACCCACCGCTTACCAACCTCCCCCTACCTCAGTTTCACCAAGTGCAGAAAGGGGATAATGACAGCGGCTCCTCATAGAGTTCCTGTTGGATTATATGAGCTAACTCCAGAGAAGATTTAGAAGAATGCCCGGCCCATTGCACTCCATAAACGTTGGTTATTGCTGTTCTCACTGCATCTTGGCAATGAGAGGCTGCCTCAGCAGCTGTGTTCTGGGACCTCCAGCTCACTCCAGCTGAGCCTGACCCCTAGATCCTCAAGGTTGGTACTGCTGGGTTGGAATGCACTGTAGCAAGAAAATGTGCCAAACAGAAACCTCAAATCTCACATTTGCTTATTCATGAAATCATCAACTCAGATCTGCTGGCAGGGCCAAAACCCTTGGCAGACTTTTCCACCCTTACTGAAAAGCTATCGCTATCATCTCTTCAATCTTTATCACCAACCTTATTTGTATCCCCTGCTAATGAATTATATCCGTGTAACCTGAAGGATTTCTCACCATGATTTACTTGAGTTCCAAATATCCTTTCCTGTTGGGTACAAAAATGAAATTCTCGTTTAAGTAGGTAATTTTCATTTCTAAAAAGGTGTGTGTGTGTGTGTATGTGCGTGCACGTGCATGCACACATCCACACAGAAGTGCACACCAGTGTGGTATAGTGTGCAAGAGCACTAATATAAGAATTCAAGGACTTATTTCTGGTCCTGATCCATTCCTAACTTCCTTTGTGACCTTGAGCCATCAGTAACCTCTCTGGTCCTTAGTTGATTCAACTCTAAAATGAAGAGGTTGGATAAAAGCTTTCTGTATTAGGTTTCCCCAGAGGAAAAGTACCAGGAGTCCCACCATCTGCAGGGTGAGTCAACGAGTTAGAGAGCAGATGGTGTGGCTCCATTCTGAAGACCCTCAGGCTTGAGACCCAGAAAGAGCTAATGCTTTAGTTCAAGTCTGAAGGCAGAAAAAAAGCTGACGTCTCCATCAAAAGTGTTCAGGCAGGATAAATTCTTTTACTCAGAGGAGGGGTCCACCTCTTATTCCATGCAGGCCTTCAACTGATTAGACGAGGCCCACCCACATTATGGTGAGCAGTCTGGTTCACTCAACCTCCCAATTTAAATGTTAATCTCATCCAAAACTCCCTCACAGGAATGCCTACAATAATGTCTGACCAAGTATTTGGGTACCCTGTGACCCAGTCAAGTTGTCACATAAAGTGAAGCATTGCACTTTCTGAAGTCTCTTTCAATTCAAACTCCTATGATATACAGTCCTACTTATCATTAATACACAGGCAAAACCACTCTGTAAGCAGACACTGTTTTCTGTCTCCTTAGCCCTTCCCTAGATGCAGGAAGCCTAACAATTGCTGTAAGGGAGATGCATATAAAATACAGTGGGAACAGCAAAGAAGGAGTCCTGAGCTTGGAGAAGACCTCCATGTAAACAGCTCAAAGGCAGGAAATATTTTGTTTTTTCTAGTAGACACTAAATAAAACATACTCAGCAAATTGAAAGATATAAAATGAATGAAAATTTGATAAATTGGAGTAGAGAACATTTCAAACCATTGAGCATGATGTGGAATGAACCAGGTCAGTAGGATGAGAAGTTAGATTGAGAAAGAGAAAGCCATTCTGAATTCAGATGAGCCATTCTGAGACAAAGGCTTAAAATGAAAACAAGCAGGTAAAATATCTCCATAATTTTTATACTTAGTGTTGAAGTAATACTGGACATTTGGGTTTAAACAAGTCATTAACATTAATTTCATCTGTTTCTTTTGACTTTTTGAATGTAGCTACCAGTGAACTTAAAACTATATGTGTGGTTTGCATTATATTTCTATGGGACAGCACTTCTATAGAATGTTGGCAAAAGGCTTTAATAAATGGAAAATGGTGGAAATTTTAAGTGAGAAGATGCAAGAGGAATCCGGGGGAGGGGGGGGGAAATGATGTGATCACTTGAGTACATATATGTACATTTTCTGAGAAAGTCTGTAAGACTTACTAAAGATATGGGTATACAGAATATTTTTGTTGGGGTACCAGGGTGGCTCAGATGGTTAAGAATCTGCCTTCAGCTCAGGTCATGATCTCAGGGTCCCGGGATCGAGCCCTATGTCGGGCTCCCTGCTCAGTGGAATGTCTGCTTCTCCCTCTCCCTCTGCTTCTGCCTCTACCCACTGCTTGTGTTCTCTCAAATGATTAGATAAAATCTTTAAGAAAAAAAAATATTTTTGTTAAATACCTATTGAGAACATATAGATTGAATATATCTCATTAGTGCAATAATTAGTTATTGAGTAGCAGGTATTAGGTTTGACACTGGGGTTCAAAAGCTTTATTCTGCTTACATCTCTGTGGCCAGAACTGGGTCACTAATCACTACAAAGGATAATGGGATTACCATAGTTGGTGTACGTATGTGTATGGGGGAGGGAATCAACGTTTCCTGAAATCAAGGAATCTCTGCCTATTATCTGAACAAAGTCTTGAGTCTTTAATACAGGGAATACATGTGACATTTGCTGTGACAATGTCCAGGTCAAGAAAATGAACAGGTTGACAGTATCTGACATTATAGACGATAGACATTATAAATTAATCATGAAAAGCATCAATTAAGAAAATCATTCGGACTCATTGATCAGCATCTACAACCACAGACATCATGTTTAGTTTTGCTGACCTAGGACTCTCAACAGCATGCATTTCATCTAGACTTAAGTTAGGGGAAAAAATGGTTTCAAAGTGAAAAGATACCCAGAAACATATGGCTATTTTTTTCCTTTTCTTTTTTAATACCAAGGAAATGGATATACCTTAGCATGTATTGACTTATTGGAAGGCGGAAGGGCGGGCAGGGAGGCTCAGAGTTTTTCTAAAAGATAGGATTTTCTCAGAGTATACATAGAATTACCTTCGGAAGGATGTACAGTAAGTCACCACAAAGTTGTGTCTTCCTCTGTTGACTGACTCAATTATGTAGCCCCTTTCAGCCTGCTGAAGTCCAGATTTGTATCATTAAATATGTGTCCATAGGTGCATAAGCCCATCTCTTTAAGGCTTCTTTTTTTTTTTTTTTTTTAAGATTTTATTTATTTATTTACTTGACAGAGAGAGATCACAAGTAGGCAGAGAGGCAGGCAGAGAGAGAGAGGAGGAAGCAGGCTCCCTGCTGAGCAGAGAGCCCGATGCGGGACTCGATCCCAGGACCCTGAGATCATGACCTGAGCCGAAGGCAGCGGCTTAAGCCACTGAGCCACCCAGGCACCCATCTTTAAGGCTTCTAAGAAGGCATTTTCAAACACAGAAAGGAGAGGGGATTCCACTGAATGGATTCAATAAGCTTTCTTACTCCAGAACGAGGCACATTTAGTTATAGGTGGATATGGACATAATTCATACTCACCTTGCACATTTAATACCATTAATTTGTCAAAACTAATAATATTAATTCATTCAAAAATGAGATTAAGCACAGGCACCCCTCGCAGCTGTAATCCGTGACTGATGGCTCTGTGACTTGGGCTGCCCAGGGCCTCCAGCAGAGTGAGGCTCGCACGTGTGGACGATTGCAATGGGAAGCCATCTAGTATCTTCTGCCTTCCATTGAAAACATCTTAAAAAAAAAAAAAAAATTGGTGCTCTCTCTGCAGTCCTCAAGAGTTCCATTTTAGCAGCCAAACCAATGATTTCTACTTAATGACAACAGGGCAGGGTCACACAATTATTTTTCTAAACAGCATCTAATGGAAATCAGCAGGTATAAAGAATCCAGCCGGGCTTGCAAAACGATGGTGGCAGCAGCGGACTTTCTTTCTGACTATAGGCATCATTAAATGTAGCTGACCAACAATAACACACCCGTGTTACAGGGTGTCACTCTGAATTATGAAGGACACCCTCGCGTCCCTTCTCTTATTTCCCGCACTTGCTTCTTAGCAATATAGAAACACTCCATGGTTACTTTGCTCCAGTCTTTTCTCTACTTTTATTTATTCTGTAAACATTACCTGAGCACCCACGATGAGTGAGGGGTTCTACTAGAGCCGAGTGTTAGTAGGAAATGGTAGTCTTTCCCTTGGAGATTTTTGCCTTTTGATAGCTACTGTTAGTACACGGACTTGAGCATACAGATATACTGGAGTCCAGCAGATCCAGTGTCTAGTTCTAGCTGGAATTAAAATAACTTGCTGTGTGACTTTGGACAAATGACTTAGCCTCTCTGAGCTTCTGTTTCCTCCTCTGTAAAATGGAGATACCTCCCTAAATGCTGACAACATCATCATGCGAGTAAACTGAAAAAAATGTAAGACAATTAGTATAGTGCATGGCAAAAGATAGCTAATGTTGTTTTTATTATTCTATCATTCACCTAGCAAAGCACCTGTGTGAGGTAGACACTCAATAGATTTTCAGTTCCTTCCTCTTTGTCCGTTAAGGTGATAATTTCTCGGCACTCTCCTCAGGTGGTGGTGAAGTGGGAGAGATCTAGTTTGGGCACATTCTGTCCCGTGTGTCCCCCTTCCACCCTGGCAAGCTTCCTCTTCCTACACTCCGGCATCTTTTGTTTAAAACACCAGTTATTCTGGGGGAAAAAAATCTGAAATTTCTCCAAGCTGAAAAATGTGGGTAAATAACTGATAAGGGAGATGAAACTCTAAGAAAAGTTTAGTCACCTGCCCGAGGCTAGAGGAGCCTGCTGCTTTCCTTCGACGCCAGGCACTGGAGATACCACTCGCCTCTGGCTCTTACCACCAGCAGGGTTTGGTGTAAACGGCGTATTCTTGTGACAAAAGAAAACAAAAAACAAGCAACCCCTCCAAACAAACAAACAAAAATCTTTGGGGTCCTCTATCCTACAGCAGGGTTTTACTGCAGTGTGTTTCCAATCAGAGATCGTTTTTTTTTTTTCTCTAAGATTAATAACTACGATAAATGTAAGAATTTAAAATAAGCATGTGATATTCCCACTACTGGTGCTATTTGTATGTCTTGTGTGAGGACATGATACAGATGTTTCTCCCCTCATCCTTTGAAAATTCTGGGAGGTAGGTAACTTACTACTTGCATTCTACAGATGAGAAAAGACCAGGCCGGGGAGGCTAACCACCTGAACTGTTTGCTAGAGCCAGGATTTATGGCTCTTTCCGAATGAATGCGGTGATGGTGTTCTCCACCCTCTTCCGCTCTAGGAGCCGTCCTCACAAAGCTGAGCCTTGATGAACTATAATGAAGTGAAATATAATTTTTATTTTATGATGTGTTCATAGATACAATTTTTCTTTACAGCTCCTTATCCTGATAATGCTAATCACATGAATAAATCGGTTGGGAGCAGCCGAGGACTCAGGGCTATCTTTCATGTCCAACATGGCTGACAGAGTAGTCTGTGCTTGACTTATGAGGGAGAACTTGTGTTCTACGAGGCAGTGTCCCACACTCTAAGGAGTGGTTTTCCTTTAATATGTTCAATCCAATCTCTCTACCTTTTTTTTTTCAGGGAGAAATTAGGGACAGTCCAAGCCCAGTGGAGAGCAGCTTCCATAAAGATTCCATAGCATGAAGGTCCTGGGTTTTTCTGGAAATAATCTGGCGTAGGAATAACTAAGAAAAGGTGGCAGAAGGTTAAAAAGAAAAGGTAGGGCTCAGTTGACTAAGCGTCTCACTTCGGCTCAGGTCATGATCTCGGGGTCCTGGGATCCTCCCTTGCGTTGTCTTGAGGCTCCCTGCTCAACAGGGAGCCTGCTTGCCCCTCTTCCTCTGCCTCCCCCCCCCCCTTGCTCATGCTCACTCTCTCTCTAGCTCTCTAATAAATAGAATCTTTAAAAAAAAAAAACAAAATGAAAAGATAGACTGGGGCCTGATTGTTAACAGTCTTGATTATCAGGTTAAGGGATTTGGAGGTTACCTGGTAGAAGAAGAGAAGAAGAGAACTCTGAGTTTTGGACCACCTGGGCTGCACAGTGGAGGATGGAGGGAAGGTAAAGGCCTGGAGACAGGGAGCCCCATTGGAACACAAACCTAATGGCTCCCCTTAGACACACTGGAAACCTGGATGAAAGGGCGTGTGATGTGTGTGAAGAGGGATATATATTCCAAAGATGCTTTGGAGGTAGTATGTTGGGGAAGGGGAGGCAGCCCATTGATTGCTATTTATAGACGGGAGATGCTGAACGCTCAAGGATAGCTCAGGCTTTCTAGACCAGAGGGGACAATAAGATTTCATCTCCAATGAGCTGGAGAGCTGGTTTAGTGATCTTGCCTCAGGTCGGGGAAGAGCTGGACAGTGTGCTTGCCAGGAATTTGTCATCCTTTTGAGACTAAACTTCTTGCCACAGAGTAGGCGTTTATCTCTGAAGGAAATTCATGTTCTTGTCTAATGATGATGATTTCATCAGTCCCTTCAGCGTAAGTGCTAAAGATCAGAACATACAACAAAATAATACAGAACCAAGCATAAGCAGCTACAAAGCTGAGTTAAACATTAGCACCGTGGAATGCCCAAAATATTAACAAAGTGAGGAAACATACTACAAAGTTACGACTAAGGTTTTTCCGACAATGTAAATGTCAAAAAGCTGAGAAAGGAGTCCAGATTCCTCCAGATGTTTTTGAAAAATTGACTTGAAAGCTCTCATAAAAAGTATAGACGCAGGCTGTTGTTTTGCTCACCTCTTCTCGGCTTCAGGGGTGGGAGAGAGAGCCCTGGCCTAGAGTTCTAGGGAGAGCTGAATACGTGACATTGGACAGAACTGGAGATCGGCCGCAGTGTATTTGTCCCATACACTCACAGCCTGGGGGAAGGGGACACCACGCGCCATGCGGAGCCTCGTAGCAGCAGGGACCGGGGGAGGCTAGCTTTGTAGTAACAAGAGGGTGAGGTAACTTCCGCTTCCCAGAGGAGGATGTGATTGGCTTGTTTGAATAATTCCATAGGCTTGCAGAGACGTTTGGTTGAGGACCAGGTGGAACACAGCTGGCTGCTAGGGAAACCAGCTGGGTAGGGAGCCTTTCCCACTGGGTGGCAAAAGCAGGGGAACTCACAGTTAGGACTTGGGGGCCCCCATGAGGTTCAAGGATGTCAAGGCAGCATATAAAATGTTAACTAAATATAAAATTTAGCTATTGAATATGTTAGCCCCTGGCCACGTGTGCCTATGTAACACCTGAAATGCGGCTGTTCTGAACCAAGACGTGCTGTAAGTGTAAAACACACCACAGATTTTTTTAAAGGATTTCATACAAAGAAAGAATGTAAAAATATCTAAGTAATTTTTATTATTGATCGTATGTTCAATGATAGTACTTTGAATATATATATGGAGGTTAAGTAAAATATACTACTGCAATTCATTTTACTTGGGTCTTTTTACTTTTATTTCAACGTGACTAATAAAAAACTTAAAATTACGTGTATATTTCACGTTAGTGGTTCACATTATGCTACTGTTGGAGAGAGCTGGTACAGAGTTTTCTCCACACAACTGAGAGATTTGAAATACCTTTGAATAATGGACTGAAATCTCTGGTATGGAAAAACTCCTACTTAACAGACCATAAGATTCATTTTGGCCATTTATTTTGGTATTACTCCTCAAATGGGCCTCTTAGCAAACTGGTGTTTTGGTTTGGTTTGGTTTGGTTTGGCCCTAACCAAATCTCAACCACCACTGACCAGCATCCTCAATTTGCTTAGCTGATATTATTAAGCAAGTTGAAGCAAAGCAATGGAAGAGCCTGGGAAAGGGCTGCAGCCCAGTGTCTTGATGCTGGGACGTACATCACAGAGGATGCTCTAAATCATTACACGGGATTTATGTTTAAGCCCCTTGTATTGATTGTGCTGGACTAACATACCAACAGGCTTCAAATAAAACTAATTTATACAGGCTTAAAAAAAAAAAAGAGCAACAATGATCATTCTGGCCACAAAATTGAAACCAGGAAGCCAAATGCATATCACACTAAATAAATCAGAATTAGGGCAATTTCACATACTCAGGAAATAAAAAAGAAGTGCTATCTTTGGAGGCAAAAACCTGTGGTGCCCAAAGAACGTTTTTCTGGTTTCTCATTGAAATGAGCTATTAGATGCTAATTTTACAGTTTGCTGGTATGATTGTTGCTTAGGAATGAAATGCAGCCAAGGGATTTGGTTTCATTATAAAGAAAGCAACAGTTTGCTCTCCAAGTGTTAAAAATAGCTAGTATGCATTAGCAATAAGCCAGAAAAATCTCCTAAACTAAGGACAGAGGGACCCCGTCTTTGGATATTGACTGCGTATAGGCTGCCTATTAAGTAAGGTAAGGGTCCTTGTAAAGCTGAGTGCAGTCAGCGGATTCTACCCAGCATGACCTCAGCACCTTGCCCAGAAGATAGTCCTTATCTCAGGGAAAGCTTGACTCTTTTCCCAAAGAAAAAGAAATACTCACTTCAATCTTATTAATAAAAAATAATAATGATAGCATCCAATTATAACTGTGAGCATTGGGCTAGGAATTATATAATTACCAACCAGGCTTTACAGCAAATCTTGATACTTGGTGAAGGTTCCACTCCCGTTTTGCAGGTAAGGAGATGAAGCAGAGACACCAATTTATCATTCAGAGGTGGCCTGGCTGCAAATAGTAGAGTATCTGACAGCTGGTGGCTTGTTTGGCTCATGCAGCAAGATGTCATGGGGAGACAGTCTAGGGTCACTGCATTGGCCTGAAATTCCCAGGGACCCAGGCTCTTTGTCTTTCCACTCCGCCATTCAGTGTGTTGACTTTTGTCCTTGGATTCATCATTGCCATGTGGCTGCTGGAACGCTAGCAGGAAGAAGGAAAAAGGACAGGGAGACAAGAATCCTGCCAGCTGAGGCCACCTTTCCCAATTAAAAGTTTCTCCAGAATTCATACCCGCATTCAGTCATCTCATGGCCGGGACATGTTTCACAGCTACTCAGTCTGCACAAAGTCCAGGAAACTGCATTTTTATCTCAATAAAGATCCCAAAGTGGGATTCTTTTAGCAAGGATAAGGAGAGAATAATTAGGCAAGTAACTATATTGTCTGTCACTTCGAGACTGGATTCTAGGGTGACCTAGTTTCAAAACCCTTGCCACTTCGCTAAGCGGTGTGTGTGGGTGTGTGTGTGTGTGTGTTTAAAGGTTAGGAGAGCATCTACATGAAAAGATGTTCCCAACAGCTAGATACAGAAAACAATTCCAAACTTCTCTTGTCTCTTCTATCTAAGCCTTTTCTAATAGCCCCAAAGACCTGCCTCAAATCCTTTGAATTTAAGGAATAAGCTTTGGGGACTAAGCTTCACGTTTTTGCTAAAAATGTTTTCTCCTTAGGAGACATGGGATGCTTAGTAGATGAAATGAGGAATATGTTAGTAACTGGGAAACAGATGAGTGACTTCCATGAGCTTATATCTACACGTGTAGACATAAAACATGTGGAGGAAAGATTTTTCAGACAGCAGCTGCTGAGACTGACCCAGGATGGTTGAGTTCTGGACGGAACCGGAGAATCCATCATAAGTACGACTTTCTTCTGGAATAGTGACCCTGGAGGCCATCATAGGGAAACTCTTAGGGGCGAGTCAGACTTTTTGAGGCAGTCCCACTTTCAGATAATCTATCCTATTGCAGATTGAATGTGTGATGGCATGTCCCGATCTGTCATGTGTGAACTCCGGCCCTTTAGCCATGAGAGACTGATGATTATTGGGCTCGTTTTCTATGAAAATAGTCTGAACACCTATAGCTGAGCATCTGTGAATGATTCAAACTTTGGCTATTCCCTCTTCTCTGTTCCTTTCTGTTGCTTTTCTTTGTAACAAGTTTCCAGGGGTCCAACTCACATTTTTAAGTTCAGAGTTTGGTGTGCTCATGGGGCCAGGCAGTTTTTTAAATTGACAACCTTCTTGGAATTGCTAATGATTCACAAATACATGAGATCTGTTTTATCTGAAATCAATGTACTGGTTACAGATATGCTAATCAAGTGAATGTAGTTAGAGCATTTCCCTCAATTATTCATTTTACTTTAAATGTTCACCCTTGCAGAAATGTTTGAATTTTATAATACAAATAACATACTTTTGAGTCCATTCTATGGACTGCGTGGCTGCTAAGAATGTTACAGCCATTAGAGGAATATAATTATTATACTAATTTATGCACACTGGTCAGCTATATTTAATTTTGATATTTGCCTTCTATTTCATCCAAACTGTAATATTTTATATTGAAAAGTGCCCATGCTGTCTTCATACTGGGAATGGGAATGCCATTTTACTTATTTTATAATAAGCTAATAAAATTTTATTCCACAGTTTTTGGGGGTTTTTTGAGGGTTTTTTTTTCCCCTCCCCGCCCCCTTTTTAATGGAGACTTTCTTTCAAATTTTCATTTGAAAATTGCAATGTACAAGACTAATTAAGGGCAGTTAACCAGTGTTTTGCCTTATCTGCTGGCTTGTCAGCCCAAATTTTCAGTCCAGTTTGGGGTGTTTAAGTTGGCATCTGGTTGATGGTTTCTGGAGACTGTCTTTCTCTGGTCTGGACCACCGTCTCAACACACCCTCATCCATAATCCTAGGGTGGGCTCAAATGCGACTAGACTGTGTGAAATGTTTTCATTTCCTATTGACTGGTTGTGTACTTCCCTTGTGTTAATCCCTTGTTAATGGACACTTTCTTTGAGCCAGCTGAGATCGGAGTTGTGTTGTCTTTGTGATTCTAGCAGATTTTATTACTTGGATATCTTTGTTTTCATTATTTTGAGATTTTGGGATTTTGTCTGTTTCATTGATATTGATTCTCTCAGTTAGAGATGGCCCGGCCTCCCACTGCTTCTGTTTGTGTTTGATCTACAAGCAGTGGGAGGGAATCCTCAGGCTGCAAATGTTTTGGTTCTGTGCTTCAACTGGGAAAGGCAAGGTAAGAGCCATTAGCAGCTTTCTCAAATGAAAACAGATGACTGTGGCTTTAAACCTAGATGGGGGGCTTGTATTTTGTCATTTAAAGGACCCCAGGTTATTGCTCTGGGGCACTCCTTTTAGGGAGCTATGTGGAATTTTGAAGAACCCTGGCGATCGCTTTCTGAGAAATTCGAAGAGAAATACAGTTTGTTTCCTTGGTTATTAGCTCTGCCTCTTTTAAACTGTGTGACTTTGGGCAGTTCATTTTACCTTTCTGAGTTTTACTTTTAAAACGAAGATACTGGGACGCCTGGGTGGCTCAGTTGGTTAAGCAGCTGCCTTCGGCTCAGGTCATGATCCCAGCGTCCTGGGATCGAGTCCCACATCGGGCTCCTTGCTCCGCAGGGAGCCTGCTTCTCCCTCTGACTCTGCCTTCCACTCTGTCTGCCTGTGCTCGCTCTTGCTTGCTCTCTCTCTGACAAATAAATAAATAAAATCTTTAAATAAAAAAATAAAACGAAGATACTGGGGCACCTGGGTGGCTCAGTCAATTGAGTGCCCAATTCTTGGTTTTGGCTCAGGTCTTGGTCTCAGGGTCATGAGATGGAGTCCAGCGTTGGGGTCCATGTTCAACGCTTAGCACAGAGTCTGCTTAAAACTCTCCCTCTGCCTCCCCACCAATAAGTAGATTAATCTTAAAAAAAAAAAAAAAAAAAAGAAGCTACGAGTCTTGGTGATCTTTAAGTTCTCTCTTCCCTTGATGAATAGATGGAAAAGAAATAAACATTTCTTGAGCTATTACTGTATGCTCGGGGCTTAAATATTTTATTCAAATGGCATAGAGTTATTTCACTCAGCAACAACCCTGTGGGTGAGTATTATTATTCCATTTTGCAGGTGAACTGACTGAGTTAAAATATAGGTACCTGTTCTAACATCTATGTTGAGATACAGTTTTGTATCTAACTGCTTATTATAGGAAAATGTCTTCTCTCCCCATGAGGATTATAAGTTCCTGGAGGCGTGAGACCACACCTGCCAAAGACCTACTCCAGGGCTTGGTTTAAAGTGCCTGTTAAATTCAGTTACTTAATAGTTTATGATATGTGAGGATAAGACACCCCTTTGGCAGCCACCCAAACACATGGGTCATGAAATTGAAAATGCATTAGCTGTGTGGTTGCATCCAGGTACCAGGCTGACTTCAGATGGCAGTTAGTTACAAGTTCTCTGATGCCCCTCCACCGGGAAATTTAGCTCTTTACTGCCTTGTCATTGGACTACTTGCCAAAAAGATGCTTCTTTCTACTCAAGACTCCTTCTTAGGTAACCCGTGCTTTCATTTTGTATCTGTTAAGAAAGTTTAAGATTAACTTAAAAAAAAAAAAAGGAACTAAAATTTAAAAAATGCTTAAGTATCAGAATCAGTAAGATTTAAAAAAAATGAATCATGGCAAAAATATGTTATAACTGCACAGTTTAAAAAATCGAAATTGGCTAGAGGTTTTACAATAGCTGTAATAAAATGTTGTCTCAAAATAAAACAATGCTTTTGACCTTCCCTCTTCATTACCAAATGACAGACTGGGCTGGATGCCCCTGTCTTTGCAGACAGAGGACCTGGACCAGAGGTTTTCTACAGGGAGGCAGGTACAAGATTGAGACAAGAGGACTTCATAACGTGGACCTCATTCAAGCTGATATTCTTTACAATTTTATTCGATATGTAGAAAAAGCCTTAGGGTTTCAGGTGGGAACGTTTGGGAACACCAGCTGCTGGTGTCAACGGTTCAGCTCGGGTCCCAAATTTCTCTTTTTTTCCTTTTTTCTTCTGACCCCAAAGTTCTAATTCCCAACCAGCAAAACGAAACTCCTATCATTAACTGAGCCCATTCTTCATAGAAGACAGCATGGTAACTCTTGTTTGCCCTTCAGAGCATGCCTTTTGGGGTTTGAATCATTATACTGTCAGAGAATTCCTTCCAACCTGTCGCAGTTCTGTCCCTGAAACGTGTCCTAGTAAGGGCAGTTTTCTCTAGCTCCTTCTGTTTCTAGAGACAATTTAGCAAGGTCTTGAGCGTGTGTTTTGTTGAGTTTCCTTTAATTTGTCCCAGGACCAGGGTGATATGGTTTGATGACCCCTTGCTTCCAACTACACTTTAATGGACTGACTTGGCAGAATGTTTGAAGACTCTAGAATTTCTCAAATGATGATGTTGCTGGAGCAGTTGTTCTTAACTCTGATGCACATCAGAATGCCCTGAGAAGCTTCTCTAAATCCCCAAAACTCATGACATACTCCAGACCAATAGGGTGTGAGACCAGGCAGTTCTTTTAAAAAGCTCCCCAGGCGATTCCAAGATGCAGCCAAGGTCGAAAACCAAGGCTTTGGAAGGTCCATGCTTACTAGTCTATCACCTGGCATTTGTGATATATTCATCTGTCGCCTATTAAAAATTCTGGCTGATTTATCCGCTGGTCTGGGGAGATCTGAAGAAATACATTTTTCCTTTTTTTCAAAGAGCAGGGGAACGTCTGGGGAAGCAGGGTGTAGCTAACCACAAGAGAGCTTGAGCCTATAGCCACTAGGGCCATGTGCTCTCAGGAGCCACAAAGGTGAAGGGATGGTTAGCCTGCCCTGAGGAAAAGCTCTGTTGTGGAAAGCAAGAGCAGGGAAGGGAGGTGGGACAAGCAGCAGAAGAGGTCTCTGAGTCAAGGGTTTCACCTACTCTGCATTGGAGAGAAGACTCCCAATGGCCCATGTATCCCTGTCCCTCCCCACCACAGGACCTCAGTCCTCTTTTTAGTGGAAGCAGCTGCCCGTGGTCCTACGGAGGATCTTTCCATTCCTCTGCCCTGCCCTGTCTCTACCACATTCCCCTCCTGCTGACGCACTATGTCTGCAAGTTTTATTGAATATAAACAATATGCTGGGCTCTCTATGAGGCCCTATGGCAGTGGTTCTCCTATTGTAAAGTTCATCAGAATTAACCAGGAAATAGGCTTTTAACAGTGTATTTCGACCTTGGCCCTTTTCTTATTACAGATGAAGATTTCTAGCGCTCATCTCAGTGCATTTGATTTCACAGAGGTGGTAAGGGGTGGAAATCTGCATTTAAAACAATATTTTAATGGAGGTGTAATTGACATGTAACATTATATTAGTTTCAGTGTACAACAGGACTCAATGTTTATACACACTATGGAACTATCATCACCATAAGCCTAGTTACTGTCTGTCACCATACAAAGTTACAAAAAAATTTTTTCTTGTGATAAGAATTTTTAAGATTTACTGTCTTGGCAACTTTTGAAATGTGCAGTATGATACTGTTAACTATAGTCACCATAATGTACATTACCTCCCCAAGACTTACTTATTTTATAACTGGGCATTTGTACCTGTAGATCCCTTTCTCCCATTTCAATTGTCTTCCAACCGCCCCTTCCCTCTGACCACCATAGTCTGTTCTCTATATCAATGAATTTAGTTTAGCTTTGTCTGTTCATTTGTTTTGTTTTTTAGAATCTGTATGTAAATGAAATCATATGGCATTCGTTTTTCTCTGTCTGATGTATTTCACTTAGCATAATACCCTCAAGGTCCATCTATAGTGTCACAAATAAAATTTTTTTTTTTTAAGATTGTATTTATTTGATAGAGAGCGCACAAGCAGGGGGAGTGGCAGAGGGAGAGGGAGAAACAGGCTCCCCACTGAGCAGGGAGCCCGATGCCGGGCTCGATTCCCGAACACTGGAATCATGAACTGAGCTGAAAGCAGACACTTAATGGACTGAGCCACCCAGATGTCCCTATATTTTGTTCTTTTTTAGGACTGAGAAGTATTTCTGTGTGTGTGTATGTGTGTACCACATTTTCTTTATTCACTCATTCGTCAATGGGCACTTAGGTTGTTTCCGAATCTTGGCTGTTATAAATAATGCTACAATGAACATAACTGTGCATGTATCTTTTTGGATTAGTGCTTTTGTTTTCTTCAGATAAATACCCAGAGGTGGAATTGGACCGGTTCGTAGTTCTATTTTTAATTTTTTAAGAAAACCCCATACTGTTTCCCATAGTGGCTGCCCCAGTTTATATTCCCAGCAACTACACGTGAGGGTTCCCTTTTCATCACATCCTCACCAACACTTTATTTCTTGTCTTTTTGATAATAGCCATTCTGACAGATGGGAAATGATATCTCATTGTAATTTTATTTGTATTTTCCTGTTGATGAGTGATGTTGAGCATCTTTTCATGTGCTTATTGGCCATCTGTATGTCTTCTTTGAAAAACATATCTATTCAGATCCTCTGCCCATTTTTAAATCAAATTGTTTGGGTTTTGCTATTGAGTTGTGTAAGTTCTTTATGTGCTTTAGATATTAACCCCTTATCAGGTTATCACATATATTATTTTCTCCTATTCAATAAGTTGCCTTTTCTTTCTGTTAATGGTTTCCTTGGCTTTGTAGAAGATTTTTAGTTTTATATGATCCCACTCGTTTATTTTTGCTTTTGTTTCCATTTCTTTTGGAGACAGATTTTAAAAATCATCACGAAGATTGATGATAAGGAGCTTAACACCTATGAATTCTTCTAGGGGTTTTATGGTGTCTGGTCTTCCCTCAAGTTTTTAACCCAGATTAAGTTCATTTTTATGTATGATGTAGGGTTAATAGTTCAGTTTCATTTTTTCACATGTGGCTGTTCAGTTTAACCAACACCATTTATTGAGAAGACCATCCTTTCCCCATTGTATGTTCTTGCCTCCCTTATTGTAAATTAATTGACCATATATGCATGGATTTATTTCTGGGGTCTCCATTCTCTTTCACTGATCAATGTGTCTATTTTTATGCCACAGAAGGAGGTGAGTTCAGGAATTTCCTATGCTGCCATCTTGGACCGCTGGTTGAAATCTGCATTTTTAAATACACTCTATATGATTCTGATGTAGGTGGTCTGAGAACCCCAACTTGAGACGCAGTTTCAGAGGATTTAGAGAGTGGAGTTACATGCAGTTCTTAAGGAGAAGGTCAACAGCATGTTGTAACAAAGCTGTGGGAGCTAGATTGGAGAACTAAAGCATAGAAGCCTAGCCTGGGAGCATTAGGTACTGATTCAGTCTGGCCCACTCACCAAGCTTGAACTAACTCTGTCCTCTTACCTAGAAAGAGGCCATATGGACTAGCCACATCCTTGCCAGACGGTTAGCCCAATACCAGGATATGATCCATAAGACGTGACCTACCTACTAGTCCTCAAACTAGTCACATTCTGGGCATTTTAGTGCTTGATTTCGTCTACCTCATCCCTTCTTGTCTATCTGGAGAATCCTATCAATTCTTTAACATTTAATTAAATATGTCACCTTCTGCATGGCATCTTTGCTGATCCCTCCAAAGCCCAGTTGGTGCATCCCAGGGGCTCTCATGGCCCTTGTTCCTTCTTCCTCTGTTTGCCGTGCCTGTCAGTCTCAGTTAGCTCCTCACCAGGGCTGGCCCATAAAAGGTGCTCAATAAATCTTTGTTGGTAGAGTCTTGAGGGGAGGAACAGGTGGCCACTGGCTCCCTTCACACAGGCAGGAACATCCTAAGCAGTGGGTGTAAGATGAGAAGATGTTCTTCCTCCCCCGGCATAAACACGCACGATTTCCTCCACATTCCAAGGACGGTGAGGAATAATGGGATATGAGCATACCACTGTGAGGACCACCACAGCATGCAGGCTGAAGGACAAAGTTCCTCCACAGCTCACAATCCCAAAGAGACCTGGAGCAAAGACACAGCTACCCAACAACCAAAGAAGGCATGCGTAACAGATAGAAGTAGCTAACACATAGTGCTGGGCCCCACTCAAAGCTCTTACATGAGCACTCACACACTGCCCTATTTTACAGATGGGGAAACCAAGGTACACGGTGTTTTGTTGACATACCCGAGGACTGACAACTTGAAGTTGCAGAACTAGAATTCAGACTCAGGTGGTCTGTCTCCTAAGACCATGTTCTTAACCACTGTTCTCTAGTGATTCTCTGTAAATAGGGGAAAAGTGTTCATTTTATGGTAGAAGTGGCAGAGAAGGTCATCATTTGTGCGGAACTCAATGTTTTCATTTCATTTGGTTTTTGTATCACTGGAAATCATTTAATCCCATTTGCCAATCCATTTGCAGCAATGACTCATCATCATCTTTGGGTATTTAATGCCACCCGCAAATCTCTATTAATTCACTAAGTTGAGACTTTTAGAATTCAACATTTTTGCTTACCTCTTCAGCTGCTACATGAGAAAGCAAATTGACCATGCAGAATCCTTTCCACTTCTTCTTATGATTTTATAGAATAAATTATTTTAGTTATTTAAGCTTAAATAATTTTTAATGATAATTGCCTAATGCTCTCCACCGAGCTTGCTTTTTTTACTCCTTTCATTGCTTCAAGGTACTCATTGAAAAGGATTTAAAATTATTGCTTAGGATGCTCTTTCCCTCAGCCAAGAGTAAAGAGCACAGATACATCCAATAGCCTGTTAACTCACCTTTTCCATTTAACTTTTCAGAAAAGTTACCCCATGCTTAATATTTGCAAGCAGTGGAATAAAGAAAAAAGCTTAGATATTGATGATTTTCATGAATCAATGCAAGTGAGCTCAGGGGGATCGGGCAGAGGCACAAGGCGGCAGGAAAAAAAACCCTTAAGAAAGGCAGAAGGGAGATGTTCTCCTCAAAATACCCTTGGCTGGCTCTGGGATAGGGACAGAGGCATTGGAGGATGTCTGGATGGGAGGCCTGGTGCCAGAACCTGCAGCAGACAGATGTCTCTTGCTGCCCAAAGCCTAGGGCATTCTGTTGTATCAGCAATCCAAGAACCAGGGATTTCGAGATTGAGATTTGGGGTTTGTTGGGAATTGTACACCAATTCTGATGAATCTCTTTTGTGAGAATTTTAGGAAGAAAAAAAATGAAGGGGAAGAAAGAAATGAAGGAAGGAGAGGAGAATATCCTAAAAATGATGGAAACCAACACAAACTTTAGGGACGGCAAAAAGAAATGGCAACCCTCCTAAATTCCACATTTTATCTATAGTGACTTTCTTTCTAAACTTTTCAACAAGTAGATATAATTTGTATTATTTTGTTCTTTTTAATGTTGAAAGATGAGAGATAACTGATTGTTCATTTAGAAATTTTCTGGGGATTGTGAGTGTGAGAAGGGAAAGAGTGTGAGAAGGGAAAGTTTGGGAGCACAATAAGATAAAACTTGCCAGAGTGTTCTAAACCCACCTCCTTGAAACAGACAAAACATTTCATGTCTGCTGGGGATGTGATAGTGGTGATGGCAGCATTAGTACCCTAGGAACAAAACTCTAGCAAAGAAACTCAGACTGCACCCCTCCAAGAATCCATCCCCCATTTATCAGTATTCCCATAGTATCAAAAAGGAAATTTTGAAGCACAGAAGTTGCTTTCCCTAAAATTGTCTTCACAGATTATCATGCTCCTTTGAGGGCAAGAATGTGACTTAATTCCAATTTTTGTTTTCTCTTTATTCTTCTTATTTTTTTTAAATTAAAACGAGTTGTTCAGAGAAGTTTTAGGTTTACAACAACACTGAGAGGAAAGTAGAGAGATTACCCCTATACTTCCTGCCCCCTTCCCACGCATCACATTCCCCGTTATCACTGACCAGAGTGGTACATTTTTTACCAACGATGAACCTACACTGACACACCATAATCACCCAAAGTCCATAGCTTACCTTAGGGTTCAGTCTTGATAACATAAATTCTTTGGGTTTGAACAAGTATAAAATAACATATATTCATCATTATAATATCATACAGAGTATTTTCACTGCCCTAAAAATCCTCTGTGCTCTGCCTACTCATCTTTGCCCACCCCTGGCAACCACTGATCTTTTTCTTGTCTTCATAGTTTTGCCTTTTCCCAGAATGTTATATAGTTGAAATTATACAGTATGTAGCCTTTTCAGACTGGCTGCTTTCACTGAACAATATGCACTAAAGGTTTCTACAGGTCTTTTTCATGGCTTGGTAGCTCATTTCTCTTTGTTGCCCAATGATAATCCATTGTTTGGATGGACCACAGTTTATTTATCCATGTACTTACTGAAAGACATCTTCATTGCTTCCAAGTTTTAGCAGTTATGAGTAAAGCTGCTATAAACATCCATGTACAGTTTTCAGATCCTTCGGGTAATTATTAAGGAACATGATTGTCAGACCATATGGTAAGAGTATGTTTAGTTTTGTAAGAGAACACCAAACTCTTCCAGAGTGGCCGTGCCATTTTGAATTCCCACTAATGGTGTTCTGAGAGTTTCTGTTGACCCACAGCCTCACCAGAACTTGGTGTCAGTGTTCTTGATTTTGGCTGTTCTAAGACATGTGTAGAGGTATCTTAGTGTTTTAATTTGCATTGCCCTGATGATACAGAATGTGGAACATTTTTTATGTACTTATTTGCCATTGTATATCTTCTTTGGTGAGGTGTCTGTTAGGATCTGTGGGCCATTTTTTAATTGGGTGGTTTGTTTTCTTACTTTTGGGTTGTAGAAGTTCTTTGTATTTTGAATAATGGTCCTTTCATAGAATGGGTCTTTTGCAAACATTTTCACCCAGTCTGTAGTTTGTCTTCTCATTCTCTTGAACTGTCTTTCATGGAGCAAAACTTTTAAATTTCAGTACACATCCAGCTTATTAACTATTTCTTTTTTTAATATTTTATTTATTTATTTGACACAGAAATCACAAGTAGGCAGAGAGGCAGGCGGGGGGGGGGCAGGCTCCCTGCTGAGCAGAGAGTACGATGCGGGGCTCAATGCCAGGACCCTGAGATCATGACCTGAACCAAAGGCAGAGGCTTAACCCACTGAGCCACCCGGGTGCCCCATTATTAACAATTTCTTTCATGGATTATGTCTTTGCATTGTATCTAAAAAGACATACTCATACCCAAAGTCATCCAGGTTTTCTCCTATGTTATCTTCTAGAAGTTTTATACTTTGACACTATATTTATGTTGGTGATCCATTTTGAGTTAATTTTTTGAAGGGTGTAAGGTCCGTGTCTAGATTCGTTTTCTTGCCTGTGGTTGTCTAGTTATTCCTGCATCATTTATTGAAGAGAGTGTCCTTACTCCATTGTATTACCTTTGCCACTTTGTCAAAGACCAGGTGACTATATTTATGTGGGTCTGTTTCTAGACTCTCTATTCTGCTGTATTGATTTATTTCACTGTCTTGATTATAGTTTAAGAAGAAGATAGATAGTAGCTTTATTGGTAAATCTTCAAGTTGGGTAGCATTAACCCTCTTTGTTCTTCTCCTTTAATATTATGTTGATTCTGGGTCTTTTGCCCCTTTGTATAAACTTCAGCATTAGTTTATCAATATCCATAAGTTGCCAAGATTTCGGTTGGGATTGCAGTGAATCTATAGATCAAGTTGTAATAATTGATGTCTTGACAGTATTGAGTCCTTCTATCTTGACAATATTGAGTCTTATTTGAATATGGAATAGCTCTCCATTTACTTAGTTCCTTGGTTTTGCTCATCAAAGTTTTGTAGTTTTCAGGGCGCTTGGGTGGCTCTCTTGCTTAGGCAGCAGCCTTCGGCTCAGGTCATGATCCTAGAATCCCAGGATCTAGTCCCACATGGGGCTCCCTCCTCGGCAGTGTATCTGCTTCTCCCTCTGACCTCTCCCTTCTCATGCTCTCTCCTCTCAATCTATCTCTCAAATAAATAGATAAAATCTTAAAAAAAAAAAAAAAAAGGTTTTGTAGTTTCCTTCATATAAACCTTCTACATATTTTGTTAGATTCATACCTAAGTATTTCATTTTGGGGGATGCTGATGTGAATGGTGTTGTTTTATTTTTTTAATTTTAAAAAAGATTTTACTTATTCATTTGAGAGAGAGTGAGCACAATCTGAGAGGAGGAACAGAGGAAGAGGGAGAGGCAGACTTCCTGCTGAGCAGGGTGCCCAATGTGGGGCTTCATCCCAGGACATTGGGATCATGACCTGAGCTGAAGGCAGACACCCAACTCACTGAGCCACCCAAGCGCCCCAATGATACTGTTTTTAAATATATGATACATCTTTATATTTAAAGTGGGTTTCTTGGGGCACCTGGGTGGCTCAGTAGGTTAAGGCCTCTGCTTTCGGCTTGGGTCTTGGTCCCAGGGTCCTGAAATCGAGGCCCGCATCAGGATCTCTGCCCAGCGGGGAGCCTGCTTCCCTTCCTCTCTCTCTGTCTGCCTCTCTGCCTTCTTGTGATCTCTCTGTCAAATAAATAAATAAATTAAATATGTAAAAAAATTTTTTTAAGTGGGTTTCTTGTGGACAACATATTGTTGGATCATGTTTTTTGATCTACTCTGACAAACTCTGCCTTTTAATTGGTATATTTAGACCTCTGACATTCAAAGTGGTTATTGATATGGTTGGATTAATATCCCTTATAGTCATTACTGTTTTCTATTGCCCTTCTTTTCTATTTATTGTTGCTATTTTTGTGTTTCACTCTTTTTCTTTCTTTTGGTTTAATTGAGCATTTTATATAATTCTATTTTCTTCTTTCTCAAAATATCATTTTCAAAAAATATCATTTTTTTAGTGGTTGTTCTATCCTTCTTATTTAGTAACAGAAAATTCTTCTTCCTCTTTTCCTTCTTCTTCTTTTTTGTTTTGAGAGAAGCAGAGTGGGGGAGGGGCAGAGGGAGAGAACCTTAAGTAGGTTCTACACCTAGTAGCCCAATGCAGGGCTCTATCTCACAACCCTGAGATCATGACCAGAGCTGAAATGAAGAGTCAGACCCATGTGCCCCAGTAACAGAAAATTCTAATTTTTAGTTATACGCATTGCCATCTAGTCAAAAGAATATGTTCCTCAATCTTCCTTGTAGCTGGATGTGGCAAATGATTGAAAGATAGCCAATGACATGTAAAAAGAAATGTCATGTATAATTTGGGAGAAGTGTCCTCAAAGGGAGGAGGTATACTCTTATTTGATTCTTCCTTCTGCTTAGAAGGTGGACATGATATCTGGACCTGAGAAGCCTTGTTGAAACATGAAATGGCACATAAATGATGGCAGAGCATCAAGCTGGCACCTTGTCCTTTATGACCATTGAGCTGCTATGCTAGCCCTGGATTGCTTTCCTTTGACTTCTTTCATGTGAGAAAAAAAGACATCTCTATCTTACTTAACCTTGTTTTGTTGTTGTTGTTGTTGTTGTTGTTTGTTTATTTCGGGGGTTTTGGTTTTGGCCATGCACATCAGGTTTCTGTTACCAAGTGATACAATTTTTCTTTTTTTTAGGTGGGGAAAGCTGAGACAGATTTTCTCAGAGACCTAGAACTCAGAAACTTATTGATATACCAAGGTATATCTAGTAGACCACTTTTGCACAAAAATCTACAAAACAATGACAATGACAACAACAACAACAACAAATACAACTGAATTTGGTGACTAAAGAAATTTAAAAATGAAAAAAAAAGACTAAATTAAAGGTGTTTTCTGAAGGGGCAAATGATTTAACAGTTTTAAATGCCCCCTCTTCCTCTCAGCATTTCTCCAAAAGAGGAACCCATTCTAATGTCCCTATGTTTAATAATAAACATAGCAAACATCAAACTGACCTTTTGGTTCTTAGCAATAGCTGGTGCTAGCATTAATCCTATTATCTCAATACCTTTTTTTTTTTTTTCTTTTTTAAGTCAATGCAACTCAGCTGCCATTTCTTCTGCACTAAGTGAACCGAAGCCCTCAGCGGGAACACATCACCCTTTTAGATCTGTGAAAAACTGGTATTCACACGAATCACCGTTCCTTTCTCTCCTGAGATCATGCATGTGACTCTGTATCCACATTAGGAGTGTCAGGAACATGACAGCTCAGTGTGAGGAAAACAATCCAACACCATCCTCAGACACAAGATGTCA
Source organism: Mustela nivalis (assembly GCF_964662115.1). NCBI lineage: Eukaryota > Metazoa > Chordata > Mammalia > Carnivora > Mustelidae > Mustela > Mustela nivalis. Next base: position 43,138,649 of record NC_139025.1, read on the forward strand.
TTCTTTGAAACATTTTAAAAAAGAAGTTTACATTTTCTTTAAGCAGGTGGATGATTGAAGTGTAAGCTCCCTAGCCCCTAAAAATGGGCTTTTCAAAAGGAATCTAACACAGTTGTCAACGTGGTTGATATTTCTTTAGGAAGATTAGTGAATAGGATCTTGTTCTCCAGTGGAGAGTCCTGGAGCAGGTCAGCAGATTGGTGGGACCTCGTTTCCTCCTCTGGAAGGCAAATGTATCTCATTCAGATCATGAGGAAGTGGTTCTAGGGTTGAAACAAGAAGGGTGCTTTGGAGGACACGTGCCATTTTATGAGAATAAAAGTACACTTGGGCTTGGTTCTGGCAAAGAGTTACAAAAATCACTAGCAGTTAGAAGTTCTGGTTTTTAATTTGTACTCATTTTTCTTTTTCTGGATCAGTCATCGTGAACATGAGGCACTTTTTTCTTTCTGTTTCTCTTTCATGCCCCTGGAAAACATTGTTGATTCCTTACACTCCTGCTTCCTGAGTCCAGAGGTAACTTCAGAATACTTCTTGACACGGGACCTAAGCAGCTGCTACCAATCTGTTGGCTTTGTCCTGACAATGACTATTGTCATTGTCACTATTGGTTCCCTGCCCTGGATACCTGAAAGTTCCATGAATGCTATCTTATCTTACATGGTTGGATGGGAGACAAGGCCTTACTGTTGTCCCTGTGTCTGCTGGTTTCTAGTAATGTAGGCCTAGAATACACCCAGGGGCCCTCATCCGTGGGTTCTAGTTTTTGTTTCATTCAAGTAAAGTGAAAATGTTAAAGGCATCTGTAAAGCAACCCATGTTCTGAATCCTTTTCCATTTTTATAAACTTTACTTTGTTCACACCTAGTACATCTACACTATTTTTTTAAGACTCACCTTTATTGAGTTTTGCTAAGGCATCCAAGTTGGTTTTCATAGAAACAACGACTGCCTTCTTCGTGAGCTCACATTTCATCAGCTTATATAATGTTTAATTAAGTTGCATAATTAAAAATAACCCGGTCTAAACAGGTTTGGGAACAATCCTAACTGATTCTCAGGAGGCATACAACAAACCTGTGGGAGCAGAAGGCACACACATAGCTACAGGACTGAGCTTTCAGCTTTTCCTGAGCCTTGGCCAATATACCTAAGATCCAGTGTAGTGTCTGCTAACCTTCGTCAGGTAAACAGAGGTCAGTTAGAGACCTCACTGTCAAACAGGTGCCCCTCTAGTTATAGATAACCACAGCATGCTTTCCTTTTTTAATGCATGTTTTCTTTAAAAAGAGAACTAAATTAGCTCTGAATGTCCTCGTTACCTTTTAGGAGGCATCATAATTTTTAATGGGGTAGGTTTGTTTTTGTTTTTTAACAAATATGCTGGAGAATCATGCAATGTTGTCAGCATTGTGGCCCACAGTGTGGGCCACAAGTCTACACATACCTTTGTAATGGGCTTTTTGATGGCAGAAACTTTCATCTCACCTTTACTGTTTCCTATTCCTTACTGTGGTATCTTAGTAATGGTCTACATAAAGGAATATGCCATCTTTCTCCAGGATGACTTTTGAATTGAATTGCTTTTTTTTTTTTTAAAGATTTTTCTATTTATTTATTTGACAGACAGAGATCACAAGCAAGCAGAGAGGCAGGCAGAGAGAGAGGAGGAAGCAGGCTCCCCGCTGAGCAGAGAGCCCGATGTGGGGCTCAATCCCAGGACCCTGGGATCATGACCTGAGCTGAAGACAGAGGCTTTAACCCACCGAGCCACCCAGGCGCCCCTGATTTGCCTTTCTTGACTATGGCCATCACCGTGTCACCCACACCAGCAGCTGGAATTCTGTCTGGCCATCCCTTGACCCCACTTCCCAGAGGTAAGATTCACAATTTTGGCTCCTGTGTTATCAGCATAGCTAGTCATGGCTTCTACCCTAATTCCCAAGGAAATGGGGAATTTTGCATTGGAGGACCTACCCTGTCCTTGCTTCTACACCTTGAACATGGGAAGAAGCCACATTGCTATTTCTTTTTTAATTATGGCAAATAATAAATACATAAAATTGACCCTTCTAATCCTTTATGGGTATATAATTCAGTGGCATTAAGTAGACTCTCATGTTGGGACTCCTGGGTGACTCAGTCGTTTAAGTGACTGAGCCTTGGGCTCAGATCATGATCTCAGGGTCCTGGGATGAAGTCCTGAATCAGGATCCTTGCTCAGCAGGGAACCTGCTTCTCCCTCTGCCTGCTCTGCCTGCCATTCCTCCTGCTAGTACTCTCTCTCTCTCTGACAAATAAATGAATAAAATCTTTTAAGAAAAGAAAGTGAATTTATTTAAAAAAAAAAGTAGAATCTCATGTTGTACAGTCATCTCCACTATCTATCTTTAGAACTTTTTCATCACCCCTAACAGAAACTCTTGTACCTTTTAAACACTGACTCCCCATTCCCTCCTCCCCAGTCACTGGAAACCACTATTCTACGTTCTGTCGCTATGCATTTGACTACAATACGCACCTCATGTAAGTGGAATCACACAGTATTTGTCCTTTTGTGCCTGGCTTCTTCCTCTTAGCATCATGTCTTCCATGTTCATCCATGCTGTCTCGTTGCTTCTTAAATGGCTTCCCACTCAGACCACACATCACAGTCTAGAGTCTTCTATATATTCCCATGAAGACCATTTGAAGTTGCCTTTCTTTCATCAGCCTCCTGGAAAATGGTAGTCACCTGTACTTCTCCCAACCCCCCCCACCCCCCGCAGTGTGAGTACCAGCTATGGGCTTTTTATGAAGATCGCCTCACAGTCTCCCAGACGTGGTTGCTGGGCCACATTTGTCCTTTCCAAGGTTCTAGGATTTTCAAATGCCTATTAAATCTTCTGCAACAATCCATTCAAATACACAAGTTTGGCTATTCAAATTACTTTTTCCAAAAGTACTTTAAAATGCATTAAGTTATTAATTGCCTGCTGGCACTTTAATCAAATGGGAAAATTGACATAGCCAGAGGCATGTATTTTTGTGGAAAGAAAATTTATTTAAGAAGAAACAGCAGCTCTTACTGCTTAATTTAAACTGAGAAAACTGTGGAAAATCAACTGTTATGGAAAATTAATAAAACATTTCCAGCTGCAAACAGTGACTAATTGTACAAGATGAAGACTGCCCAGAATTAATAACTTGCAGTCTTCTGTGTGAAGAACCCCCCACCACTTCAATTTACTGGGAGATTAAATTACTTCTAAGTTTGCCATATTAAAACAGAACATGAATAAAATGTTAGTGAACGCACATCTATTATTTACTGTCTGTGATATGGATATAATTATTTCCAAACAACTACAATGTGACGTGACCAGTAATATTTAAATGACTCTTTTAGAAAGAGATTCTACTACAACATTTTTTACCTAAAGAGAAAAAAAAAAAAAAGATCCTTCTCTTACTTCTAAAGTAATAAAGTGATGACTAGTGGCCTTCCACAAATGGTATGTCCCGGCCCCAACAGACTGAAATGTGCTCAGTGTCCGAGCCTATCCTTCTTTGTGCATCAGATGTTGTGTTGGGGGAGCATGTGAAGCAGAAAATCTTAGCTACCCGTTTACAAGCTCTGAGCTTAGATAGAAGCTGTAGGTGCTGCACGGCTTCTTCTCATGCCTGAAGTGACCATAAGCACATGCACCCAGCTGAATAGATTTCTTTATTGGGAGGTAAAAAGGAAGGCCAGAGCTCTTTCCTGAGGTAAAGGGATTTGTTCATGAGGGACACACATTAGCACAGGCCCCACCAACATCACGGGCATATCCTCTAAGCTTGCTTAAAACAGTGCATTCCTGGTAGGACTTGGTGATAAAATGAGGATTAAAAAACACAAACGAATTTGTCCCTTTTCTATTTTTGTTGCCAGGATTGGATTATTTTCTTGCCTTAGACAACTAGAGGGTCTGTCAATGTTCCTCGTGGGTTCATACCCTGAGATGTTGAGAAATAAGATAGAGGGAGAGTCTGCCATTTGATGACCGGGAGGGATCTGTTCAAGTGAGAGGGATAAAGAAAAGGGATTTAGAAAATGAAGAATTCTATTTTTATGGAGTGATGGGACATTTTTAGGTTTCTTTAGTTAGTTAGTTTGTTTGTTTTTAAAAATTTTAGAGATTAGGAAATAATTCAAGAAGCCAAAAGGGAATGAGCCAGTTTGATACGTCTGTGGAGGAGATGTATCAAAGATGGAGATTTTCTCAGCAGAGAGGCATTGCCTCCTTTGGCTGTTTTTCCTTTAAGCTCACACAGAGGGTACATTCAGCCTCTTGCCATTTGATATTGCTGGCAGGAAGGTCCCAGTATTGGCCTGGAGAGAATAAAAGCATTTGTTTAGAAATGCAGAGGCTTAACCTGAAGCATAACTGGTTTGGGGTTTACCACAGAAGTTATCTGGACATGTCATTTGATTTCCAGGTTTTAAATGTAATTCTAAACAAGATCTGGCCACACAGCTCTCTGCTGTGTGACACAGAGAGACTTTATCTGCCACCAAATGCCATTCAGGCTTAATGCTGTAGCAGTGCATTGTATAAATTGAGGCATTCTTTGAGGCCTGAAAGCATCATGGCTTCTCTGAGGAGGAGAGATGAGGCCTGCTTCCTCCTCCCTGTTGCTCAGGCAAGACACTCTAGAGCTTGCTCCTCTACGTATTTGGGTTCATTTTGGTTTTCCTTTCTTAAGAAACACTTAAGGCCTGCTTTGGTGGACCAAGTATTACCTAGAAGCCCTGTGGGCAGCTGCAGATGACACTGGATTTGAGGAGTCATGACTTCCATGAGGAGTCATTGGAAAAGCTTGACCTCCCTGCTTTGTACTTCTGAGAGTGACAGCTACCTAGCAGAGTTTGAAGGCAGAGATCATTCCATCCTGAAGGGGGAAGTATTATTAGGGAAGTCACCAAAAGGGAAGAAGGGACACAAAGTCAGACTGCCTGGGGTCTGAATTAGCCAATCCCTTTAGAAGAGGTGGACTGACCTACCTTCTTGCCTCACGTAGTATCTCATCTATGGTGTTTGCCTCAGCTTTGAATTTAAACAGAACATTTTAAAAGCAAATTTCCTCTACAGAGTTGTCTATACTCAGAGTTCCCAGCTCCCCTCATTTTCCTTGAGCCCACTTAAATCATCACGGCTGCCTATTCAGAATTGCCTTTGTCAAGGTCACCATGACCTTCACATTGCCAGATCCAGTGACAGTTCCCAGTACTCATGTTATTTGGCTAGCAGGATCACCTGATCCAGTTGGTCGCTCTTTCCTCCCTAAAATATTTTTTTAGGATGTATTTTTATTTATTTATTTTAGAGAGAGAATGCTCGTGTGCATGCGTAAGTGTGGGGGGAGGGGCAGAGGGAGAAGGAATGAGAGACAAGCAGGGGCTCAGTCCCACCAACCTGAGATCATGACCTAAGCCGAAACCAAGCGCTGGTCTCTTCACCCATTGCCCCACCCAAGCGCCCCCTCCCTAAAGCATTTGTATACTTGGCTACCAGAAGGTCACACTCTTCCCATTTTTCTTCTACCTTCTGGACCACTCCTCAGTCAGCAATTCGTGGTTTGTTTCCCTTCCTAAACCACGGCACTTACCAACACCTCATATTCAGTATGTTCTGCTTACCCTGTCTCTTCACAACTAGACTGTAACCTCTGTTGGGGCAGGGAATTTGTGCTTTGTTCATGTAGTCTGTAAATGCAGTAGGCACTTACTAAATACTAATGTAATGTTAAAGGAATAAAATGGTTTAGAATACTCCTTTTAAATCCATTTAATGATGCTCTTCTTTGCAGAGCATGTGAAATTAATTTAGTAGAATCGCATCTTACACAGAGATTCGGCACTAAACTCAGCATTTAAGGAGAACATTGCAGACACTCAAAAATCAATCCTTAAAACATCTCCTGAGAGGGGCCATGTTGGATACTCACACACTGATAACTGAATAAGCTCATCCCAGCCGGTCTCTCCCCTAGAACTGGAACAGGAATTACAATTTCCTGGGATGAGCACCAGATGAAGTTGTGCTGTTAGAGCTCTGAGGTACAAAAATACATATTTTAAACGCTAGCTTCTCACACTTGGAGTGGCAATGGGCCCTCCAAGAGGCAGATGGCAATCAAAAGGAAATGGATTCCTGGCTTCGCTCTCCTGGTCACATGTGCTCCAGAGCTCATGCACATCGTGTGGCAGAGTAAAAGAAATCATCACACTCTATACTTTTTTTTTTTTTTAAGTCCACTCCACACCCAGCATGGAGGCCTATGTGGGGCCTGAATTAATGACCCTGAGATGGAGACCTGAGCGGAAACCAAGAGTCAGATGCTTAACCAACTGAGGTACCCAGGTGCCCCCAAACTTCCAAGACTTTTAAAATTTTTATTTCTCAGAGATCAATTTTATTTTTATTTCTTTTTTTTCTTTTATTTCTTAGAGATAAATTCCCCCGTGTTAAGTTGCACATTCAGACAACTCCTTTATGTAAAAACTTGCCAGTGTTTCTCAACTCTGGCTAGACACTAGAATCATCTCAGGAGCTTTAAAAATATTCAAGAACCCACTCCAGGCTTACTCTATAAGAATCTCCAGGGATGGTGCCCAAGTCTTTATGTTTATAATTTTTGAAATTCCCTAGTAGAGTCTGATACATAGCCAGGGTTGCAAGCCACTGCTAGGATACTTGATTCTATTTTGCATGATCACAAGTGGGTCTGAAACCATTTAAATTTAATGATTTCTGAACTCACCTATGTCTGAAGGCATTTCTGTTTTAGGAAACCTAGTTTAAATGCTTGTTCTGCATTACTGTAGGGTCCCGTTAGTGCATCACCAGGCAAAATTATAAAATGAACATCCTTTCCCCGTTAGGGTCCTTCTTCAGGAGGTCTGGTCTCCCTCATCCCTATCTCCCTACTACCTGAAGATTGCCAATAGGGAGAGCTTACTAGAACAATGCATATTCCAGAAGTATCCCATTGGGCAAAAAACCTGAACATTTCCTTCCTCTCTCTCCCCTCCAATTCCTTCTTGCTTTTAACATTTTCTTTTAACTCGAGATTATTCTTGTAAATCAACGTTGTTATGGGATGAATTGTGTCCCTCAAAAATTTGTATGTTGAAGCCTTAACCCCCAGTACTTCCGAATACAGTTAGAGTTGGAGATAGAGCCCTTGAAGAGGTGCTTAAGTTAAATTGAAGTCCTTAGGGTGGGCTGTGTTCTGATCTGACTGGTGTCCTTATGAGAAGAGGAGATTTGGACACACAGAGACATGGAAGGGGGTGGGGGGCACACACCTAAAGAGACTTGCGAGGCCAGAGTGAGAAAGTGGCCATCTGCAAGCCTAGGAGAGAGGCCTCATAGGAAACCATACCTGCCAAAACCTTGGTGTTAGACTTCTGGCCTCCAGAGCTGTAAGAAATTAATTTCTGCTGTGTAGACTATCCAGTCTGTGGTATCTTGTTATGGCACCCCTAGCAAACTGATATACTTGTCAAGACACTAACTGCTGCTAAGTATTAATCAAGTATTTGTCTCTGTAAATTATATGGAGATAAAAATTGTAAGATAGAAACTTTGGCCTCAAAAAGTTTGCCATGTCTTGCCCATGTAGGCGTATTTGGCATTTTGGGGCTTATTCTGGTTATTTCTCCATTTCCATTCTCCATTTCCCTCTCTAGAGCCATCCCACACTGCCCTGCTCACTGCCCTGGGATGCTGATCCAGTGGATTACATCACCTGTGCTCTCTTGTCCTCTGTCTTCCAGTTGGGTTTGCCCAATGGAAACTAATATTGAGAGATTGGAGGTAGAAATAAAGGTAAATTCTTTATCAAGGGCCAGGTGTTGCCAACACCTGGGTTCCTCCCTAGCTAGTACTTTCCCTAGCTGCTGTTATCTCTATTCCCTCTCCTTGTCTCTTCAGGCCCACAGGTGGTCATGGATTCCTCCTTCTTCTAGTCCCCAGGTGCTTCCTTCTCTTGTCAATTCCCTTAACCTAGCCCACACCTCTACGAAGAATCCTTTAATTAAGCCCCTGTTTGAGTATATGATATTTGTTTTCTGTCAGAACTCTGAGAGATACAGAGAGGTGAAGTAGCATGATGGGAAAAACCATCACTTTGTGTCAGACAGCCTTGAATTTGTACACCAGTCCCAACTATGAATGAATAGTTGTGTGACTCTGTGCAAGTTTCTTTATCTCATTGACTCTCAGCTTCCCAATTTCCTTTGATGGTTTTTTTAATGTGAAAATATACATGTCTTTTTTAAAATTTAAATTCAATTAGCCAACATATAGTAAGTACATCATTAGTTTCAGATGTAGGATTCAGTAATTATCAGTTGTATATAACACCCCATGCTCATCGCATCATGTGCCCTCCTTAATAGCCATCACCCAGTTACCCCAACCCCTCGACCCACTCAACTTCCCCATTTATAAAGTAGGGATAATGACACTTGTCTCACAGGGTTGCTGAGCTTAAATAAGGTACTATATAGCATCTGGCAAATGGCAGGTGTTCCACAGTGGTATTACAGAATATAATGGGTGTAGTCATTGGTTTACTGGACTCTTAGAGATATAAAGCTTAAGCCCAAAGGAATGACTCTGTTATGAGAAAGTTTTAGGTGCCACAGCAATTTCAAAGAATAGACTGAGGTTCTGACGCGTCTCTCTCAGTGGGCAGAATTCTAAGATGGTCCCCAACTTTCAGCCATTGGTGTAATAATACCTCTTCCCCCAGATATTCAATCTAACACTAATATAGGTATTACTCTGAAGGGATTTTGCAGATGTAAATTACCTTTCCACATCAATTGACCCTAAGATAAGGAGATCATCCAAATGGGTCTTACCAATCATATTGTGCTTTAAAGTCAGAGCTTTCTCCGGCCGGTCACAGAAGGGGAAAGCAGAGAGATGTGCTTTTGCTGGCCCAGAGGAAAGAAAACCATCCTGGCTGGGAACTGCCCATGGGGGCCTCAGGCCCTGTATTCAGCCAGTAGGAACTGAGAGTGGTCCCCAGCCAACAGCAAGCAGGAAATTGGGGATCTCAGTCCTACAACCACAAGGAAATGGATTCTGTGAACGAGAGGACCTTGGGCCGGGTGAGAAAGACAGCCTCGGCTGACTGTGATTTTAGCCCGGTGGATCCTGATCTACAGAAATTAGGAGCTAACAAATTTGTGTTGTCTGAAACCACTGTGTGGTAAATTGTTTCACAGCAATAGAAAACGAATTCATCCCCAACCCCTCTGCCAGCGAATTCCTCTCCTGACTATAAAGAAAATGCATTCTGGTCCCATCTCAGTCACTGAATCTGTGGGCTCGCCCATCAGCGAATGACACATGCTTCCCCTACGCTTCCAGCTCACTTATCTCGAATGTTCACCCTCCAGGAGCAAGATTTCAAACAACGTTAAATAATAACAACCACACATCAAGCTTCTACCCATGCTGGGAAACAAAATCATCTGCACAGCTATTGGCCAAAGGGATAAACAAGTAAGAAGAAACAACACAGAAGAGGAGTTTCTGACTTGAAGGGAAATTTTTAGTAGGCTCACTTAATTTTCAAACTGATGATGGGGGATTTTGGAAAGTTTCACAGTTCAAGATAGGAAAAGGAAGACTTAGCAAAAGGGGAACATATTGGCACATACGTTCTTGTCTGTGCCACCTGTTTCTCTAGGCTACTATGCTCTCTCTTTCTCAGGGGGCCAGAGAGCAAACACCAATACTCTTAAAGAAGACAGTCAAGTGAAATAAAACACATAGAGAACCTTGTTTAGGTAATAGAGGCATGCCTGAAAAAAACCCCTAAATCTAAATAACGATCATGGTAAAACAGAGCAGTATTAGCCCTAAGAATCAAGTCTACTATTTAAGGAATTTTTTGAAGTTGTATTTTTTTTAAAGATTATTTATTTATTTATTTGACAGAGAGAGATCACAAGTAGACAGAGAGGCAGGTAGAGAGAGAGGAGGAAGCAGGCTCCCTGCTGAGTAGAAAGCCCAATGTGGGACTCGATCCCAAGACCCTGAGATCATGACCTGAGCCGAAGGCAGCTTAACCCACTGAGCCACCCAGGCGCCCTTGAAGTTGTATTTTTAAGGGATTATAGAGTATAAGGGAAGAATGTAATTTGTTGGCACATGTAAACCCATTTAATTTATCCCTTATGTTTGTTTTTTTTTTTTCTCTTCTTACAGTAAGGCACATATTTGAAAATGTGTGCTTCAGGTGGATTTTCAGGATTTAGATAGATGTTTTAAACATTTTGTTAACATTTAAGGAAATCTCAACTCTTTTCTGAGTCCTTATTGTTTCTCTGTTGTTCTAGGGAATGATACAAGAACTGAGCTTTGCAATACAGTGCTAAGGTCTTTGTTCTGTCACGGGGCTAATTATTACCATAGGTCATTATAAGATAAGAAGCCACAAATACATTAGTAATGGCAGAGATCTAAGCAGCTAATATAGCGTACATGCTTGGATGGGGATATATTCTTGCAAAGATAACTTTACATTTCAGTAATTAAGTGTGTCATATTAATTGCATGGCCCTTTCACAAAACCTCTCTCACACACAAAAACCCACCAAGAACTTTTCCTCTTGATCTCAGATTAGAACTGATTGCATAATTACATTACCTGGATAATTAAATACCAATTTAGTAGCCTTAGAACTGTACAATATTGTGGTTTCATTTTCTAATAGAATTACTGTGTCTTAGGTATAGAATTCTTGCTAAGCAATGGAGATCTAATTAGTTAGTGACATGACATTAACTCCTTGGGGACCTTTCCTTGGAGAAAAGGCGCAGATTAGAAATGATTCAGGGGACTTCTTTCTCATTTCATTACTGGGATCCAAGCCACAGGAATTAGATATGTGAGAGATCTATTAGGCTTTCTTCTCTCTTATGTAGGGAGCAGAGAAGAATGTTCATCAGGCATTGTACTTCTGGGTTCGGTTAGGCCCAATTTAGATAAGAAAGAATCACCTTTAGAAGTAACACATTGTTGGGATGTGTCCCTCTGCCAGCCCCTGAAAGACACATCATTACTGACATCTCACAGATCCTGTAATGATGAGGACACACTTGTTTGCCAAGGTACAGGGTGAGAACATGGCTGTGTTTCTGACAGACTGATAATTACTTCATGTAGAAAATGAGTTTAGGCAGAACGAACACAGGATTATCCTCATGGGAGGGGTACCTTCAGTAACCTGGAAAATTGGAAAAATTAAAGGCCATCATTTTTTTTTTTTGTTTGATAAATACATCTTAAAGCCACTTCTGCAAGTCAGAGCCCAAATAGCTTCATAGTTATTTAAACTTACACCAGCTTCAACTTTCTGAAAGGTTTTCAGTCAGGGTATGCAAAGAAATGTGAGCCATTGACTTCACTAGTGGGAATGATGAGGTAGAGCATGTTTTCCACGTTTGCCATCTGTGTCACTTTGTGTTTCTAGATCATGCTTCTGAGGCCATCTGGAAGTCAGCTGGGTTGCTCTGCCGAACTTGGTTGGGCTTGCTACCATTTGTGTGGTTATATGGGCTGTAGGTTGATGTAGGCTGGTGTAACTGGTGTGACTCAGTCCTTGTCCGGTTTCCGGCACTTTCCCATGGTGTTGCCAGAAGGGCAAAGGAAAGCCAACACGATACTGAAGCCCATGTCAAGCCCCTGCTTGCATCCTATCTTCTAAGTGACAGTAACCAAGGCAAGCCATATGGCTAAGCCCGGTGTCATGGTACAGGGCATTAACATAAGGCTATCCCACTCATGCTGGAGGGCAAAGACATGTGACAAAGGGCATGGATAGAGAGGAATAAAAAAATTGGGGCCATCATTACTATTTACCATATAGTTCCCTCAGTAACTATGAAACTTCTCTTTGGTTTAATCTGGAAAACATCCCTCTTTATTATTAAACTGTTTAGATGACTTCAATCCTGGAGTAGGTTTAGAAATGAGCCATTAAATGGCACATTGTAGAAAAAAGTATGTAGGGCCTTTATTACCCCTGAGTCCTTCAGTCATTATTGAAATTGCTAATTAGAAAGATTAATCATGGAAGCAATTGATATCTTACTTTTCTATCTTGATTAATCAGAAGGGCTATTCCTTGGGTATAACTGTCTTAGACTTCTCAGGCTGCTATAACAAAATGTCATGGATTGAGTGGCTTAAACAACAGGAATTTACCTCTCACAGTTCTGGAGGCTGGGAAGACCAGGATCAAGGTACCAGTGATGGCGTCCTCCAGTGAGGACTCTCTTCCTAGCTCAGAGATGCTGCTTCCTCACTGTGGCCTCACTTGGGGGAGAGAGAAAGAAAGGGAGAGAGAGAAAACTTCTTTCCAATGTCTCTTCTAACAAGCATGCAAACCCCATCATGAGAGGTCTAGCCTCTTGAACTCATCTAACCCTTATCACCTCCCTGAGGCACCATCTCCCAACAGCCTCACCTCAAGGGTTAGGGTTTCAAAATAAGAATTTGAAGGGGGTGGGGCATAGTTCAGTACTCAGCAATAGCTTTCACCCAAATAGAGTCTTCCCGTGTGAGGAAGCTCCGGAGAGCTCTGTCTCCATTGCTTAAGTGAGCCATGGATTGTAATGGAAATGGGGAGAGGGATGTATTGGGAAGGAGTAGTGAACAGTTTGGGAAGGAGCAGACTCCACATTTCTCACTTCACGGTACAGCACTCATCCTGAGGTGCATTACATCATTTAAGATTTGGCCAGACAAACACTGCCTTTCCCTATGACCCCAGTGAGATCACACTACCACTGCGGGTGGTAGTGGTGATGGCAGGGGAGGCAACAGGGAGTGTCTTCATGTTTCCAGGAAGACCCCAAACATCCTTAGTTTACAACTGCATCAGAAAAATGAAACATAACATAGTTAATACTGTAATTATAAAGGTGATTAAGATAACAATGTTCTTGTATTTTCATTTGATGATAGAGTAAAAGAAGTATTTTTATTTTATAAATTAAGTGTGGATTTCTTTTTATTAGCCTAGCAAATTTGAATAATCACTTTTTAAGTTGGCCCTTTGAATAAACTTATTTAATAAATTAAATCTTAGAATACTTTCAAATACATTTATTAATTTATGTACTTGATTTTCTTTTATTTATTTATTTTTAAAGATTTATTTATTTATTTATTTATTTATTTGAGAGAGAAGGAGTGAGAGAGACAGAGCGCACAGAGGGAGGAGGGTCAGAGGGAGCGCACCCCGTGGAGCAGGGATCCTGCCATGGAGCTTGATCCCAGGACCCTGAGATCATGACCTGAGCCAAAGGCAGATGTTCAACTGACTGAGCCATCCAGGGGATGCCCTGATTTTCATTTAAGGTCCTTTAATTGTTTGATTGAGCAAACTTCCCAAGTACTCATATTACTTTTATAAATCCATTAAGTGAAATTCATATATGGTCTTTGATAAGCTCTCTTAAACAGTCCAATGATACTGATAACCTTAGTTTGATTTCAATTTAAAATCATGAGTCTAAATCAATTACTGACTTTACACATTTTAGTATAGGAATTAGAAGGCTCATCAGTTACTCGAGGAGAACAGATTCTTTAAAGTATTACAAGTAGTAATATATACCAAATATGCAGCTATCCTTCCACTCGAATCTATTGAAACTACAAGTTTGAGCCTCTTACCACTTCTACATTTCATGCTGTTTTCCCAGATTGAAAGACTTGAGTTAGCTAAAAGCCACGTTAAGGATTAAGTTTGCATAACAACCAGAGGTTCCAGGTCCAACCAAGTGCGGCATCTTATCAGCAGCCCAGATAGAATGTGCTGTTTCTGCTTTGTAGTTACTACATTAAACCCCTCCAAATGGGTGGTCCCAGATAGGCCATTGCTCTATGTTCCAATTACGAATTACCTAATTATTCTGTAGTTGTAGAGTCCGAACATACACCCTGCTGGGGAAATCACTAGGTTATATTCGACATATTTTGGGCTCTTAATTGTATGTAAATTTCTTTTCTCCCTAATTCCTTTTTTTTTTTTTCTTTTTTAAAGAGGGAGAGAGGGAGGAAGGGTGAAGAGCAGAGGGAGGGGGAGAGAGAATCTTAAGCAGGCTCCATCTCACAACCCTGAGATCATGACCTGAGTGGAAATCAAAAGTTGAATGCTTAACTGACCGCCACCCAGGGAGCCCTTTTCTCCCTAATTCCAAAGATCTTTAAGCTTACCAGAAGTGTGTGTTCTTTCCATATACATTTTATCTCTTATGACCTTACAACTTTTTCAGATTTAAAAAATACCCAGTTTGGGGCGCCTGGGTGGCTCAGTGGGTTAAGCCGCTGCCTTCGGCTCAGGTCATGATCTCAGGGTCCTGGGATCGAGTCCCACATCGGGCTCTCTGCTCAGCAGGGAGCCTGCTTCCTCTTCTCTCTCTGCCTACTTGTGATCTCTCTCTGTCAAATAAATAAATAAAATCTTTAAAAAAAAAAAAAAATACCCAGTTCAACTGTGGAGATTTCTTCTGGCTTTGTTTGACTATTTTGATCACAACTTTTAAGGTCATTCTAATGACACAAAGGTTTCTTTTTTTTTCTTTTTTTTTTTTTTTTTTAAGTCCTTTTTTTTTTTTTTAAAGATTTTATTTATTTATTTGAAAGACGGAGATCACAAGTAGGCAGATAGGCAGGCAGAGAGAGAGAGAGAGGGAAGCAGGCTTCCTGCGGAGCAGGGAGCCCGATGCGGGGCTCGATCCCACGACCCTGAGATCATGACCCGAGCCAAAGGCAGCAGCCCAAACCACTGAGCCACCCAGGCGCCCCATGACACAAAGGTTTCTTAAGAAGCAGAAGCCCATGGGGCACCTTGGTGGCTCAGTGAGCCTTCGGGTCCTGGGATCAAGCCCGCCTTGGGCTCTCTGCTCAGCAGGGAAGCTGCTTCTCTCTCTCTCTCTCTCTCTCTCTCTCTGCCTGCCTCTCCGCCTACTTGTAATCTCTGTCTGTCAAATAAATAAATAAAATCGTAAAAAACCAAAAAACAAAAAACAAGAAGTCGAAGTCCAGATGCCACCAGGTTTCTACGTTTCAAACCACGGATGGCATCTTCCAGATGCTGCATTTTTCACTGCACAGAAGATCACAATATGAAGTTTTATTAAGTATTCAAATGTAAATGACAAATGTTTCCAAAGCCTAATTTAAACTTTGTGTGTTAACCAAGAAATGTTGATGCTTCATAAGCAAATTCTGAATATGTTCAAATATTAAAATTTTCTTACATTTCTGTCTTATCTCAAGTAGATTGTAAGGTCCTTAAGGAGAAGCACCTGGTTTTATATTTATTAGTGGGGAAATAGTTATTCACTAGATAAGGAAGACAAGTTATTTAATTGGGACCTGCACTCTTGCTTCATAATAAAAGAAGAATATTTTTTTTCTCTAATTCAGGTGCCCAGTCCTGTAGCAAGAGAATGAGTTCTGGGGACAAAGACAGTGTTTAGCTTGTGAGATTAATTTAGAATCCTTAAATTGAGGGCCAAGGACATATTCTCAGAGGACATTCCATTGTCTATAGAAAGTTCCTGACTTTATGCAGAAAACTATCTCTGGAAAATGTCACAAAATCATATTCTGGATCATCCAGATGACATATAATAGAATCCCGTTGTGGAATTTCAGCACCAATGTCTGTGACTGTAGCATCATTGGAACCCAGAAGTACCTTCGCTATTTCAGACTAATGAGTAAAGAATACAGGCAAATTCAATATATAAATCACATATTAGGTTTTTATAGTTGCATCAGAAAAATGAAACAATATATATTACAGTTGAAGAGATCATAATGATAACAATTATTGACAGAAGGAATATGCAAATAAGGGTCAAATGATGTCATGGTATTTCGTTTGAAAAAAGCTTTCCAGGAGTTCCAATAGCTGTACTGGTGTGGCAGACTCAACAGAACACGGGAGGGCAGGCTGCTCCAAAATCATGTCGTAAATGGTAATTCAATTTTAAGAAAACATTGTATTTTACATTAATTTAATGTTGTTAATTTGAATTTTACTGTTTTTTCTATTTGTAATTAGTGCACATACTTTAGTTTTTATAAGAACTGCAAGACAAGGAGTTCATAACTAGTTTTACATTCATATATGTTTGAGTAATATTATTATAAACATAATTGAAATCAACATCCAGGCATTGGTAGGATTTTTATCCTAGAGAAGTTTTATGTATTTTAAGGTGATTTAAGTACAGTAATTGATCAATACATAGAATATGGATACATATGTATGTGAACGTATATATGTACTTATCTTACTAAAAACTACACCCTGCTTTGAATTCCTAGAAGATAAATTATGTTTATGTATGTGGTGAGGCATGTTAGTTCCTCTCAGTAGAGTTATCTTTAACCCTTTAGGATGCCCTGTTTCTTGTTTGCGTTTCTCTCTTCAGGGATTTTCATGTCAAATGCAAGCACCACAACAGAGAGTTCAGTCTGTCTGCTCTGTTGAAGGGTTCTAAATGGCACTCCCCGTTTTACTTGCTCATTGTCACTGTTACGGGTGAGTGATGGGGACCTGGGAGGTCCCTGAACAGGAGTGTCATTTGATGGGGAGATGCGGGGGTGCCTGGTCTTCAAAAACAAACAGGAAAAAGCATTCCCCATCTGATCCTCTTAACCAGAAGTTCTTATCCCTGGGGGGACTCCAGCAGCTTGAGGGGGCGGGTAGAAGAAGAGGAGAAAGCCTCCCCCAACCAAGAAGAGCAAATTGAAAGTCACAGAGGGGTGTGCCCCAAGGCAGTTTGTAAATCCACTTCCTTTGTCATAACAAGAACAAATCCCACCTTTGAAGTTTTTCCTTCTTGTTACAAGGGGAACGTCTTTTGTTTAATCCATTTTAGCCCTTAATACCTGACCTGGATCAATCCTGTCGTTAGATTACGCAGCATTCATGCTGATTTTAAACTGGCCTGGGGTGGGGTGGTCGGGTGCCACATTCTGCCTCATTGGTGTGAGAATCTCTAGAAAAATCAGCATGATCATCCAGACCACCTTTATTTTGGAAAACCAACTGTCCTTTTACACTGAAATGCATAATCGTGATAAATATTATTCAGCAGATTTTGGTGTATTCTACAGAGGATGTATTTTCACGTGGTCTTTAAAAACTGATTCTGCTCACCCATTCAGCATGGCGTAAAGGACTGCAATGTCCGCCACACAGTGCATAAAGCCTTCAGTGAAAACTCAAGGACCGCCTTCTTTCTCAGGCCCCATCAGCTGTGGGTGCAGATTTGAGCAGGAGAGAAAACTTCGCTTCTCAGTCCTCTCTTCGGTGTCCTCTCTCTTTCTCAGGGATCTGACTGTTGAAGAAGAAAAAGAAAAGAAGAGACAAAGCCTCTTTATAAAATGCAGCCCTATTTCTTCGATCTCCAAAGAGCTTTTAGCTCCATCCCTTAAGAATTCTCAAAGCCAATGAAGAGCAAAGGTGAGGAACCCTCAGAGTAAGCCTCAAAAAGGCCAATTGCTAATTGGGTATTATTCTAGGCAAGTGGCTATTAACTGGTTCTTAACAAAACAGTTGTTTCTCCAATCACTTCAGGTTGCCAGAGTGCAGAGGAACCTTTCCATAAAATCAAACAGCTCAGCTCAGAGGAGGGGAGGTGGCAAAGACCCCTGGAACTTTCACTTACCCTAGTGTCTGGAAGGAGCAGGAGACACAATCGCTCTTCCCCAGCCTGGTTTGCCTTGGAAAAAGTCAACCATGTAGGAATGACCAGAAAATGGTCCAGTCAGTGGGGATGGGAATGCACTTTTTTTTTTTAAGATTTTATTTATTTATTTAACAGATCACAAGTAGGCAGAGAGGCAGGCAGTGAGGAGAGGAGGAAGCAGGCTCCCCGCTGAGCAGAGAGCCCGATGAGGGGCTCGATCCCAGGACACTGGGATCATGACCTGAGCTGAAGGCAGAGACTTTAACCCACTGAGCCACCCAGGCGCCCCAGGGAATGCACATTTGATCCTTGGGTAAAAAATGTGCCATTGGCAAAAGGGCAAGATAGATTGCCTCCTGGTTTCTTCATTTTGGCTGCTTATATTTGTTCTGATAGTGACCATACTTCCAAGGGCAAAAACTGTGCTTATTTATCTCTTCAGACACAAGTGAATTCACTGGGCTGGAGGCTTTGTAAAGTCTCAAAAGAGGCTTATGGGTAGGTAACTAAATAAATTGATTTTGAAAGTGCATTAAGCCTGCCCCTCTAGAAGAAGGTGAAAACATTTGTTTTGTCACCAATAACCCCATCAAGTAACCAATGTGGAACATGCTACTTTTCTCTGTTTCAGTCAGGAGAGAGTACTTTTTACATTATGGTATTTGAGAATTGAAATTGCTCACTGGGTGTCCTATTTATCTATATATTCCCATGAGGCCGCTGCATCTCAGTCTCTCACACTGGTGGGGAGAAGGTACTGTGACTGGCAGAAGATGGTAAATCCATGAAATGATCCTGAGACACAAAGCAGAGCACAATGGGTTGCCTGGAGTAGATTTCAAAGTTACTGATTTATCAGTTTATTGTAATATATACAAATGAAGGTGGGTGCAGGAATTGACAAGCCAAATCTTAGTTCACATGGAAATGCAAAGGACCCAGGATAGCCAAAGTAATCTTGGGGCAAAAAAATAAAAAAAGAAAAAAGAATGAAGTTAGAAAACTCACACCTCCCTATTTCAAAACCAATCACAAGGCTATAGTGATGAAGTGTGGTGCTGCTGTCAGAAAGCGAGACATAGATCATGATGGTCAGTTTTGTGGGTCAGGCCCCAGTCCTGTGTTTCCATCAAACTCTAATCTAGGTGTTGCTGTGAAGGTATTTTGTAAGTGTGACTAAAGTCTATAATCAGTTTACTTTAGAAAAAGGAAGATTATCTTAGATAATCTGGTGGGCCTCATCCAATCAATTGGAAGGCCTCAGGAGCAGAGCTCAGGCTTCCCGGAAGAGGAGATTTTGCCTGTGGACAACAACTTCAGCTTGTACCTGCCATTCCTGACAGCCACTGTATGCATTTCAGACTGACCACAATCACATAGGCTGATTCTTTGTAATACAGCAATCTCTCTCACTCTTCGTATGTCTGTATGTATGTGTGGGGGTTTGCACATATACATCTCTGTATGTATGTGTGTATCTATATATGTATTTACATATATAGGTAGACATGTCGATATTATTATGTATAGAGAGATGTAATGTCCTACTGGTTCTGTTTCCCTGACTGATTAACAGAATAGAATTGAGAGTCCAGGAATCAGCCCTTATATTCTTATACTTATGGTCAACTGATTTATTTTATTTTATTTTATTTTATTTATTTGACAGAGAGAGAGATCACAAGTACGCAGAGAGGCAGGCAGAGGGGGAAGGGAAAGCAGGCTCCCTGCTGAGCAGAGACCCAGGCACCCTATGGTCAACTGATTTTTGACAAAGGTGCTAAGACAATTCAATGGAGAAAGAATAGTCTTTTCAATGAACAGTGCTGGTACAACTATATATTTATAGACAAAAGAATGAAATTGTACCCTTACCTCATAACATTTAGAAGAATTACCAGAAAATTAATCAAAGACCTAAATGTAATAGCTAAAATATAGAAGAGTGAGGAAAAAAAACCTAGGTGTAAATTTTGTGATCTTGGATTAGGCAATGGTTTCTTAGGTATAGCTCCAAGAATACAAGCAACAAAAGAAAAAAATAGATAAATTGGGCTCTGTCAAAATTAAAAACTTTTGTACCTCAAAGGATACAATGAAGAAAGTGAAAAGACAACCCAC
Source organism: Mustela nivalis (assembly GCF_964662115.1). Taxonomy (NCBI): domain Eukaryota; kingdom Metazoa; phylum Chordata; class Mammalia; order Carnivora; family Mustelidae; genus Mustela; species Mustela nivalis. The sequence continues at coordinate 43,158,538 of NC_139025.1, forward strand.
AGAATGGGAGAAAATATTTGCAAATCATATATCAAATAAAAGCTTAATACCTAGAATATGCAAGGAATGATTACAATTCAATAATAAAAGATAAATGACCCAATTAAAAAAAAAGATAAATAACCCAATTTAAAAATGGACAAAAGATTTGACTAGCTATTTCTCAAAAAAAGATATTCAGATGAATAAGAAGCACATGAAAAGATGCTCAATATTATTAGTTGTTGGGGAAATGCAAGTGAAAACTTCCATGAAATACCACTTCACACTAGGATGGCAAAAAAAAAAAAGGCAATAACAAAGTACTGGTGCATACATGGAGAAATTGGAGCCCTCAGACATTGCTGGTAAAAAGTAAGATGTAGCAGCCACTTGGAAAACAGCCTAGAAGTACCTCAAAATTTTAAACATAGAGTTAACATATGACCCAGTAATTCTACACTTAGGTGTATACCCAAGAGAAATGAAAGCATATGTCCATACAAAAACCTGTAAAATGTTCATAATAGCATGTTCAGTCACGAAAAAGTGGAAACTCAAATATTTATGTAATGCTGAATGGATAAACGAAATGTGGCATACTTATACAGTGGAGTATTATTCAGCCATAAAAAAGAAAGAAGTAATGAAACACGTTACCGTATAGATGGAGCTTGAAATGATTATGCTAAGTGGAATAAGCCAGACACGAAAGGCCGCATTTGTATGAGTCCATTTATATGAAATGTCCGGGATAAGCAAATCGGTAGAAACAGGAAGGAGTTTAGTGGTTTCCAGGGTCTGGGGCAAGGGATAGGGAAAGAGATATGGAGGGTGAGATCTAATGAGGTTGAGAGTTTCTTTTTAGGGAGATGGAAATATTCTGACATTAGATCATGATAATGGTTATACAAATCAGAATATACGAAAATCCACTGAATTGTATCATCTAAAGAGTGAATTTTATGCTATGAAAATTTTATCTCAATGCAAGAATGAAGAGAGGGTAATTATAAATTCTTTTACATACATTTAGAATACATATGACCTTACTATAAGTAAATCTTTGCACTTACATCAAGATTGGTATGTAAAACACACACTGTGTTCTATGGGGATATTCTGTGACCTTTGCTTGGAACTAGAGATATAATTATGCCAAGTTTTTAAAAATAGAGCTGTTTAGATATGTACATGATAGAGAGCTAAGAAATTTCTCAACTTCATTGTGTGATACAAAACTCTTTCTCTCTAAGGCAGTGAAAGCATCTGCAAATAAGAGAACTTTGATCTGATAAAAGTATATCATTGAAGATTTAAGAAGCATTCACTAACAATAATGCTTTTTAAAACATCTACCATGGAGTGAGCACTTTACATGTGTTATGTCATTTAATATTCAAAATAGCACTATGGAACTATTATCATCAAATTCTACCAGTAAGCAAACTGAAGAACAATGAGGTTAGTTAATAGGCTAAACGTGTGTTGCTCTTTAGTAGAACATAATGATGACTGAGCCAAGATTCGAATGTCTAAATCTCAGGCTCTTTGCCCAGGGAAACACTGCCTTCCCAGAGATGGACCATGGAGGAGAAGTCTCACACCACCACATACATTTGGGGAGCTGAACTAGATAAGGGGATATTGAAGTGCCTCCTGTCAAATGTGGAAAAGACAGGATCATCTTCAATTTCAGAGCCCTTCTTCCTTGAAAGGTATAGTCTATTAATCCCAAATAATGAAATTTTCTGTGTGTGCGTAATCTAAGGTATAACCATGGACCAAAATTCTTTTTTGAGTTCTCATTGATTCACTCTGTGCTCTGTCTTAGGAATATGAGTATGACATATATAAATAGGAGTCCTCGTGGAGCCCAATCTGGTGGCAAACAAAGATAAAGAGACAGCCACAATTCAGCATGATGCATGGCAGGGTAAAATTTGTTGTAGTAGTCAGGATGGACATGCCTAACACTGTGACATAGGTCCAGGAAGGTTTCATGAAGACGATTCAGTAGGATTTTAAGGATGAACAGGAATTTACTAGAGGTCTATCTGTACATAAAAGGAGAGGTCAGTTCAGAGGAGAGAGGGAAGGAGAAGAAGCTGTGAGAACATGCACAAAGAGGTGAAGCCTACCTTACTTCCATGTTACACAACACTTTGAGTCTGACATAGCAGGGGGTTATGACAGACACCTAGTTGTCTACCCAATAGTTCTCCTTTCTTGCTAATGGAACCCCATTGTTGTTTGTGATAACAAAATGGCCTCATTCTATCATGACTGATAGAAACCAGTCACGCTAATCCTCTTCCTCTTAGACAGACATCCATTTTCCCAGTCCTGGGCCATAATAAGTAGTGGGAAAAGTTTCTTCTTTCCTGACGGAATGTTCAGAAGTAAGTGGCACCACATGAATCAGCAAACAAAAACAGACAAGCCAACATGCTAAGAGTGAGGAACAGAAATGAGCGAAATGACCCATATCCCTCATGCATCACAGAGAAGTTGTAACTACAAAATCAATCCACATAGGACTTCTCATCAGACAATAAAATAATAAGCCATCATAATTTGCTTTGCAGTAAGTAGCAGTCAAAAACCTTTCTATGATACAGAACATTTCCAACTAAAAAAAGACAAGCAACATTTTTTACCTCAGTCCTCAAAAGCTTTTCTTAATTTGGTGCATGGACTTCATCTCTGATTGACCACTATGGAGAAAGGCTGAGCTCTGTGGGTGTCGTTCTTAATATCTATTCATTTCCAATTCCACTGGCCCTGAGAGGTTGTTACAAGAAGAACATGACCATTCTATGTTGGCCTATTCATGGTAATGGAGCACCATGGCAGCCATCATATAGTATGAAGTCCATGGGGCCATGGCAGATAGCAAACGGCAATGGTGGAGATGACCCATGATCCTGACACCATGCACATGCCAGGTTGCAATTACAGATTTCAGCTTTTGCTCCTGGCAGAGAACCTTGTTTATCTTTGTCATTGGCACCATTGCTTCCGCTGCTAGGCCAAAAGCTTATTAGCCACTGGAAGTTGGCAGAGGAACACAGACCAGAGCAACTGACTGTGACATGAAGAACTGATATTCTTTCAGACTTAACTATGTCTCCACTGCTGCTTCCCATTGGCTAAACTTAACGATGACTCACCTCTAACTAGGCTATATTTAGTCATCTGTGTCAAATCCAACTCCAGCCCCAAAGTCAGAGATAATTTAATACTAGACTTGGATGGATTCTGTATGATTTTTTTTTTTTTTGCATGTTCAATGTAAGAAAAACCCACAAGATAAATAGCCCCAGATGATTTTTCCTCCTGAGTTGAAGCCGCTTAGATTTTATGCAACAGTGAAAATGTGAAACAGTCTTGTGAAAATGTACATGCTCTTTTCCTGTGAGCACCAGAGACTTGGTTATGTACGATCTCCGTTAGGAAATTGTAAGCTCACCGAAGACAGAAGCAAGCCTTTTATCTCAGCACCTCCCATAATTCAGTGCGTCCTTGGTACTTCCATCTGTGCTGATTCTTTCCCTCCCTCTCTCCCTCCTTCTTCTCTATTGCCTCCCTCATCCCCACCTTCTGGACCTTTTCTCCACTTGAAGTTTCCATGTTCTTATGTAGGAAGATTAATTTAGCTTATCCAGGTTTCTCTAACTCCAACTCCAGGTTTCTCCACCTGTTGCTCTCCAGTACAACAGAGGGGGTTAGCCGAGCAGTGCAAACAGGTTTCTCTTCAAAGGATGAGGGAAGGGAAAGGCTGTAAATGTTTTTATCCCTGTAACTCCCATGATCATACTACTGACAGACTTCTTCTCCCACATAAAAACCCTCTACATCTCTCTTTGCCTACCCAATAAGTCACATCCTCTTCATCTGACATTCAATGTCCTCTGGGACCAACACCCACCTTCCTTAAAAGTGAGGTGACCTAATATTGGCACTATTGACATTTTGGACTGGACAGGTTTCGTTGTGGGAGCCATCCTCTGCATTACAGCAACTCTGCTTTCTACCCATTGGGTGCCAGTAGCACACCCCCACACATCTGGGACAGCCAAAGCTATCTCCAGGTGTTGCTAATCTCCTCCTGAATGGAAACAATCTCCCTAGGCTGAGAAATACTGCTTTAAAGTCTTCTGACCTACTACTTTCCACACTTTGGCTCTCTCCATAACCAACACACTCTGAATGATCTCATCTTCATGCCTTGGCTTGTTTTGTCTTTTTGGTTTGGGAGTGCCCTTCCTTTCATCACCCAACTCCATCAAACTAAAATCCTATCCATTCTTTAAGACCAAAGTCATTGCTCCATGAACTATTACTTCATTACCTCTTATCAGAAACATCAAGTGTTTTTCCTTTGAGTTTTCCGTATTATTTTGTTGATCCCTCTCAGAACTTAATTCTTGATTTCCTTTTGAGTCCTTGAATCTAGTAGCTATCTTATATGTGCTGAACAAATGAATGTTTGTCAGATGGATGTACGAATGCATCTTTGTGGTGGAAAACTAGAACATGGGAGTAGGAGATAACGTCCTCCCTCCTCAGTGAAGGTAGGCCACATGAGACTCATTCTCATGCTTTTTGAATCCTCCTTACTGAGTTAGTGGTGATAGGGTAGCACAGACCTGAGGATTCAGGAGCTTCTGCTCTCCTCAAAAAATATCAAGAAGTCAACAAGCTGATCTTGATTATTCCCTCCCTCCAACACCTAGGATGGGTTCCCTAAAGCACTCTCACTGTTGTTAAGCGGCTAGAAAAATCTAGGCCACTCCCCTCCTGCAGTGGATCCCTGGAAATTCGAAGGTCCCAGCCTTGTGCGAACAACCCCAGCTCTCACAACCATTAGCACTCACATTTGGGAAGCCTTTTCTGCCACAGTAAGCCATATCAGCAACAGTTAAAAAAAAAAAAAATTAAGTTTTTCCTGTACAGGCTCAGGCTTTCCTTCTAAAAGTCATTTCTCACCTCCAGAGACAAGGCAACTAGAAACTCAGTAAATTCCAGTACAGCCTTCCAGTTGTCATGGCGATAGACCCAATGTGATTTTGGAAACTGTCCCTACAACCCACTAATCATCACAGAAGTCCTTCACAGAATAGTTTGACCTTAACGGGGGAAATTCATTTCTAGTATTTCTATACTGCCACCTCGAGTTCACTGGGAATAGTGTGTTTCTTGTCACTGAACAGACAGCTAGCTGTGTGAACTGCACGTTCACTGTGCCTTAAATAACAGGCACTACAGTAGGCTCAAGTTAACAAACCTTGTCTTTATTACTGGATTTTGTCCCTCAAGCTAGGCAGACCTGTCAATAGAAACATCTGAAGTCTTAGCGCTCAGTGGCACAGCCTAGACATATCATGTTGTTTTCTTTAAGAAAGATAGAAGTAAAAAGCTCAGAATGAAATGGAATTAAATACAAAAATAGAAAAAAGAAAAGTCCCTTTCAGATTCTTTACTCCCATGAGACCGACTAGGATTCAAACTTTTAAAAGCAAAAATAAGAATAATGATCAAGGAACGTGTGTGTGTGTATGTGTGTGTGTGTGTGTAATAGAGAAAATAGGATATTGCTTAATTTCCCCTCACTGTCTAAATTATTGTTGTTGTTGTAAGAGATGGAGAGAGAGTGGGAGAGGGGCAGAGAGAGAGAGAGAATCTTAAGCAGCCTCCATGCTCAGTGCATAGCCCAATGCAGAGCTCCATCTCACAGCCCAGACACAACCCGAGCTGAAATCAGGAGCTGGACCCTTAACTGACTAAGCGACGCAGGTACCACCCCCTGACCAAACAGATAATTTAATATCACTGAAGTTAATACTTTCTCATTTTATATAATGAGATTTTTAAAACCTGAATAACATTCTTAGTCAGGAAGTCTATTTAACATTGTTTCACTGTTTCTAACTCTGTAATAAACTTTTTCCCCTGGGCTTGTATCTGGTGGCTGGTAGGAAAATCTAGAGGATCTCCTCACCCCCACGCCTGCCTTTTTTTTTTTTTTTTTTTTTTGAGTGGGAGTGTTTTTCTTAATGTCTGTCACATTAATGTTTAAAATCAATTAAGTTCATCTGGGAAGGTGATGTACAAGACAGATTTCCTCATTCCAGTTAGGTGATTTATTGCCCTCTAGTGGTGTGAGATACTAAATACTGAGGTAAAGCAAAGACAGAATACATTTGAATTCATTCAGTCAATCATTCATTGAGTAGTTACTCCATGCCATGCATAGTTCTAATCTCTGTAGCTATAGCAGCAGAGAGGGTAAACCAGAATACTGACTTCAAAGAGCACATGTTTTAATGGGAGAGATAGAAAATTAAAGTTTAAATATGAGTGGATACTTTAGATTGGAGTGTTTAGAATGGCTACTCTAAGGTGATATTTGCTCCTAGATCTGGATACCAAGAAAACCAGGCACAGGAAGATCAGGAGACAGAGCATTTTGGGCAAAGGGAACAGCTAGATTAAGAATCTTAAGACAGAAACAGACTTGGGGTGTTCAAGGAGCAGAAAGATTCAGATTGACTAGAGCATGGGGGATGGAGAGGATGGTATAAGATGCAGGTGGAAAGATAAGGAACGGCCGGGTCATGCAGGGCCTTGGAAAACTAAAGAAAAGCCAGTTGAAGGGCACGAAGCAGGGAAATAACATAACTGATTCACATTCTTTAAAAGCTTGCCACAGTTACTATGTGGAGAATAATAAATTGTAGATGAACAAAGGAGGAAGCTCGTAGACCGTGAGGAGGCTTCTCTTGGCTTTCTCCATCAGAAATGGTGGGGGCTCGCTCCAGGGTCACAGCGGTAGGAATGGAGGGCGCTGGGGGGTCTGGATGTGTTTTGAAGGTAGCATCGGCAGGATTTGTTGAATGGCTTGGTTGTAGGTGTGAGGGTAAGTGAGGGCTTGAGAATGACACCTCAGTTTTTAATTGAGTAACTGAGTGGAAGGAAATGGTATTGACCAAGATGAGGAAGTTTGTCTATGGATTCGTTCTGGGAAGCACATCTGGTCATGGACTTGGATGCAAAATGCTGTACAAAGTTTTAAAGAGTGTATTATACAATGATGCCAGGATAATACTGACATACTTTTAAGTTTCAAGAGGTACAGGAGAGCTAAAGAGTTTATCAACAGAAATTAGGAAGCACAGATTCCTGATTGCAGTGTGAGGCAACCCAAACAAGTAATGAAAGAGAATTTAGCACCATGGGGATAAGAGCCAAGGGCTTTGGAAGCTTCTATGGGAAACTTCTCTCCCAGTTCCTTTTCTGTGATTTGGGGACTGCCATTACGTACCCAGGATTATTAGAGGTGAAAGAACCTGGAGGAAAACTACTTTCTCCAACTTCCTTGTTTTACAGATAAATGTGCCAGTTGGTTAAGCTTCTGCCTTGGGCTGAAGTCATGATCTCAGGGTCCTGGGATCGAGCCCTGAGTTGGGCTCCTTGCTCAGTAAAGAGTCTGTTTCTCCTGCTAACTCTCCCTCAGTGCTCTCTCTCTCAAAAAAAAAAAAAAAAATAGAATCTTAAAAAAAACAAAAACAAAAAACAAAGGTGTTGAAGCCCAGAGCTAAGTGAGTAGAAGGCCCACGAGCATTTGTGTCTCTCCTGCAGTACACCAGATACCAAAGGAAGAACTTTGTGTACTTTTCCTCATCAGTTCTTTGAATAGTTTTACAAAGTATGTCTAAATTCCCATTCTCTGGCTGAAAATATTGAGGCCTTGAGAAGCCAAAGGTCTTATAAATAGCTACTAGCCGCGATGGAACTAGAACTTTCAAGTTCCAGTGCTCTGGAATCCATGCAATGCTCTTCTAAAGATTTTTGAAAATGTGAAGAGAAAAATGAAATTAATTTGGATAACTCCTCTTAAAGTTTAACATTCTGTTCTTCCACTCACACGTATGGGGGAAAGCCAGATTGCAAGATTTCTGTAAAGTAGCCAAGTGACTTCTCCTGACTCTGCTGGGACCACATTTGGTGATGTTGATCAACTAGGTGCCATTTTCTAAGTACTTTCTAAGTTTCAGTGTTTCAAACAGTCTCTTGCTTGATCCTCACACAGATTTGCAATCTGTTATCTTTATTTTACTTTACTGTTTATTTGAGAGAGAGAGAGCATGAGTGGGAGGAACAGAAGGAGAAAGAGAGAGAATCTCAAGCAGACTCCTCTCCACATGGAGCCGCACATGAGGCTCTATCTCATGACCCTGAGATCGTGACTTGAGCCAAAATCAAGAGTCAGATGTTCAACAGACTGAGCCATGCACATGTCCCTTTTATCTTTATTTTAGAAATGAAACTAAGGTGTAAAGAGGTTAAATCATTTGCCCAAAGTCACATCACTATTGTCCTTGATGCAGAAGCTTGGATGTGGGCAGAGGGAAGGTATGTCTTCCTTCTAAGAAGTTTTAATAACTTCTCTTCCCTTGAGTTCAAGTACAATGGCTCATACAACCCTGTCCTCCTTGGGGATACAGGGACCACCGCAGGGGCAATCTTTACGTCACACACCATATAGAACTTATCTAACATTGTATTATGACCCATAGGACAAAGGGGAAAGAAAAGCAAATGTGAGCCACAGAGGGTCCGCCCATATAACTGGGAGCTCTAAAGGCCCTTTCTGAATTGGCCAAAAGGCCCTTGTGGTAGATAGTGGGCATCTCTACAAGTTTAGAGAGAAGCCCCCCCTGGGCTGTCTGGACAAGCCAGTTATGCCTAATTCCATGAGGTAGAGTCTATAAGGCTGAGAACAGAAAACAGGAGCGGGTGTAGGACTTTTCCAAGTAGAAGTCTCTGCACATTGTAAAGTAGATCCCATGGCTAACCGAAGGGACTCTTCATATGATTCGGAGATACCTGAGCGACCATCGCTGGCTGTGGTCTGTAGTTTGAGGGAAACTAGACATGAACTGTGAGAGACTGGAAGCCAGGTTCATGCCTGAGCATGTCATAGCACGCTGTGCTCTGTAGTTAAGCATACGCTGCTTGTAACTGAGATTGTTACACTACATCAGACCCAGAGAAGGGGTTGCTGGCCTATTGCGAATTGTTAGTGTGCAGGATTCTCCAGTATCATGAAACTGGAGGAGGATATTTCGTCCTCCCAGGGTGCTCAGTCACAAGGATATTTTGAGCCCAACTCCATACTCCCCTTTGTGAGGACTTGGGGACCTGAAAACTGGTACCTCCGCTGACCCTAGATATGTCCATTGTTTATCTTGACTGCAACACTATTTGATTTATTCAAATGATACCTGAGTCTGTTTTTTTCATCATTCCAAATTTGGTATTGACATTTGTTCATGGAGTCACCTTGCCAATCGGAGGCAGAGGCAGGAGTAATGACATTGCTCCAGACCCAGTAGACAGGAAGGGACTAAGATGGTATCCGTGTTGGGTTGGTGGATACCTAAGGACACAAGATGTGTAACAGGTAGAAATATGTGGGCAGTGTGTGTGCAGACCTCTGGATCTGGTCCACTAACTTAAAATAGTGCAAAGCTTAAAGGAGTATAAAACTAGATGGACCTTGACTCTTGTTTGCTGCTCTCTGAGCCAATAGAGGGAGCTAAAGCAGCACAGATGGGACTTGTGGACACAGACTCCTGGCCAAGAAATCCCCAAGTATGTGGAGAAGGGTTTAAAGTTACCCTATTTTTTGGAATTTGGGGATGCCACAAAGAAGAGGCAAAAGTCAATAAAAATAATACTGCTAACAAGATTCTGTTGATAAGTGGTGATTCCTTCAATGTCTACCTGTTTGATTAAAATGAATGTCCTGGAGGAGAAGCTACTTAGCTTTCATCCAAGTGACTCCGGTACAGAAAATGTGGCTTTTTCCCCCCTATTTTAATTAGCCAGGCTAACTGGGAGTCTCTGGATTTGTCAAAACTGAGTGGTGTGGTAAATTTTAAATAGTGCAGGCTTTCAAGAAACAATAGGACATAGCACTTTTAATTTTAAAAACCTCAAATGTATAGGCTTTAGTGGACACTAACTTCATGCATTTGTTCAATTTGGCCATGAAAACAGTAAGCGGGACATATGATTGCAAGATGAGCTCCATCATTGTAGTAAAGAAAGTTCAGCAAGCTGGAGAAGATCAGAATGCAATGATTAAACTTTATATTGCCTTCATGATGCCTTCTTTTCTACCCTAAGATAGAGGACAAGAAGGAACCATTTGCTTTTACGTGGAATAGAACACAGTATACTTTTACTGGGCTGTCTTAGGGCTATATTTATTCTATTTTTGCTAATAATTAAGTAAGAAGAAATCTACTCAAGGTAACCACAATCTTTTTTTTTTTTTTTAGTAATAAATTCTTATTTTGAAATAATTTAAGATTAACCATACTTTTAAAATGGGTGATAATTAAGAACATTCTTATTTGTAAAAGGAGATAGAAAATACGACCCCATCTTTTTGGCTGATGAATATACCTAAATATAAGGACTTATAAAACTTTTAAGCATATTAAGCATATCCTTACCTAGAAAAATAAGCTGAGAACATTTCTAACTTCATCCTGAGATGGGAGCAAATGGGCTGACAGAGTTATTTGGATACTGGAGAAGTCATCTCATACCTAGGCGTATTTAGGGGATCTCTTTGCCAAATTTCACATTGGAATACTGCTTTTAAGTGAGGAGAAAAGTAGCAAATGCCACTACTGGGTCCTTAGGAGCTTATGGATTTTATCAGACTGATAGTTTCCATAACAGAGACCTATTGAGATTCAAGATTCTAACAAATCTAGAGAAGCATTAGCCGTTGGACTGTAGAGCTTGATGATTCCTAAAGCAGCTACCTAGTACTCCCCCTTTGGAAGACTATTAAAGGTCTGCTACTGATCACTGGTTCACATGGCATCTCCAACAGAAGGACATCAAAAATAATTCTAAGATTAGAAATTCAAAACTGTCTTGGATAACATTTGAAAGATATATAGGGGAAGCTCAAAAAATATTACTGATTAGATAGAAGTGGTATAATAAGGAATATACCAAAGGAAGTGAATTGATGGTGGTCCGAAAGATTCCTAACTAGTGGCTACAACCTGGAGCCCCAGCTGTCCTCACCATATTGTTAGGTATTATTAAGTATTAGGGATTTGTGAGTACATGAGGATATGAATTCAAAAGAACATGACTATGGTCGAGTTTAGTTCACTGAGCACTGCCCAATTAACTCAGAAGGGTTATGGAAGGCTGTGACCAACTACTCAGCCACCATAAAGACTGATGGAAGACAGGTCAAAGTCCTGTTCGACGGGCCAAGTAGAAAGTATTTCGGTTGACTTTCCCACAACTCTCAACATAAGAAGTCTCATATTACTGTGTATTTTTATGTAAACTCTTAGCTAGTAGCAACGACCTTCTATTAGCTCTTGGGCTAGAATTTGTTTTGTCTGGCAAGCATTAAAGTGCCATAACTCAAGGACAAGGTTTACTCGAGCAAAGTACCGTAACTCAGGGACAAGAAAAAGCTATGGGCTTTCGAATCTCAGATATGGCTTGCTCATGTTGATGTCTATGTGTTACATATGGATGAGAAAGGTGGTAATGATTGGAACATTAAGAAAGATCTATTAGTGAGGGTTTTAAAGGTAGTAACTGGGGGTCTATAAGATGAGCAGACCCTGAGAGACCATGAACTGTGAAACACTGCATTCTACCATTATGTATCCCTCTGACATCATCTCAAACTGTTCCTGTTTTCCAGGGTTGCTCAGACAGCCTACGGCAAAAGACAAATCCACCTTTGTTCAGAGGACAGAGACCAAAGGGATGTGAGCCACTATCTACCATTGGATCGACTATATTGAACCTTTACCTACAGCACCAGCTAGTTTTAAATTATATTGCTTGGTATTTACACGTTCTTTCTAGTTTAAAACTTCATCTACCCTCAGCATAGTCCACAGTTAATGGGCTGGAAATACAAACTTCCATTAATCCTGACCCTCGATATTATTTCTGTATTAGCAGAATAAAGAACACATTCTATAAATGGGGAGGGAAGGAGTGGCTGGAAATACAAGACAAAGGAGTTTTGATTCAGGGAGTCTGCTTCAGACCCTCTCTTCCCCTCCCCCCTGCTCTCTTTCTCAAATAAATAAATGACTCTTTTTAAAAAATTAAATCAATGAAATATAATTAGTAAACTTACAAGAAAGAAAGGAGAAAAGAAAGAAAGAAGAAAGATTATAATAGATGAACTCTACTACTTCTCCTTGGTTGTAAAAGTAAATCCTACACTAACTGTGAATCTGATGATTAGGCTAGAACAGACAAAATGGTCACAGAATTTTAGGCCTTGCTTCCAAAACGGTATGCCAAAAAAAAAAAAAAAAAATTCTTTATTTGGAGAGAGGATGTTGTTTTCTCTGGGCCAAGAACATTAATCACCCAAATGCTTGGCAGGCACAGGACTGGTGTCTGCCCACTGGCACTGTTTGGCCTTGGTATATCATTTGATGATAGCCCTAAAACAAAATCAAGGAAGATCCTTATTAAAATAATAATAATAATAATTCTTAAATATAATAAGAACACTGGCTGCCTTGGGAAGTTTGTGGTCTGCTCTATTGCTCTTCCATTTGTTTCGGGTGTGAAAGGCCACGTGTGATTATGCTTCCTCTGTTCTTTGATGTAGTTGGGAATAGTGTCAATGTCACATACCAGACTCTTCCATCCTCTTTTTTCCCCTCTGTCAGTAGCATCAGTTTCAATCTAAGGCATCAGGATTTCTATTCCCAAGGAATGAGAAGAGAGGTGTAAACTTCAATAGCCCTGGCCATACCAGCCGGTGGAGGACAGCAAATAAGAACTTTAACGTTCTCATGAGTCACTCGGAGACCTTGTTGAAACGCAGATTTTGATTCAGTAGTTCTGGAGTGTGGCATGATTCTGCGTTTCTTTCAAGCTTACCCGATGATCCTGGGGCTGATGCCACTGTTCCACAGTTGACACTTTTGAACAACAGGATGAGAACCCATCCTGAGAAGAAGACAAGTGGCAGGTGAGGCTCTCCGGGGGAAGCAGATGACATCGGTGAACCTGGTAGCCCTTCACAACGTGCCTCTGATGGACGTGGGAGTGGACCTAGGTTATCTGGGCCTGCGTTTCAACAAGGTCTCCGAGTGACTCATGAGACCATCAAAGTTTGAGGAATCACTGGGCTAATTGATGGCTGAGAGTGACAGTGCCTCTGTTTGCCCTCCTCTCCATGGCTCAGACAGCACACGCGTATGCAAGCGTGCAGATTCACACATGATTCAGGTTTAAAATTATCGAGAAGACACAGGTCAGAATCACAGATTCATGGTATTTAATTGCTGGAGGCAGTGGCAGCCAGGTTTTTAATAAGCTCATTTTGTACAGTTTTAAGAGTTTTCAGGTATAGTTGGTATGTGGCATGTGGTTTTGGATCTGTGTGTTGGCATTAGGTTGGGACTACCGTTCAGCATTACTTTTTCCCGTTTGTTCTGTGGTCATGCCTTAATAGTCATTAAACCAATGTTGTAAAGACAACTGAAAATACCAGAGCTTGGTGTTGTTTACATGAGGATCGTTTATTGGTACCACAGTTCAGACATTCTTTAATTCAGGCGGTCTTTGACTAGCACAGATTACTTAATAGGTTTTTCTAGAACCATATTTCTACTAATGTAAGTTATATTGCCTCCTGCTGTACAAAGACCAAAGTTCTCACCCGGTCACCCTGGTTGTATTTATCCAATGCTTTAAAAAATAGTCTATATAAGGTAGTTATAAAATAGGAAAAATAAAGTGTAAAATGTCACCCTAGACTTCCCTGAAAAGCAGGCAGTCCATTATAGGGCTGTCCCCTGAGGCAGAGTCTGAAAGGATGGCTTACATAGGTATGTGAGCGATATGTAGATGCACCTTACTTTTTGTTCAGTAATAATTGCGCATCACGGACACAATGGACAAGAGATCATCTACCTCATGATGTGTTTGTAATATTGATAAGAGCTCCCGAAATCCAATATAAAGTTGTCTAAACTGATAAAAAACAATTTAAAAATTTAATGTAAACAAAATCATTTAAAAACCTTTCAGACTTGACAAAAATTCTATAAATAATTCATATCTCTATTTAGTTTGTTTTAATTTGTGTTCCATGAGTAAACTCTATCCCCCAATCCATCAAAGTCTCCTTCGGCTTACACTGAGGTTCTCACTCTTGGCTGAATATTAAAATCACCTGGGAGCTTTAAAAAATTATTCCTTAAGCCCAGGCCAAACCCAGAAGATCATATCAGGATCTGTCTCTAGGGGTGGGACCTCAACCTCAGTATTTTCACCCTCATTCGGGAGTAGCAAGAGGTTTTGTTGGTCAACAGGTGTAGTCTATTAAATAAGGGAGACAGATGTTCATTCAGGATAAAAGGACAACAGATGTTTACCAGGCATTCCATTCCAAGAGCCATTACTTCCCATCTGAAACACATTTGCTTCATCAGTTTGTTCATGTGTCTTTCACCAAAGTCACCAGGGGGATTTAGTGCTCCCAAAATAGAGGGGTCCTCTTCTGAAAAGTTAAACCTGAGAGAAATGAATAGTTCCTTGTCTTCTGGAGAGACCTCCCATTTGGCTCATTGAATGACACCAAGGTTTTAAAATAACCAGGTGATATCTTCAGCAGGTGCTCTGTGGCCATCAGTCTTCCCAGATGACCACCCTGATCCCGCCAGTTCTCCTATTTGCCCTTGAGCTCAGAGGCTTTGTTCCTAATCTGTCAGCACAGGAAATTGCTGGCAGGTATCTTATTTCAGGCGAGGGGCAGGGAAAACAAAGCAGTCGGAAATGCTCTGGGGGTTTGGAGAATGTGTTCAGCTGGGACGGGGAAAATTCTCCCCAAAACCAAGCTGTTCCATCTCTGGTGAACCAGGCCACCCATGTTAAGGACCACAGACAGCATCCAGGTTCGGAATGTCTCCATGCAAAAATGGAAATGAGCAATGACTCTAGTAAAATTAGTGGAAAGCACATGGGATATAGCTTCAAAAACAGGGTCGTTCCAATTTCTGTTCCCCAACTTCATCGTTTTCTCAGTTGCACAGCCATGTACACTTCAAAACATTGTTTTTCTTGATATCCCTGTTCAGAACTGACTGTTTAAAATTAGATGTTTAAAGTTGGGTGTTATTAAATGTTATTAAATCACCAGGAGTAAAGAGTAAAGTGAAGAGTAAAGAAAGGTGAGGACTTGGCTAATCAAGGTCGCTTTTAATTCAGTAGACACCTGTTGACGCACGACCATGTACAAGGCATGTCTGTGAAAGGAAATGATCTGTCCCCCGTCCCTCACCCGCTGTTGCTTCCCCATCAGGCTCCCGGGGCTAACGTCAAGCTGACGAACAAAGCTCTTCACGTCATGGTTTTTGTTTTCCTGGATTATCCAAAATCTTGGCTTCCCTGAAATCAGTTCCGCTACAGATGTCCTTCAGAGACTCCAAGGAATATCTGTTCCTTTAACTAGTCTACCTCCTGCTCAAATATCTATGCACGATGTCCTTCTTAACTTTTCCTTAGGGGACAATCCAAAATTTGTCATTTCTCTGCCTTTCTTTGCTGAAAGAGGTGAACTCTGGACTGATCCTTGGTTCCTAGTTTCTATTCTCCAGCTTCAAACATGTAGAGGCTCCTTAGCTATTTCAAAGAAGACATATTTTCAAATTTGTAAAATTTCCAAAGGAATAGAATCTTAGACATGTATTTTAAAATGTGATGGCTTAGCTTTCTGAGAACCTGTCATAACATTCTTACTACAGTCTTGACACGAAATATATCAGAGCAAAACAAAGTATTCCTTGACAGCCTTTATTTCAGAAAAGAGCCCTTAATATAGTCCCTAATGCTTTCTTCAGTATTGTGGGAGCTCCCAAGTATAAAATGCAATTCCTTCACAACCAGGGGTTTCTCTTTTTATTGGAGAGACAGAATATGAAGCATTTGAATTATATATAGCTACATATGATATAAAGTTTAAATGTAAATGATATTAAGTAATATATAAAATATATACTATTAAGTGTATATATATAATGTTAATATATATAGTCAGTTTAAAGGGTTGAGATAGCAACAGAAGTTTTAATAGGCTTTCCAGGACAGAGAGAGAGAAAATGGGAGAGCAGGAAAGAGGAAAAATGTTACACTGAGTACACTGAGTTTGGGGTGAGTGTCCTCTGCATGGAAGAATTCACAGCAGAGAATAAGCCTTCTTTAACTCATTTGCTTTGAAGGGGAAGGATCTTTATAATAATGATAATTTTAATAAAAATATAGCCAATATTTATTGTCTGTGCCCCACCAATTCTGATATAAACAGTTGTTTGTTTACCGTTCACGTGTATGTTCACAACACACACACACACACACACACACACGCTTTTGAAGCACTTGCCATGGTGAGGAATGTGGGATCTGGAGGGAGGAGGGGGGGTAGGAGATAGCTATGCAAACAAAAACATACATGAACAAAGCTATAAGAGGCACCGGGTGTGGTGTGATTTCCTCTTCACTGGCAATGTTCTTGAAGTTTTAGACAGAAAGAGAACGCAGTGGTGCAACTTTTTATTGGTGCCTCAGAACCTGAAATAGAGTGGGATGTGGTTTTCATCTCTGCGGTACTAACTTTGGTCAAAAGATGGCAGCAAAGCTTAGCTAGCTCCTCAGAAGTCCCTTCTCGACCACCAGGGGAGGAGGGAATGGCTGTTCACGTCCTCTAAAGGTTCATGGGTGACCGGGAGAAAGACTGTCCTGGCGATTACACATGGACTTCCTTTTCTGATCGTGTATCACAATATTTATTAAGTATTAAAAATATCACAAGTTCAATACAAACCGAATGCCATATTAACATTACATCGATTTGTTGATTTGTTAATTTCCAAATGTAAATATCCATTAATTTTCCAAATGTTTGAGAACCTGGCAGGAGTGGGCTCTGTCCTGAGAGCTGACGATGCCTGTCAACAAAAACAGACGCAGCCCTAGCTCTGCCTGAACGCACGCAGTGTGGGCTGAAATGGACTTACAGTTATTCATAAGAGGTCATTCCCACAGGATGAGAGTGGGGATTTTTGTCTGTCTCACTCCCTGGTGGGATCTCAAGTGACTAGAACAGTGCCTGGCACAAAGTAGGGGTAAGGGGCCGTTGACTGAAAGAAGGAGTGTGATCACCAATCTGAGGGGCAATACCCAGAACATAATTCTTTCTGTCTAGCAGAGGAATATCGCCCAGGTTTGAGGACGTGATACTGGAGACGAGGCCAGAAAGGTAAGTAGGCGGTAACCAGGCAGTTGCACATGTGCACGTGGGTTAGGCGTGAGCTTGTTCCCAGGTGTAGAGAACACCAGAAGCAAAGGCCTTGTCATAGTGGAGGCTTGTGGGGGCAGAGAGGAGGAGGAAGGAGTGGAACGGGCACATGGCTTCATGAAGGGAACTAAGGGAACTAACAGCCAACGTGGCCACCGCACGGAGTGAGGGGTGGAGCAGTGATGCACGGTGGACCGAATGAGCCATGAGAAGAGCCTCTGGTGTAAAGCATGAGTGTAAGAGGAGTAGGGGTAGACCTCGGGGGGACAGGTGGAGGCTATGTATTATAGATCCAGAGAGGGATGACAGAAGCTTAGACTGGAGAGGTGCTGATGGACTAGAGGGAAGCTGTCAAGGCCACCAGGTACTCAGCAAGCAAAATCAGTAGGACTTGGAGGTGCATAGGTTCTAGAGGGTGATGGAGAGAGGGGTTCCAAGGCTGACTTGCAGATTCCCGACTTGTGCACTGGGAGGTGTGGTAGATAGGAAGCCTTGCAGGAAATCCAGTTGTGGGGAGCAGAGAAGATCATGAGTTCTCTCTGGGGTGGATTGGGGATTTGAGACATCCTAGTAGAAATATTAAATGCATGGTTGGACTTCAGGGTCAGACCTCAGAGAGGTCTGGGGTAGAAATGGATTTGGGAGTTATTGGCCTATAGATGACATTTGGAGAGAGCATGGTTGAACTCATTGAGGGAAAGAGAGCAGGAAAAGAAATGAGGCCCAAGACTAGCTTGGAGGAGTTCCCACAGTTAGGGGCTTGGCGGAGAAGGATGGGCCCACACAGAAGACAAAAGGAGTGGCCAGAGGCAAAGGAAGAAAACCAGGAAGGAGTGTTGTGAGCACAATGGACAGAACTCTCCAGAAGCAGGGAGATGCTCCCTCTGTCCTGAGAAAGACCAGTCAGCATGTCCATCCTTCGGCACAGTCCTTTCCTTCAGTCTGTTCATTCATTCATTCAGTCAGTCAGTCAGTCATTCAGTCATTCACCCGTTTCCCCTGTGAGGGTATTCTTGGCTCCTGATATATCCAATCCTAGGATATAGTCACTGTAAAGCCACCAGAACCATACTTCAAAGAGGGGTAAGGAATGATGGCACAAGAGAAACTACAGTTAATTAGTGAAAGAAATTTATTTAGGGATACAAAGGGGAACATGACTGGAATAAGTGAGGGTCAGGAAACCTGAGATCCCGTCTGAGTTGCCCCCCTGGCTGCTATGCCAGCTCCAGGATCTGTCGCACTGGGCTCGATTTCAGGGTTAGTACCATTGCATTGCAGCGGGGAGGACAGCGGGTGGGTTGGTAGGTGGGGAAAGAGGAGGGAAAGGGAAAATAATACTCACTCTACATACCTTGTGGGATGTGCATGCAGATCTTAAGAAATCAAGTGTCTAATGAGCTCTGGAAAATAGACATCATCAGATACGTTTCTATATATGTTTCTATATGCATTAGGATTTTTCATTAGTTTTATAAAATCGAACAATATAATTTCTAAATCTGAAGTGTTTCCAGGCATTTATTCCCCCCAAAAGCTGTGTGGATGCCTTTTATTCCTTTCTAGTCTGCTGCCAGCACCGTATTTTTCTTCTAACTACAAGTAAATTTAAAAAACAAAGCAAAGCAAACACCCCTAAAATCTATTATGGATGCAAGGAAAAAGATAAATACAGAATTTTAACAAGACAGATTCAGGACCACCCAAACTAATGGATTTCAGGCCAATGGTGAAAACAAACAGATTACCACTAAATCCTCAAATCTGCTTTAAAAGCTGAGGAGAAGGGAGAGGGCTCATCCAGACATTACCTGGAAAACCCGGACTCTGGGTGGTGGCTATTGGGTGACCTCTCTTTGAGAGGCCATCTGGTGCCTGGCTTTTTTTTTTAATTTTTTATTTTTTATAAACATATATTTTTATCCCCAGGGGTACAGGTCTGTGAATCGCCAGGTTTACACACTTCACAGCACTCACCAAAGCACATACCCTCCCCAATGTCCATAACCCCACCCCCCTTCTCTCATCAACCCCCCCCAGCATTTTTAATCAAACTTCTTCCGAGGGCTGGTTACGGTGCCAGTGCTGGTGAGGCAAAGCCTTTTCTTATTTCAAGCAAATTATCTCTAGAGCAACACCGCATCAGCCAAAGTAATCACTGCCCTGGCACAAGCACCCGGCTCCAGCACCTTCTATCATAAACCCTGTGTTTGAACTGCTCTGATAGGGCTCAAGCTGTCCTTTCCTAAATATACTGTTGACTCGCAAGAGAGGATGTCTCCTTCATTTCCTTAAATCCTGCTCTGATAGGCCTTGGAGTCCAGAGGCTGTTGTAACATAGGCAGAGCCTCAGCTCCGGGGCTTTTCGTGGAGGAGCCCCTTCTCAGGCCCTGTGCTTTGTCATCCCATAGTAATTTGGTATTCTTCTTCCTAAAGAGCCAGCTCCCCGCAAAACCGTTCTGCCCTTGCTCTGAACTAGCAAGAACATGCTAGACTCTCCAATTCCCAAGACAGTAATGGGGTAGGGTTTGATGACTTCAATCCCCTTGCATGCCCCATTTCACTCTAGACTTAAGGTATATTTATATAACCTTGATTCTCGAATTCTCTAGGGTTCTGGCTTCATTCTCTCTTAAGAAAGAAAAATGAATTGAGCCCCCTTTCAAATTCAAATAAATGTAGGGAATCCAGTGTGTGTCCCCATTTCTAAAGTTTCTTGGGAGCTGGGTAGAGAGGAGAGGGGTGACTTTTCTCTGTTACCTCACGAGTTCCTCCTGCTGGCCATCCCAGCTCTGATGGCTACTGTCCTCTCTTCTCACTACTTCTCATGTGTGAGCTCAACCCCACTTCCCTCAATGCCCAAAGCATGCCTTACACATGACCTTTGCTGAAGTTAACAGGTTTCTATTGAAAGGCCGAGCGGACTGAGGGCAATTTTGGAATAGCAGGAAAACACTGTAAATCAAATACTGGACACAATTTTTCTTCAGGACTATTCTCTTTATGGAAGATTCTGCCTTTGCAGTATGAGGATCTGTTCTATTTTGGAATCTGACCCCTCTTCCCATAAATTTCCCTAAGTCCCTCAGGGGCCACACGCTTCCTCCCTCTAGAGAAGCTACGAGAAACCTGTTTGTTGTACTTGATGACACAGACCATTTTATTTTTCTTCATTTTTATCTTCCCCGCGGGTTCAGGCACAGGGAGCTCTGCCTTTCACAACCAGAAAGCCACGCAGTGATGCCTCTCATCATGGCCCTCCAGGACAGAAGGAGTATTGATCGTTCCCTGCCCTGCTTTAAATATAAAAAGTTGACTTTCCGGGCGCCTGGGTGGCTCAGTGGGTTAGGCCGCTGCCTTCAGCTCGGGTCATGATCTCAGAGTCCTGGGATCGAGTCCCGCATCGGGCTCTCTGCTCAGCAGGGAGCCTGCTTCCCTCTCTCTCTCTCTCTCTCTGCCTGCCTCTCCATCTACTTGTGATTTCTCTCTGTCAAATAAATAAATAAAATCTTAAAAAAAAAAAAAAAGTTGACTTTCCTTATATTTGAAGCCGAGTTTTTATTAACAGGCTCCAGTTTTTGAGAGCATACACCATAGCTCATACGTTTTGGGGTTTGCATTTGTAACTCTTAGCAAACAGGCCCTTCACATTCTGGATAAAGTAGTAAAGTAATTCTGGACAGAAGGGTCTTTTCACCTGGTTTTCCCTCTCCACACCCGCCCCCCTTCTGCTGCCCACACAACCATCTTTTCCTCTGATACTATACTTTGACGGTCTCAGTTCCGTGCTTGGGCCAGAGCGCTGGCAATTTTAAAACCACCTGGACTTTGGGCATCTTGAAAAACAAGCCACGTTGGTGTTTCGTGGAAACTCACTTTTTGGTCTCTGATGTTTGCCGAAAACTGTGGCCTCCGACCTGCATTATCAGTTAACCTTTGGTTACTTGCCTTCTCTCTCTTTGAGACGCAGATCGTTGTCAACGTATAATTTTCACAAGGTCAAAAACACGACCATTACATGAAAGAAAACGAGCACACACGGAAGATTTTCTTATCTCGTTAACGAAGGACCAGAGCCGTTTCAGAAGGAAGAGAGAAGAATTAGATGTGTATTTGTCATCCCTGATAGAAGCCACACTGGAATAAATGACTGAATTACACACAAAATTGGTTTGTGTTATGCAAGGCAATAAAACGGAGCCCTTTGGGTTGTTATTTCTATTTACCAAGCAGAAATAATTTCTTCGTGGGCAGAATCCATTTGTATTGCTATCGCACAAGAATCATTTGCATTGCTTTTCATTTCCTGCAAGTTAATATACACAAATTAGCAGTAAGTAACAGGTCCCGCGAAGGTGCACAGTGCGTCTCTAGAGAATTAGGTGATCTTAGGTGGGCCCATCCGACGTGGTTCAATGCGACAGAAGGTAGGCAGTCGTCCTTGTTCCTATTTCCAAGTTTTGCGTATGTTTTGTCCTTACTGCTAGAAAACAACTGTATTTCCCTCTCACCTTCTCTAGGTAGATCAATCATTTAAAAATTCTTTGCTCAACGACAGTGTTGATGATAAAGCCCATTATTTTAGAGAACAGTATACCTCACACGGTTCTGAGTTGTAAGCCCTCCCTAAACCATACGCCACTGCCCCCCTCCACAAAATGCTCTCCTATTTAGAATACTCTATGAATGGCTCAGGTGCTTTTACCTTATCCCCTAGAACAAGTTACTTATATACATGCAGAAAATCGAAGAGCAGCCACCACAGTTTCTGCCATGGGACACCTAGCATGCATGGAAACTGTGCTGAAGGGATCATAATTAAATTTTCATTCAAGATATAAAGATGCGGTAAATTATTTGCTCTCCATTAACTTCGACCTATTAAGCTCAAGTTGGAAAATCTCGAGAATTAAGAACACAGTTTCTTCCAGGTTATGGGCATGATTTTAAATACATCACAGGGAGAAAAGTATAAAATGTATCTATCTTCTGAATCCTTATTTTTGCACAGTCAGTGGCTCACCAGGGAGCAAATGCACAGTCCTGGAAGGGGGAGTGACTTCTGTGGTTGTACCTTTGAGTTGTGCTAGGGTATAGTGACTGCGGGGTTCTTCCCAGCCCACCTGCGGAGATACCACCCGAAGCTACGAAAGGGGTGTTTCTAGAAGTGTTTACTTGCTAGCTCTGCAGGAAGAAGCCTATTCCCAGTTAAGGTAACACATGCAAGAGATGGCTGGGCTTTGGAAACATTTATGTAACAAATAGCTTAAATGTCCATCTGCTGCCTCCCAGCCTCTGTGCTGGAGTTCCAAATTCCAGCTCTAATCCCACAGAATTCCCCACCACTCTCCTTTGGCTGAGCTATTGCAAAAATTCTTTCAGCAGCAGCTGTGGAGGCTGGCTGCAATCAGGTCAGAGTAGCACTGACCAAGTTGAGCTACCGTACATCCAAAATTTAGTATCCACAGTCTCTGAGGGTTGGTAGAGTAAGAACACTTTGAAATCTACTGATCATCCCTAAACCTAAATGTTGGTTAGGTTGTAATTAAACCCCATGTTGCCAGAGGACCATGCATTAGGCCAATAATCAGCAGTTTATCAAGTTAAATTTATTCTTTCTTTATTTCCCTTGCTTATTCTTGTTGGGAAACAATATGGAAAAATTGGCCAAAGATTGATGGAGAAATAAGTTATCTCTGAGTTTTATAAAATCACACATTTATTTATGTAGTTTGGGCTACACTGGCATCATATAGGAAACACTGCTTATCTATTTTGCATTTTTAAAAATTGGGGCAAAATATACATTATCTGGGGCGCCTGGGTGGCTCAGTGGGTTAAGCCGCTGACTTTGGCTCAGGTCATGATCTCCGGGTCCTGGGATCGAGTCCCACATCAGGCTCTCTGCTCAGCAGGGGCCTGCTTCCCTTCCTCTCTCTCTGCCTGCCTCTCTTGTGATCTCTCTCTGTCAAATAAATAAATAAAATCTTTAAAAAAATATATATGTGTATATATATACATATATATATACACACATTATCTGAAAGTTACCATTTTAACCATTTTTAGGCATAGAATTCAATGGCATTAAGTACATTCACAATGATGTGTAACAATCACTACTGTCCATTTCTACAACATTTTCATCATCCAAAACAGAAACTGTACCCATTAATCAGAAACTCCTAATTCCTCCCTCCTCTAGCCCCTGACAGCCACCATCCTCCCCTTTTTGTCTCCATGACTCTACTATTCTGGGTCCCTCATATAAAAGGAATAACACAATAGTTGTCCTTTCATATCTGACATATTTCACTTAGCATAACGTTTTCAAGTTTTGACACTGCTTCGTTTTTAAACAAAGTTACTTTTGATCCCTCATTTGTCTCCTATAGAGAGAATGACTTATTAGTATCTTGTAATATGATTTAATATATCTCAAACTCAAAATCCCCAGTTTTGCCTTACAAAACAGCTGACCATTGGGGTCCAATTACTCCCCCCGCGCACCCCCCCACCCCGCCTTTCAAGCTAGATATTGGCTCGGTAAAAATATCAGCGGGGAAAAGAGAACAGGAAAAAAAAATCTTCCTTAAGTGATTAATCTTGGCTGCAAGTTGGACTTAACATTCAGGAATGAAATGAAATCTGCTCCTTGTACCTAGACTGAAAAAATCCAGCAGTTCGCTGTTCATTGCTCTTTCTTGTGAACCACAGAGAGATGGGGTCATGACGGATGCCACTTGTTCGATGATAATGGCATGCGATCGGTGTCCAACAGACCCAGCAGAAACACTTGTAAGCACAAGAAAAATATGCCCAGATGGTCTTCTTCATTTCTCAAACTAAAAAAGCCAATCGCCTCTCCACTCAGTGCCCAGAATGCTGCCTTTTCTCGATAGAGGCTCAAGCACTGATTTCCATGACCAGTGAACCAGGGTGTGTATTTACCAGCCAATCCGGGCTTCTTTCATCCCAGCTCCCTCCCTGCCCATCGCAAGGGGCTTCCATACTGGATCCAGATGGGGGAAGGAATGAACCGAGAAAATAGCCTAATGGGAAATGGAGATCAACTGTGATCGCGCAGTAACCACCAACCTAGTTCCTCCCAGCTGTACTCCAATTATAATCAGTAGCTCCCAGGTGTGCAGCAAAACAACTATCACAGAAAGCAAATTCTTCTTTAGGATAAGCTGCTTGTGAGCAGTTCCAGTTGGATCCAACTCATGCCATCAAATGAAAGCCTCAAATTATGTGAAGTTTAAAACACAAACACACGCGAGTACACATGCAAGACCAAAATGAGATACAGTGAAGAGAATAAATTAGCACCAGCTGCAGCCCAATTAAGCAAAGGCTTCCACAAGGGAAAGCTTACTTATAATTTACCTAAACAAACCCTCTTCCTTTTTGTTGCAATTTGCTGCTTATTAATTTTTCTTATTAAAATGACTACAAAAAAACCACCAAGAGCATTGTTATCACATCAGTAAAAAAAAAAAAAATTTCTTCCAACCAGGAAGACTCTTTGGAGGGGTATTTTTAGCCGAATATGTGCCTTTGTCACATTTAAAAAAAAAAAAAACCTTTTAGGCGCCTGGGTGGCTCAGTGGGTTAAGCCGCTGCCTTCGGCTCAGGTCATGATCTCAGGGTCCTGGGATCGAGTCCCGCATCGGGCTCTCTACTCCGCAGGGAGCCTGCTTCCCTCTCTCTCTCTCTCTGCCTGCCTCTCCATCTACTTGTGATTTCTCTCTGTCAAATAAATAAATAAAATCTTAAAAAAAAAAAACCTTTAAAAAAACTCCAAGTTGCATATAGTTAAGAAAGTCAAAGTTTATGATAAAAACAGTAATTTCCAGGTCCATCTCATCTTGTCTCCTCAGAGACCGCAGCTTTCAAATTGTTCTGCTGTTTCTTGGTTTTTGTCTCTGTATTTCTAGATAATATGTTTCTGCTGTGATTTCTGAATTTTTTTAAGACTTTATTTATTTGACAGACAGAGATCACAGGTAGGCAGTGAGGCAGGCACAGAGCGAGGAGGAAACAGGCTCACCACTGAGCAGAGAGAGCCCGATGCAGGGCTCCATCCCACTGAGCAGAGAGCCCGATGCAGGGCTCTGTCCCAGGACGTTGGGACCATGACCTGAGCTGAAGGCAAAGGCTTTAACCCACTGAGCCACTCAGGCGCCCTGATTTCTGAATTTTTAAATTTTATCTGTTGACTTTCTATACGGTGAAGATTTTGTTGCCTTTTATTATGAGTCCTACGACTTCTAATCTCCCTTCTATCCCCCAATCTCCCAATTTAATTATATTAAGGTAAGGGGGGTGAGAAGAGGGTAAGAAAAGTCTGAGGTCTTATTCCATGGCATATTGTGAAATGCATCTGGACAGGCAAAGAAGAAAAGAGAAGGACAGTAATCTCTTACCTAGTGCTTGCTTTGTACTGACAAGATTCCAGGCGCCTTGAGTATATTAATTCACTGAGCCCTCACAGCAATCCCACAAAGTAGGTACCAGGATTGTCCCCATTTTAAAGATGAGAAAACTAAGGCCGGCAGTTTAAGTAACAAAGAGAAGTTACAAGTCATCCACAGTCTGTGAACTAGATCCCACATCACAGATGTGACAGCTCTTTGGAAAATTGGAAGCAGAGGAAATCATGTCAAATCTGATGATACCTGGCCGCTGTCGGATACACACGTGCAGCCCGGAACCAGAGCAAGAAGGACACACAAAGGCTAATCCAGGCTTTGTGGAGGAATGGTGTGTATGCAGTTTGCAGGGGTTCCTCTTTAAGTTAAAGGGGGTAAATTTTGGTACCAAAGTGAATATTTATTTAGCATTACAAAAGAAATCAAACCTAATTAAAAATCTAAGATAGTGATAAATCCCACAAACATTATGACATGCAGAAAAATCACATCATGTATTCATTAACAGCCTGATGTGCCTCTCTAGTCCTTCCTTCCCCCCATTTTAGCTGCATGCTCTCTGATTGCCTTTTCATATATCAACAATGTTGTAATATCATTTGCTAAAGAGAGCCCACAGCGAATTCATTCTTTCGTCTACCATGACTGATTAAAAATGTGTTTTTAATATTAATCGTGTAGGACTTTATTTTAGTCTTACAACTTGTGGTTGGAAATATGTGAATCTTAGGATATTGTCCAACTTGAGGAAATCTCTAGTATATAGAACTTTCATCATGGGCTGATCAGGGCATTTCCAGGGTCATCGCGTTGTTACAGTCTTACCTACTCTGAATTGATGACATTCGTAAACCAGTGACTAGAGAGGGACCTGGCGTGTGGTGCCCTCTGGCTTGCTCACCCTGAGGGTGTAGACCCTAAAGCCATAAGCCCCTGCCCACCTCTTGCCCAGGCCACTTTGACTGTCACCTCCCAGCCTTGATGTTGCCACTTAGTTCCAGGAGACAATGTCTGTTGCTTTTCCAGGAGGTAGGAGGACTAGACTGCCCCAAGAGCTGTTTAGAGGTCATCTCCTAGGCTGAAGATGGGAGGGCATTGACACAATGGCCCCAAGATCCAGGCCAACCCTGGTAGCCCACACAGCAGCTTCGGAGGGACAGGAGGCTCAAGCATCCCAGCAGGTAAAGCCATGACTTATCCCAGGAAGGAGGCCAGGGCTCGATGGAAAGACTGGGCCAAATACAGTACTGGGAAAACTAGCTAGATTCTGCATGAGTGGAAAGGTAAGTGTGCATTTCATCCTTCAAATCAAACACCTGAGACATCCCACCAAAATGAATCTTCATTTGAACAACTTTCATTATAAAGCCATGGGATGAGCCTAAGTCGGGTAGCTATTAGACTAGTGGACAGGAGATGGGGTTTTGCTGCCTGTTCTCGGCCACAGTGAACAGCCTTTTCACAACCCACCCACCCCCAACCTGGAGTTCCTCACTCTAAATGGGAAAGCTGGAATGGATCACCAACTTGGCCCCTTTTCAGGATTCTGGGCTAGCCACACAAGAGTGGGAGTTGGAATCCCTACATCTCATTTCGCAAACCAAACCAAACCAAACAGACAGCTGCGTGGGAATCCAGTTCTGGCCACATTTACTAGGTTCATCTCAGAGCAGCAGGGGTCCTGTGCCAGCCTGGGAATGTAAATGGAAATCCAAAAGAGGGCACCATAAACCATTCTATAAGATCAGAATCATTCCCACCGTCATCGCGGAGTTTCAGAAGTTGTATGGGTTCGTGAAAACTTGGTGTCCGAAGAGTTAAATAGAAAAGAGAGGGGTATGAATGAGATTACAAGCACCTTCTTCTAGCTGAAGGCTTGCAGAATGCATCTCTGAGGATGGAGGTAAAAAGAAATATCATTTCCCGAACAGAGCATCCAAATGCTTTTCTCCACCTCCTCCTTTCCCCCTTCTCATTCATGCATAATAAAAGAGAAGCTTGTCATTTTCTAATTTGTGTTCATGTAAGCATCTTAAAACAACTTGTGGACTTTTCTAGTTAAAATCTTAGGAAATAAGCTAGTGAGCTATTCCTTTCTCTGATCCATGGAAAAAATATATCTTAATCACGTGGAGTGGCATTGCACCCCATAAGCAGTAAGAGACAAACAACCTTTCCCCAAATTCAGCCACTGTGTGCAAATCGATTTAGAACATCCTGCTTTTCAAGAATAACATCATAAGATCTCTGATGTCAGTTGTTTTTAAGAACAAGTGTCAGCGCTTTTTTTTTCTGATTAGTATTTTTTTTCTTATTTTAAGGATTATTGTTGTTATCTCTGATAATAAAAGTAACACATGGCTGTAATGAAAGTTATAAAGTGCCCGCATAAAACGGTAAAAGTCCCTGTAACCTCAGAGATAAACACTGCTTGCTTTATATTCACCCAGATATTTTTTTCAGTGCATGCTTATAGATCTTTATAGTACATATAAATTGAAATGAGAACATACATAATGCTGTTTCTACTTTGCCTTTTTTTTTTTTTTTGCCTTTTTTCTTTTTAAACTTGGCTCTCGGTAGGGGACGTCATCTATGTCGGTACGTGGAGAGCAGCTTCTCTCTTTTCCACCCCACCCTAGTGGCCCCTTGTATGGAATTATCATGATTGTTTAATCTGCTCTTGATATGCATTTGGATTGTTTCCAGTGCTCCTGAATAGAAACAGTAAAACATAAAATTCTTGTACAATAATCTGTGTGCACACCTGCAAGTGTTTCTGCAAGAGAAACTCCTAGAAGGGAAATCGCAGTGTCAGGGACTATGCGTATCTTAATTTGAACTCATACTGCCAAACTGTCATCTAAAAGGACTGAGCCAAATTGAACCCACCATGACAATTGAATAAATTAGCCTGCCTTTTTCTCTAACTCTTGTACTCCCAAGCTTTTTTTTTTTTTTTTTTTCTAAAGATGGAGGTAAGGGGCAGAGGGAAAGGGAGAGAGAGAGACTCTTTAGCAGGCTCCACGCCCAGTACGGAGTCCGCTGTGGGGCTCCATCTCACGACATTGAGACCACCACCTGAGCTGAAATCAAAAGTCTAATGCTTAACCAGTTGAGCCACCTAGGAGCCCCCAAAATTTTTAAAGCCTTACCAATCTGATAAACAACAAAAAAGAGATATCTTAATTAAATTCTCACATTTGGATTTATTGTAATATAAAATACAAAGACATTGTGTATGGAATCACTAATGATAAACCACTTCATAGTGAACAGGTGAATAAGGCAGTGATGAAAAAATTTAGTTCACTTTAAAAAAAATTTATTTATTTATTTGATAGAGTGCATGAGTGAGGGGAAGGGCTGAAGGAGAGGGAGAGAACTTCAAGCAGACTCCCCACTGAGCATGGAGTCCTAGGCATGGGGTTGGATCTCACCACCCGCAGATCATAACCTGAACCAAAACCAGGAGTCCAAAGCTTAACCAGCTGAGCCACCCATGTGCCCCAGTTCGGTATTTTCTTAAGCTTTCTCTATGTTTCTGCACCAAAATTAATAAATCATCAAATAAAAGTGCAGGTGACTAGGGGGAGTAGCCGGGGTCTACTTCATTCTGTCAGGCTTACGGAGTTCCAGAGTCAATGACGTGCCCAGGGTCCTGCCTCCTTCCTGTCCCATACTAATCCCCCTGAGCCCACACATTAGGATTAAAATGAGAACTACTCACAGAGAGCCAGACTGGGCAAAGAGGCTAAAAGAACATCACATTAGAAGCATGAAGGGAAAGTGTATCCCTGATTCCTTTCTTCAAAATAAAAGAGAGCCCTAAATGCCACATCTGCCTCTTTCCCTGAGGGAACAAAGGTGGTCTTTATAAAATGTGACTGGTTCAGAGGGCAAATAGTCTTTCTACTGTACAACCAGAGCTGTTAACCGGATGACAACAGTCTTTGTCTTGGAAACCGGGTTCCCTTTGAAAAGTGGCCTCCTTGGTTTGTTTCCTTGTGTTTTTCTCCAGTTGAAAAAGAAATGCATGAGCAGGATAAAATAACGTTCAAGCAGTATGAGAAGACCTAATGAAAAGGGAGCTTCTCTTGAGGTCCAGACCTCCAGTTTTGATATACCTGCTAATAATTCCTGGTGTATCCTTCTGCTAATTTCCTATGCACACAACATATCTGTATTTATAAACGGAAGCCTACTGTGCACACTATGGTGTACCTTCCCTTTTTTCAGCTAACATACTATATGGATTCTTTCATATGCAGATGTATCTCATTCTTCTTAACACCTATACAGTGTCTGATGGTGACTACACTCTACTCCACTTGTGTTCTACTCAAGAGGACCGAGGTTACACCTGTGGTTTGGGTACAATAAAGTCACATGGTCCTTTATGCTAGTACATGTGCAGAATCCACTCCTAGAATGGAGTGGCTGTGTCATAGTAATTTTGCATTTTTAATCTGGCTAGATAGTCCATAATTGCTTTCTAAAAAAGTTGTACCGTTTCACACTTCCACCAACAGTATTTGGAGGGGCTTTTCCTCATAAGAAGCTCTTTCAGGATTATCAATCCCACACATACAACATAAAATAAAACTATCCCAAGGAAATGGATTTATAAATGAAAGACCCAAATTACATAAACTGGAAACCTTCAAAGTAGTCAACTGAGGTCCATTGACCTGAATCTCTTTATGATGCCTTTGTATGTATGTCCGTTTACTCTGAGGTCTTTGTGAACCACACCAGCTCAGCAATTTTACCCATAAATCACTGTCTCTGAAAGATGTGATGGTTTCGACACCACGTAACTGCTCATACTGAAAAATCTTTCTAGCACGTTCTCCCATTCTGAAGCTTGAGTTTACCCCTTTTCCCAAGTTATTACCAGGATAATTTTCCATTGCCCCCAAATAGCCTCTGCTCTGAGCCTACTGGTTGCAGAAAGAGAAAATGACCACATTCACCATTATTAATAATTAATTATAATGCTGCCTTCAGGTCACATGGAACTTTTCCACCCAAGTGCTCTTAACGTTTTCATATATGTTAGGTTGGGGAGGTGTGGTTGAAATCTGTGGAGACGCATGCAGAAGCTATTTTGAGGTCTTCTGCAGAGGCACAAAGACCTGTGTCCAGAATAAATCAAGATGGATCCAAGGAAAGTAGGTATAAGGCTTCAAAGAAATTCAGTAAGTGATATTACTTGTTTCAGTCTCTTTTGGATTTCCTCAGAATCTGAAGGTGACCTTTAAAAAGGCAGTGTCAGAGCACCGAGATGCCAGACCTCCTTCCAGGATGAGCGTTGTTAGCAGAGATCCCCTGCTCTCATCTGGTTGCCCTAGATCTAGATCTTGAGGGTTACAGGTTCCCAGACTCCTAAAACCTGTGGGGAAAGAGCCGATAAGGTCACAAGGTGTTGTGAGGATGGTTAGGGAGGAAGAGCATGAGGCAGTGGGAAGAATACGTTGGGCAGTTTGGTGGCATCTGCTACCAGGTCATCAGTGTGTGAAAATAGGCTCTCGTAAGCATTTGCGGAGGCAAATTTACATTAGGATTTGTTAGCAGTCACAAGGGTCCATTCAGGTAGGGCAGCACTTTGGCTGAGAAACCCCACAGATCTGAAAGGGACTGCGTGGCTCGTATAGGGCTCAGTCTATTTGGGGGAGGGGTGGTGGTGATGACATAGACTGAGAGATTTGATTTTGGGCTCTAGGCCTGCTGCTGTTCTAAGACTCCAGTCCAGACAAATGTGGACTTCACTTGCCCTTTGCAAATGTGGACGTCACTTGCCCTTTGCACTAGGACCTGGATGTCGCAGGCTGAGCCTCACCAGGGCTGAGCCCAGCTCAGAGTCCACTGTGCCCCTGAGGCACCTTCCCAAGTGCAACCAACCCCTGGCTTAGGTGCCCCATTAAGTAAAATTCTGAGGTTTTCCTACTGCTCAAGCCTCCCCAGGCTGCAACAGCATGTTGTCTTCAATACCAATCAGGGCAGAGCTGAAACACCCCAGGCCTCCAAGAGAAGGAAGAGGGAGGAAGAAGAAAGTTAACCATTATTATACCTCCATTCTGTGCCTTGAGCTATGTATAACTTCCTTAGTTCCCTAAAAGGGGAACTTGAGGATCAGAGAGGTTAAGTAAATTGTCCAGAGTCACAGAGCGCTTCAAGTCTATATAGACATCTGTTGATTTGCGTCCCTTCCTCTTTCTCAAGTAACAGCAGCATCTCTTCCAGGTTTAAATGGGACACTCCCGTAGACCCCCCCACCAGCCCCATCCCCACCAGGGGTGAATGCATGACTTAGAATTGGTCAATCAAAAACCTCACCAAGACCTACGTTCTACCCTTTAGAAAGAGATGGTCTCCTTCCTCCATCTGTCCTTAGTACTGAGGATCACATGAGTCTAGAGATGCTAAGGAAGACTTTTCAGAGTGAGAACTAGAGAGAACTAGAGAACTAGAGAATCCAGAGAACTAGAGTGGAAAAAGAGAACACAGATTTCCAATAACGCCTTTTGAAATCTGGATATTGCTGTGTCTGAAAGCAAAGCAACTCCCTGGATTTTTCAGTTACTTGAGCCAACATAGCCTTCACTTATACTATTTTGATGAATGCAGTAAAAAGCTTGAGTTTGAACCCAGCATTGTCTAACTCTAAAACTGATGTTCTTTCCATGAAACAGAACAGCTTCCCCAGATACAGCCCGCACTGAGCCAGCACTTCATAAGGCCAACATTTACCCTCTAGCTGCATGCTTCAGGGTGGAGAACAAGTCCCATGTAGTCCTGGGCTTGAGGACATTTCTAGTATTGGTCCATTGAAAAAGTCATCCCTCTCAATACACACACATACACACATACACACACATCCCTTAGTGTGTCTGGTCCCCAGTCATATTCTGGGGTCTGGGGCTGTGTTGTGACCTACTAGAGCCATGGTGATATGGACCCCTTAGAGGTCCCAACCAAGATCTCTCCAATCGTACACACATGTGGGGACGCCAAACATTCCTATGAGGGTGGAGGGGCACCAGCAATTATCACAGAGTTCCTGGGAAAACATTGCTGGGAGATTGTCTTAGTCTGGGATGCCATAAGAAAATGCCATAAACCAGATGGCTGAAACAACAGAACTTTTATTTTCTCACAGTTCTGGAGGCTAAAAGTCCTAGGTCAGAGTGCTGGCAAAGTAGGTTTCATCCTGAGGCCTCTTTTCTTGGCTTGGCTTGTAGATGGCCGCCATCTTGCTGTATGTTCACATGCTCTCTTTTTGCAAGTGCCAGAGAGTGGGGGGGCGGGGGAGGGAGAGCAAGAGAGTGCTCTGATGGTGTCTGTATGGTTATGTTGGGGTTAGGCCTTCAACACATGAATTCTGGAGGGGCTGAACATAAACATCCAGACCCTAACACAGATGCACTGGAAACTTTCAGTCAGGGTGATGTGAAGAAAATGTAGAACAGAATATCCAGAAGTACTTGAAGGCATCTGTAGCTCTTTCTCAGAGCCAGATTTAGGCTCTTTGCCATCCGGATAGATGTCTTCTAGAGTTTTGCTTCTTTGTTTTCTCATTATAGGACTAAATGCTGGGATTCCTTCTTTGTTTGGGTGGAAATGTATGTCAGGGCTTTCTGGTTTCGAGATAAATCTGCCTGCTAAGGTTGTGGTATCCCAACTGGGAAAACTAAATTAGTTAACTGAAAATGAAAAATAGGAAAATTAAACCAGCAAGTTCTCCAAACATATTGGGCCAATTTAAAACCCAGGTTAACAGTGATTTATTGTTTTAATAAGATTCCTGTGTAAGGAAAAACGACTGGTCTGCAGCATAAGTAAGGACGGGAATGTGTTTATTTGGCTACAATATGCAGGAGCAACAGGGCAAATGACTCCTCGAGTTTTCTGCATTTTTTCCCTTATCTTTAAAATTATTGGGCCTTAAAGCATTATTAGTATTATTTTTTTTACTTAAGATGAATGTCCCCAGAATGATGTTAAAGATAGTTAATATTCCGAGTTCTGTCTTCACCAAAAATGACCCATGTTGCAAGAAATCTGACAGGGGCCCAAGGAGGTGCTGGTCCACAGCTCTCCTGTCCAGCCAGGACACTTCTATGGCTAAAAGAGCTCTGCTTAGAGGAGGTTAAGGGGAGAGACAGCTGGACATGCCCCCAACCCTGGGACCAGCTCAAACTGGGGACAGCCTGCAGCCCAAAGCTGTCACTGCAGTGGAGAAGGTTACAGGAGTCAGTGCTATGCTTTCCTCCTCAAGAAGTTAAGTCCATCTCAAGTCTAGAGAGCTTGTCTCCCCCTGGCCTCTCTGCAGAACTATGGTCAAGAGTCTGGGGCTCTCCCATTGAACATTCTGAAAAGAGGTTGTGATGAAAAGCTACAGGCACTTCCATCTGACAATATGGCCAGAAAGTCACAGCCAAGGTGCACACAGTGACTAACTTATGGCCTCGACAATCACATGGTCATTCCTGACTCTGACAGCACAGAGGTAGGAGATGTCAGGTCATTTCCAGGGCCTTGAAAAGAGGGACAGAGCAAAGCATCCACTTCCCCAGGCTCTTGGGAAACAACCTGTTAGTAGTAACAAGCTCTGTGAAGAAGGCACAGAGCCAAGAGAATTTAACTTTGTTCCCTGTGTTTTATTTCTTGAGCCAAGCTGTGGATACAGGGGTACCTTTTATATTTTTCCATTTTCTTTTTTTTTTTTAAATCTTGAATATTGTATAATACATTTAAGAAATAAAATTACATTACAAAAAGAAGACGTTAAAGTAGGACAGTCGGGATAGCTTCTGAAATTCAATATGATTGATGAATTTGAATGGGGCTGACCATCCAGGGCCGACAGATTTAAGTCTTTTACCCCACGGTAAAGGAAGTACTATAAAGTCAGAAACCTCAAATATTACAATAGACTGTTCTGCTCCTTGTTTGGACCCAACAGAATGGGAAAGCTACAACTTCTGTCTTTTTGTAGGTAGAGGGCATTTCATCCCTGCGAAGCTCATTTGCATTCATGTAGCTCTCACACACAGCCCCAGAAAGATGGTGGCTTCTTGCCTTTTTCACTCTGGCGGATGAAATTATGGATACATCAGAGGAGGCTGAACACATCTGGAAAGGGGCAGGAAGTCTAGAATCGGAAACAAAGGCATTTTATTCCACAAACCCTCACTCCCCCTTGACCGGCTTCGCAGTTGCACTTAGCAATCCAGTGTGTATCAGATGTTAGATAAAATTAATTGGGAACAGACACTTATCATTATTGATTTGTATTTGATGGGCATTTATAAGACGACATTATCAACAAACAGTAGAAGATAAAGAGGCTGCGGAGTAATGGGGACTGGCGAGGTTTTGTGAAAGGCTGGGATCTTTCTTATGAGGCACTTGCCCACATTAACCAGTCCATGAAATTGATTGCCATGGAAAATGCTTTAGAAGAAAACCCAAGGACATCTTTCAGAATTGCCAAAACGGTTCTCTTTGGGGGAATGTCTATGCATAGGTACATATGTATGTATTTTTAACTGAGCGATTTCTTAGTTTGTAGAATAAGGAGGTCTAAGTAAAAAAGTGAAGGCCAAAAGGCCTTGTTACATGCAGTAAGCTCACATTTCAAATGTCTTAAATGTGGCTCCATCCATTTCTTCATTAAAGATATTGACTTCAGTGTGATTAGTTTGATTAATGTCATACTAGTTAATAATTGAAAATAAAGTGAATATTATTATATGAGAAGAGTTGATTTGGGGGGGCGTAAAATGATACAATGGACCTGCCTAGGTACCCTCCTGGAGAGCTGTAGCACCCACAGTTTATTATTTATTTATTTATTTTTAAAGATTTTATTTATTTATTTGACAGACATAGATCAAAGTAAGCAAAGAGGCAGGCAGAGAGAGAGAAGAGGAACAGGCTCCCTGCTGAGCAGAGAGCCCGATGCAGGGCTCGATCCTGGGACCCTGAGATCATGACCTGAGCTGAAGGTAGAGGCTTAACCCACTAAGCCACCCAGGCACCCCAGTCCCCACAGTTTACAAGAAAACCTACAAAACTATGGTGTGATGTGATGGGAAGGAAGGACACCAGCTCAGGAGTCAGGTAGATTTGGGTGGAATTCGGATACACCCTTCAGTAGATGTGTGAGTTCGAGCACCAGGCTCTTCATCTGTAAGATGAGAGCGGAACCGTCCACCAGGTGGTGGTTGTGAAGGGGGAATGAAGGCATGTTTGTGAAACTCTGAGCCCAGGGGCTGGCACCCAGTAGGTGCTGAAGTCAGAGTTAATTTCCCTTATCACCTCAGGACGAGATGCTTGTATCTAAAAGTTTCTTTTGGGAGAAAAGAGTCTAGGTTTTAATTTGTTGTGATAACAGTAAGAGACAATAAAGTAATGGGATTTTATCCATAGTTTCTCCCCATGGCTCTCAGACCTTTATGAGCCACTTTGGAGTTCTCACGGTAGCAGCCAGGATGCAAAGGGGTAGCTTTTCCAGTTGTAAACTATTGAAACACTTTCTCTCCCATGGCTAAGTTACCACTGCACTGAGTCCCTGTGTGACCACCCAACCACCTTAGAAACTCTCATCCTTCTTGATTCAGCAACCATAGGGCAGGTGGGTTAGAAGATCTTCTAGAGAGTTCTGGCTAGTTGTCCATTTGGATACATTGGAATGTCTCACCAAGCCCCGTGGGTTTCTAAATACTTTAGAATCACTGTCTTTTTCCAACCAGTTATTTCTTCACACACCTCCTTGGTCACCAACATGTTTGTGGGAGAGCAGAGAACTTGAGGTCACTCCCCACCGGGGAGGTCCCCTTGGTGGACTAGAGCGGGCTGTCCCCGCTGGGGTCTCATCTACTTGGATTGTTTCCCCTCTTAGCTCAAGCTGCTGTGGGGTCACTTTTCCCTGCAAGGTCTGTAATGTTAACCAAAAGAGTGTTCAACTGGCAGTCCCAGCCTACATGGTAGTTTTGTTTGTTTTGAAGGTTTCTGAACCCTGAAAGGAGCATCTCAACAATGTGGTTTCCTGTGGGTGGGCCTGTTCCGAACAGGCAGTCTTTCCCCTGAGGGCATATACATTCTTGGAAAGAGCTGGCGGGGCTGCTCACAGACCAGCTCATGCAGATACAAAACTAGGCAAGTTAGGTCCCTATTTCCCTCCAGGGAATCCCCCTCCTGTGAGTTGCTCCCCCTCCCCAATCTTTATATTCTCAACAAGCTCTGTCTTTTTTCATTCTACTAACATTCACATACTTGGGGCCAGGTACTACAGCCGTCTCTGTCCTGGCTGGTTTTTAAATGCTATTAGATACGTTGCGATTAATAAAACACAAACTTACCCCAATGCATAAACTCAGATGTCTTTGTTCACATATTATTTTTAAATCAACAGATACAAAAGTACAACTACTGTCATGTGGAAGGCTGTGATCCTGGACACGAGCTAGAGGTCCTCATCCCAGAGAAGTTGGAGAGTGTTGTAGCTCATTATGGAGATGACAAGAAGATGCATAGTTTCATGATTAGCGTATCAGTAAAGAGACAGAAGAATGCCCGCTCACCTCTCTTCTGTGTGGCCAGGGAGGTATTTCTAGTTCTCCATAGTTGCAAAGCAAAGAGAAAGATTAGGGTAATTCCAGAGACTCCCAGCACTCAGGAAAGCACCGCCACAGCCTAATAAGACTTTGACAAGCAAGACCAGTGATGGCCGCTGAACACAGATGTGTCACCACCTCTGGGAGCGTGAGATCTAACGGGGCTAAAGACCAAGGCAATTCGTTGTGCATCTTCTCTTCCCTCCCTCCTCAAACCCCCTGTCCTCCTGTTCTTTCCTCTTCTGGCTGGTCTTCCGAAAAATGTTGGCAGGTGGCATCCAGCTGGGACGGCTGCCTGGTTTCTAGATGGAGGAGTGTGCTGCAGCTGGGTTGGCAGGGTAAGGCCTGGAGGAGCCAGGGTAAACGAAATGAAGTCCCAATTCTCCATGGTGAGCTGCGGGACCTTTCTAACACACGGGGGACTGCGGCTGGCTGCCTTGCATGGGCGGGTGCTAACACGGGGCTGCAAGTAGGAACAGGAACAGTGACAGACAGGAAGAGAATCACCAAGCTAGAGCAAAGTGGGGAGGGGGACCCTTGGTCTTCAACAAAACCCCAATATGAGGGCTCTTTAAAAAATTCTCATTATTTGCCAATAATGCTCTAACACACCTTCAACCAAGCTGCACTATTTCCAGCAAACATCTCATAATCTTTCTCATCTACTCCCCAGTTGGCAGCACGTTTAAGGAGTGGCCAGTTTCCAAGGGCAATATGCCAGGTCTCTACAGAATTAAGTAAAAAGGGGAATTGGCAAGGCGAAGGCGACAAATGTATGGAGTCATCTGCATCTCAGATCCAGGAAACATTACTCTTCCCTGAAGAAGTCAGATGAGTCATGACCGAACAATGGAGTGCTAGAGGGTCTTCTAGACTAACCTTAGCCAATCTTTAAAACTTTCTCAGGAGTTACTTCCTGACATGAAATATGGGCATATTGAACAAAAGTACGGAATATTGTTTATGCTTTGATATCGTTGAGTAACGCTCCCCCACCCACCACCACCAAAATGTCCATGTCCTACTCTCCAGACCCTGTGCCTCTGTTAGTTGACACACCAAAGAGACTATGCAGGTGTGATCAGGAACCTTCAGATGGGGAGATGGATGTGGATTATCTGGGCAGGCCCAATGTAATCACAAGAGTGCTTATGAGTGAAAGAGGGAGACAAAACAGTCATGGGATGTGAAAAAGACTGGACCGGCCCAGCTGGCTTTGAAGATGGAGGAGGTTATGAGCCGAGGAATGGAGGCAACTTCTAGAAACTAGAAAAGACAAAGGAAACAGACTCCCTCCAAGAACTTCTAGAAAGGAACACGGCACCACTGATGATCTTGACTAAAGAATTCTATATTTCTTTTAGGGTGGAAGACAGTCTATTCCATTTAGCATAGCTCCTCTGGCAACATTTGGTTATGACAGCTTTTAAAAGATGCTCTTTTTCTTAGATCCTCTTCTCAACAGGGAGGTAAGTATCAAACCCTAATTATATTAGATAATTGGGTAAATGGTACATTTACATTTACAGGTACATTTACAAAACCTAAGTCACAGAAAAAGTAGATAGCAGAAAGAAATGGACCCTCTGGTCTCACATGGGTCACTGACGTGAGAATTTAACTCCAGTGCCTTACTGAGTTTGGAGATCAGCAAATGTCTAGATAAAACTCATCTAGATTCTAAAATATATCAGAGATTCAGCCTTGAGAAATGGTTAGTACCTCAGTAAAATCGATATCCCCGAGAATTCAAGATCTAGAATTTTACTGGCAGAAAATGAAGGCACAAGATTTGTCCGAAGTTACAACTTTCACAAAAGGAAAAGGAATAAAGACACTTTTACTTTTTCGGGTTAAGCTACTATTTCCCCAGGTGCATTTTAATGGCCTTTATTAGGCCAGGTGTGCATTTCATGTGACGTGATCTCTAATTTCAAAAGGTTTAGGGTGAGAGAAAAAAAGTACATATCATTGGCCTCATGTCAAAACATAACTCAATCTGGTATATAACTGAAAAATACAAGGCAGGGTAAAATTGCACGAGAATATGTTTTCCAAATTCTATCCCTATTGAAATTTCTTTGCCAGTCAATTGTGGATCAGATGCAAGTAATCCCAGGCCCCCAAAGGTGCACTGGGGGGCGGGGGATGACAATAAGCTGGAATTGATAGGGGTCAGGACCTGAGGGCCATCCAGCTCCAGCACTGGCCTTTCAGGGAGAGGACCAGGATCCCAAAGGTAAAGAGTTAGGAACATGGGAAGCTCGGGTCTCCCGAGGATGGTATTACTATTCAAATAGTCCAGCTGGTAGGTGGTGTCTGGGATGGAGAGAATATCCCCTAGCCCTTGGATGACGGCAATGCCTCGTAAGAAGGGATGGAGTCCAGGTGGGTTAAAGCACAGAGGCTTCAAGCTGAGGTAGACGGAAGTCAGTGTGTGTAAGAACAGTGTGCAGCTCTGCAGGGAGAAAAGGGTAAGCAGATGGTCGTGGAGTCAAACTAGGGGGCTGATGTTCATGGCAGCTCCAGACCAAGGAGGAAAGAGAAGTTCATGAACCAGGACAAAAGCTCCTTGCTACATGAACATACACACAAAGGAAGTTCCTTAAGAAAACTGTGGCCCCTTGAGCTACAGCTGCCAAGCTCAAGAACCTAACTCTAAATCCCATGCACACTGGCCGTGGGACCCTGCTTGAATTTGTCTTGAAGCCTGGCTCTAGTTGGACCTTCTGGTTAGAAACCATCAGTCCCCGCAGCTGGACAGAACCAGTGGCAGGGTAAGAGGCGTTTCCAATGATGTTGGCTTCGTTTGAGTGGATTGTTTTGTATTGTATTGTATTGTATTGTATTGTATTGTATTGTATTGAGAGAGAGAATGAAAGAGAGAGAGCATGAGAGGGAGAGGTCAGAGGGAGAAGCAGACTCCCCGCCAAGCAGGGATTTCCCTGCAGGACTCGATCCTGGGATTCCAGGATCATGACCCAAGCTGAAGGGGGTCGCCAAACCTACTGAGTCACTCAGGCACCCCCATCCTTTCTCTGGTCTTAGGCTGCTGAGTTCCATCACAGGAATATTTCACTTGGTGATTCCATTAAGTGAGCCTGAAATTAAAAATGGGGACCATTAAAAAGGTCACTATAACATTAAACCCCAGGTTTGCCCTTGTCCATGCTTAGTCCCAAAGCGGAGACAGGCAGCCAATGAGGGATGAATCCAAGGAAATGGGAACAAGGAAGGGAGGAAACAAAGTGATCTCCTTGAACCGAATCAGAGCAAATTAATCAAAGCACAAGAGTAAGAAAGGTCCACCAGAGACGAGGCACCGTGGCTGTTCAGGGCTTCCTGAAGACTCCTAAAAAAAGACCCAGCAGCACAGAGAAAGCCAGTAGAGACCCAAACACGAGGCCATCAAGTAGCTCAGCTCTTCGGAGACAAGGCGCAGCGGAGTTCCCGAGGGACAGTAGCTGCTTCCGCAGACAGGGAGGCAGGAGAGGCACGCTGAGAGCAGGCAAGCCACTCTTGGTATCACCAGGCTGGAGAGGAGAGGTTTTGGTTCATGGGGGACGTCTCTTAGGTTTCAGACCTGATCTATTCCTTAACACAAAGGTGGCTAGTTGCACACTTGAATTTATGGAGGGGGAATGCCTGGGGCAGAAGTTGGCCTCAGAATTCCTGCAGGAGCTCGAAGCTCTGTGCGGGCTGTTCGGAGGAGGGTGGAAGGACATATGCACAGAATCTGGCCTTCAGGGCTGGTACGGCTGGTTAACAATCTTCTTGTCAACCTCCGATGGCTGCTGTTTCTTAAATAATCTTTTCTGTTCCTTCTTGCCACCCCTATTACAGATCGGCCAGCGGTGGGGGTGGGGCAGGAGAAAGGGGGACGTGAGTGAAGAGAAAATTCGCTGATCCCCTTGTCAGACTGCCCGTGGCCTTGGGTCTCCCTTGGGAAGATGCTTATCTTGAACTTCAAGGATAAACAGGGCCTGTGGCTCACGTAAGACTCGGCCACTGTATTATGAGGTGACAGGCTCCTTCCTTTTTTTTTTTTCCCCCACAGGTTCCCTATTGGCTTAGCCTCCTCAGCCTGCCTGTCAGACCAAAAGTCATGCGGGGCTTTGTAAATAAAAATGCCAGTTATGAAAATACACACCACAAGGGTCTCAGGTAGTGTCTCGACAAAACAGAACCCAAGATGGTGATTGCATGCAGGTGATTAATGGGGAGTGGGACAGGATGGGGAGGGGGTGCTGTCCGAGGGAGGGGTGAGGGAGGTAGCATTGGCCATGAGGAAGGGGTGTTGTCCGAGGGAGGGTGAGGGAGTAGCATTGGCCGTGGAAGAAGCCTACTTGGGGCCCCTGGGTGGCTCAGTCATTAAGCGTCTGCCTTCAGCTCATGTCATGATCCTGGGGTTCTGGAGTCGAGCCCAGGCTCCCTGCTCAGTGGGAAGCCTGTTTCTCCCTCTCCCACTCCCGTGCTTGTATTCTCTCTCTCACTGTCTCTGTCTGTCAAATAAATAAATAAAAATCTTTTAAAAAGTAGAAGGAGGGGGAGGAGAAGAAGAAGGGGAGGGGAGGAAGAAGAGGAAGAAGGAGAAGCTTACTTGCCCTGCACTCTCAAAGCCGGTCTCAGGGAGCCCTCAGGTGGGGCTGGCTCTGCAGGGTTGTCCTGAATTGGGGTGAGGGGGCCTGACCTTCACCCTCCTGCATGGCCGGCCGGTCGGTTACTGAATGTGGGCTGCCTCTGAGAGGGGGGCTATGACCTTGGTCTGGGTGGCTTTCTTCACAGGAAGTCCTGAGAGGGACTCAGCTGAAACCAATCAGCCTCCCCCACAGGAAGAGTGAGTAAGAACAGCGGGTCTGGGGGTGGTGACCTGGGCAGGGCACCCCACCTTCTGCGGCCCAGGCTTCGTATGGCTCCCGCCCCCTTGCTTCACACACTATGCTCTGGGGGCAGATCAGTCCAAGACACGGAAGGGCTTCTTTTCCTGGGAAAAACTTTCAAGACAAAACTTTGTAGCATGAACTACAACTCCTTCCGATGCAGCTGGCCTTGGGGGTAACTGGCGCTCTTCTTTCCCCTCCTCCACCCTTTCTAGAACCCCTCTACTCCAGCATCTCT
This sequence comes from Mustela nivalis, assembly GCF_964662115.1. Taxonomy (NCBI): domain Eukaryota; kingdom Metazoa; phylum Chordata; class Mammalia; order Carnivora; family Mustelidae; genus Mustela; species Mustela nivalis. The sequence goes on from NC_139025.1 coordinate 43,201,083, forward strand.
TGAGCATGACCTGGTGGGTGGCCCGTGAGCTTTGGGGCTGCATGATCCTGCAGAGTTATTCCGAAGTGGGGTGAGCAGACCAGACCTCTACACTTCAGTGTCGCCATTGAATGGTCATTGATCCACAGTATAGACCCTTCACCTTGGAGGCTGGAGTCACATCCTCATGGGGCATTCTCTCTTCCAGCTGAATCCCCCTTCTTGGACCTCCTTGTCCTCTGTCGGGGAAGCTCCTGCATCCTGGGGTGCAACTTGACCTTTACTCTCTGTGGTCAGGTGGCCATCAGGGAATCCCTCATGCAGCTGAGAGAACGAGGCACCCCTGGATCGGGGTGTCCTGGGGATCCGGGCCACCTGCTCATCAGCCCACTGATCTCTCTGGCCCTGTGTGATCCCAGATCACTACTTCCGTCTTATCTGCCAGAGAGTAGAAGAGCCAACACGGTCCTGGGAGAAGATGGGAAATGCAGTCTCTCGTCTGCCCAAAGTGACTGTGAACTCTTCCTGGTTTTCCTTTCCCTTTTTTTCTTTCTTTCTTTTTTTAAAAAGACAGAGAGATTACAAGTAGAGAGGCAGGCAGAGAGAGGAGGAAGCAGGCTCTCTGCAGAGCAGAGAGCCCGACGAGGGGCTCGATCCCAGGACCCCAAGATCATGACCTGAGCTGAAGGCAGAGGCTTTAACCCACTGAGCCACCCAGGCACCCCAGTGGTTTTCCTTTTCCGATTGGAATTAAAAAGCACGTTACATGTTAGCAGCCCCAAACCATGTACCAAGCCCAGGTTAGTTTGCTGGAGCAAAGCTACTCACTGTGGCAAGACATCTGCAGTTGGGGCTAGTGCTTGTTTGAATTTGCAGGAACCCCACTGTCCCGTTGTTGAAGATCCGTCTGGCTTTTTGTAGGAGAGAGACTGATCTGTGAATGGGACTATGGTGGGGACTAGCCCGTTCCTTCCGCATTCTTCAGATCTTTAAGGATGGCACACATCTTCACCCCTTGTTTGTAACGTTGTTTGTTTTTGTTTTGTTTCATTTTTGGTTTTTTGAATTTACTATCTTGACCTGTGGGGAAAGGGAATCGCTTCTGTTTGGTCTTCCTCACCATGACGAGAGCTCTTACCTCATCACTAAGGCGCTAACATGGGCGTTCTGCCAACTACCAATGATTTCTGGGCCAAGCATATGTTCCAGATCTGTGGAAGAGACCACCTGGTAGGCCTGTGACCCTGCACACCCTGAGATTTGGACCTGTCCACAGACAGGGTCATTTGTCACCTGGCCTCCATGTTCCGTACTCTGCAGGGGGCTGAAATGACACCACAGCTCCCCCAGTGTCACGAGCAGCTCAGACCCCACATGCAACTGTGTTGGAAAAGTTTGCGCGTTCCCTTTGGCTCAGAGTGTGAGTACCCAGGTCCTGGCACAGGCCGAGGACTTTGGGGCCTTACATAGAATATCCACTCCAGCACGCCCACTTCTCTGAGTCCCCTGGTTTTGCCTTCTGCCATCTTCCGCAGTGGTTTTCTGGCACTTCCGGTTTAAATGACAGGAGCCATCGGTTTCTCCAGGCTCCGAGAGCCATCCTCGCGGCATTGCTAAGCTGTTTCCCTGGGTCCTTGTTCCGGTGTTGCATTCTCTACTGCTGCCGAGTGTTCCCAGGTCCATAAACTCTCCCTTGTCCAACTTTATGTTCTGCCCCTTCCCCTGGCCCCCGACCCAGCACTCTCAGGATCCAGTCCCATCAGCTGCGCACATGAGCCAGGTCCTGCCGCTCCTTCAGAGCATAGGCCTGTCTCTTTTACCAGACCAGCCCTTCCCCAGACAGATTCGGGCGGGGCTCAACCCTCCCTGTTTGTCTATGGGTCAAGAGAAGAGCTATAAGTGGCTTTTGGGGAGGAGGAGTGTGTTGCCTTGCTAAGCAAAGACCTTGGCCCCATCCTGAGCATTGCCTTGAATAGGGAGGAATGGGTCATATCTGTGGGCCCAGAGGGTTCCCAAAAATCTGGGAATTCACATATTTCTAGCTCATCAACTGAGACATACCTACCCCATGTCTGGCCTTGACACAGCAGACCCCTGGGGACCGAGCACCCAGACTTCTCTGCAGCTCTGTTACCCCAGTGAATAAGTGCTAAGCCTGTTTTCTGCCCTCTGACCGCAAATGAGTCTCTTCCTATGCTGTTAAGGAAGCCCTCTGGCTTTCACACTTAGTTTTATCCTTCTTAACACCAGCTGTTACAGGTCTGGTTCCCAGGGAAGCAAATTCTGAGACAGATTTGCCCCCCCAAAGCTTAGGAGGAAACGGAAATTCCTGGTTCCTCAGGTTCAACCCTTCTGTGGGAAGCAGAGGAAGCCACACCAGGTAGAGGGGAAGATGAATTATTATGGGGTCATGCCAGAGGCTTTGGCTGATCCCACGGGAGCTCTGGATTGGGAAGGTCTTGCAGGGTAATGTCAAATAGGAAAGGGGCCAGGCCTTGATGCCCTGCAGCACACAGTCAGCTCCTGAGAAGGAAGCACAACCTTGAGCAAGGTGGCCTGCTCCCTTTAGCCCAGAGCAGTCCCAGAAAGGCCTCAGCTGAGAACTGACAGCCTCTGGCACAAAATTTGAAGTGAGGAATGAGTGCTTGAGTCCTCCAGGGAGATCTGGACCGAGAATCTTGGCGTCTACTGCCCCAACCTACCTACTAACATATATGTAATTTTAGAAACCTTCACTCTACAACCAGAAACTACTTTCCGATCCTTGGGTGAAACGTAAAGTGAAATATGCCTTTGTAAGCCTCAATGATGCAACATCTTAGCCAAGTTTCAAAATATCCTGAAATCTTTTTTTTTTTTTTCTTTTTTCTTCCTAACACAAAGAAGAGTCCATTTGGCATTTGAAGTAGACAACACTGCTGATCTTCCTGCAAATGGTCTTATGCTTTTAGCCTTCTGTCTACCTTCCCTTCTTTGCTGCTTGGAGCTAAGAGCCACACCAACTCTCTGCTCAACTCAAAACTCTTAACAGCCTCATGCCTGTGGATATGTGTTTTCTGGGCCAGGTTGCATCATGCCTCGTGGTCCTAAACTGCCCAGAGCTGTGCACTATTTGCCATCGTTCTGCAGACAGCCAGCTGCCTGCCCACAGTGCAGAGAAACAGCGTAACAAGCGTGGCCCATTCCTTAGTCAGGAAAAGCAGTTGAATTCTGTGTGCCGAAGACAAATTGGCCATAAACTCTGCAAGCCATGGAGGTTATTTCAGTTACGAAATGATTAAAGTCTCTAATCTCTGAAGCGGTGATAAAGAACACTGGAGAAGGGGGCTGGGCTTTTGATGCTGGGGGAAGGTACTGAACATCTCTCTCGAGACCATGCCAGAGGAAGCCCACCCCATAAAAGAACCACAGATAAGTAAGACATCATTAATAAATCAATGACAGGAAAATGAAAACGGAAGCAGATGAATCAGCCAGCGGATCGGGTCGTCGATGAGAAACAGCACATCTGTTGGTACCTTTGGTGCATTAACAAGGCGGCCGGATCAGACGGTCTTTCATACTTACACTTGGAATAATGAAGCTTCGAGGGCGATTAAAGCATAAATCAATTTTTAAATGTGTCTTGTACCTCCCCCAAACAACAGGAGGTCTATTTTTCCTTGCTTTGACTTCTTTTTGGCAGGCAACGGGAGGCGCAGGGATAAAAAAGCGCTGCCTCGTTTTGGCTCTGCTGTGAGGTACAAGCGCACAGCTAAATTAGTGTTTAGCCTTATGCTTTGATTCTTACCAGCTGAAGGCACTGAGCTGCACCTAATCGATATGTTAAATCTGAGCCAGTGCATTTCAGCTCAGGCGATATCCACCGGTCTCCTTGTCCAGGACAGCTCAGTTCTAGCTCCTTTTCCTCTTTGTGTAGCTGTTGACTTACATTTGTTTTGTTTTTCTTGAAGACTTGAGCAAATGAACAATTGAGGTGGGGAAGCACTTTTCTCTTTTGGAGCCTCATTTCTCCTTTATAGACAATGAAAAAGCTTGCTTCTCCCTCATGGCAAAGTGGCCAGATTTTAGGACATTAAGGATGGGCATGTGCATTTGAGTTGGTAAGCTGTACACCCACATCCAAAGGGGGAGAGGCGTGCTCTCAACATAATTTTTTTTATTGAAGTGTAGCTGACAGACAATATCATGTAAGTTTCAGGTGTACAGTATAGTGACTGGACAATTGAATGCATTACTAAATGCTCCCTATGATAAGTGTAGTTCTTATCTCTCACCATGCGAAGTTATCACAATATCATTGACTATATTCTGTTTGCTGCACTTTTCATCACTGTGACATAGTTATTTTATAGTGGAAATTTGTACCTTGTCATCCCCTTGACCTATTTTTGTCTCTTTGCCTATTTTGCCCAGCCCCCCATGCTTCCCCCTGGCAACTGCCAGTTTGTTTTCTGTATTTATGGCTCTATTTACATTTTCTGTTAATGCATTTGTTTTGTTTTTTAGATTCCACATATAACCAAAATCACATGGTGTTTGTCTCTGACTAATTTCCCACAGCATAATACCTTCTAAGTCCACCCATGTTGCTGTAAATGGCAAGAGCTCATTCTTTATGGCTGAGTAACACTCCTTTGTGTGACAGGGAGAAACTTAGCACGTCTGAGAAACTTAGAAACTTCTGTGTAGCCCTCCACATAGGCACGTTACAGCTAAGATTAAAAAACAAAACAAAACTGCTTTTTACTGGAAACTTACCTCACCTGCGGAGATAAGGCAGTACATACAGAAATAACCATATGAGCCGGACGGGAACTACATGACCAGATGCCTGTCCACAAAGATCAACGGACCAAGGACAAAGAAGTTACACCACCTTCTTCAGGTGTCTGCAGATGGCAGCCACCTTTTGACTCCAACCCCCCTCCGGTTCCCCCTCTCTCTAACATAAGCTCAAATCTTCTGCTCTGGGGAGATGGTTCTTTGGAACGATAGCCCACCATGTCTTTGGTTTGTTGGCTTTCTGAGCAAAGTCCCTTTTCTGATGCCAACATCCTGCCTCTTGACTAATTGGCCGGTCACCGGGCGAGCAGAACAAGCTTGGGCGCGGTTACCATTTGGCAACCCAGCCATGAGCAGGTCCTGGCCAGCCCGCCTCGCACAGGCTGCTCTGGGAGCTCATGCTGTGGGCTTCTTCGACTTCCTGAGCGGCACCTGCTGCCCCAGCCGCTGGCCAGAGGGACAGGACATACACAGACCTCTGCCAGCCGCCAGACTCAAAAAAAAAAAAAAAAAAAAGTGTAAGTCGCTCCAGGGTCTATAGCTGGGAACACCCTTCCCCTCCGTTTGGGCGTGTCTTTGGGGAGAAAACACTTTGCGTTTGTCTGCGGGACCCCTTTAGAGAGGGCAATGGTGGTTTGTCTCGCACCTAGTGTGTCCGTGAACCAGTTCCTTTGCCCTAGGCTGGTTTGTTGCCCCAGCTTTGGGTAGCTTTGGACGAACCCAGCCCTGATAGATTGGCTTTGTAAAAGACTTTTAATGTTCTCTCCATAAATATTAGCAACTTGTAGCTTTCTTCTTCCCGTTCAGTTGCCTCCAAATAGTTAATGTTCTTGGAAGCTGTTTGGTTCCCGTTTGGTTCCGTTGGGGAAGCTCTGATTTTAAGGGAGAAATTAGGAAATCAGCTGTTTGGTTCAGTTGGTGAAACCCCTGCCTTTTGAGAAGGAGTGAGTGTTCACAGAAGTGCTCTGGGCTTCATTTAGTCTTGGTTTGGTTTCTTCTGCATTCTTGCTGAACCTTTTTGCCTAGGAAGGTGGGGAATACTGCTTCTATTTCTAGAGAAAGAGCTTTACGACAGATTTTGAGTAAATCTTGCAAAGGGCTGAAAAGCAATTGGAGAAAAAAACCTGTCTTGCAAGAGGAAGAGACAGGAGTTGGAGATAAAGGAGTGTTAGTGCAAACTTGAAATCGGCCTCCGACAGACCAGTGGAAGCTTTGCTTTCCCTTCTCTGGTTTCCACACCGCTGTGGGCGGGCCTCCCACAGCCACCTATTATGCAATGGCGGTTGCCTCCGGCACCATGGGCGCCTCCCCCCCAACCTTACTCTTGAGGAGTGACCCCAAGCTGTAGGGCCATTCCTTAGGAGTTTGAAATGAAGTACCTCCCACCCAAAATGAAGGCACATAGGGGCTTTCCTGGACCTAACCTACATACTTCAGATTTCCCCACCTGAGCCCCAGGTAAAATTGTCAGTGGGGAACAGACCTATTGACTGTTTAGTAGACCAGATGCAGCATACTCGGTGCTCAAGCTAACTCACAGTTGTTTGTTTAACTAAGATGAACATGTCTTTAGACCTATCAGCATTAAATACAAAACTTCTGCCAAGTTTATGAAACAAGCTCATGTTATCTCTGTTGCAACTTACCAGCAAAGAGATGACTTAAAATGATGGTTAATTTCAGCTGTCTCTTGTTCTCATGGGTGATTGTTAAAAGCAAGTAGGTTAAATAAAAGGGTTTCTAAGTAAACTTTTAAATAGCTTTTACAATCTTTGGTAATCTGAAACCCTGAAGTTTTGGTAAGTTAAATAGCAAATTGGGTCAAATTCATTGGATATCTAAGTCTTTTCCAAATAAGATAAAATACTATAATGTTAATGACTAAATATAAGTTTGTCAGCTTTTTTCTTATCACAGAGAAACTGAAGATACTTGGGTCTGTTGTTAACATCTTATGCTTTATTGAAAGTTGTACTATGAAAAACCCATGTCTAGAAATTACAAAGTGTATTCATAATTTGCCAATCTAAAGAATTCTGGTGTGACACAGCTCATAATTGATTACTACTTAGTTTTTGTTGGAAACTAAGGTTTCTAGGAGTTAAAATTCTGAATAAATATAATTAAGACTGCTAGAAATGGGGGCACCTGGGTGGCTCAGTCAGTTAAGCATCCAACTTTTGATCTCAGCTTAGGTCTTGATCTTGGGGTTATGGATTCAAGCCCCACCTTGGGCTCCATGGTGGGTGTGGAGCCTACTTTAAAAAAAAAAAAAAAAGACCTAGAAATGAAAAGGAAAGCAACTCTGTATGTAGGGAAAGTAGGAGATGTGTAGGAAAGATATAAGAATGAGAACACCTTTTTGTTGAGGGAAAAGAAATTTTGTCCCAAAATGGAATTAGTTGTTTAAAGAGGAAAAACTTAGGACAAAATGTGAATGAAAAAGAATGTTGTAGAAGGTTTGTGAAGTGGAATCTTTGATAAAAATTTTATGCGTGTTCAGGATTAAGATTGGAATGAATGAGTTTTAAACACTGGCATGAGGTTGGATTTTGGTTTTTCTCTCTGTTAAAAAGACAAAGTTTTCAAGGCTTGTTGGTCTGCTCTTGATAAGAAATTGTAAACAAAGTTTTTTTCTTTATCTTCCCAGAAAAGTAGTTTCTTTGTTTTATCAGGTCTTTGAGTTCTTTTTTTTTTTTTTTTTAAGATTTTATTTATTTATTTATTTGGCAGAGAGAAATCACAAGTAGATGGAGAGGCAGGCAGAGAGAGAGGAAGGGAAGCAGGCTCCCTGCTGAGCAGAGAGCCCGATGCGGGCCTCAATCCCAGGACCCTGAGATCATGACCTGAGCCGAAGGCAGCGGCTTAACCCACTGAGCCACCCAGGCGCCCAGGTCTTTGAGTTCTTAAGAAGGTTAAAAATTCTCAATATTAAGGGAGTTGTGTTTTGCTAACAACTGTAAAAACTTCTGTAGAATCTCTTACTGCCAGCTTGGTTATATAGATAATTAAATATCAAGTTTTATAATAGTCACTAATCCTATTTAGAATCTTTTGAGGTTTTTTAACAAACTTCTCCAAAATTGAAAATCTAAATGAAGTTGGGCTCATTTATTTTGTATGTTAAGTTACCTGGAAAGCATTGTCAAACCAATGATGATAAGCGTTCCTAGCTTATATTGTGTAGGTAGATGCTAAAACTGTTCCAGAAATTATATAAAATTCCTAAACTTTTAATATGTCCTGATATAATGTCATCACATGTAATTCTAATTGTTGAAACGTTATGTGTCATAAAAATAACCAAATAACATTGTCAACTACACTATAATGAGCCCTCACCAGATTTTTAACCATGCCCATTTTTTAGTTTAGGTTTTTTTTTTGTCATTTATAGTTACTGTTTCCCTCTGAAGCTCTTGCATATGGTTCAGTTTCAAGGGGACTCAGGAAAAAGGCTTTTGACAAATACAGGTTTCGGATATCTTTGCGATCGGAAAACCAAGAAATTCCAGAACTAATGGAAAAACAGTATTCAAACAATAAGAATTAGTAACATGGGACAATATGATTGTAATTTATATCTCTTACTTGAAACATTGCTGGTTCTCTAATATTTGTTTTTCTAGATTTAAGAAAACTTTTTTCCTTTTAAGATATCTATGATTTATAGGGATTTGATAAAATATTGTTTTGTAAACCAAAAGGAACATTTATCTTTTCACTCTTCTTGAACCCCTCAGAATTCAGAAACTCTCGGTGAGTGTTCTCTCTTTCATGATAGTTACAATTATTTGCCTAAGTTCAGTGAGAATCTGTTCTCGTTGTCACAGGACACCATTGAAAACGTTAGTTATATTACCAAGGCTTTGACTGGAATGTCATATTTGAGAGACATGCATAAACTCAGATAGGACAGCTTTAAGGAACTAAAGGTAAGTTTATAGAACCAATAGAACTCCTTGGAAATGATGGCCTACCTTGCTTCCAGAGTTCCCAGCAGTCTTATCAGGTGAATAAAGAAAGTTCCTTGCTGGAAGGTGCAAGAACCTCAGAATAGTTTAGAGACCCTGAGAAGAGAGGAATTCGCCCAAATCTATAGGGACTGTAGGCAAGTCAGAGGGCAGATGTTTGGCTTGGTTTCTGACCTTGACAAGCTATTAAAAGTTTAATATGAAATGTCTTATAAAAAGTTACAGCAAAGCAGATCTAAAAGAATCTATATGGCCAATTGCTATTCTTGCTGCACTTACATAAATAATTAGGACAAATTTGTTAAAAGTAGACTTTTTTTTTTAACAAACTAGTCTTAATTTGGTAAAATTAAGGTGATAAAAATGAAGGTGATTTTTAGAGAGAAAAACTATCTTTCAAAAACACAACTTTTGTGGATGTTAAATCCTACTTCTGATTAGTTGTCTTAGAGTGTTTGTTATTTGCTTATAAAACTGTACTGGATCCTGAATTCTTCTGGTTTCCTTGAATATCTGGCTATAACTTTCCAAACTAAGTTTTCCAATATTCTCCCATTCTCTTGACTTGAAATCGCTGAGAACTAAAACCGCCCTTTTCCCTGAAGCCCTGTAAAACAAAGCTAGAAAACTTGAGGTAAGCTTCAGAGAAATTGCCACAATGGCCCGTATATAGACAGTCTTCATGTTTGTTGTTCTGAGGGCCGCTCAGAAGGATCACTGGTTTGAACTACAAACCAGAAAAATCCATCAGATTGCCACTGCCTCCCTCCACCCCATCTGGGGATGCTTGGAGCCCAGTATCTAAAAAATCGTCTCATTGGCAGCACTCAAGAATTTAGACACTAGGCTTATAATTTGCTCCAACTATTAACTTGTGTTTTTCTTCTGTTTTCATAGAAATGCCTATGGTTACTTCTAAAACCCCAATGCCAAAAAGAGGCACTAAGGCATATTTCATAAGTCAAATCAAAAGTTTCCATTCAGCAACTGCCCCTCATTGACCCTGCCCTTCACCAGAGTAATCTTTGATTTAGAGATGTTGGACAGTATGGCCGGGCCCAGATGGGGTGGCTCAGACTGAGAAAGAGGGAAGGTCCAGAAAGAACACATAATGACAAACAACAATGAACTCTGGCGTGGGCAAAGAAGAAACAGATCTGATTTCCAGAGTTGTCACATTATATTCATTGAGATATCCAGTTTTTAACAGAGAATTACAAGGTCAAAGAAGCAGAGAAATGTGGACCATTTGTGGGACAATAATAGTCAAGTTTAATTGTCCTTGGTTCTAGTAGGATGTTAGACTTATTGTATAAAATTTTAAATCAGCTATTACAAATATGTTGAAAGAACCAAGAAAAACCATTTTTTAAAAATATTTATTTATTTTATATATATAGAGAGAGAGTGGGGGAGCATGAGTGGGAGAAAGGGTAGAGGGAGAGAATCTTCAAACAGACTCCCTGCTGAGTGTGGAGCCCAATGCAGGGCTCAACGTCACAACCCATGAGCTTATGACCTGAGCTGAAACCAAGAGTTGAACACTCAACCAACTGAGCCACCCAGGAGCCCCAAGAAAATCATTTCTAAGGAATTAAAGGCAAGTATGAAAATAATATCTTAGCAAGTGGAGACTATTGAGAGAGATCAAAATTATAAAACAGAACCAAACAGAAATTCCAGAGTTGCAAAATATAATAACTGAAATGAAAAATTTACCCAAAAGGCTCAAAGGAAGTTTTAAGCTGGCCAAAGAAAGGATCTGTGAACCTGAAGATGGGTCAACTGAGGTTTTCCAGTCCAAGGAACCGAAGAAAAAGATTTTTAAAAATTACCAAAGGCTAAATCTGTGAAACAACTTCAAACCCACCAACATATGTGTACTGAGAGAGTCCCAGAAGGAGAGGAGAGGTGAGAGAGCAAGAGAGCAGGGCGGAGATGATATTTGAAAAAGTAAAGGCTTAAAACTTTTCCAACTTGATAAAAACATTAATCTGTACAGCCAAGAAGCTCCATGAACTTCAGGAAGAATAAACATTAAGAGATTCACAAACAGATACATCAAACTGTCAAAAGTTAAAGAGAAAATCCGAAAACAGCAAGAGAAAATGGCTCATTACATATAAGAGATCCTCAATAAAATGAACAGCCAACTCTCAGAAACTGTGGAGGCCAGAAAGCAGGAGGGAGGCCTACCCACACTCCCTAGAGTAGTTGTAATAAAATGACAGATCACAGGTGTTGGTGAGGATGTGGAGAAACTGGGGACTTAAAATGGTTGTAGACATTTTGGAAAACAGTCTGGCAATTCCTTGAAAGATTAAATCTAGAACTACCTTATGAGCCCAAAGTTCTACTCCTAGGTATGTATGTGTGTGGATGTGTGTGTGTGTGTATACATATACATATACACACCCCAAAGGGAAATGAAAACATATTCATGCAAAAATTTATAGATGAATTTCCAGACCAGCATTACTCCTCATAGCCCCAAATTGGAAACTACTCAACTGTCCATCAGCTGATGAATGGATAAATTTAAAATTTTGTATATCCATACAATGAAATAATATTCAGAAATAAAAAGGAATGAGGAGGGCCTGGGTGGCACAGTCAGTTAAGCGTCTGACTCTTGGTTTCCGCTCTGGTCATCATCTCAGGGTCATGACATCAAGCCCCTTGTCTGGCTATGTACGGGACGTAGTGCCTGCTTAAGATTCTCTCCCTCTCTCTGCTCCTCCTCCCACTCTCTCTCTCTCTAAATAAATAAATAAAAATAAGAAAGAAAAAGGAGGGAAGTCTTGACTTATGCTATAACATGGATGCACCTTGAAAACATAAAGAGGTATGAAAGCAGCCCGCCACAAAAGACACATATTATATGATTCCCTTTGCATGGAATCACCAGAAGGGGCAAATCTATAGAAACAGAATGTAAATTAATGGTCTCCAGGGCCTTTGGTAGGGGTAGATTTAGAGAGAACTGGGGAGTTATAGCTAATGGGTATGAGGCTTCTTCTTTAGGTGGTAAAATGTTCTGAAAGTGATTATATTATTTGTCATACAACTCTGTGAATGTACTAAATGCTTTTGAAATGGACACCCTAGAGGGGTTACTTGTAGGGTATGTTAATCATATTTTAATAAAGCTATTATTTAAAAAAAGAAGAAACTTCATAGGAGGAAAAATATAAGTGAAGATAGGAAATGTAGTCTCCAAGTAGACCACCATATTCCACCATATTCATTTTTAGTTCTATTACTAAAAGAAAGAAGGCAGGATGCATATCTGAGAAAATTTCTCAGATTCTGACACATAGTTGATTCCCCAATGTTGTGCTCTCTACTAGCCTTCCTGTGCACAGAATAGAGCAGGAGTCCTGTGGGATGTCCTTCCCCAGGACTGAGGGACTTATGCTACCGTGTTAGCCAGTGTGACCACTTTGCAACAGGCCCTGCTCTACTCGATTGCAACTCACCACCACTGAGTTTATCCACTTCCCCGAGATAGAATTCTTTTTATTCTAAATGGAAAGGACAGGGAAAATCTGGTATGACACCTCCATTACTCGACACCCAACGTCTGACCTACTCAAAGTAGGGCCTGTCTGGCTCCTTGGAGTTAATACTTCTTTGGTAGAAAGCTTACTTCAAGTTTCTGAGGTCTTCAGGCAGATGTCTGGAGAACTGTCGGGTAGCAAAATCTCCTTTTCTCACCATCCCTCACCTCACATCTTCAATGACCTTCTACCTGAAGGTGAGTTCTTCAGTATTCTTAGTATTCTATTGGGGTTAGGATGACCTCCATCCTCATTAATATGTCAGGGGCCTTCAACCATCACATTGTCCCTAGGGCCTGAGGATTCTCATTTCAGGAAGCCCTGAAATCCCTTTTTTCTTTCTTTCTTTTTTTTTTTTTAATATTTTATTTATTTGACAGAAATCACAACTAGGCAGAGAGGCAGGCAGAGAGAGAGGAGGAAGCTGGCTCCCTGCAGAGCAGAGATCCTGATGCGGGGCTCGATCCCAGGACCCTGGGATCATGACCTGAGCCAAAGGCAGAGGTTTTAACTCACTGAGCCACCCAGGCACCCCTGAAATCCCTTATTTCTAATAGTAAGTTGGTCCTTCTGTAATCTTTGGTACACTTGTAAAGGAAAACTTAGTAGATGTCAAATAATGCTTGTTGTTATGCTCCACAAATAAGTAAAACCATGCGATAATTGACTCTCTCTGCTTGACTTATTTCACTCAGCATAATCTCTTCCAGTCCCGTCCATGTTGCTACAAAAGTTGGGTATTTGTCCTTTCTGATGGAGGCATAATACTCCATAGTGTATATGGACTACATCTTCCTTATCCATTTGTTCGTTGAAGGGCATCTTGGTTCTTTCCACAGTTTGGCGACCGTGGCCATTGCTGCTATAAACATTGGGGTACAGATGGTCCTTCTTTTCACTACATCTGTATCTTTGGGGTAAATACCCAGTAGTGCAATGGCAGGGTCATAGGGAAGTTCTATTTTTAATTTCTTGAGGAATCTCCACACTGTTCTCCAAAGAGGCAGCACCAACTTACATTTCTACCAAGAGTGTAAGAGGGTTCCCCTTTCTCCACATCCCCTCCAACACATGTTGTTTCCTGTCTTGCTAATTTTGGCCATTCTAACTGGTGTAAGGTGACATCTCAATGTGGTTTTAATTTGAATCTCCCTGATGGCTAGTGATGATGAACATTTTTTCATGTGTCAGATAGCCATTTGTATGTCTTCATTGGAGAAGTGTCTGTCCAAATCTTCTGCCCATTTTTTGATAGCATGGAGGACATGGGGAGATAGGAGAAGGGAGTTGGGGGAAATTGGAAGGGGAGGTGAACCATGAGAGACTATGGACTCTGAAAAACAATCTGAGGGTTTTGAAGGGGCGGGGGTTGGGAGGTCGGGGTACCAGGTGGTGGGTAATATAGAAGGCACGGATTGCATGGAGCACTGGGTGTGGTGCAAAAATAATGAATACTGTTATGCTGAAAATAAAAAATAAATTAAAAAAAATAATGCTTGTTGATCGATTGATTTATCCTCATTATAAAACTAGTGAAAATTTAGTCTGAAAAGAAGTGAAATCATGTTTAAAGCTAATAGTACCCAGTAAATTGGGAGTGTTTCCAGAGTACCTCAGCATCCCCACGTGTTAAATGAAAATGTTAAGTTTTGAAGTGTGTGAGCATCGTCAGATAAATGCTAACATGGCAGGAAAGTGGGCTCAGCATCTGAGAATCCGCAAGGGCAGGAGCTGACAGAGAAGCATTTCCCTTTTAGCGGGGCCTCCCGACAACATGGGGAGACCATTTTCCAGCAAGCACAGAAGAAGAGCACAGGGGAGAGAAGCTAAGACAAGGACTAGTCCTTGACTCAACAGACATCCTTTTCCCTGCTTACTTTCTCTTTCTTCTTACTCTAGCAAAGTTAAAATTAAGTTTCCTTGCTGAGCAGGTTTTTTCCAAAGTATTAGCTAATGTGGTCAGTAATTGGGATACATTTGTCCAGGTTAGAACTCAACAAATCCAAAAAGTGGCTGATTTCAAACTAACATAAGTAGGATATATAAAGGTCTTTAGTGATCTTTAGCCCAGACCATAATTAGCCTCTCTGGAATATGGAAAAAACAGAACAATTCGATAAACTCACATTGTGGCGTAAGGGCCGTTGGCATTCCATGTTCCCACAGATTATGCCTGGGTGGGCTTTTCTTTTCTGGGCTTCTTGAATTCTTTATTTTCCTAATGATCCCTGTACTCATTAGAGCCATTAGCACATTACAATGGCATTTATGAAGCACCCAAGGGGGGTTAAGTTAGTCTCATATTTACTCTTTCATTCCTGAGGCTAATGCTTAGGTTTTCCTTCAACGCGGGTTCTCATTCCAGAACACTCCGGTGTTTTGGAAACAACACAATCAAGGCCAGCTTCAGAGGAGACTGACTTTTGTAGTTACACAGCACCCCATGCTGTGTGAAGGACCCCACAGAGCATTGGAAGGACCCCACACTTGGAAGGGGCCCCACACTTAGTTTAATGTATGGCTGTCTTTGTCTTGAAATTCCTAATGACTTTTGAACGTAGGGTCACATGTTCATTTCGCACTTGGCCCTGCCAGTTCTGTGTAGCTAGGACTGAACATGGTACTCAGGTACACGGTCTCAGATTTGAGCCTTATTAGCTTTGTGATCCTGGATGGGTTTCTTAACCCCTCTCAACTTCATTTTCCTCAGTTGTTATATATATAAAGAACACTAGCTGTCTCACGGAATCATTGTAAGAATTAAATGAGATAGAAAAACATGCCTGTGCTAAGGATGTGGTTCTAGTAACTAACCCTTATTAATTGCTTGCTCCGTGCTAGGCACTGTGCCAAGCTGTTTACAGAAGTGCTTTCAGTGCTCGATGTGGTCAGTAGTGTTTTCCAAATGAGGGAATGGAGGCACAGACTTACTGAGTCACTTGCCCAAGTCCACAAAGTTTGTAAGTAGACAGCTTGAACTTGCCCAAGTCCACAAAGTTTGTAAGTAGACAGCTTGAACTATGAATGTCATAACCTCCAGTAAAGGGCAGAGACTTCAGCAGAGGGAGTTTTGTTTTTGAGATTTTATTTATTTATTTGACAGATGGAAATCACAAGTAGGAAGAGAAGCAGGCAGGCAGGGAGAGAGGAGGAAGCAAGCTTCCTGCTGAGCAAAGAGCCGGATGCGGGGCTCTATCCCAGGACACTGGGACCATGACATGAGCCAAAGGCAGAGGCTTAACCCATTGCACCATCCAGGTGCCCCAAAGGGAGGTCTTTTAACTTGGAGTTTAATATTCTTTCCTTCTGGTCTTCAAGATCCCTTACCCCAAGGAGTTAAATAATCGAGTGATGGTGATAGGGCACATGTAAACCTGGCTACTGCATAGGACCGTGTGTTCCTACCTGCTCAACTTCCCCTGCCAAACACGCTCACTCTAAGCTGCTCTCCAGGCCTTTGATTAGGTTTTCTTCACCTGAAGAAATTTGCTACTCTTCATTGCTTTCTATAAAATTCCTTATCTTCTTCAAGACTTGACTGAAGTGCCTCATCACTGAAGAAGCCCCCTCCTCTGAGCACTCTTAGTATCTTGTGCCTAGCTGTGTCATGGCACTACTTCACATCAATTCTCACTGCTAGTTTTCTTGTCTGCCTTCCTCCAGGCCTGAAAGATCTTTGATGAACAAAGATTGCTCATCTGGGTGTTTCCAGCACTTAGGGAAATGTGACTGACATGAAACGGCGGATCAGTAGGTGATAGAGGAAATATGGTGCTATTTCCCAAAGAACACCAAAGTGCTCTATTGGTTCAAAGGAGAGAGAGAGATTAACTCAGCTGATGGACAGAGTCTTCATAGAAAAGGCCGTTTGCATGTTCCGTCTTGAAGGGTGGTAAGGACTGAAAGGAAGGATGGGTCACGCCCAAACTACTAGAACTCATAGAGCAATTCAGCAATGTGGCAGGATACAAAGTCAATGTGCAGAAATCAGTGGCTTTCTTATACACTAACAATAAAAATACAGAAAGGGAAATTAGAGAATCGATTCCATTTACTATAGCACCAAAAACCATAAGATACCTGGGAATAAACCTAACCTAAGAGGTAAAGGATCTGTACTCAAGGAACTACAGAACACTCATGAAAGAAACTGAAGAAGACACAAAAAGATGGAAGACCATTCCATGCTCTTGGATCGGAAGAATGAACATTGTTAAAATGTCTATACTACCTAGAGCAATCTATACTTTTAATGCCATTCCGATCAAAATTCCACCGGTATTCTTCAAAGAGCTGGAGCAAATAATCCTAAAATTTGTATGGAATCAGAAGAGACCCCGAATCGCTAAGGAAATGTTGAAAAACAAAAATAAAGCTGGGGGCATCACATTACTTGATTTCAAGCTTTATTACAAAGCTATGATCACCAAGACAGCATGGCACTGGTATAAAAACAGACACATAGACCAGTGGAACAGAGTAGAGAGCCCAGATATGGACCCTCAACTCTATGGTCAATTAATCTTCGACAAAACAGGAAAGAATATACAGTGGAAAAAAGACAGTCTCTTCAATAAATGGTGCTGGGAAGGATGGGGAATAAAGGCAGATAATCCGTTCAGCCAGAGGGAGCGGCTTGAGCAGAAGTGGAACAATGGGAAGGTTTAAGACAGACAGAAAGAAAGAAAGAAAGAAAGAAAGAAAGAAAGAAAGAAAGAAAGAAAGAAAGAAAGGAAACAGTAGGTAGTTCGCTTGGCTTGGAACTTGGGATTTTTACTAAGTAATGAATCCCAAATTCAAGTGCTTCTTGAACCAGGCTTATAACACAATAAATAAATGAAACATGGCTCCATGTAGAGCAATAGGGAGGGGAAGGGACTATGACAAACTGGAGAGCACATACCCCACTTAAAGGGAGGGAGCCGCTGTTCTATGCCAAAACTGTCAGTCTTCCCAGAGAACAGGAAATTCAGATGTGTGCGTGCGCACACATGTGTGTATGTGTGTGTGTGAAATATTTTTAATTTTTTTTCTTTAAAAATAATCTTAGACTTGTAGAAAAGCTGTACAAATAGTAAAGCATTTATGATACACTTCACCCCGGTTTCCCTGATATTCATGACTTACATGCCAGTAGCGTAATAATGAAAAGCACACAAAGAACATTGCTGTAAGAGTATTAGTTAAACTGTGCTTATTCAAAGTTCAGCTGGTTTTCTCATCAAGTGCTTTTTCTGTTCCGGGATCCAGTCCAGGATCCCACATGGCTTTTAGTGGCTGTGTTTCTTCAGTTTCCTCTCATCTGTGACTGTCCCTCAGCCTCTGCTTGTCTTTCATGGCCTTGACAGTTTGGATGATTACTGATCTATTATTCTGTGAAGCATCTCTCAATTTGCATTTGATGTTTTCTCAGGGTCAAGTTGAGATCATGCATTGTTGGCCTGAATATCCCAGTAGTGATGCTGTGTTCTTCTCTGTGCATCACGTTGGGCACGTGACGTCCATGTGTCTCGTTGCTGGTGACATCCACTTTGATCACTTGGTTAAGGTGCTGTCTGCTGTGTTTTTCTACTATAAAGTTACCACTTTTTCACTCTGTACATGATAAATATTTGGGGGAAAATACGTTGAGGTTATGAAAATGTCCTATTTCTTCTCAAACTTTTGTCCACTGATTTTTTTTTTTTTTTTTTTAGCCATCAGTGGATCTTGCCTACTACAGTTCTTACTATACTGTAGGCCTAATGGTGATTTTGTATTTCCCTCATTAATTCTACATTCATTAGTTAGAATTCTTCAGTAAGGAGTAGTTATCCCTTTCCCCCCATTTACTTCTTTATTTTATTGTATTTATAGGAGTACGGATTCGTGGATATTTTATTCCATAAATTATAATCCAATATTAACCAGTATTATTTTGTTGCTTGGATTGTCCAGGTTTGGCCATTGGGAGTTCCTTGAGCTTGGCTGTGAGGTCCTTTTTAAGCACCTCCTTATTTTCTGGTACTTCAGGATGCTCCGGGCTCATGTTGTATTTTCCTCTGCCCCAGCTCTTCTCCAAAGAGCCCTGGTTCTTTTTATTGGAGAATACGTGTCTTGGCTTCAAAATATAGAAAATGAATTCAAACATCTAAAGAACATTGTAGAGGCACATTTGGTGCCTATCTTTCGCCCTGTGACATCTGATACAGGAAGTCAGTCAACAACAAAGCAGGAGACATAGGCTGAGATCAGGATGAGCAGTCTTGAATGTCCCAAGAAAAGTTTGGAATTTGTGCAACCAGCAATGGGACTTGGGACGCTATGGCCTGGCTTGAATAGAAGTGTAATATGTTTAAAAACTTGTTCTGGGGAGAGAAATATGAAGACAAAAATAGAAGTTTCTAGAATCAGGAAGTTGAGTCATTTACAAGTTAAGTTATAAAAGTCTAAATTAGGGACTGCTCTCTACTATCCCCCATGCTGGAGGGTCTTTCTCCTGTTCTCTTCCAGCTTAAATCTTCCTTAGCTCTCAAGCCTTCCTTCTCCATAAAGTCTTTCCTGACTCCTTCCCAGAATTTATCCTTCTTTCTCTGTGTATCTCTGGCCCAGATTGGTTTGTACCTCACCTCTACATGTTTGTCATTGAAGGCTGGCATCACCAACTTAATTACCAACTTTTTGCAGACAGGGTTGGTCTTAGTCATCTTTCTCTCTTCCCAGTGCCTAAAAGAGTTCCTCTCATAGAGGAGAGATGCTCAATGTGGACCTCAAATGGTTGTAGGAACTATTTATTATTCACTTTGAGATGCTGGATAAATGAAAACAAAGTGCAAGTAGATATTTTTGTTTGTTTGTTTGTGGGTTTTTGTTTTTTGTTTTTTGTTTTTTTTTTGCAAGTAGATTTAAATGACTTCAAAGTCGTATATTTTTTTCAGTTGAAATTGCACTACCTGACAAATCCCTCCAGCCTAGTGTGTGAGGCAGCACGAGGGTTTGAGAGCATGATCATAAGAGCATGAAACACACAGAATTTCTGAGCCCACAGAGTATGCCTCTTCTTAAGCTGTAGACTAGTCAGAGTGACACTCAATATTGGAAGAGTTTAATAATAAAGGAATTTTCCTTACAGAGGAGACAAGAGCTGTCTTGAAAAGTCCATTTGGAAAGTACCTCTTAGGACTACATTAAGCCTTTTGAAAGCATGAAAGGTATACCTTGCCTTTTTGAGTGAGAGCATTTCCACAGGCCTCGGTAGACATGAACTCTGTGATAATCATGTTTTCTCTTTAGAGTTGTATTATTACATGATTAAAAGCTATGCTTCAAGCACAGAAAACATTTAAAAATCAAATTTCAGATCCTTTACCTCTTTGGTTAGGTTTATTCTCAGGTATCTTATGGTTCTTGGTGCTATAGTAAGTGGAATCAATTTGAATAGCCAACTTTTGTATCAAGATGGACGGGACTGGAAGAGATTATGCTGAGTGAAATAAGTCAAGCAGAGAGAGTCAATTATCATATGGTTTCGCTTATTTGTGGAGCATAAGGAATAACATGGAGGACGTGGGGAGATGGAGAGGAAAAGGGAGTTGGGAGAAATTGGAGGGGGAGATGAACCATGAGAGACTGTGGACTCTGAGGAGCAAACTGAGGGTTTTGGAGGGGAGGGATTGGGTGAGCCTGGTGGCGGGTATTATGGAGGGCATGTATTGCTTGGAGCACTGGGTGTGGTACATAAGCAATGAATTCTGGAACACTGAAAAGAAATAAAATGACAACAACAAAATACTTTTTAAAAAATCAAATTTCATCCTTGTAGGATTTAGAGAATTGATAATAATCAATAAAGCAATCACCCTATAGAAAATAGGGTTCTGTGGTATTTGTCAAGGAGATGGCATGAAGGCTTATGGCCTTGGCAGCCTTCTTTCCCAGGCTCCTGCTAGATTCCGGCCTCTCTTCTGGTGGCAACTACCTTTGTGACAGTTCACATGTTGAGTCCAGAACAGAGGGAGAGAAGGGGGGAAAAGGCACTGAAGTGAGGGAGGGAGGAATAAAGGTCACCAAGATAGCAGCAGCTATTGACTGTTTTTCTCTAGGTGCCAGCTGGTGGGCCAGCACAGCAGCAGGAGGAGGGGCAGGAAGGGTAGGTCTAAGAGATGCAGAGAAAGGAAAACACCAAAGGATGGAGAGTATAGAAGTAAGGCCTATGAAGAAAGTAGGCAATATGGGGACTAGGGATAGAGGAGGTGGCTCAAGGGGGCATCAGGAAGGCTCTCATCCAAGAGTTGGTGTGGAATCAACTAACTAAAGTTAGTTTGTCAAACTCACTAAAGTTCCCTCATCTTGCTCCTTGTTGCAATGACTCCCCCCCTACCCCCGAGCTCCAGCCCCTGCTTCTGAAGTCAGCTGCATTCATTTTAGATCAGGAGCTCCTTTATTTTGGATAAGGAGTGCCATTCATTTGCCCCAGAGAAGGGAAAGCATAGAAAAGAACAAGGAAGTCATCTTTCTGCCTTTGAATGTTTAAGTACATGTTCTAAACTATAGCAGAGTCCATAACTTTGAGGGAAGAGTTTCTTTTATGACCTTGAACATAGGTTCTGGCCCAGACGATAGATTTTTTAAGAATATGGTAGAGAAAGACAGTCTAGGCAGCACGGTACAGAGCAACACGGAGGAAAAATGGAAACAAAAGAGGACCTTCTTCAGCCCTCAGACTCTCCTGCACACATAGAAGGGAGTTTGCTTTTCTCTTGGGAGTGTCAAAAGGGGTGGCAGAGAGGAGGGTCACTGGATCTGAAGGGGCCATCAGTTGGGATGAAGGGTACACAGAGTGTGTAAGGTGATCATCTGATGCCAGAGAGGGACTGAAGACTTTGAGCTATGACTGGAGGCCATATGGCATAATGGCCAAAGAGCAGATGGCACAAGCTACATCTCAGTGAACACCAAACCATGCTGAAGGCCAGTCACCCCTTCCCACGGCTAGAAGTCCCAGCCTTCCCCCAACTTAGAATATTCATGGAGGAAGGGGGACACGGTACCCAAATATACCAAGTTTGTAAAGTTAGAGAAAAATAAAATGTCTTAACATACCTGGATAACTTGGATTTTACCACTTTTAACTGATACATCATTAGAAAACTAGCTAAATTCTAAGATATCAGACCTATACTGAATGAGGTTAGTTGTATGTCTAAGTTCAGATTTCTAAGAGCATAAAAGGCAGAAGCGCTCTCTTAAAAGGCATTGGAATCTTCTCTCTCTCTCTTTTTCTTTTTTTGCATATTACAGCTGTGCTATCAAAAAAAAAAAAAAAAAAGGTATAGGTACCCACCCTTCACCCCAGGTAATCTTATTTAAAGCAATTTACTCCAATGTGTTGGATTATGACTCATTAGATAAGAACATTTTCTTTAGTTTCATGTAGATATTAGATGTCCATATGATCAAAGGTCAAGTCTCAAATGAAGGGAACATAGAGGTGATGCAATTATACTGACTTCAGAGCAGATGGCTGTTTTCTGGAGGGAAATGGTGCATAAAACACACAAACAATGAAATACTTGGGAAAGAAATTCTTCATGGCAGTCAGGACTATAAAATCAACACAAAGCAGCTAATTCACAGAGCTGGTGCAATATTGAAAAGCATTAAGGAAATCAGGGGGCACCTGCTGCCCTGATGAGGCATTGTGCCTGGACTTGGAGGAGGAGGGGCCTGGGATGGGGTACAGGTATGCATGTTTCGTATGCAAGACAAATGGACCTCAGTTCACAAACACAGTTGTAAACAAGGTATGTTAATTTTTCTCTTAAGTTCATAACAGTTGACCCTTCAACAACACAGTTTGAGCTGGATCCACTTATATGTAAACTTTGTTCAATACAGTGTTATAAATGCATTTTCTCTTATGATTTTCTTAACTTTTTTTTCTAGTGTAGTTTGTTGGAACAACACAGTGTAAGATACATATAACATACAAAATATGTTAATTAACTTTATGTTGTCAGTCAGGCTTCTGGTCAACTATAGGCTGTTGGTAGTTAAGTTTCTGGGGAGTAAAAATTATAGGCAGATTTTTGACATGCAGGGGTTAGCGTCCTTAACCCTTGTGCTATTCAAGGGTCAATGGTACTTAACCATGGACCTCTTCCTTCCAAGAAGCAGAAATAATCTCAATTATTTCGGGGTTCTTACCATTTCTCTGTGATTACCTCTAAGTTCAAGGCTTATATAATGCCTATGAATGAAGGTTACGGGTGTGGAGAGCATCTCACCTGAGTTGGCATCACTCTTCACTAGCGCAACTGCCCAGATGGGATGTGGACCCTTGTTGGTCACAGCCAAGTCCTCCCTTGGACCAAGCCATATCACAGTAACTTTGGGTCTGGCTCTGGGTCAACTATCTGTCAGGACCCTCTTGGGCACACAGGATAATCCTGATGCTTCTGTGCCATTCTGGGATTCTAGAAAACTTGGTAAGGCCATCCACAGCCATTTGTCACTGCCATGGCACTCTTGGGCACATAAGAAGCATTCTACTGCCCCAGCACTCCTCTCCACCATCTCTTCCATTTACAGTTTACTGTGAGGCTTTTTCAAATTCATCTGCCAAGACAGACTAGACAGCCAAACTTTAGGGCCTTGTCTCTACCTGGAAAAGAAAACACAAGTTTCCTCTGGAATGCTGTTCCCAAATCTGTCTTTCATTTCTGTCATGGAACGTTCTCAGTGCCCCATCCGAGGAAGGGATCAGGGCACAGACCCTTTTCCTCGAGAACTCCTCCCCACCTAAGCTGTCTGCTCCTCTCCAGGTTCCTTTGTCTTCCTGGTTGGTGGGAGCTGGTGTGGAGCACTTCAGCCTAGAGAATGGAGAGTGTGGATTGGGAAGGTTTCTTTGTTATTACTCATCATTACTCCCACACTGTTTACACCCCAGCAGTTCTTTCTGTTCTGTAGAAGCCAAGACGTTAAAAACTAAAAAGCTAATAATTGGCTCTTTTTGTGTTATTTGCTTTCTGCAGAGTCATCCGTTCCCTGAGGCAGTGGGAAAAGGATTGCAAGGTTAAAAGAGAGGTGAAAACCTATATAGCTATATATTCTATCCACATACATACTCTGCCTCCCCAACCTAGTCCTTGCTAAGTAAGGTCAGTCACTACCCATGATGCCCTGTGAAAAGAAATCAAACAATTTGGTGTAAGGATTTTCCAGCTGGATTAACTCCGGGGTCCGCTCTAGTAATCTTACCATAGATACTTTGGCTCATTTTCTGGTCTTATTCATTCTACTTGAAGAAGGCCCAGTTGGTGTACATGAGAGATTGCAACTCCATCAGAGGTCACCCTGAAATGAGTTCAGTTCTCCTGTCTCCTCCTACTTTGCTTCTTCTTTCCCTCTTTTCCCCCTGCCTCTCTACTTTTCTTACTTCCCTCCACTCTGACTGACTTTTCTCCCCAATGGTAGGTTCAAATGACATGACTCCAGGACCCCCACAAGAGACTATTGTTTGCCTCATTAATAAAGTGACTGTACATCCTGCTTGTGTCTTATATCCAGTTAGCACCAGCTTTCACAATATTATTCAGATTTGAATGATAAATTATATGATCACTCCAGTCATTAGAGACCAGCTCGTTCTCAAAAATATCTGACCTTATCTGAGAAGAACTGTTTCAATGTGATGAGGGTTTAAAGGACTACAAATATTTAGGGTATGCCAGAATCAGGCTTCACTATATGGCTAACAATACATAGAGGGAGATGGTTAAAGAGAAGCCTGCACTAAATCCCACTGGAGTCTACAGGTTAAGTCAGAGCAGAGGGCCTGGGTTATGGTGCTGAGGTGGGAGGGTCAGTTGTCAGCAGGCTCTGCCTTGGAGTCCTGCTTTGAAGCAGGTGGATCTAGCTGGGAGAATTGAGGCGTGGAGTTGGGATGGGTCAGGAGAAGATAAGGTTGAAGTGTCTTTCAGTCTGGAGCCTTGACAAATGTTAGGTCATCCAGGGATGGAGTTGGAACAGAAAGAAAGAGATCAAGAGAGATGCTGGCCAAGGGACTATGTCTTCCCAGCTGATCATGCTGGTAGCTTTAAATCAGACTTTGCTGTTCTTAAAAGGCCCACTCTTGTATGTTGGGTAAAATTTGAGAAGTTGTCTTTCATGAAAACAAGAACCCTTCATGTCGCTTAAATAATTTCTGGATAAGAACCACTTTCTAATCATCATAAATTATTATCTTTATAAAAGAGGAAGAATAACAACAAAAACACGTGCTCCCTTTGGCAGCACACATACTAAAATTGGAACAAAAACAGAAATATATATACAAAACTACATCTTTCATCAACACTTATGTACAATGATTACAATCAATGTCCCTTAGTTAAAAACCATACATTTGAACCAAAATTATAGCAAAAATCTGGAATCCTTACATACGTAGCAGATGTAACTTTCAGTTCATGTTTAGCATTAACTAATTGGGAGGTGGCAATATGGTAGGGTTCTAAGCACTGGAAACTTTGAAATTGGAATAAAAAATTTAGGAAATCCACAAAGTGAAGAATCAAAAATTTGCTATATATTAAGTTCGCTATTCTTTAGGTTAAAGGTTATATGTAGGAAAAAATAGTATTAAAGTCTCTGAGGAAATTTTCATAGGCATATAAAAAGCAGAGACTCAATTAGTATACGGGAGTTTGTTTTGTCTCGTGACACTATTTCCTCTCTTGGCCCATTGAAATATCTTTTGAACAAAAGAATAAAGAGTACTTGGTGCACATAGCCCCGCCACCAGCCGATGTTGTGGAAGTGACTAGTGCGGCTCTCTTGAGGTCTAATGAGGATTTGCCAAGACCCAAATGAAGACCGATAGTCAGGTGCCCAATTAGAGGCCATATGTCACCAAAAATAATCAATGCCTCCAAACCTGGCCAAAATATTGTTCTTTTTATAAGGAATTTTTTTAAAACACAAAGGTGATTCCAGCTAGATATGGAAAAGAAAAGAGAAAAGGAAAAAAAAAAAGAAAAACTATGGAATAGTTCTTAAACTTTGAGCTTAAAAATTTAGGTGATTGTAAGAATCACTGGGCCCTTGTCAAAAATGCATATTCCTAGAGCAAAAACACATGGAGGTTAGATAACATGCTACTAAGGAATGAATAGGTCAGCCAAGAAATCAAAGAAGGAATAAAAAATTACATGGAAACAAATGAAAATGAAAATACAATGATCCAAAATCTTTGCGATGCACAAAAAGCGGTTCTAAGAGGGAAGTTTTTAACAATACAGGCCTACCTCAAGAAGCAAGAAAAATCTCAAATAAGCAATCTAACCTTACACTTAAAGGAATAAGAAAAAGAAAAACAAACTCCAAACCAGCAGGAAGAAAATGATGACGATTAGAACAGAGATAAATGATATAGAACCCCAAAAAACAGTAGGACAGATCAAGGAAACCAGGAGCTGTTTCTTTGAAAGGATCCAAACATAAACTTCTAATCACACTTACAAAAATAAAGAGAAAGGACCCAAATAAATAAATAAATCAAAAATGAGAGAAGAGAAATAATAACACTACAGATACAAATAATTATGATAATATTATAAAAACAATACACCAACAAACTGGACTATCTAGAAGAAATGGATAAATTCCTAGAAACATATACCTACCAAAACTGAAGTAGGAAGAAATAGGAAATTTGAAGATTGATTATCAGCAAAAAAATTGAATCAATAATCAACTCCCAACAAACAAAAGTCCGGGACCAAATGGCTTCATAGGCAAATTATACCAAACATTTAAAGAAGAATTAATAATATTCTTCTCAAACTATTCAAAAAAATAGAAGAAGAAGGAAAACTTCCAAATTAATTCTATGAGGCCATCATTACCCTGATACTAAAACCAGATAAAGACACTACCAAAAAAAGAGAACCACAGACCAATATCTCTAAAACATGGATGTAAAAATCCTCAAAAATACCAGCAAAAACCCAACAATACATTAAAAAAATAATTCATCATGATCAAGTGGATTTATTCCCAGGAAGCAAGGGTGGTTCAATATTCTCAAATCAATTAATGTAATATATCACATCAGTAAGAGAAAGGATAAGAACCATATGATCATTTCAATAGATGCAGAAAAAGCATTTGACCACGTACAACATCCATATATGATAAAAAATAAAACGCTCAACAAAGTAGTTCTAGAGGGAACATAACTCAACATAATAAAGGCCATATATGAAAAATCCCCAGTAAAGACCATCCTCAATGGAGAAAAGCTAAGAGCTTTGCCACTAAGAACAAAACAGGGATGTCTACTCTCACTACCTTTATTCAAAATAGTACTGGAAGTCGTAGCCACAGCAGTCAGACAACAGAAAGAAATTAAGACACCCAATTGGTAAGGACAAAGTAAAACTTTAACTATTTGCAGATGACATGACACTATGTGTAGAAAACCCTAAAGATTCTACCAAAAGACGCTGAAACTGATAAATAAATTCAATAAAGTCAAAGGATACAAAATCAATGTAAGAAATCCATTGCATTTCTATACACTAAACTAAATTTAAACAGAAAGTTAAATTAAGAAAACAATCCCATTTACAGTTGCACCAAAAGTAATAAAACATCTAGGAACAAACTTAAGCAAAGAAGTGAAAAACCTATACTCTGAAAACTATAAAACATTGATGAAAGAAATTGAAGGTGACACAAAGAGATGGAAAGACATTCTATGCTCATGGATTAGAAGGACAAATATTGTTAAAATGTCTATATATCCAACCAAAGGAATGGGATAAGATATTTGCAAATGACATCTTGGATAAAATCTATAAAAAATTTAATCCAACTCAACGCCCCAAACCCAAATACTCCAGTTAAGAAATGGGCAGAAGACCTGAATAGACACCTTTCTGAAGAAAATATCCAGATGGCTAACAGACACATGAAAAGATGCTCAACATCACTCACCATCAGGGAAATATAAATCAAAACCACACCTGTCAGAACAGCTAAAATTAACAACTTGATAAACGAACATATGTTGGCAAAGATGCAGAGAAAGGGAAACACTTTTGCATTGTTGATAGGAATGCAAACTGGTACAAACACTCTGGAAAACAAAAAGTTAAAAATAGAGCTACCTTGCAACCCAGAAAAACACTGATTGGAAGGAGCACATGCACCCAAATGTTTATAGCAGCACTATCAACAGTAGCTAAGTTATAGAAAGAGCCCAAATGTCCAATGGAAAATATTTCATTAGAATATATTCCATTGAAATATTCAATGGAATATTACTCAGCAATCAAAATGAATGAAATGTTGCCATTTGCAACAATGTGGATGGAACTAGAGTGTATTATTATAAGCGAAATAAGTCAGAGAAATATAAGTATATGATTTCACTCATGTGGAATTTGGGAAACAAAACTGATGAACATAGGGGAAGGGAAAATAAAACAAGATAAAAACAGGGTGGGAGACAAACTGTAAGAGACTCTTAACTATAGAGAATGAACCAAGGATTGCTGGAGGGAAAGTGGGTAGGGAAATGGGCTAAATGGGTGATGGGTATTAAGGAGGGCACTTGTTGGGATGGGCACTGGGTGTTGTATGTAAGTGATGAATCACTGAGTTCTACTCCTGAAACCAATACTACACTATAAGTTAACTAATTTGAATTTAAATAAAACCCAACCAAACAGAAAATGTCTGTACTACCCAAAATATTTAATGCAATCTCTATCAAAATACCAACAGCATTTTTCACAGAACTAGAACAATCCTAAAATTTGTACGGAACCACAAAGACCCCTAATAGCCAAAGAAATCTTGAAAAAGAAAAGCAAAACTGTAGGTATCACCATTCCATATTTCGAGTAATATTACAGAGCTGTAGTAATCAAAATAGTATGGTACTGGTCAGAAAGAGTTATATAGATCAATGGAACAGAATAAAAAATTCAGAAAAGAACCCATAATTACATGGTCAATTAATTTTCAACAAAGGAGGAAAGACTATGCAATGGGGAAAAGATAGTCTCTTCGACAAATGGTGCTGGGAAAACTGGACAGCTGCATGCAAAAGCATGATCCTGGACCACTCTTACACCACACACAATAATAAAATAAAAATGGATTAAAAACCTACATGTGAGGCCTGAAACCATAGAAGTCCTAGAAGAGAACACGGACAGAAACT
Organism: Mustela nivalis; assembly: GCF_964662115.1. NCBI lineage: Eukaryota > Metazoa > Chordata > Mammalia > Carnivora > Mustelidae > Mustela > Mustela nivalis. The sequence goes on from NC_139025.1 coordinate 43,229,594, forward strand.
TCTCTGACATTGACTGTAGCCATGTTTTTCTGGATATGTCTCCTGAGGCAAGGGAAATAAAAACAAAAATGAACTATTGAAACTACATCAAAATAAAAAGCTTTTGCACAGCAAAGGAAACAATCAACAAAATAAAAAGACAGCCCACTGAATGGGAGAAAATATTAGCAAAAAACATATCTGATAAAGGGTTAGTATCCAAAATACATAAAGAGCTTATGTAAGATCATAAAACCAAATAAACCAATTTAAAAATGGACAGAACACACAAACAGACATTTCTCCAAAGAAGACCTATAGAAGGCCAACAGACACATGAAAAAAAGATGCTCAAAATCACTCATCATCAGTGACATGCAAATCAAAACTACAGTGAGGTATCACTTCAGACATGTCAGAATGGCTACTATCAAAAACACAAGAAACAAGTGTTGGCAAGGATATGGAGAAAAAGGAACCCCCCATGCATTGTTGGTGGAAAGGCAAACTGGTGCCATACTGTGGAAAACAGAATGGCGTTTCCTCTTACTGTTAAAAATAGGACTACCCTATACCAGTAATGGAACTTCAAGAACACATTCAGAATGTGTTACATACATGCACCCCTATGTTTGTTGCAGCATTATTTACAATAGCCAGGTTACGGGGTGGACCCAAGTGCCCATCAATGGATGAATGGATGTGGTCTATGTACCTAATGGAATATTAAGGAGGAATGAAATCTTGACATTTGCAGCATCATGCATGAAGCTAGAGAGTAGAATGCTAAATGAAGTGTCAAAGAGGGATAAGTACCATATGATTTCACACGTATATGGAATTTACGGGAAAAAAAAAGCAAAGGGAACAAAAGAGAGAGACAAACCAAGATTGGAGAACCAAGATATTGAGAACAAACTAATTATTACCAGGCAGGAGGTGAGTGGAGGGTGAGTGAAGCGGATGATGGGGACTAAGGAGCATGGAGTGATGTATAGAACTGTTGAACCACTGTATTGTATACATGAAGCTGATATAACTGTACTCTATGTTAACTGTACTGGAATTAAAATTAAAAACTTAATTTAAAAAGTAAAGGGAAAGTAATAAAATATGAAACTTTTCTTTTCTTCCATGGTTTTTTCTCCTGCCTGTCATTGTGTTTATTATTTGTTATTTAATGTTCTAAGGAGAGAAAAATTAAAAACTTAAATTATTATTATTATTTAGGATTTTATTTATTTATTTGAGAGACAGAGTGAGCAAGAGAGAGAGATTGTCCATGAGCAGAGGCAGAGGGAGAAACAGACTCCCCGCTGAGCAGGGTTTGATCCCTGGAACCTGGATCATGACCTGAGCCAAAGGGAGACGCTTACCTGACTGAGCCACCCAGGAGCCCTAAAAATGTAAATTATTTTTTAAAAAGCACATTCCTGAGTTCTGGTACTGAGATTCTGACTCAGTGGGTCTGTGGTAGGTCCCAGGAATCTGGATCTGATGCTGGCGTTGCAATGACTATGAAGATTGGGTATCAATGCAAACTCCTGTGGTGTGGGCCTGGAGGAGAGAGAGGGGCTGTTGAAACTTCAGGACTTACGAGCCAAGGCCACCATGACTGTGCCCTGCTGGACAACTGGGCAGTTGCCAAGGCCAAAGCTGCATTGTCTGCCTTAAAGAATTGATTGGTTTTGACTTCAATGAGCAGAAACAGTGGTATTGTCCACCCAGAGGTTTATCAGAGACGGAAAAGAAAAGCTCATGACCCCAAGTGTGGGGTATGAATACTCAGATAGCACCATTTACCCCAGAAGTGAGAAATCACTTGGACATGGACAAACATCAACAGGTTTAGTTGAAACTGAGCCCTTCCTTAAAGTTAGTCTTGCCTCCTTCTCCTACATTCTTCCCATGTAAGCCTAATTTATTATGTAGTTCCTCTAAGCCAGAGGCTATTATAGTTTAAAGATGAGTGGAAGATATCTTTGGGTGAGCAAAGAAAGCACTATTGTTAGATCCTACTTATTTTATAATTCTACGCATTAAGCGTAGGCAGCCAGAAACACAAATGATCTATTTTTTTTCTCTATTCTCTTCCAACAGAATTCACGTTAAAGCCAGAGCAATATTATCTTAAAAATTACCAAGTAGGGTGCCTGGGTGGCTCAGTCAGTTAATTGGCTGCCTTAGCCTTGGGTCACGGTCCCAGGGTCCTGGGATTGAGTCCTACATCGGGCTCCCTGCTCAGTGGAGAGCCTGCTCCTCCCTCTCTCTGCCTGCTGCTCCGCCTACTTGTGCTCTCTATCTCCCTGTCAGATAAATAAATAAAATCGAAAAAAAAATTACCAAGTAGTGAGCACAAGTGACAGGCAAGGTGAAGTGACGTGAAGTGCCCCACCAACACGTACACAGGCCACATGGCACCAATACAACACAACACATCACACCCCTTCACACTACCCGATGTATCTTTAAAAAATATAGATTTTTTTTTTCTCTCACACACATTTTCTTGTTCTCTCACTCCCAACTTTGATATGGAGTCCCCTATTTTATTTGTCAGAATCTTAAGGATCTTGCCACAGATGACCAGCTTTAATCCTATGAGATGCCACTACTACAGGAACTCGTGTAAGGGAAGTTCTCCACACAGATAAAGAGAAGCAAGCTGTGGATTCATGAGCCCCATTCTGCAGATGGTCTTTGTGGACTTCATGAAAGGAGGTTCAGGCTGAGAATCTTGAGATACACAAATTGGCTAAACAAACATCAATTTGTCTACTAAGTGCCCCTGAATTACAAGTGAGTAAAATCAAGTTGTCTTGAGATCAGAGTTATTTGGCTTTCAACTTGGCCAGCAGTACCATCAAATATTGATCTGTTAATTTATGATGGTTTAGAACAAGACTTTGATGGAAGCTACTAGAGTCTTGACCAGAAAATCAATAAGTCTTTTATAAAACAGCCTTACCCATGTATTATACATACGCTCATTGGCAAGACTTCATCTGGGGCATTTCTCAGTTGGGTGTGAATTCACCGACTATTCAAAATATTGAAAACATCCTATTAAACCCAGATCATTTAAATTTCTAATTATCTGACCATTCTACATTACCTCGATACTGAGGACTCAGTATTCTGTGATTCTCTAATTGTGATAATAAAAAGTGTGAATCATTTTCATATGTCCCTTTTTCTGGGAAATGAATCAGAGACTCTTACTCCAGTACTTGTGTTCAAAGTGTATTTCAAAGCTGGAGTAATTGAAAACATTTCTTTGTATGGAAGATCCAAAGAATATGGTCTTATGCAAGAGCAGAAACATCGGTGAGCCCCATGGAGCAGGGGATGGAGGGAGCACAGCGGTTCAAAACCGGGAAAGACAGGACCCTGTTAAGTGAAATGCTCTCTGTGCCCCTGCGATTGAGTGTTTTCTCTCTTAACCTTTCCTTCCCCTTCCCAAGTTGGACTTTTCTTTTACCCGTCAGACTTCCTGTCTCCTTGTTGAGAGACAGTCTTCCCCAAGGTCTAGTTTTCTCTAAACAAACAGTCCTGAAAGATCGACTTCCATCATTACCATATTTTGGATGGAAGCCCATCTCGTTGAGTTGAGGACACTTGCAAGTTGAAGTAGTATTTGTATGAAAACGAGCAAAAGGCCTCCTTGGACATCTCCAGGCTCAGGCCCAACATGACCTTAACTGTTCCCTGCTCAGTCCAGCCTGCACATCATCCTTTTCCAAAAACCACGGATCTTTAAAAAAAATCTTTCCAGATCCATCAGGAAAAGACAGCGCATGTTTTTAACAAATATCTGAATAACAAACATGTGATCTCATCAGTAAAGAAGAGCAAATTCAAACAAAATTAAGATGTTCTGTGCGAGCGAATTAATACAGGAAAGGTTCTTAATGATTATATCCCTGGTGTTCCAGTTAGAATGCTTTTAGGCTGCCGTAACAGAACAGAGCAAATCAGACTTCTTAAACAATATGCATAATATATTATTTCACTTGAAAAGCAGTCTCAGAAAAGAGTGTCTCCTAGGTGGGCTCTTTTGGGGATTCAACAACACCATCAAGTTCCCATCTTTCACTGGTTTTGTCTTCAGGCTGGCGTGGTTCCAAGTGTTACACGTAGACTTTACAATGTTCACTGAGAGAAGGGAGACTGTTTCTTTCTTGTCTCTTTTTAAGAATGAAAACAAATTACCCGGTAAACCTCACATCTCATCTTATTAGCCAGGACTGGGTCACATGCCCACCTCTAAGCCAATCACAGGCAAAAGAAATGAGATTACCAAACCTGGTTTAGTCTCATCCAGATTTAGTCCTGCAGGAAGCAGGGACATCCCCAAAACCCAAGGCTCTATCAACAGGGAGAAGGGAAAATAATGGCTCTTGGGTAGGCACCCTGTGCTCTGCTCTAGCTGCCAAGGGTATAATGAGGGAGGCCATACCCGTGGCTGGTAGGAGTTCTGGAAGGTATTTGGCACTATGTATCAAGATGCTTGAAAGTCTCCATTTTCTTTGACATAGTAATTCTGCTTCTAGGACCAAAGCCCATAGAAAGTATACCTAAACACACATAATGCTTTATGCTCAAAGATGTTCACTATAGCAGCCACTATAATAGGAAAAAAAAAAAAGAGTTTAGGGCCCAATAATGGAGAAACAGTCATGTAATTACATTACATCCTTTTGATGCACTACTTGCAAGCATTTAAAAATGCCGTTTACAATGAGCTTTGAAGAACATGGGGAGATGGTCATATTATAGAGTTAAATGAGAAAGGCAGAATGTCAAATTATAACTCTGTCCATGTAACATATTAACAGCAACTCCCCTCAACAAGTACTGTGAGCTAAGAACATACACACTATCTCTAATCCTTTCAACAACCCTGAAATGTAGGTTTTCTTGGGTCCAGTTTGCAAATGAGGCAATCAAGGCTCAGAGACATTTAGTACAATTCCCAGAGTCACTCAGCTAGGAAAAGGCAGAGCAGAGATTGGAGTCTAGGCCTCCCTGGCTGCTTGAATGGCAGCCACACAATTCAGGAGTCACCCCTTTGTTCTGTTCTCCCTTCTCCACATGGGTGGATGGAATATTCACGAGTTTAGCTACAAGAATGAGCCATGCTTCAGGGGTATAAATAAACACACAAATATTTAGTGAAGTGGAATTGAATAAGGACAATGGGAAATTGGGGAATTTGGGAGGGGGGCAGACAGAGAGGAACAGAGGAGAACGAGGAAAGAGGGGTAATTGCGGTGATTGTACTAAGAATTGAGAAGCAACTGTTCCCAGACCAACCAGAATTCTTCAATTTCCTTTTTAGCTGGACTTGTTCTCCAGGTGCCTCATTCAGGCCTTACAGCCATGGACGGTCCACACCAATTCATCCAGAGCCCCTTTCAAGCCCCACAGGCTTCTCTAGATGTTGGATCCTAGTCTAATTCATATGCTAATCAGAAATCTCTTCGACCATGGCTGGCTAGATCAGGAGGAGTCGGTGCACCATGGGATCATGGGGCTAAGGGGAGGGAATGGCGAAGCTGTGAAATACAATGTATGTGCTCCCCAATGTATGTGGGGAGTACATACATTGGTGATTACACGTTATATCCCTTAGAACAACACTCACAGCCCCAAGCTGGGGGTATATGTGCACCTAATAAATGGAAATTATTAAATTAAGGAGAAAAAAAAAGAAAGCCAATCCTCTGGACATCTGCTTCTGTTGTTTTTCACATCCGTGCTAGCTCTACTAACCCGTATCTACATTGGAGCCCTGTTACACACATTGGTCTAAGACACAATCTGTTGCTGCAAAATTGATCAAAATATAGATAAGCTTTGTTTTAGTTTTTAGTTTTATAGTGACCAGGAGGACCCCCACACAGGCCTCAGGGCTGCATTCTCATGACCATCTCCATCTTGGAGTCGAAAGCCCAGCTGTCACGGTGCGAGGGTTACAGAACGATCAGCATCTCCAGGTCCCCTGGCTCCCTTGTTTGTTTGAGAGATGCAAGAATAAAACAACCATGCAAGAATAATGAGCATCATATCTGATTTCAGAAAGCCCATTAAAATAACAAATCAGAAATGTCTTCAATAAAAATCACTGGAGATAAGAATCATTCAAAGATTCATTGTTCCTTCTTTTGGAGGGAACAATGCATACAGTTGTGGATATTTTTAACGCTGAGATTTTAAAAGCCAATTTTCTCTCTCATTTAATATTTTCAGGTTTACTTACTATGTCTGGTATTTCCTATCTAAAAATGCATTAAAGATGGCAAGACAGGAAATCCTTGTGTGGCAAAATTATCCTCCTGGAACTTTTTACATGATATATCTGTGTAGATTTCCCCAGGCGACCCTGAGCAGGCAGTGTGCCACTCTGATCACCTGAGTCCTGTGCCTGAGAGCACTTTATCTCCAAAGCCCTTAATCATCAACCCAGACATCACGAAAAACAGTACAACAGTTTGAGGGCTTCCTTTTGCAAGCCCAAAGGAAAGATCTTTGGAGCTTAGGAAAGTAAGATTATTTCTAGGCTCCAAACTTTAGAGATGTCCCTTTTCCTATGGTTAAGAGGAACCCTGGAGAAAGTATGGCCATGACAAAGATGTGGGCCCAAGGACTTGTTGAGTAATGTGGTAACAAGAAGACCTGGACAAGTAAGGACAAACCAGGTTTGAGGAACTTGCCAACATGTTGTTGCCAAAGGGGAGCCCAGCTTTACCTTCAGAGATCTAAGCTGGGCATCCATAGGGCCAGGAACATGAGACAAGGCTAATAGGTCAAGAGTCCTGGTGTAAGTGCAGTAATGGGGCAGGAGAGATGGGAAAAGGTAAGAATAAGTCCCAAGAGTTCAGGGTTCGGTTCTTCAAAGCTCTTCCTTGTCATATGTCAGCTACGAGGAATGTGAGTCGGTCCTACTGATCTAAAAATCTTGTCTTCTGGGAAGAGACGTTTAAAACCAAATGTCCAAGTGCTGGATATTCAGCACAGATGATGTTCCAGAGAAGATTGAAATTGGCTACTCTCATCTAGAAGTTGTCATACTTATCCTTATGCTTTTGGTCTTCCTGATAGAACTCTGAAATGGAAATGTGTAGGTAACAGAACGTAACAGTCAGCAGTATGTTTAGGGCTTAAGATGAGTAAATATTCTGCCAATTCTGGCTAATGTAAACCACGACCATCGGTGACATTTTTCATATTTCCACTTCAGAGAGGTGTGCTACTGTAAATGTCTGCCATTCCTGATAGGTCATCAGCTGTGAGGTAAATGGAGTTGACAGGTGTGGAAACTGAGAGCCAGGGCCATTCTTCAAAGGATAGAGGTCAGAGGGCATCCCCCTTTCCCCGTGTTTCTGTCCCAGTGTGTGGGATCTGTGGAAAGAAACAATGAGGGCTGCCCCAACAACCCACAGGGTTAAGAGACACATACAGAGAAAGGGAGAAAGTTTGGGAGGCTGGGAGGCAAGGTTTTACTACCCACCACAGGAGTGATCCCTGACTTCCATTTTCCTTGCTCTGCCCGACAGAAACCTACCATTGCTGTCACAATTTCCTTCTATTGACTCTTGCCCCTGAATAGAGTTTATCTTTGCCAGGCAAGTTCTTCTGGCATTTTTGATGTTGCATTGGAATGGTAGGAAAAGCCTAGAAAGGTAGGAGGATTGTAAGGACTAGCAAGAAGTGTAGTAACTATATACAATAAGGAGCAGGAGAAGTGACAAAGAGGAGAGACCATGAAAGTTTCATGGGTGAAGGTGGAAATGAAGATAGTGTATCTGATTTGGCTTTGTTGGTGAGGTCCTGGGCAGCTGAAAAGTTCCTAAGAGTCTGGAGTGCTACACAATTGGGAAAATGAGGAAGGAGTGGGCCTGAGCTTATCACTTGGGTCCCCTTTGATTTCCTTTAGAAGATTCAAGTAAACAATAAAATTCCTTCTTGGGTAGAGCTTCTTTAAAAGTGGCCTTTCTCTGAGAGTGGACCACACGGTCAGAGCTTCATGAAGGCTACGAATCCATAACTGGGAGACCTAGTCATGGTTTGCTATTGACAAATTGATCTTAGCCAAGTCACTGGAATCTCTGAGCCATAGTTTTTTCATTTGTAAAATGGAGGAGGTAGATAGGATCAACATTTCTACATTAAGTTCTATAAAAATTATGGGGAAAAAAGTATTTTAAATATGTTTTGGAGACAAGGAGTTAAACATATTTAGAATAGTTAGCTACCTCAAGAGCCTCTAAAAAACTTTGAAATTTAGCCGTTGACATGGGGATTTCCATTAATGTTCTCCAAATTTGTTTGATTGCTGTTAAGGGCTGAATTGTGTCCCTTGCCAAATTCATATGGTTGAAGTCCTAACACCAGATACCTCAGAATGTGACTGGATATAGAGACAGGGTCTTTAAAGATTTTAATTTAAAAGGAGGTCTCCAGAGAGGGAGACCTAATATGACTGGTATCTTCCTAAGAAGAGGCAGCTGGAACACGGGCACCATGCAGAGGGAAGACGATGTGAGGACATAGGGAAAGATGGCTGTCTGCAGGTCAACAAGTGAGGCCTCAGAAGGATCAACTGTGCTGACCACTCAGTCTCCAGACTTCTTGTCTCTAGAACTGTTAGAAAATAACTTTTTATTGTTTAAGCCACCCAGTATGTGGGACTTGTTATGGCGGCCCTAGAGAACTAATAACAATTATGGAACTCTGTCTCCGTAACATTCTCTTCTCAGAGTTTCTCAGATTACACTTTGGGCAAATGCTGAACGAGGTGTTCTTTAACATTTTTTCCACTCTACAATGCCATGATTTTATGAAAAATCATGTCAATCAATATAAAACACAATAGAATTGATTAGTTAAGAAAATATCTATCCTGGGAAGTCAGAAAAGTTAGAGCTTGGTGTCACCTGGGTTATTTGTTAGGTTCATGAAAAAGATGGCAGAAAAGAGGGCCTGAAGGAGGGCAGGGGGGGCTACAGGGGACTCTGGTAGGATTCGGTAGTTCTCCCAGAGATGTCTGATTCACTTGCCTTTGAAGTGGCCAAGATGCTCATGTGTATTTTGGTTTTTAATCCTAGAGTGAGCTCTAAGGATGTGTATATCTTCTTGGAATGGTGGCTGTCAGGTGAAGGAGGCCTTTATCTTATTGTCTCAGGAGTTCTGCCACCAGTACCTTTATCCACAGAAGAACACAAGGTGAGCCCTGAGTGGGACATCATTTGAGGTAGTGCTAAAGCAGCAGAGAGGGTTGTGTGTGAGAGAGAGACCTATGAATTCCCACACTTTTTTAAAAAGATTTTATTTATTTATTCGACAGACAGAGATCACAAGTAGGCAGAGAGGCAGGCAGAGAGAGAGAGAGAGAGAGAGAGAGGAGGAAGTAGGCTCCCTGCTGAGCAGAGAGCCTGATGTGGGGCTCAATCCCAGGACCCTGGGATCATGACCTGAGCCGAAGGCAGAGGCTTTAACCCACTGAGCCACCCAGGCACCCTGAATTCCCACACCTTATCTCTGTAGACAGCGTGGGTGCTATCTTCATGCTTCCTACCACAGAACTCTACCACAGAAACTGGAGACCCAGCAATGCTGTAATTTCTAGAATCCCAATCCAACCCTTCCTAGGATGACCAGTAAAAACGGACTGTAGTGACATTTATTTCCTGAGGGACACCACAGCTTGGATATTGGCAGATTGAGACAGCCCGAGTTAGACAAGAAAACAAAAACACATCAACATGGAGGTTGACATGTCATGCTTTATGCACTGCCTCCTGGGGTTTCTTTCTCTTTTCAGGGGTTAGTTCGAGGCCATTCCACCAGAAAAGATAAGCCAGGTCCCGGATGGCTGTCATGGAGCAGTTTTCACTTACTAAAATACTTCTTATCAGAAGTAATTTTTTTTTTTTTAAAGCATGTACTCTAGTTTCTCAGTTGTAAAATCTGGCCAGATAACGAGACACAATTACTCTCTTCATTGGCTCTGTGGAAAGATCTCGTTTCAAGCAGGCTGAGGGGCTCACTGAGCCTAACAGCACATCAGATGCTGTACCACCCTCAGACGGTGCCCCGCAAACACACGCCCTTAGAAAAGGACAGCAATTCTATAACAACAGAAAACAGCCCCTGACGAGCCAAGCCCTGTGGCCGAGACTCACCCAACCAGATTGCACGGCTATTTTTATCCTCCTCGCTGAGCGTATTGACGGAATGCGGAATTACTTTTGTGATTAAACGTGGCCAAAAACCTTGCAAGTGTTAATCTCTGGAAATCTGTTACAAATTGGATGGCAAGCACCAGCAAACTGCTATTTTTTAAGTCTAAAAATAATTCTTGGTGCTCTTGTGTGTAAGTAATGTAGCAGGAAGAAAAGAAATTGTATTTAACCGGCTGGAGTGGTTTGGGTTTTAGCAGCCAATGTCCTCGGTTCCCCACTAGAACAGGGGGTGCGATTCTCTGAAAAATGGAGGGAGAGTCAGGCATGGAGCGGCTGGCCGCAGGCCCTGGCAATGCTTTGCTTTTACAAATTCTGCATGACTCTGGAACCTGAAATACTTCGAATCTCCGTTTTGGAGAGTTTCTGTGATTGTGGTGGGAGTAGAGGGAGATGCGTGCAAAACTGTGGTAGAGGGTTCACTGACCCAGTGGCACGGCTGGAACTAGGAGTGAACGCCTTGGTAAAGTCAGCTCTGGCCCCATTTCTTCTCACTGTGTCCCTTTGGAAACCAGGGCCTTTCCATTCTGTCATGGAAAAGGGTAGAGTTTCCCATTAGGTTCCATGTGGTGTGGCTGGTGCCAAGCCAGCTGAGGCATAGTTGTCCTGGGATGCAAGTGGGAAAGCACAATCCTTCAACCATCCACATGTAGGCACTTTTAAACACTTCTCAGAACACTCACACCAGGGTGTGGTCCCAGATTGACTCCCCAGGCTCCTCCAAGGAGCCCAGCCACGCATTGGCAGTTTCCTTTCTGCTTGGGTTAAGATCCTAGACCCTGACATGGCCATTGATGATCTTCCTTTCTTAGCCATACCTACTTTGCCTCGACCATATTCCTGGGTCTCTGTTCTATTTCTCCAGCATCCTCCGTTCTGGAACTGCATTAGCCTCCTTGAATTACACCTGAAAGCCTGCCTAACCTTTGTCAGCTTTCTCCACCTGGAGTTGGGCCCTGTCTTCTCCATCTTCCACCAGGGATCCTGCTTCATTCTGGATTGACTCTCTTGGGCCCTAAGGAGGAGGACCTCCACTGCCTCGAGGCTTTTGTTACCAGGCCTGATCTATCAGGTCTTACCTCCAGGAAAGCAGTATCTTTCCAGGGTAGCATGGTGATAAAAGCATGGACTTTACAGTCATCCTGCCTTTCCTGTATTAAATGTGTCTCACAGCTTCCAACTAGTTGACAAGGGCAAGCTTTTCTTTAGAGTTCCAGCTAATGAATGCATGAAGAATGGTGGAATTAGAAAATTACCATTTTGGAACACCCAGTGAAACAATTGGCCTGTTCTAGACAGTGATGAATGACTGCTCAAAGCATTAGGTAAAATCTTGATGGGGAATTTTATAATGGATGAATCAAGTTGACCATACCTGATTTGACTGATCAATCTTAAAGGCATTGATGGAAAGACAGGCAGACGTTATGAGCTTTCCCATGTAATTTGATGGGAAGTTGTTGACCTACTTATGAGGTATCCTTATATATTTATCTTATATATTATAGAAAAAAATGAATTTGAATCTAATCAGGACTTTATATGTAAACACAAAATTATGGGGAATACAAAAATATGTTAAATGACATCACATGGACACATTACCCAAATTTAAATTGTGAGATCTTACCACAGGGTGAATGACCCAGCTTCTTAAAATAAAAAGGTGGTTAATAGTTGTAGAGTTAAAAAGACTTAAGAGCATGTTAACTAAATGGAACATATGCGTGAAAATGCTTCATAAATGACCACATCATTAAACATTTCACATTATTACTATGACTATTCTCCCATATCTCAGTTCCAGAACTTCAAGTCTGGGAAATCTATCATTAAAATAAGCTTTGAAAATTATATACTTTATTTCCTGAGGCTTTTGTCTAGAATATTTGAAAAATCTTAAACATATGAAGAAATCACAGCTTCCAAATGCGCAAGGAGAAGTTAGGGCAAACAAGTAATGTACACTTAGCCTACATCATGAAGCAATGGCAAAACTGAAAGTCTTACCAGTTCGTAAGATCTAAACCTTCACACTTTTTAAGAACCCTCTGATCACAGAAAGATTTGGCATGACCACGTATACACACCCATATGTATTCACTTTAAACAGTATGACAGTGTTGAACGTATATATGTACACACATATGTTGACAAAATTTACTAACATATGTTCAGATATGCATATACCTTTGAGCCCTGAGTAGATAATAAACCTTTTTATTTTTCTTTCTCCCAAGTAAAATCTTACATAGTAAAACATTGGCTATGGGATACTCCCAGGAAATAAATTCATCTGGATACGTAAAGAGTCCCAAATAAATCAAGATGTTATGACCTCGGGGCACCTGGGTGGCTCAGTGGGTTAAGCCTCTGCCTTCGGCTCAGGTCATGATCCCAGGGTCCTGGGATCGAGCCCAACATCAGGCCTCTGCTCAGCAGGGAGCCTGCTTCCTCCTCTCTCTCTCTGCCTGCCTCTCTGCCTACTTGTGATCTCTGCCTGTCAAATAAATAAAAATAAAATCTTTAAAAAAAAAAAAAAAGATGTTATGACCTCGATCACTGATTTTAGTTTCTGTCTTTCCGGATGGTAACCTTCTAAAAATGTGCTTCGCTCTTCCTTGTATTGTAAAGAGAGAATTCCAAACACTTCCTTGGTACCTTGGAGCTGTCCTTCTAAACATGATTACGCTAGAATAAAATATATGTCCTTGGAGTTCATTCAAGGAATTTGAGGTGCTGGCTGTTTTCCAGTGTGTGAAATGACCTCAGCCCGTTGTGCACTTTGAATTCTTATTTCTACATTTTATAGTGTTTATTTCTAGTTCTGTAATAACTAAAGTTGTTACCCGGCCGTCCCTTGTATCAGTGGTTGCTACCTGGCCGTCCCTTGCAATTGCTGTCTCCAGTCCATTTTATAACCAGATAATCAAGCTTACTGATTTGTGGGCAAAGCAATAGTGAAGAGGTTCTGCTGAGCACCTAAGAGATCCACTTGTAGGTAAAGTGCATGACCTTGAGAGCCTGGACTGGGTGAACATTACTTTGCTGCTGAGGCCTTTTTTTGTTGTTGCCTGTCAGGTCCTTAGCTGTGTTTCATAGGAGTGAAAGAGTCTGCCAAGAAAAATGCTCAGAAACACAAGATAAAAATGTATCCTTGGAGTGTACTTGCGTTGGAGGTTTCCATTAATTCCTTTTCAGGAAAACACAACAATTCCCAGGGAAAAGTGCATATTGCTTTTTCTTGAGTCCACAATGAACCTCTATAACACTATTATTCTGAGACCCCAAATCTGGATTTTAAAAGACACCTTTTTAAGTGAAAACAGGCTTAATATCTTTCTTAGATCTTATTTGAATACATTCACTGTACTTATCAGACCCCTGAGCAATGGAAGTTTACAACAATGGTATTTTGGGCTCCTCCACATACAAGTACCTGGCAGTGATATGAGCATTTCATATTCTTGAGTGGTTTTCCAATTAAAGAGAATTTTCTTGGTCCAACTGGAGTGATGCTTAGGTATAGTTGGGTAGGCCTGTGAAATTGGTTTTTATGAAGTACCTGGGTGAAGTGTATTATTCTAGCTCTCCTCCTCTGCAAGAATCCCTCTCTCCCTCCTTCCTCCATTGTATGAATCAACATAGGTCCCCAATATGATACCACATGGTGTCCCCTCTCCCAAACACTTTCCATTAGATCTTGGATGCCCTCAGTCCATCCAGACTAGATAAATAGTTTAAGTGCTTGGAAATAACAACCAGAACTCTTCAGGTGCCTTCCATAATACCCATTAGTGATTTCTATTACATCAGACTTTAGTGCACATCTCAATTACAATGGATTTACCTTGCTCCTTGCAATCTAAAGTGGAATGTCTGTGATTTTAGTGTGTGCACAGAGTGATGGAAGCATGGCTTAAGAGCACCAGCTAGGTAATCCCTAGGCTTTTCTGAGCTCAGCAGAGCAAATGTACACAGAATCATGAGTGCATTACCGCAGAAACAAAGCATTTCCATCTAAAATGAGGTACCCATTAGCAAAAACTTCCAGTACTCTCTCTTCTCCACAAGACTGAAAAATCACAGGAGGGAGCTGAGCTGATTTGATAAGACCGAAATTCCTTTTATTTATGGTAAATAACCTAACTGCTATTCGTATTTGAGTCAAACAAATGTATAATAGCCACCATTCACAAGAATGGTGCAATACGGTGTAGCAAGAATAGTAGTACAGTGTTCCTGACCTGGGTAAGGAGAAATTCTCGAAACATATCTTCTTCTTCATTGGCTTGCCTCAGGGATATTCTGCTTTTACTCACATTGGAATAAAGTTATTAGGGAGGGTGGGTTATGGAAATAGGAAAATGTCAGAAGGTTCCTGTTTTCAGAATCAAGAGCATTCCTATTACTTCAATTTTCAGAAGAATTTGCAGGCTCCCACCTACCTGACTGCATATTTTCATGATCACACTTAACTAAATTTACTTTTTTGAGATCTATAGAAAACTCAGAGCTGATAGGATGATTTGAGGAATCTGAGTTACCTCATTCAGAGTACCTTGGTTAATGAGATCAAGGCAAAAGTTTGACCTTGGTAAAACCAGTGACGATAGTTCTGACCCATTCATCTTGAAAGCGTATATTCTATTGTGGGTGGACCAATCTTAGGAGTATCCTTGTTTGTAAGAACTGAATAGTCTGAATTAGTTTGGGCCAATTTCAGATGGAGAACAAGAGACAATCAAATGTAGTGGTTAAGCCCATAGGCCTTGGGGTCTGATACACGTAGGTTCAAATTCAGCTCTACCACCTAATAGTTGGGTGACTTTTGGTATAGCACTTAATTTGTGTGAGCCTCATTTGCTTCCTTTATAAAATGGAAATGATAATAGTGCATATGAATTTAATGCAGAAAGACATCCCAGGTATTTTAAGCAGAAATAGATCTAATATAGGGAGATAGTGCTCACAAAATCATAGATTGGACTGGTGTAGCAGGAGTCTGGGGAGACACCAATGGACCATAGACTTCAAGGGCAGACCACCCCTGCTGAAGTCCAGAGGCCATGAGAATGTGCAGCCACTGATGATTTTCTTCCCCATAATGCTGGTGACCAGACACTGAAATGTGGAATTCTCTGTAGCAAACCTATCCATCTGACTTTAGCTGACAACACCAACAATAGGAGGGAAATAGTTACCACCTGACTTCCACTGTCCAAATCTTGGGCCATTGCATCTCACAGATAAAAGTTTTCTTGCTTCCAGAACTCTAGTTTCAGGGGAATCTGAGAAATGTAGTTTTAGACTTTCTAAACCAACAATATAGAAGAGTATATAGAAAGAGATGTGAGTGACATTTAATGACAATGGGGCAACCCAGTACACTTAAGTTGTTATAAGAATTATATGAGTTGATACAGACAAAGCACTTAGTACAGTGCTTGGAACTCAGAAAGCCCTCAGTATTTATATGGATATTTATATTTACATTGTTATAATTGAAATTCAGGCAACCCCTGAGCACAAAATGGCCCTTATAACATAGTTTTTCCTCACTGGCAGGATCTCTCCCTTCTTAGACAACTTTTCCAACATCAGTTCCTAGATGTTCAAGGCCCTATCTCAAAGCCATCTCATTTTTTTCGTGGCCCTGGCCTTCCCCAAGCTTTTCTCAATTCCCAGTTCCTCCACTCCTTTTACTCCATAACATATGCTCTCCTGGCAAAGTTTATTTTCTTGTCCTTTACCAAAGGGTACAAATTATTACTAATGAATCAAATAAGCACTGTGCCTTTTGAAAATTCCAATTAGTATGGTTGTAGTGTTGAGAGAATTTTGCATCCATAAAACAAGAATATGTTGCTATTGCAAAGGAATAATGACAGAACAAGAAATATTCTTATAAATGTAAAATATTATTACTAAAATAAAATGACTTATTGGAAAGTTTGGAAGGATATAATCTAGAACACAGTCATTATACAGAGAAATGCAAGAGGTGAGAATCAACAGTCAATGTGGCATATTAGTGTAGGAACTCCAACATTCCTCTAAGAAGACGTTAAGAAAGATATAACAGAAAACTAGGGGCTAATTATTTTTCAACATGATACAAGAAAACTCCCCTGAGTTTAAGGTTTTAGAGAGTCTCAAGCCATCAGAAACACTACCATCTTGGACTGATCGAGAGAGAGGACGGAATGAAAGTTGTCAGACTCCCACACTTTAACCTTCAGAACCTTGTGAATTTGTTTTATGATATTAGTATTTCTTTGATAACCCGCTGAATGCCTGTTTTCTATTTTTTACTTTTAAACTTAAATAAGACTGTTTAGATGAACCCAATAGTGTGAGTTTTATTGCCAGGACCCTGAGAGACACCTACCTTGTTCAGGGATTACACTGAAGGAGGAATAACCCCCCTGAGACTGATAAAGGCATTCTGCCACTTTGCAGTCTGCTCATTAATCAGTGGTGCCTGCCCCACAGCTCACTGTTTTCTCAAGTTGGAGGAAACGGCTCCCATCCACCTCCATCCAAGTAAAACCAGCTCTTGCCTTCAACCTTGGATGGCCTGATTTGTAAGTGATTTCCGTCTTTGTAGATCTTCCAAAGGTAGACTTATCCTTTTAGCTTTAATGTCTCCCTTCAAACAAGTATTGCAAAGACTAGACTGAGTGATATCTGAGAGAAAGCATCCTGCACCTCAGTTGACTATGAACTTGTGTCCCATCACAGGATTAAGGCACTTTGAGCCCTCTACTGAACTGTGAGTTTCCTGCTAACAGGGCCGCTTAATTAACCTGCACTTACCCCAACCCTCAACTTCAAGAAGAATAAATTAAGCCCCAGAGATGTTGGATGAGTATCCAAAATGCCTAGCAAATTTCCAAACAAATAAGAATAAAGCCAGCCATGCTGACTCCCAGGTCCATATTCATCTTCATGCCTGTCCCTTTTCTTTTTTTTTTTTTCCCAAGATTTTTAAATTTTATTATTTATTTTACAGACAGAGACCACAAGCAGGCACAGAGGTAGGCAGAGAGAGGAAGGGAAGCAGGCTCCCTGCTGAGCAGAGACCCCTATGCGGGGCTCGATCCCAGGACCCTGAGATCATGACCTGAGCTGAAGACAGAAGTTTTAACCCACTGAGTCACCCAGGCGCCCCATGCCTGTCCCTTTTCAAGGCCAGTCAGGAGTTGCAGCTCTCCGGGAAGCCTAGGTGCTAGATGTTTAGCCACCCGAACCTCATACTGACTGCATCCTGCAGTGAGGGCTTCACCTTTAGGCGAGCTTCATCCTTAAATAATTTGTTTGAAATCAAAACAATCTAGGGTTACTTTGGGAGAGACTGAGATCCAGAATTATAGTACTGATGGCCTGACACCACTTGCTCAGCATGGCACACTGGCTAAGGACTTAGCTTCTGGAAAGCCAGCCCTGAGTTTAGATTCTTGCCTGCCATGTTCAAGCCCTGAGATTGGAGGGGAGTCACATAGCTTCTCTGAGCTTCATTTTGGCCATCTGTATAGGTAAGTGTGTGCGGGGGTGACTATTAATAGCATCCATTTCATGAATTTATAATGAGGATTAAATGGAATGATGTTTACATATGCATTTAAGGTGGCTGGTCTATAATCATGGAATGTTAGCTTTTAGTATCAACAATATTATTTTCGTTGTTATGACCCTTGATATACGGATTCATCGGATTTACTAAATGGCCCAGAAAAGAGAAGTGAATGCACAAGCTACTGTTGGAAATAGGGAGAGTTAAATCCCAGAATGGATCCCTCCAATGGGGAAAACACCTCAACACAGATGGCTTGGAAAGAGCACTTTGTCGTTTGGAACACGCCCAGCTTTCCTTCCCATAATCATAGCAACTTTGCCTGGGTCATGACAAGGACATCCCAAATGAGAAGGGAGAAGGACCAGCTCTAGTAAAAGCCAGGGGAGAGGGCTCATTGCAAGGCAAGGCCCTCTGAGGGGTTAACTGTCCTGGGGCAGAGCACAGCAGTGTGCCAGGCTTCCCAAGGAGCTATTTTTATCTTGTATTGTGAGCATCTGACTCTAGCTAGTAAGAGGGTTCATTTTATCACTTGGAAAGTTTTCAGAACACCAAAAGGATTTGGTCAAGAGGGAAATACACCCACTCCAGCCAAACCTTTTTCTGTGGTTTAAAAAAAAAAAAAAAAAAAAAAGGCAAGCAAGCACAAAATTAATCACAAATCTACTACAGGCAGTATACGGATCCATACAGGGGAAGTTGTCTTTTGTTTATCAGTAGCAGACAGCGGCTTCCTGCAACCAACAGCAGCTGTCACCCCGCAGAAGGACATCTTTCCATTTTCACGAAGAGTCGTGAACATTTTTAAGGCAGCGCACATGACAAAATATTTGACTGCATTTATCTGCCTTTTGGCTATTTTTACCCCTGTGCCATGCAAATGCCTTCCAGACTTCCCTGACAACATCTTACTTTTTAATCCAAGTCTTGCTTAGCAGCCAAGGCACGCGGCTTGTCATTTACATTTTACAGTTGGAGAAGCTGAGACCCCAAAGCGTTAAGTAACATGAACACTGTAGGGCCAGGCAGAGCGAGAAGCCACATCACAGCTGGCTTGAAACCACCCCAAGTGCCAAGGGAGGGATGACGATTACCATGTCTTTTCCTTGGGACCTGGGAAAGAATACCGATTCCATGAATGCCAACTTGGAGCAGGTCAAAGCGGTTGAGTTAGGTGATCTAGAAAAGCATAGAGCCTGATTGGTTCTTCCTTCCCTGTTGAAGAACTTGATAACGATCAGAGCATCATCTGTTTGCAATGTACAGCTTCTTTTTTCTCAGCTGAGAAGAAAGGATAGGAGACCATGTTTATTGGAATAGTTTACACCTTATAGTGCCTTTTTCCATATTCCTAATCTGGATAATGTTTTCGACAGATTTCTGCCAGGCTGTGGAGTTCTTTCCTCATCTAGACGTCCCATAATTATTTTGCTAAAGTACCTGAACCCATTCGTCTCTTCACTGATCCCATACCAAGTCCCTGCTACTGGGCCCCACGGCCAGGGACCTGGGAACGCAGAGATGAACAAGTCTGAGTTCTGCGATCAAGGCATTCAGAGTCCGCCGATGGGAACCTGATGTGGAAACCAGATTTGTAAAGAAATACATGAGGAACTGTGGAAGCAATCATCTGATGAGCAAGGAAAGGCTCTCCTCTTTCCTGGGTACCCTTGGTTATCTCTTTCTGACCTCTCACCTCTGCCCTGCCCACTCCACCCCGTTCCCATTTGGTGTTGGTACTTCCTCTCCCATCTCCCTCACTGCACTTCAGATCAGACCTCCAAAGCCCCCTGAAAGATATTATTCCACAGCACGGAGGACAGTTCTGTGCACATAGTACAGATTTCCCCATGTCTTGCTCATGAACGGTTCTTCGTAGAGTAAATCAATGCTAATTCTTGAAAGCAAAGCAAGTTTAAAGTAAATTTTTTTTTCCCCTGGGGCACATTTCAAAGATTAGGATCTATGAAGAATACGAAAATGAGAAAGCATTCCTGGGCCTAGCCTGTTACTAATTTTTATTCATCTGATTTATAGAGGTGATGGACAAGGCAATGTCCTCCTCATCTCTGGACTGGGGATATGCTGACAGTTCCATCCATCAAGCAAGCTGTCAGAGCACACTTCACAGAAGTTGTTAAACAGAGGTCCAGCTGGTTCACACTTCGAGGAGATGAGAAGGAAGACTGTTAACCTTAGTGCCCATGAAAAAGCATTTCGCTCGCCCAGCAGGGAAATGGCCATAGCGGTAAAGTCTTTAGTCAGAGGTATTAGAATTTAAAGAAAAATTCCAACCATATGTCTGGATTTCTGCTTTCTTCATGATCCTGGAATCAATCCCTGCTTGGAACATATTGATAAATAATCAGCCAGCGATGGAAATTTCACTGAAACTTGCATCCATCTTCATTAGTAAATGTAAAGACCATTGATGTCTATAAATGCAGGGCAGAGCGAATAGAGAAGGTACGACTCCAAGTCCACAGTGACACTGGTCCACTGAGGAGCTGGACTGCAGCTGGACATCCTTAACAACCAGAGGCATAAAGGAAGGACACTGGTCATTTGCATGATCACATTATAGTTTGGTTGGTGACCCTTTTATGCTAGCTTGAAGAATTTTAAGCCCATGCAAAATATTGAAAAGACATATTTTAGTTGCTAGGCTTAATAGATTTTCTTTCTTTTCTTTCAACACTTCTCAACAGGTTTGGATCCTTCTGAGTTTTATTTTATTTTTTTTTTAAGATTTTTTAAAAATTTACTTATTTGACAGATCACAAGTAGGCAGAGAGGCAGGCAGGCAGAGAGAGAGGAGGAAGCAGGCTCCCCACTAAGCAGGGAGCCCGATGTGGGTCTTGATCCCAGGACCCTGGGATCACGACCTGAGCCGAAGGCAGAGGCTTTAACCCACTGAGCCACCCAGGTGCCTCGATACTTCTGAGTTTTAGATCATCGAAATTCCTCAAGGACAGAGAGAGACTCACAGAATGACCTCTTATGAAGTCTGGTTCAGGGAGACAGCCCACCTGAACAACCTCCTATGTTCAGTCTCCAAGGGTCTTAGAGATCCTTGCTGTGCTTGGGGCTTGGAGAATAACTTCTAAAACTGGGCCAGTGCAAGAGTCATACAAAAGGCCCCAGTTGGCAAGTGGCTCGGTAGTCCTCGTCAGTTTGACCTTTGTGGGTGCTCTCTAACAGTGGCCTCTGCTCACTGCTCTAACCAAAATGTTGTGAATCCCCTGGATTTTCTTCTTAGTTCTCTGTGGCAGGGTAGGCTGGGAATGGCGAGAGGAGAGAGAGAGATTTTTAACAATCCTCTCCTGACTTCTAAAGAGGAAGGATTCTGGGATCCTGGGTGGCTCAGTCGGTTAAGCGTCTGCCTTCGGCTCAGGTCATGATCCCAGGGTGCTGGGATTGGGTCCTGCAGTGGGATCCTTGCTCAGTGGGGAACCTGCCTCTCCCTCTGCCTTCTACACTCCCTGCTTGTGTGCGCTCTCTCTCTCTCTGATAAATAAATAAATAAAATCTTTAAAAAGATAAATAAGGAAGAATGATCCTAAAGAGGACCCCTCAATTGCTAAGGGAAGATAGGGCTGTTGGATTGACTAAGGTGGGAGAATGCAAATTTGCCAGGAGGGCCCCTGATTATTCTACACAATAGGAGGAAGAAAGAGACAGAAAAAAACTGGTAAGGGGTGCGTGAGGGGAGAAGGTGACAACTATGGTGGAGATTTTGATCAGGTCATCTCCATCTTCCTCTTAAACAGCCAGTAAAAAGTCAACATCACCTACCAGTGCCTTTGCAATTCTATTGAGTATTGGACGGAGGGGAAGAATGGAATACAAGAAGGGGTTCCATTTTTGAGGAAGTGTCTTGGGTGACCAAGGACGGAACTGGACAACACTGTGTGGTTAGCAAAGGTGAGGGTCGATTATGGTTAGAGCCAAGGTGATGGGGACACTCTCCAGATGAGTTAATGGAAAGATACCATAAAGAACCTGTAGAAATACCATCTTCAGCCACCCCTGGTACTCTGCCATGGATCTGAGAACGAAATGCCCTCCTAGGCTGAAAGCAAAAGTTCGTAGATGTCCATGGAAGGATTTGTCTTTAAGAGACTGTTTTAAGGCCATGAAATGTTTGGGATAATGGTGTTGCTTGGTTCTGAGTGTGACTCAGCCTAGATTGGCACTTAGTGGTTCTCTAAATGAGGATCGTGGACCCCAAACCCAAGAATCACTGGTGAGCTTGCTAGAAATCCCCACTCTCAGGACCCACGCAGATCCACTAAACCCGATGCTTGAAAGATAGGGCCCAGGGCTTTGGTGAAGTGAGTCCTCCGGGTGACCCCGATCCATCTGACATTTGAGAATAACTGGTGTATGCAATGATTCTCAGTGTGGGTGGCACTGGAACCCCCAGGAGAGTTTGTCAAATAAAGAATCTCTGCCATAGACACCAGGGATTTTGATCCTGTAGGCCTTTGATCCTGTAAACCTATCTCCCAATGTTCAACAAGCTCTGCGGATCATTCGGAGGCCTCTCCACATCTGAGAACCACTAGAACAATAGGTTAAGAAGAAGCTGAGTCCCATAGCCTGAAATCTGAGTCAATATTGCTAGTGAATTCAACACCTACTGAAACAATAGAGGCCTCCCAGTATAGGTGAAGAGCGTAATTAATGCTCCTTATTCATACAGTGTCCTGCTGCTGGCAGAAAGGAAGTTTTGGAGATCACACCCAGGAAAGAATGCTTCATCCACAGCCCAGAGCACAACCCAAAAGAAGTGGCATAGTTGTAGAATGAATAGGGCACTGCAGAGAGACACAGAGACTCATTGATGTTTTTCGGGGTGGCAGCCGTGGTCCAAGAGTCCAACCCAGGTGAGACAGGGCACTGAGCTTCTGCAGGTGGGATCGAGCATTCAGAGGCTCCAGGGGAAGCCCTTAGGATCACCCCAGAGCTGTTACAAATGCAGATCCGGATTCCTGGGCCCCAATCGAGTTTGCTGAATTTGTGGGATTGGGGACCGAGAATCTAAGTTCTTTATGAATGCTTTAGTTGCCTCTCATACACACTCAAGTTTGAGAGCCACTGATCACCAAGTCTAGAAAAATGGGTATAGAAGTAGGCTGGTTACCATCATTTAAATTTTAGTAAAAAAGGGAGAATCAGAGAAGGTCCAGGACTGAAAGCTGTGTGGCCTGGATGCAGAAGCAAGGAGGACCCTTGGGTCACAGTCCCACCTCAGGAAAGTCAAAAACGTCATTTGGTTGTGGGTGAGGTCAATTATGAATTGTTGGTTTCCCTGTGTAGACCAAGCACTCAAGGTTTGAGATATGGACTATGTAGTATTCTAAGTATATTAAACTTAATATATCTCTATGGTAAGAGTGCTCACCTGGTATTTAAAATATTCCCAGGAGTGCTGGGAATGTAAGGAAATGCCTAGCTAGCAATGCACCATAAAATTTCCTGGGGAAATGGCTCTGATGTAGCTATAAATATAAGAGTTCCCGTAATATCTAACTTCCTCATTTCTTGTCCTTTTTGTTAATACCATTCTTCTTGTGGTGCCCAGTTGAAAAGAGCCTTAAGTAATTAAAAAGGAGTGGGTGAGGGGCTTCTAGGTGGCTCAGTTGGTTGAGCGTCTGCCTTTGGCTTGGGTTGTGATCCCAAGGTCCTGGGATTGACCCCTGCATCAGGCTCCCTGCTCAGCAGGGAAACTGTTTCTCCCTCTCCTGCTCTGCCTGCTTATGCTCTCTCTTTTTCTCTCTCTGTCAAATAAATAAACAAATGATCTTTAAAAAAAAAAAAAAAAGGAATGGGTGAGTGCATGTTTAGGAGACAACAAAGGTAGGGTGTAGTTAGGGAAGCTGGAAAGCCAGCCCTCTGTTCTGCCTGGGAGCACTTGTGAGGGTCAGAAGGGAGCACTGGGGAAAGGAAAGGGAGCCAGCCCAGTCCCAGTACCCTTGGAAGTGCCGAATGGAGGAAACTGTCGAAGCATCCCATTCCTACCCCAGCTGGGTCCTTCCTAAAAATTGTGCTGGCAGCACCAAAATTTAAATTTCTAACATGAGTTATGCTATTTTAACAGTGGGTGTTGGAATACACATGCCTGTCAGTATCCAAGGTTTTAGAAGTAACTAGACACCTTACATATTTTTTCCCCTAAATATTTGCATGTCTGCTTCTACTGCATAGACTTGTAATGCCTTTTTAAAAATCTGCTCTCCCAAGAGCAGCTTCATTAGAAGTCAGCTGGCTTTCTGACTAGTATTTCAGACCCTTGATTATTACACCCAAATCCATTAAACACATAAAATCTCTTATTGGAACCTCCAATTAAACCTCAAGTCTCATAAAAGAGAATGGAGTGATTATAGGAAAGTGATCTAATACCATGCGAAGTGTTGGGAATAATAATGCTGGGGATTTATGCGGGACCTTTTGCCCAAGCAACGAGAAGAATTTCCCAACCTCTGTCTAGTGGAGTAGGTTTTGATTCCTATTTTGTTCATTATTCAGCCTGGCACATGTCCAGGTCTCCCCCCCGCCTTGTTAAATGGGGATAAGAGTAACTGTCTCACCTAATGACCAGAGATAATGAGTGCAAATGTTTTGTACAATCTCAGGACTAGGTGTTGCCATAGTGGAAACCAAGCAATGACTGTTCCTTCATCTTAATCTTCCAGATTTTTTTGTGGTGTATTCAAGGGAACCGCTCAGCCTAATAGTGTACTGGTCAGCATCAGTAAGGTGAAGGTTCTCACCCTTCACTGTGCCTAAGAACCACCTGGAGATTCCATTAACATGCAGATTCACGGGACCTGCCTCCAGAGAGTTTAATTCAGTGCTTATGGATTGGGCTGGAGAAATTAATTCATCCAGCAATTATGTGTGCTGGACACTGTTAAAGACATGAGGGAAATGCAAGTGAACAAGCAGACAAAAATCCACTCACAGTCTCTCTGCCTTTGTGGCAGGACTCCAGGTGACATGGAGACTGAGGGTCACACACTCTCCCAAAGGCCACACCTTGAGGACCGGAGTAACAGCACAAGTCAACTAGGGACAAGTCGAGTCGCTGTCATACCAATGGCTATACTGATGGAAATTTCAACACATTTTCAAAATCCCATTATTCTTCTCTCCACTGGGACCTACTCCTTGATCACAGTGTTCTGGAATATTTTTATTTAGGAACACTGGGTTCATTTTGGACCTTCTTAGCAAGTCTGTTTGCTCCATGTTCATTGTTTTTTCACTCTAGTATCACACATCATTTACATTGATTTCTCAAGGGATCTCCTTAGTATCAGGGTCTTTAAGGAGGACTGGGAAACCCATCACTTGTTCCAGGGACTTTGGCCAGGGGAACAATCAAGAATATGCTGGATTTGACCTCCAAGAATTGAAAGACAATTAATTTGTCTAGTTCTAACTGAAGCTGAGAGTTTACTTTAAATGGAAATTAGTCTTGGACTGGACTTACTCTAAGTCATTTCATTTTCATTTCCCTTTCTATGTTATAACATTTTGAAATGGGGGAAAATGAGCTTTTGTTAATGACCTACACTTCCTGTGGAATGAAGGCAGTTGATTAATTTCTCTTTGATGCATCTATACTAAAGATGTATTAGAGTCTCAACTGACCCAGACCAATGGAGCAAATGAAGTACAGATGCAAAATGGCCTTGCCCTTAAAAAAATACTCTTTTTATTTGTAATATCCACATTTAAAAAGATGTGTTAATAAACAGAGCTGAGTTATAAAAAAAATCATTTCACTCCAGGAAACCTCGAATGCTCAAAGCTGACAGTAAATCATTCAGTGAATAAACTAAAGGTAGGAAAAAAAAAAAGCAACAAGGGCAAAGAAGACTTTAAGTTAGTGAAGAAAATGAAGAACTAAAAAAATACCTAATAGGTTTCGGGTTCATCGAAAAAGGTACCTAGGGAGATTTCTTAAGTAATATTTCATTTGGTCCATATTTTATTTGTTATTTATGTCCTGCTTCCTTCCTCAAAGGATTTGAGGCTGCTCATTTATTCTCGGTACCTAGAGTGAGATAACATTTTAAAGGAAAAGATCATCTCTTTATCTTCATCTCCTCCGTCCTCTCAAGTTCTCCAACCACTTAGGAATTTCAAACAGGATAAGGAAAGCACATTACTTGTCCTATAATAAGTTTTCCAGCATCCAGTATAATCTCTGCCATTTTAATAGCTATTTTTACCAATCTTAGAGATCTTGCTGTCTCCAAAAATACCTACGAGTCTATATGTATGTATTATGTTTGCAGTCGATGGCACAGGTAAGCATCTTGCTTCATTTGCATTTTTTAGAAGTAACTGAGACTTTTTTTTAATAAGCCTGTAATTTTTGGAAACACTGTTCCTTTTCCTAGTCCGTCAGGGTCTTGTCCTCATGCATGCATATTTCAAATGCAACTATTTTACTCAGTATTATATTGTGAACATTTTCTGCACTGTTATACATTTTAACTTTGAAAGTTTACAAGTTACCTTTTATATATATATAAAATATATATGTGATATATCATTTATATATATTATATATGTGATATATAATATATATATACACTTTTTTTTTGATATTACATATGTGTGGTGAGCAGGGAAAAGGAGAGAGGGACTCTTTTTTTTTTTTTTTAAAGATTTTATTTATTTATTTGACAGATAGGGATTACCAGTAGGCGGAGAGGCAGGCAGAGAGAGAGGAAGGGAAGCAGCCACCTGCTGAGCAGAGTTCCCCATGTGGGCTCTATCCCAGGACCCTGGAATCATGACCTGAACCGAAGGCAGAGGCTTTAACCCAGTGAGCCACCCAGGCGCTCCGAAAGAGAAACTTTTAAGTGGGGTCCACACCCAGTGCGGAGCCCAACACAGGACTTGATCTCACAACCCTAAGATCATGACCTGAGCCAAAATTAAGAGCTAAACACTTAGCTGACTGAGCCACCCAGGCACCCCTATAAGTTACCATTTTTAATGGTTACATAATAGTCCCTAGAGTTGATATGCCATTATAACACAAGGAAAGGAAGGGAGGTATTTGAGCAGATGGCCACAATATAGTTCACAGAATGAGTCCCACCACTGTTATTTGTGAGTGCTGGAGCACTTAATATTCCAGGGAGAGAAGTCTGGTACCAAGGAGCTTATCACTCTGAGGGCTTATCCATCAGACTTGCACACGACACTAGCTATCTTGGTCTCAGTTTTGTTTTGAAACCCCTCTTTATTCATTTCCTGTATCAATATCGTTCAAGGGACAACAGGTTCTGCAGAAAGCAGAGAGAACTGCTGAAATTAAACTACTCAACCCTGCCTTCTTGCCCATGGCTGCGAGGTGAGGGCTGGGTGCCCTCCACCACCCAATGCACAGACATGCACCCTGCTTCAGTAGTCATGTAGCAAAAGAATACAGTCTATGAGGCAGCAGAGTAGTGGCTCTGAGCGAGTAATCTGCAACCAGACTTTGCCTCTGTGTTCTTGTGCCTTAACTGTTCTCTTCTGCAAACATGAGGATCTAATATTGGCACTCACTCTACAAGCTTGTTGTAGGGATTATATAAAGAATAGGACGTGCCACACATT
The DNA here is from genome assembly GCF_964662115.1 of Mustela nivalis. NCBI lineage: Eukaryota > Metazoa > Chordata > Mammalia > Carnivora > Mustelidae > Mustela > Mustela nivalis. Next base: position 43,257,023 of record NC_139025.1, read on the forward strand.
AAACACTATATAAAGACTAATTATTATCATTTCTTTTTCACTCTTTTTTTGGGGGGGTGGGGGGAGAGAGAGAGAGAAGTGGAGGTATGGACAAAGGGAGAGAGAGAGAATCTTAAGCAGGCTCCATGCCCAGTGCAGAGCCCCACATAAGGCTCGATCTCACAACCCTGAGATCATGACCTGAGCTGAAATCAAGAGTTGGATGCTTAACTGACTGAGCCCCCCATGAGCCCCATCTTTTCCCACTCCCTTTTGAAGGAAAGCAGAGAGCGTAGCACAAGTCAAGGACACTAACTGGGCACTAACCATTGATAATTATTAAAAGGCAAACCATCCAATGTAATCCTGGTTCCCTTTTCTTGTATTCAGTTTTTAAAAAAGGTTTTTTGACCCAGAAACAATACTCAGGATTTTGTGAATGCACTTGAAGCCCAGAACTGACAAATACCTCCTGGGAGTTAAACTGTGGTTTCAACTTCAGGCACAGAGCCTGTCTCAGTGATGCTGGCATTTTGTTGGTACAAGACTGTCTCCTCATTGTGACTTGTTATCACTTATGGCATTCCAGGCCTCTGTGAGGTGCTTCACAGAACCGGATCCAGTCTCCCCCACAACCTCATGGGACAGGTATAGCAGTTGTTGCGGTTTTTCCCAGTTTACAAGGGTTGGGAACTTGCCGCCAGGAAGATAAAGCAATTTGCCTAGTGCCAAGCGCACTCGGAATTGGGAATTTATGTGCAGATCCGTATAACTCCCAAGTCTATCCTTTTTCCATCTTGCCCACTCCTGTGCAGTGCGATATTTATGCAAAGATGACTCGAGTCATGGGGGTTTGCATTGCTGATGAAAGAACCTGCCTAATGCCACAGCTGCTGTGCTGAACTGTTCAGTGCTTCCCACACATTGGACTGATGCCAGTCTTACCAGCCCCTTCGCATCCACCCCCGCATTTCAGTCTCAGCATCTCTGCTCCTGACCCTGCCTGTAATGGATCCCCCCCCCCCCCCGACACAGAGACCATCAGGTAAAGTCCACAGGCCCTGGTCCTGTCTTCTCGCTCCTGCTCTGTTCTCATGTCTGGTGACCTTCTCTGTCACCTTATCACCATGGCCCACTCCTCACTCTCTTCTTCTTTTTGAAGAGTAGGTTTGGGGGGATACAAAGGAACATGATGGAGACCCCCCCTCATTTCCCCTTAACCCCCAGCCGACACGCTCCTGGATGTGAGGGTGCACACACCCGCCTTGAGACAGAAGTTGGCAGAAGGTAAAATGAAAGATTTGCAGGCAACTCATACTAAACCGCTAAGCTCATATTAATCTGGCCCATCTGAGATCACAGGTCGGTGTGAACTGCTGTTGTGGGCTGAGTTGGCCCTGAATGGTGGGCTCAGAATTCATACATTGACATTCCAACTCCTAGCAGCCCAAAATGTGGCCTTAATTGGGAAAAGAGCCATTGCAGTTATAATTAGTTAAGACAAGGTCGTACTGGAGTAGGGCGGGCCCCCAATTCAATGGTTGTTATCCTTACAAAAGGAGGAAATTTGGACACAAGCTTGCACGTCCTCAGAGGGAATGCCATCAGAAGATGAAAGCAGAGATTCCCGCAATGGGTCATCTTCTCCAAACCAAGGACCACCAGAGATTGCCAGCAAGCCATTGGGAGCTAGAAGAGAGGAATCATTAGATTCTTCATCACAGTCCTCAGGAAGAGCCAACCCTGCTAACCCCTTGATGTGGACCTCGTGCTGCCATGACTATGAGGAAATAAATTTCAGTGTCTAAGTAACTCATCTCCTCCCCAACCCTGTTTGTGGCACTTTGTTGCCACAATCCCAGGAAACTACTAAACTGGAAAAATGCCCCAAAAAGTCATCTGAAAGCTATTGTGACCTCAGACATGGGTGACGTGGGGCACAAACAGAGGCAAGAGTGTGGGAGCCTTCCTGTCCTGGGGGGGAGGGTTCTGGTGCATGGATGACCCAACACCCCCCTCCCCCATGTTCCTTGGAGACTGTTCTAGACCAGGAACAGCTCACCCTTAACAAAATACCTGATGTGTGGGCTTTTTTCTGGTGCCTGCCCGGGGAAAGGGAAGAAGTTCAATTTTAAGCCTAGAGCTACCTTGATCACAGGGGCATATAATGACTTTCATGGGCCTGAGGCAATGTGATGTTTGTGGGCTCCTTCCTGTATTGAAAAAAACAAAACAAAACAAAACATTAAGGTGGGTTGAGGAGGGAGACAAACCATAAGAGACTCTTAATCTCACAAAACAAACTGAGGATTGCCGAGGGTCGGGGGGTGGGCAGGGAGAGGATGGTGGGGTTATGGACATTGGGGAGGGTATGTGTTATGGTGAGTGCTGTGAAGTGTTAAACTGGCGATTCACAGACCTGTACCCCTGAGGCTAAAAATACATTGTATGTTAATAAAAAATTTTAAAACTTTAAAAATTTTTAAAAATAATAAATTTTAAAAATTTGATAACCTCCTTGATGTCAAGACAAAGATAATCCATCCTGGATCCGTCATGATATATTCGTTATTACTACATTGATAGTTTTCTTCATATTTTAAAAGAAATTAAAACATGTCTGTGGGCCTCTAGAAGTGTTGTGGGCCCCAGGCACTGTGCGTATTGATAAATCAGCCCTGCCCCAGGGAAAAAACCAGTGAGTCACCGGGGAGTCAAAAAACTCCTACCCCTGCTTGTGGCTATTGCCACAAGAAACAGCCTTGGAAAGATCTATGAACAAGTGTGTTACATCTAAGCACTCTCTCCGTCCTCGGAAAATGACACCGTCTTCACGGGGGTTGCATTTCTTGAGTCAAAAAGTCCACAGTTTGCCTTACACTTTTCCTTTACCTCAGGATGAACCACAAAATAAATACTCCCAGGCGTAGACAGAGAGCCAAACCTCATATTAGCTGCCACCACCTGCGAGCGTGGGACCATAAATCCACCCCCCTCCCCCACAGAGGAGCCATGGGACGCTGTCAGAACCATACATAAAACATGCCCCTTCTGCACTGTATTATCGGCCTTCCTGATTTACTGTATATACAGTCTCCAAGTTAAATACCAACAGAAGCACCTGAAAATATATTCTCTTGCAGCCCCTGTCTGAAAACCGCATTGCCCAAATAATGTCTGCTCATTCATCATTTACTTTCCAGTACCTGAGCGTCATTCTCAGAAATACATCCCTACGGCAGGGCCCCATGAAATTCGGGAGCACAGAGAAGGAGAAGCAGAGCCCCCAGGTTTAAGGCCCAGGCATTTTTAAAGTGCACATGTTTCGAAAATGAGACTAAGCCATTCGAACAGTCGGTATCTAACTCCCCCTTAGCAGGGATTTTACTGACTACCCTTAAGGTCACATTTGAATCTATCTTCCCTTTATGCACCCCTCCTTGCCATAGGAGCAGTGGTAACAAGTTGAATAAGTAAACTCACACTAAGACCATTACCAGGTATCTGCATTTAGGCAGAATTTCAGTTACTTTCTGGGGAGGATCCAGGAGCATAGATTTCTAGTCCCTGATGATCCACTGGAGCATGAGTCTCAGGAGACAGAGAGCAATCCCCAGTTACACCTTATCAGTTTGAGAATAGGAGTAGCCTTGGTTTTTGTAGGCTGGTCTGGGGTTGAATAGTAGCTTTACGACTGGATAACCACCATCTTGGAGACTCCGGGTCCTCATCTTCTAAGGGAAGATAATGCTGGCTGGGCCATGGTGATCAAGAATTCAATCTAGGGGTGCCTGGGTGGCTCAGTCGGATAAGCGACTACCTTCAGCTCAGGTCGTGATCCCAGGGTCCTGGGATTGAGTCCCGCATCGGGCTCCTTGCTTAGTGGGGAGCCTGCTTCTCTATCTCCCTTTGCCTGCCACTCTGCCTGCATGTGCTATCTCTCTGTCAAATAAATAAATAAAATCTTTAAAAAAAAAAAAAAAAAAGGAATTTCTACCTTGATGCTGAAAGCAGACCAGTATAAATCTGCTGAGTAGATTGATGCATACAATATTGAAAAATCTGAAGTCATGGCTGGCATTGGCCAAGAAAAACTTCAAGGGTCTCAAGGAGCAGGCAGGGAGTGGGGAGATCTGGTTGATAGGTGAAGAGCAAGAAAAGGCAGTCCCAGAAGGAAGGGGTCCTATGGTACGTGCAAAGACCTGAGGGAGACACACACAAGGGAGCAGGGAAGACCAGAATCTGGAGATACAATGGCTCATGCAGGGAGAATGGGTACCACAATGAGGCTGCCCTAGATTTGCGAGGGTCGGGGGTGTTCTCAAGGTGGTGCGGTCAGTTGCAGGTCGACTTCCCGTTTGTGTGGTTTTGAAATGCCTGGGGTGGTGAAGAGGCAGACCTGTGGCCATGCTGTCACAGTAAGATCTTATGAGCTACTTTCTTATCATCTTATTCATGAAAAGGCACTTTACCAGAGTGCTAACAGGTCCCCTTTAGAGTCCAGTTATCTGGGTTTGAAACTTCACTGATGGTATATCCTGGGCAAGTGACCTCATCATTCTGTGCAAAATAAATGCAGAATGAAGGTATTAGCAATATCTCCTTCGCCCTTTGCTCTGAGAATTATGAGGTTGTTTAGTGTCCGACACTTTGCAAGAGTTCCATGGATGCTGGTGATCATTATTAATAGACCTTTAATGGTCTCACATGGATCCTTGCTAGGGAGATTTCTTCTGGGGGCCTACTGGGGACCCACAGGCTCCTACTCCCTCTCCTCATCTCTCCTTGTTTGGAGACCATCATCCACAATTGCAAACCCATCTTTCACCTTCTTGATACCTTCTACAGTGGCCCCTGAGCTTCAGGATGAAGACTTTCTGGGCCCCAGACTCCGTGGGCCTGTTTCTGCCTGCCTGACATTTGGGCTGGAGGATGTTGCTGTGGGAGCTTTTTGGACCAAATTCCACCATAGCCAGTCAACCTCTCTGGCTTATCCCCAAGAGTCAAGGGAATGTCATGGGACACTTGAGTCCTGGCCTGCTTAGACTGTATGGAAGGAAGGGTGAAAGTCATACAAGAAATACTTATGTGGCTGATTTCACTTGATTTATAAGAAAGACTTCCTCAAACAATAAAAGCATATTTTCAACATAAAGTAGAGTGTCCATTTTGGTGATCTGCTTGTGTTGGCCACATTTGGGGTTGGCTTCACAGATCCCCGCAACAGGATTAACTAGGACCCCATTAAGTACGGCATGTTGCCTTTCGTTTATTCCTGTATCAGGTTCTCACTCAATACCTCTTACGTGCCAGGCACAATTTGGTGATGTGCATCTTATGCAGTTATCTGCATTCTAAATATTATGTGTGACATAACAGATGATGTTCCACATAGATCCTTTCATATTTTCAAAGAGTTAGAATCAAATTTCAGAGGGAACATGCCACCTAAACCACAAAGGACTCTGAAAAACCTTCCTTCAGAACTTCAAGAACTGGTTGGTTAGAAGTTCAGCCGATGTCTGGCCTCTGCATTAGTATAATCTTTCCGAGGTGATATAGGAATGCAGTTCCACTTGGCACACAGTTACCACGAATATTTACCCCTTGCCTTTTGAAAGTGAACAAATTAGGGGAAACCAGAAAACTCAAAGCCACTAAGCCCAAAACTTTCTGTGACTCTGTCTTATCATGCTATGGTAAAGACAGATAAAAATTCTTGGATATAATTCAATACCAGAAGATGATACTGCATCTGCAGAACATTTGACATGTACAACATTTTAAAAATTCTTTTAAAATGATTATGCAGAATAAAGCATGCTCTGTGCCTAGGGACAAAATCATATGTTATCAATTATTGGAAACACACAGCACACATCGCCAACGAACACACGTAGGACCCGCCAGTGTTGTTGGTAAGATTATGGGGAGAGTGGAGAGATTGCTTGCAGCTGTTATGTTAATTAAGGAACAAAATGGCTCCATCTGCCACACCATCTCCCAGTTGGGCTACCAGCCCTTTTTCTGCTTGGCTCTGAGTTGATATAGAGCAAGGGAGCTGATGCCTGTTCTTTGGCCCCAGTCAGTTCCCATGTGGAGTAGATGTGGGAGAGGAAGGTCTGGCAGGCTGAGTCACAGATTCCCATCTGGCTAATTCTCCATCACACTTAGGTTTGGAATGGGCTGACATAGGATTGTCTTCCCCCACATGGATGTGGCTGGGGTTGTGGGTAAGGATCTGTGGACCAGGCAGGGCTGGACCCTGTGGAAGTAATCCATCAACAAGAATGGATGGGACTGAACAGACAGGCTGAGCTGGGTGGCATATTCAGTTCCCTTCTCAGCTGTCTTGCTTTATTCATCCACATAATGTATGTGTGGCAGTAATGCCCTATAGGACACAGCATCGCTGCCAATATAGTCAGCTTTGCTTGCAAGATCCTAGAATAGTAGAGTTCGGGGTAAGTTTCTGTTTGTACCTTTCTGAGGGCCAAAATCAGAGACACATTAAATGAACACTTTCTAGTAACTGCTGAGACATAGATCATACAGATTGAATATATTTTATTTTTTAAAAGGGGGTACTTCTCATGTACCCAGTCTTCACCTACAAGCACATGACACTTTGTTGCTTTCTCTGCGTGATCTCATGTTCCGTAATGGTGGTGAAAATTATGCTGTTAACTGATATAAGTCAAAGTTGAAGATGAATGTAAGAATAGGAAAAATTTTAAATGTGTTCTATTCATTTCTATGATTAAAACATTAATGTGCATCAAAAGTTTTTGACAAAATTAACACCCCATTGTTTTTAAAAGTCAGTGAAAACCATACAATCCTCCCTTTTGTTTTCCAACTACTCTTTTCTAGAGATACTAAGGAGAAATGAGATGCCAAAAAAGTAGTTAAAGTCCAAGAGGCAAGATTCATTGAGCATCTGTTGGGTTGTAGGCATAGTTATCTATCCATAGAATGCCCCATTATCAACAATACCCCCTCCCCAGAGCTCAAGGCCCAAAGGGCTATTTTTCCTGCTAACTCTGGTGATGGGATGAATTAGAAATCACCTTCCTGCCACTTCCGTTTCTATTTCCCCTTTCCACCATGACCAGTGCTAGAGGATACAACAGTTTAAAATGGTACATTAAAGCAAGCAACACCCCACCCAGGAACGAAAAGAAGAACAGCCATTGACAACTGAGTGGTTTCTCTGAGGAGGTAGCAGAGCTCAGGGGCAAAAAAATGGGTCAAGAGTTGGGGGTCTCTCCTATGAGGACAGAAAGATCAAAGTTGTGGCTTTGGAAGAAACATTCTTTCTTTGGGATGAAATGAGGCTACTGATTCCAAGGAAAAAATAAATTAGTGTTTCCCTGTTTACCTTTAGCTGTAGCTCCCATAAGTGCTAAGACTGGTCTGGGATTGGAGTACTTCCATTCATCAATGTCTTGGATCCATCTGTATCTTTCTCCAGAGCTTACCACACCCAAGAAGAGGAAAACATCAACAAAGCCTGGTTGAAGCCCCAAGGCATTACTCAAGTTGTGAGTCATAGGAAGGAGTTGAGAATCTTACTCCTTTTTGTTAGAGGAATAGTGCTTCTTGGGGAAAGAGAATTAGGCCACCCAGCGGGTGTCAGGGAGGGAGGAGGTGCCTGGAGAGAGGACAGAGAGGGAAGGGAGACTCTGCCCCAGGAAAATACCAATCATGGGGATCTGTGTTTAGGTGTTTCTTCCCGTTTGTGCCACAAGAAGACAGTTGAGTTGTGGTTTTGGTTGTTTCAAACTTCATTTCTCCTGGACTCTAATGCCCCTTTCAGAGTTGCCTGCCCTTTCAGTAGAAAGCTTCTCCCACCATGGCTTCTTCACCCTCCAGTTATGTATGCATTACTAGTCCAAACCATCTTTCGATAGACGGGGTGGGACAGATGCCAGCAGCTCTGGAGGGCACTAGAAAAAGACAACAGAGTTTAGAAGCTAAAGATACTATGATGCAACATCTCTGTTGCTTCTTTAAGTTCATGAAGTTTCCTCAAACAATGATTTCACAACCCAAGTTACGTTCACATGAACTACCAAATAAGAGCGCAACCCAAGATGCTATGAAATTCTTCTTTCTGAATTTTTTTGAAACAAAATTCTTTTTTAAAACCATCCAAACAGAAAGGTCAAAGGTCACATGGAACTCTCAAAACAAGAACTCACAGTAGAGAAAGTCAAGGGAGACCTAACTGTGGTCAGAATGCATAAGCCCAACATGGTGAGGAAGCCAAGATACTCAAGCCTTTTATACTGGAATCATCATAAAATGGCCAACAACGATGATGAGAAATCACTAAAGGCTCACACAGTGGTAGGCACTGTTATAAGTGCTCTCCGTGCAGTAACTCATTCAACAAGCAAATGTCTGCCAATCAAAGGCAAACAGAAGAAGAAATTTAAGCACTGTCCCTGAATTTTCCCTCAAAAGGCATATTAAAACTCAAATGCTCTTCTTCCTTGATGTAGTTCATTGTTTACCAATCACCGATAGCAGCCTTGGACAACAAGCAAGCAAATACCAGTGTGGCAAGGCCAACTCTCCTAGATATTTCTGAGGATGAGCTTCCCATCAGAGTCCTGTAGTCTGTTACAGAAGGACCAGACTTTCAGTGGGAAAAGATCTGGGTGGAGTTCAGACCCAGCTGTCTGAGCAATCTAAATTGAAGCAGCATATCCGAATAAGTGAACTCTCTTTCAATCAAAACTAATTTGACTACCTTTTTCTTATTATGATTCATTAATTTAAAAATGTGTTATTACCTAAAACACAGAAATCATTAATTAAAATCTCTAACATCAAATTAGGCTCTGTGGGTCTGGAACTTTTAACAGATCATGTATAAGGGTTACTATGGTAACTCATTGTGTTTTAATTCTGTACCTTCCTGGGCAAGAGGCTAGAAAGGAGAAGACAAACAATTTGAGGAGATACCAGCATCAGAAATTGAGTTAATCTGTGACATAAGCCCTCTGTAATATTGCTTGCCAGCTTTCGCCATGTGAAGGAAAAACAGATAGTGAAAAGGCATAAAAGATTCCATTTCAGAGCTCCCTAAAATTGCCAATTCCACTCTGTAGTTGATTCTCAGCGGAGAAGGAAATGGGAAGATTACGCAGGGAGATGACACTGTCATAAAACGACCAGCTTGAAGGAGAAAGTGGCATCATTGCTTCTGAATGGCAGGAAGCAGGTGCCTCTCCCAGGGGAAGGATTCTCTCTAATCCTTAGGTTTAAACCCATCCTCCGCTCAGTGTTACAGGCCAGTTACCAACCTGGGACAACGCAGAAGCAACTGGAACCAAACTCGCAACCTGCAGGCACACTTTCCCTTCCCAGTACCTCTGTGCATTCAGGACCGGAACTTCTTAGCCGCTGAGCACTCCTGCGGCCCACAGCCGCTGATCTCATAATGGAGATCAGATGGCTGAGCATCAACTTTCATTTCCCCCCTTTTCTGAAGCAGGGCACAACTGATAAAAGCTGTTTAGACTTTGTGATTTTTTTGCATTCTCCCTTACCTCATTCAAACTACATTGAATCAGGATTCTCTGAGACAGTCTTCTTACCCTTCATTCACATGAGTCCCAATTTCTCTATTTAAAATACTTGTATGAGGTATGCCTGGGTGGCTCAGTTGTTAAGCATCTGCCTTCAGCTCAGGTCATGGTGCCAGGGTCCTGGGATCCAGCCCGGTGTCAGGATCCCTGCTTGGTAGGAAGCCTGTTTCTCCCTCTCCCACTCCCCCGGCTTGTGTTCCCTCTCTTGCTGTCTCTCTCTCTCTCTGTGTGTGTGTCAAATAAATAAATAAAATCTTAAAAAAAAAAAATAAAATACTTGTATGAAGACTGATGGATTATAAAATCCATTTACGGAGCGGGTCTCTTGCCTAATGTACTCAGGAAATGTGAATAAGAGCCGTAATAATCTCGAGGACATTATTACAGGCAGGTATCTAAATTATTTAGCTTTTAAAATTCCAAAAGCTTATCAACAATGGGTTCAATTGCTTGACCCTTGTCAATAGGGCTCCTCCCGCCTTGTGTTACTTGCGGGGGCCCACAAACACCGGATGAGGCGGGGCTCCTATGCAAAATCAGTGACAACATTGGAACTGTCACTAGAGTGGGCTTCCGAGGAGGGTTCTCTCCTTAGGTGATGCTGAGTGTGATAAGTGTGTCTAGAATCCCCTTACACTATGTCAAATAGATTAAGTAGCTTCTTAATTGCTAGGACAATTCCAGTTTTTCTTGCGGTTGCACTGAAAACAATTTCATGTGTTAGGAGTTGACTCACACGAGGAATTTATCAATTTCCCAACATTGCACTGGGGGGTTATTTATGAATCAGCTAATGGGGCTGGGAAAGGACCTCGATGGGAAACAAACTGGCCACACTTCGACCGAAAGGTTTTGGAGTCAACTCTTCCACAGAAACCAGCAGCGGTGTGCTATTAAGCCACGGTCGTCCGTAATGAGAGCGGCACGGTTGTGCAAATGTCTTTTGTCAACCGCAGCCAGTGGCAGGAGGAGGCGCAGCCAGGCGTCTGGGTTCGGAATGGATCCCTTTACATCCTGGCCCACAGAACTACCTCTGGTCCCCTCAGACCGCATTTACCAGAGGAATAACTGTGACTGAAATTAGCTTGGGACAGAGAGTGGTGATAGTAACTGTCAAAAGTTAAAACAACAACAACAACAAAGTTAATGTAAAGCCAATGAATCACTGAAGCAGTAATTACTAAGAGATTATGGTGCACACACCTAAAAAACAAAACCTAAACAAAACACAGCAAAAATAAGTTTGCAATCTGGGAGCACTCAAACCAAATTATGGCGTGAGACTCCAAGGTATATCGCTATAAAGCAGCTTACATAGAATGGAGGACATGACTGTTCAGTCTTCACGGTGATCGGTTCCTGTACAGGAATTCTCTTCAATGAAAGGGGAACTTACCTTGTATCAAGTTTTGGGAATAATCTAAGTTTCACTTATGATTTCAGAGGCATAAATAAGAAGGGACCAAGGTCAAGATAGCCTCACTTGTCTCACAAAATAACCCAATTAAGCTTGATTTGTATGATGAAACTGGTTTAGTCTGCTTTGAGAAATTTCAAGTCTGCTCCATTTGTGTTTGATTTAAACATTAAACAACATTGTAAGTATACTTAATGACACTGAATTATACAGTTAGAAATAGTTAAAATAGTAAACGTCTTGTTACGTGTATTTTACCACAATAAAAAAAATGTATCAAGCTTTCTTTTAAAAAAAAGTGATATCTATCCATCTATCATCTGTCTAAAGTTATATATACAGAGGCACCTGGGTGGCTCAGTCGGTTAAACATCTGCCTTTGGCTCAGGTCATGATATCAGGATCCTGGGATCTATCTCTGTGTTGGCTCCGTGCTCCTTGGGGAGTCTGCTTCTTCTTCTGCCTCTGCCTGCTGCAGCCCCTGCTTGTGCTCACTCTCTCTCTCTCAAATGAATAAATGAAATCCTAAAAAAAATAAAGTTATATATGGAGAGAGAGAGAGAGAGAGAGAGAGCATACAGAATGATTTGCAAAGTAGGGTGGGAGTAGCCTAAGCAGAATGTGGTCAATTGTGGTAGACATTTGTGGTCTATAGTCTATAGTTGAACACTCATTCTACTTAAGAGTGATCTCAAGATGGAAGTTGAAGGGTGGCAGGTGTTCCCCAACTGCTCTCTGAAAGTTGGAGAACAGACCAACTGGAAAGCATCCAGTAGAATGCTCATGCCCCAGAACTCTCAATCTTAAGAGAGGGACCCAAAGATGCAGGTTCAACCAGACCTTCCATGGAGATGAGAGGAGGGGCGGTGAGTGACAAGGTAGGGCTTGGGGGGGGGCGGCACTCTCAACCAAATGTGGACAGCTCTGAGGTCTTTTCCCCTCTGGCTCCTGCCCATTTTCCTGGTTCCCTTCTGTGAATTCTGCAAATAAAATCCTTCTAGTATATTCTTTTTCCACTTAAGTTACCTGCGTTAACTTCTGAAGTTTGTAATATGGATAATACAAAAAGAAAATATTCCATTTCTTCCACATTGTCAAATAATACTTGAATCAAAGTCAAAATGGAAATCGAGTTGTTTTTTTAACCAAGTGAGACTTTTTAAAAATTTCACTTATTTTATTTCTGTTTTCCTGAGGTATAATTGACATATGAAATTGTAAAATATTTTAAGTGTACATTGTGGTCATTTGATATATGTATTTCTTGTGAAAGGATTCTCTCCATTGAGTTAATTAATACATCCATCCCCTCACATATTTATCTTTAGGGGTGAGAACATTTAAGTTCAACTCTCTCAGCAAATTTCAATAATACAATACATTGTTATCAACCACAGTCATCATGATTTACATTAGATCCTCAACCTTATTCATCTTCTACCCCTTTACCAACCTCTCCCTATTTCTCCCACCCTCCAGCACCTGACAACTACTTTTCTACTCTATTTCTATGAGTTTGGCTTTTTTTTTTTTTTTTTTTAAGATTTCACATATAAGTGATACCATGCCGTATTTATCTTCCTCTGGCTGGCTTATTTCAGTTAACATAATGGCCTCAAAGTCCATCTGTGTTTATAATGGCAGGATTTGCTTCTTTCTCATGGCTCAGTAATATCGCATTATATATAATAAAAATAAGTAAGAATTATTCCATGAAAAATAGTATATCTCTCTCCACTCACTTGGCAGACACTTAAGTTGTTTTCCCATCTTGGCTATTTGAACAATACTGCAATGAATATAGAATGCAGATATCCTTTTGAGATCCTGATTTCAATTCTTTTAGATATAGACCCAGAACCAGGATACCTGGATCATATGGTAGTATTAGTTTTAATTTTTTGAGGAACTTCCTACTGTTTTCCACGGTTCCTGCATCAATTTACATTCCCACCAATAGTGAACAAAGGATCCCTTCTTTCCACGTCATCACCAACATTTAGGTGCTGTCTTTTTTTTTTTTAAGATTTTATTTATTTGACAGAGAGAGATCACAAGTAGGCATAGAGGCAGGCAGAGAGAGAGAAGAGGAAGCAGGCTCCCTGCTGAGCAGAGAGCCCGATGCGGGACTCGATCCCAGGACCCTGAGATCACGACCCGAGCCGAAGGCAGCGGCTTAACCCACTGAGCCACCCAGGCGCCCCTAGGTGCTGTCTTTTTAACAATAGCCATCCTAACAAGTGTGAGGTGATATTTCATTGTAGTTTTGATATGTATTTCCATGATGATAAGGGATGAGCATCTTTTCATGTACCTATTGACAAGTTGTATGTCTTCTTTGGAAACACAACTCTTCAGTTCTTCTTCCTGTTTGCTAATCAGATTGTGTGGGTTTTTTTGTTTTGTTGCTCTTCAGTTGCATGGGTTATTTATACATTTTGGATATTAACCCTTTATCAGGTATATGGTTTGCAAATATTTTCTCCCATTCACTAGGTTTCCTTTTTATTTGGTTGATAACATTTTTGTTGATAAAATTTATTTTTGTTTATTTTGTTGATAAAATATTTTATATTTTGTTTCAAGTGAGAATTACAGCTGAAATCTTCCATTATAGCCATAAATCTTCCTCTGTTAGTCATAAAACCACTCAACCCTGCCAATCTTCAGTCAAACAGGGGCTCAAATGGTTAAGAAATTATTTTCTTTCTCGTCACAATACACAGATTCCCTGGAAGATCAGAGGGACTGATTTCATGTGCTCTGATATTTTGTTATGGTTGCTTCAAAGGTTGCAGTATGATCTTCCAAAGAAGAGGCTGTATTTTCTCTAAAAACCTCAGTGATGAGGGTGTGCACAGTAGGCACGGCTCTTCAACTGACCCCAGCTTCATTCTCTGAGCCAGGCGGATGAGCCTCAAACTGACAAGGACCAGCTTCCAAAGGCCAAACCACAGAGTCCAGAACTGAGAAGTGATCTTATTCCCTCTCTCAGGGCTTTGGAACAGTTTCTCTTCCGGCAACTTCTTCAGTTCTTCCTTTATCAGCTTTGGTATGCAAGAGAGTTCTGAAGAGATGGTGGCAACCGTAAATGAAAAGTGTGTGCTCCCGGTGGAGAAGTGTCCCAGGCTGCTGGTTGACCCATGTGCCATTTCCACCAACTTGCCCTTGTTCACCTCCTTTCCTTTGACCCTGGCAATTTGATCACATGGGTCAGAAATGGACTGTACACCAAAGCTTACTTACACCCTAACTCTAGGGCAAACTAGAGTTTTAAAAAGTCTATGTAGTTTGTAAGAATGATTCAAGCCAGCCCAGAGGCTCTATCAGAACCACGTAGGGTGCTCTTTTTTCCTCCAAAGCTATGGGCATTCACTGCTCCTTCCCCCAAACATGCACTCTCCCCTGTTTGTATAAGTACCTACTCCTCATTGAGATGACCCAGCAATGTGGGACAGAAAGTCTTTGGGATGATGAGGTCCCCGGGATGGGGATTTGCATCCAGCCTTCTTGCCTCCACGCCCATGTGGTTTCTAGTGCCCTCAGCACACGGTGGAAACCAGGTGACCCAGGTCCTTCCTGGCTCTGTTGCCTCATCACATCCTCCATCAGTGCCTGCATCTGAGGTATTCTGATGTTTGGGGAGAAAGCGGGGTGGGGACACGTGGAGTGATGCAAAACACTGCCTAAATGTAATTTGTGAACATGATGAACCATAGTCTTACCATGTGGGTGCTAATGCTGCTGCAGAACCGTCTGGAGAAGAAAGGAAGCCATGATCCAGCGACAAGCAAATCATGTCTTGCTTCATTAAAAAAAAAAAAAAAAAAAAAAAAAAGCTTCTGTCTAAGAAAAACAAAACAAATGACAATTAAGGACATGAGAGACTTAGAGGTGAAACTGTTACTCCTTGAGAAATTTGAAAACAAGCAAGAAGGTAGAAAACCCCATCGCTTTGTGTAACAGTGGTGCCATGGCCATTTTCTTTTCCAAGAGTTTGTGAGCACCAGGGGTTTATATTTGGTTTTCTTGCTTTGTTTTCCCTCTGCCTGATGATCCTACTGGAGAAATTATGTGGGTTATCGAGAGAGAAAAAGGAAAAAGACAATACCGCTGTGGAACAAGTTTTTATTATGCCAAACATGTGATAATGGAAGGAGTAGCCTTTAGGAAGATACATAAAAGTAAAAAAGATTTTACTGACAAGCTCGTTAGAGTCTGTTAATCATTGGCCCTGTTTTTTGTTGAGATGTCACACTCTACTTTTGATGACAATTTTATGGTCTTTTCAGAAATTAAAATAGCAATAAAAATAATTACATTAATGCCTACACAGATGTGTTGGGGTTGTTTGATATTCTTGTAATATTTTAAGTCCTTTGCATAATCGGATTAAACAACAGGAACACGTAACTCCAGAGCTAAAGGCCACTGTCACATCAGGAAAGAGACCAGCATTAGCAAACAAATTAATTCCTGGGTAAACCAGAGAGAAACGAGGAAGGCTTTGATCCAAGACTTAATATTTTCAAACCATCTCCCAGTTAAATTAAAGAGAGATTTTCTGAAGCAAATCACTGGAGACCAGGATATACATTGCACCCTCTTCTAGTGCCTCAGTGTCCCATAGAAGAACATAGTCTTGAAGCTGCTGACCTGCCAAGTGAGAAAAAACACATTACTTGAGTGTAGGGAAAACTGGTGCTCCATATTGAAAGAGTTTGTCATATTTTCTCCCCTCCATGACCTTGGGTAAATGACTTCAGCACCTCTGAGCAGGGTGCTGCCTTTGCCACACTATAAAAATGGCTATTATGCCCATCGATCATGCAGAGATGCCACGAGGCTTAATTTATTAGTTAATGTTTGTGTTACACTCTGTGGCTCTTAGATGGAAGGTGTTATAGAAATGCAAAGCAGCAATATATTATCTAAACATCTGCTTTCTCAAATAGCTCTCTAGAAAGTGTTCATGGCTTCAGCACAAATGATTCCTCCCCAAATGGATCATTTTGTCCAGGTCTTCCTTGGTCTATAAATCATTTTCACCCACGTGCCAACGCACAGAGTCTCTACGCAGAATCCACTTGGGCAGTGGGATTTCCATCTTGTCCCCGGAATGGCCCCCGCGGGTGCTACCCCCTGGCGGGCGGGCGCCACAGTTCCTCACAGGTCTTCCCGTTCCGCACCACACCTACCATCTTCATTCTTCACTCCGAGAAGCCGTTATAATCAGGCATTTCTTTTGATGCTTCATTTTATTCATAGGCTTGTTCCATCTAACCCAAGGGCTCGGGGCTTTGAAATTTGGCAGGAAAACCAAGAGAAATCACTTAAAAGCTGCTTGAAAATAAAAGAAAAAAATGCAAAAAAAAAAAATTGGTCAAGGTTTGAACATGTTTTGATGAGATTTAATTAATTGCCGAATTGCTAAAGATTATATTGGAGATTATTTCGGCTGATATTTATACTTTCTATAACTTTATTAAAACTCAGTACCCTAAAGCAAATGGGTATTTATTCCTATAGGAATTCCATAGTTCAAATATATGCTTGGATTGAGGCAACTTTTTTCCCAACACAAGAGAAAGACAATGAATAACAAATTCAAAGGTTTTCCTCTTCTATTTTTATTTCCACTTCAGTTTTGAGAGCATTTTTTTTCTTTGCATATTATTCCTCAACCCTACTGTTTGTACCCAAGATTTGTTTTAACCAGGTATAGTAAGATGACAGACGCGGAGACAACAAAGGACCTTGAAAGAAGAGTTTATCCCTTACAGTGCCCAAGAGGAGTGGGCCCAAGACTCAGTGCAGCTCTACGAGGGGAACCGGCCTAGGTAAATCCAAAAGCAGAAGGAGTGACAGGAAAAGCATGGCCCTGGGGCTCTATTGTGGTTTCTGTGGGAAGGATGGAGTGAGGCAAGTCTGAGCAAACAGGATTGTATACTTTGAATAGATGAGGCAGGCTCTGGGCTACACAGGCGGTTCTGGTTGTCTAGTGCCTGTACTTAGCGTGATTTGAGGGAGGGCAATGTGGTTTGGTGTGTGAGGGTTTGATATAGGGAAGTAGTTGGGGATATGGACTTTGGATTGGTTGATTTGTAGGAGAGAAGTGTGCTCGTGGGCAAATTGTTTGCTACATCTAAGAATTAGCCAGTTCTGGAAGGGCTGCCCGAGATCAAACATCATAAAATATAGAAAAATTAAAAAAAAAAACCCAAACCTGATCAATACAGAGAGGGAGATCCTCTTTGGTATCTTCCAAGAAAATCTTTTAGAATTTGGCCACACAAGTCCTTCACTTTTTATTTGGTGATAAAATATATGCTTTCTAAAGAGAAAAGTTGTGGAGATAATTATGAAAATAATACCATTGACGAGTACTTCCTATATCTAGCAATTGGTGAAACACTGTAAATGCTATTCAGTTGAAGTATTAAACTGTAAGAATGCTAAAACGAAAAAGAAAAGTGTAAGTTACCTTTTTATCCTTACTTGTTTTATGGGAAAGCATCTCAAGGTAGGGTTTATAAGAGGTTGACCTAGAGGGCTTTGAAAGAGGTAAATCAGCATTTTCTTCCTTCTTAACAGAAGGAACTCTCAACACTCACTTGTGGTGTTGGAAAACTGCTCACATAAGTGCATACATCACCTGCCATTTTGGTGTTAATTGGCCATTTGAATTCTAGCATTATCTGGAAGCTCAGCTCTGACTTGTGGCTCTAATTGAAAGTCTCTCCATCTACAATGTCCTTGTGGTTAGGGGCTCTTAAACTACTATCCGTATCACCACCACCCAAACCATACCTGCGGCCCATATTGTTTTAGCTGAGCAAAGATGCGACCTCAGGATCTTTCTCAACACATTACCCTAGGTATTAACAACCAGTTTTTCTAGGTTGGCATGAGATATAAAGACAAAATTAATGTATTTGCCATCTCTATACAAAGGTATGAAGATCCTGCCTCTATCCATGTTACAATTAATTTTTAGAGAATTAGAGACTATAAGGTAATCAATAGTTTATTTGTTGATTACAAAAATTGGAAACTTAATTGAATATTCATATGGTTATAATGGATCTTTGTCTAAGAAATGTGCAATGTAGGCTCCTTCTAATCTAGGAAGTTAGATTAACCCTAAGTGATTGGTTCTAGGTTGAGCCAATCACAGTCCTTGCTGGATTTTTTTCTGCTAAAGGGTCAGATGAGACTTTCTACAGAAGATGCTAGGCCAGGAGAGTGTAAGTAATGTGCTGGTGGTGGGCGACACCATGGGCGATTGCCACGGCTGTTACTATTTTAGCTCCTTGAATTTGTGTGTGAGCTCAGCCAAGAGATGGAGAAAAAGAGAGAGAGAGAGAACAAAAGAGAAAGAAAGACAAAGATTGGGTCCAAGCCAGATACACCACTGAACTTCTAGGCATAAGAGTAAATAAGTTCATTTTTCTGTCCCCTTGGACTAGTTTAAGTTGAACCTGCAAACAATAGGGTTCTAACTAATACAAAAATATTTTTAAAACAACAAAAGAATATCTTTACTCTGTAGTGCTATTTTCTTAAATTCCAATAGTTGAACACATGCTTAATATAAAAAAGATATAGGATTTATAAAATGAAATAATATTTACTGTGCTTCCTATATGTTAGGTATCGTTCTAAGCACTTTGCATGTAGTGAATCATTTAATTCTCATAAAAATCA
Organism: Mustela nivalis; assembly: GCF_964662115.1. Lineage (NCBI taxonomy): Eukaryota > Metazoa > Chordata > Mammalia > Carnivora > Mustelidae > Mustela > Mustela nivalis. Next base: position 43,275,725 of record NC_139025.1, read on the forward strand.
TTTGAGGTGGGTATTACTAGCATGATTATACAGATGTAGAAACCAGGACACTGACCAGTTAAGATACATGCCCAAGTTCACAGAGACTATATTTGAATCAGGCAGAGTCTGTGCTCTTAGCCACTAAGCCAGTACTTAGTGCCTGGTTCTGTTCTCTGAGTGCAAAAGTCTTTCATCATTATGTCTAATAACCAAAGGGAACAGGCACAGTCTCCTTTCTCCTTTCCATGCCTCATTTGCCTCCTTGGCACTTGGGTGCCTTTCTAACCCCAAAATGAGTGAGAAAGCCTGGTTACCCTTTGTAGCAGTGCTGACAGGTCTGATTCTACTCTTGGCCCTCCATCTTGTTCGTACTCTTTCAATGGCCTCTCCCCGGGCTATGCGACCCAGCCCCTGGAGGTTAATGTCAGCCCCAACTGCAATGCCAGAAGCCTTGTTCCAATCCTCACTGAACTGCAACAGAGAAGGCACCGCTTTAGATAACAAGTAGAGATCTCGTTCTCAAATGGTGCCACTTTAGAGAACTACCCTGTGACCTCACCACCATGCCCGTTGCTCTATAAAGGCTAGGGTTAAGGGGCTGACCGTGTGCAGAGATGCTGTGTGGTTTGGGGTCCGTCGTCTGCTGGATTCCCCACTGTCAGTAAGTTACCCTGGCCGCATCTCCGTTTGAACCGTTTGGAGTGGCTTGCATTGTTTTTTGGTCTTAAAAGTGTCGTCTCAGTATGGATGTTAATTATTGACCCTCCCGTACCTTCTAATACCCTTTATGTGAGAATCTGAGCATCACTGCCTTTTAGATTTGGGAAGAACATTTCAGAAGGAAGGCCACCCCAAAACCTCACCTTAAATAGGCCCAGGGTTTCTCCTGGAAAATGCCCATCTTTTCAGAATTATGGAAGTCTCTTGAAAAATGTTATCAAACCAGTGGTGAATTTAACCCGAAACAGACAGGTGAACCACAGTGTATAACAACGGGTAAGTAGTTCCAAGTAAGCCAAATGTTATGAGTTGAGAAAGGACGTTCCTGCTGCTCAGGGCTGGGAATTGAAAGCCAGAAAATCTGCTGTGCTTAGTGGGGTACGCTCACCGGGTTTACATTTTCGTTGTTCGTAGGGAAGATTCCCCAGAAGCTCAAGTTCTCGCTGCCCTCTGTCGCAGGCCCTGGTAGAATGGTCGAGTCCTGGTTTTGGTACTTAGTTACTTGATTGCCTGTCCAAATCCTGCGATTGCCACGGCTGTTACTATTTTAGCTCCTTGAATTTGTGAGCACTAGGGTCTCCCTGCTATCTCCCTTGCACCTGCTTTGGCTGTCACTTTTTTTTTTTTTCCCTTTTAAGATTTATTTATTTTAGATGGAGAGAGAGAGAGCTCGAGCAGCTGGGGAGAGGTAGAGGTAGAGCATCTCAAGCAGAGTCCCTGCTGAGTGCAGAGTCCCACGCAGGCTTGAGCTCACAACCCTGAGATCAAGACCTGAGCCGGACACTTAACGGACTGAGCCCCCCCGGGGGCACCCCTGGCTGTGGCTTTTGGAAGGAGCAGTACCACAAACAGGGAGGGGATGCCATCCAAACATCTCCATGAGGCTGAGGACACTAAGAAAAGGAGCAACTGTTTATTTTGTAATTAGACTACTAACAACATTAACCATATATGAACTGCATCTTTTCTGAGAAATGCCAAGTATTTTAAAGAATATGCCCACTCATGGAGAAGCACAAGGACACACTAAAAATAGCAGCACAGTTTGTAACCTCCTGTAGATGCTCTGCCCTGCAGTGAGGAGAGGTTTGCTTTTCAAATAGAGCAGTGATCTGTGGATTGAATACAATTATCTTCTTGCTAAAGGACCTTGTGAGTTCAGTGGTGGGGGGGGGGGTTGTTTTTCAGATGGTTCCTAGGTAACAGGCGAAACAGGGCCAAGAGAGAGGGATGTAGGTCTAGAATAAGGTGGTACTATTTCCATAAGCTTTTCTCTTCACTTGATTGGAACTGACAAACACTCTGGTTTCCCCAAGGTCACCATTGAAATTGACTTTAGCCAAGGAGAAAGTCCATCAGGCACCTTTGTGAATAGAATCAGGAAGGTGGGCTATGGATTTGCAGCTTCTTTTTTATCCCGCAACATTTGTAGATCTGGGAACTAGAGTCAGAACCTGAGAATCTGGTCTTGGGACAGAGGACTGTAGGAAATACTAGAGAGGTAGGGAAACCATCAGGGTTCTTGACGGTCTTAATAGGGTTTGAAGGTTCATATGAGGGTAACAATCCCTAACACTCACTAGCACAAAAAACCCACTAGGGGCATCTGTTAGCATGTTTCATGGAAAGAACGGGGGACTAGTGGTCCTCTTGCAAGGTGAAAGTTTATTAAGTGAAAGAACAGAAAAGGGAAGAAAAGGAACTCTCTAGAATGAGAGGGGTCCCAAATGGGTTGCCTCTGAGGGCTGTTATGGTCAGTCTTTTTTAAAGAAAACTGAGCAGGGAACTTGGTAAATATCTTGTCTATAATATTTAAGACAGACAAGGTGGATTTGTAAATATCATGAAAATATCCTGTCTATATTTAGAAAAAACAAGGTGGACTTGTAACTATCAGGTAAATATCTCCTCTATATTTAGAACAAACAAGGTGGATTTGTTCTGTTCCCTTCTCTCTGGTTAATATCTGGTCTATGACATTTCTCCACATCTGGGGTTTCTGTGAGCCTGGTTACTGAGCCCCCTATCTAGCCTTGCCTGTCCCTTACTCAGTCAATTCTGTAAGAAGGTGACATAACAGTCAGATAGGAGAGTTTCCACAGTAAGTTATTTAGGATGAGGATGGCTTTTGTCAGCAAAGGGTCAAGTGTTCCAAAGTGATTATATATATGGGAAAGTTTAACCACTATACAAGTTAAACTACCTTGAAATATCCATTAACATTTTATTGTAAAGAATGAATATATATGTATCACCAATGCATGTGCATTTGTAGTAATATAAATGTATGTATACAAATATTTAATATGCTAAATAATGTTTTTAATTGATATTTCTGCCATGCTTAGTCTTTTTGAAGTTTAATTTTCCTTTGCGTCTTCATTTGTCACTTGAGGAGGAAAAGAAAGGGTTTGACGAGCAGAATTTGATTGTTTGGATTATCAGAAGCTCCAAATTAATGCATTACAAATTACACAGTAGTATGTGGTATGGTAAGGCCACTTGTGGAATGAATGCAAGCTCCTGGAGAATAAAACTGTTGCTGAGCATATAATGTACCTGGTACGCCACCAGCATTAGTTCCTCCTGAGTATAATTTTTTCCTTTTAAATTCAGGCTGTAACAAAAATGCAGCTCAGTGCTCGCTTCGGCAGCACATATACTAAAATTGGAAAAATGCAGCTCAGCTCTATGCACTTAGAGCTGCCTACACTTATGTATAATGCAGGATAAAGTACTATTCATGGTTTTATATTAAGTATTTTTTGCCAGACATATTTCTAAGAGTGACTCTCTTTGTTAGATACTGTTAGTGATTCAACTTTGAAAACCTTTTCTCTTTCAAGATTCTGGTTTGGATTAAAGGGTATTAAGATTGCAGTTGTGCTATAAATCTACTACCCCCCCCCAATGAAACAGAAAAATCGCTAAGGCTGATATGTGATATGATTATAACTATTTTCCATAATCCTAGATTTTCTTTTTTTCTCATTGGAGTAATTTTACCCATTTAAGCTTATAAAACTTATGCCACTAACATATTGCTTTTACCTACTTACATGTTAGAAAACTGCGTGAGTTGTTATTTGATTTTTATATCTACAATCTGAAAGCCATGGATTTAGTCCAATTTCTTTTTTAAAAATTTTATTGTCTTTAGAACACCTAACCTGAGATCTATCCTCTTGACAAATTTAAGTATACATTATTGTTGAGCATGGGTACAATGTTGTACAGCTCTCTAGAGCTTAGTCATTGTTTTTGAGTATGGTTGACACACAGTTTTACAGTAGGTTCAGGTGTACAACATTGTGATTTGACAAGTTGATACATTATGCTCCTTTCCCAAGTGTAGCTGCCATCTGTCCCTACTCCTCACTGTGACAATACTACTGACTGTATTCCCTATGCTGTACCTTTTGTTCCTGTGATTTATTCATTCCATAACCAAAAGCCTGAATCTCCCACTTCCCTTCATCCATTTTGCCCAAGTCCCTACACCCCTCTGGCAACCATCAGTTTGTTCTCTGTATTTATAGGTCTATATCTGCTTTTTGTTTATTTTGTTTAGATTCCACTTAAGTGTGAAATCACATGGTATTTGTCTTTCTCAGTCTGACTTATTTCACTTAGGTCCTTCCATGTTGTCTCAAATGGTACCACCTCACCTCACCTTTTATATGGCTGCCTAATATTCCTGTGTGTGTGTGTGTGTGTGTGTGCACATACACGTGTACACATGTATGTATGGGTACTACATCTTCCTTATTCATTCAACTATTGTGAATACTACAGGAAACACAGGGGTGCATATATCTTTCTGATTTAGGGTTTTTTGTTTTGTTTTGGTTTTTTCCCTTTTTGGGTTAATATCCAGAGGTGTAAATGGGTCATATGGTATTTCTAATTAACTTTTTGAGGAATTTTGAGGAACTTTCATACTGTTTTCCACTGTGGTTATAGCAATTTACATTCTCACAAACAATGCACAAGGGTTCCTTTTTTGCCCACATCCTCGACAAAACCTGTTTGTGTTTTTGATTCTACCCTCACACCCAACAGGTGTGAGGTGATATCTCAAGGTGGTTTTGATTTGCATTTCCCTGATGATGAGTCACATTGAGCGTTTTTCATGTCTATTGGCCAACTGTATGTCTTCTTTGGAAAAATGTTCAGTTCCTCTGCACATTTTTTCATTGATTTCTTTTTGGGGGTGGAGGTGTTGAGTTGTATAGTTCCTTATATATTTTGGATACTAACCCTTATCGGAAATATCATTTGCAAATATCTTCTCTTGTGCAGTAGACTGCCTTTTTGTTTTGTTGATGGTTTCCCTCATTGTGAAAAAGCTTTTTATTTTATGTGGTGCCAATAGTTTGCTTTCTGCTTTTGTTTCCTTTGCCTTAGGAGACAAATCTAGGAAAAAATGTTTCTATGGCTGATGTCAGAGCAATTATTGTCCGTGTTCTCTTCTAGGATTTTTATGTGTCAGGTCATTAATTCATTTCAAGTATCTTTTTGTGTATGGTGTTAAGGTTTATTCATCTTATTTAACTAAATTATCATGCCTGTTGGCTAATAAGGAATAACATAGAGGACATTATTTTCTTCTTCCCCATATCTTCTTCCCTCCCCAGCCCTTAGTAACCACCACTAACAGGCTTTAATTTTACAAACTTGACTATTTTGGGTATTTCATTTAAGTGGAATCATGTAGAGCCTGTCTTGCTGGGTCAGGTTTATTTCACTTAGCCTCAAGTCCATCCATGTTGTCACATATTACAGCATTTCCTTCCATTTGAAGGCTAAATAACATTCCATTGTATGTCTATGCCACATTATCTATTCATCTGTCTGTGGACATTTGTGTTGTTTCCACATCTTAGCTAAGGTGAACAGTGCTACAGTAAAAGGGAGGGCTAATAGCCATCCGAGATTCTGATTTCACTTCTTTTGGTTATATACCTAGAAGTAAGATTGCTTGATCACATCAAGTTTGTTGTTGTTTTTTTAACTTGATTTTATTTTTTCAGTGTTCCAAGATTCATTGTTTATGCACCACATCCAGTGCTCCATGCAATAAACGCCTTCCTTAATACCCACCACCAGGCTCACCTAACTCTCCATCTCCCTCCCCTCCAAAACCCTCACTTTGTTTCTCAGAGCCCACAGTCTCTCGTGGTTTGTCTCCCTCTTCGATTTCCCCGAACTCGCATTTCCTTTCCTTTTCGCAATGTCCTCCATGTTATTCCTTATGTTCCACAAATAAGTGAAACCATATGATAATTGACTTTCTCTGCTTGACTATCTCACTCAGCATTATCTCCTCCAGACCTGTCCATGTTGATACAAAAGTTGGGTATTCATCCTTTCTGGTGGATGTGTAATATTCCTAGTCTATTTTTAATTTTTTGAGGAAAATTTGCACTATTTTCCATATAGGCTCTGCCATTTTTGCATTTCCATCGACATTTTGCTAAAATTCCAGTTTATCCACCTCCCTACTAGCATCTCTGGGTTTTGTTTGTTTTTTAGTAATAGTCATTCTGACACATGTGACCTGATATCTTATTGTGTTTGTTTTTTAAATTTTTATTCAAATTCTAGTTAACATTCAGTATAATATTAGTTTCAGGTGTACAGTAGTAACTCAACAGTTCCATACAACACCTGGTGCTCACCACAAGTGCACTCCTTAATCCTCATCACCTATTTCACCCATCCCCCACCCACCTCCCCTCAGTTTGTTCTCTGTAGTTAAGCATCTGTCTTTTGGTTTGTATCTTCTCCCCTCCTCTGCTTGTTTGTTTTGCTTCTTAAATTCCACATGAGGAAAGTCATATGGTATTTGTCTTTCTCTGACTTACTTTGCTTTATAGTTCCATCCATGTCATTGTAAAAGATAAGATTTCGTTCTTTTTTGATGGCTGAGTAATATTCCCTTGTATATATCTCTCATCTTTTTTATCCATTCATCAGTCAATGTATTTTGGGCTGTTTCCATAATTTAGCTATTGTAGATAATGTTGCTCTTAACATCAGGGAACCTGTATCCCTTTGAATTCATATTTTTTGTATTTTCAGGGTAAATACCTAGCAGTGAAATTGCTGGATCATAGGGTAATTCTATTTTTAACTTTTTGAGCAGCCTCCATTCTGTTTTCCAGAGTGGCTGTACCAGTTAGCATTCCCATCAACAGTGAAGAGGGTTTTCCTCTCTCCACATCCTTGCCAACACCTATTGTTTCGTGTGGTTAACTTTAGCCATTCTAACAGGTGTGAGCTGATATTTCATTGTGGTTTTGATTTGTATTTCTTTGATTAAGGATGAAGATAATTTCTCATATACTTGTTGGCCATTTGTATGTCATCTTTGGAGAGCTGTCCATTCAAGTTCTCAACCCATTTTTAAATTAGGTTATTTTTTCTCATTGAGTTGTATGAATTCCTTATACATTTGAGAGATTAACCCCATAGCAAATGTATGGTTTACAAGTATTTTCTCTCATGCTATAGGTTGCTTTTTCACTCTGTTGTATCTTTTTCTGTGCAGAAGCTTTTCAGTTTGATGTAGCCCCACTGGTCCATTATTTATTTTTATTGTGTATGCTTTTGGTGTTATATCCATGAAATCATTTTCAAAATCAATATCCTGAAGCTTATCTCCTATGCTTGCTTTTGAAATTTTTGCAGTTTCAGGTTTTTCATTTAAGTCTCTCTCTTTTTTAAGATTGTACTTACTTATTTGAGAGAGAGAGGCCGTGGAGGCATGAGCAAGGGGAGGGGCAGAAGAAGAGAGAGAGAGAGAGAGAGAATCTCAATCAGACTCCATGCTGAGTCTGACACAAGGCTTATCTCATGAGCTTGAGATCATAACCTGAGCTGAAACCAAGGGTCAGACACTTGATGGACTAAGCCACCCAAGTGTCCCATCATTTAACTCTTTAACCCAGTTTGAGTTGATTTTTGTGTATAGAGTAAGATATGGTCCAACTTCATTCTTTTACATTTAAATATCTGGTTTTCCCAGCACCAAGTGGTTGAAAAGACCGTCCTTTCCCTAGCATATAGTCTTGGAACCCTTGTTGGAATTAGTGGATCATGTATATATATATACATATGTGTGTTTGTATGTGTGTGTGTGTGTATATGTATATATATACACACACACATAAAATCCATATATAGATGGATTCATTTCTTTCATTTCTGGCCTCTCTCTTCTGGAATTGTGATGCTTCCTGCTTTGGTTTGCTCTAAGATTGTTTGGAGCACTGGGTATTACATAAACAACAAACCTTGGAACACTGAAAAAATAAAATTAAAAAAAAATAAGATTGCTTTGGCTATTCAGAATCTTTTGTGGTTCCATACAAATTTTAGGATTGTTTGTTCTAGCTTTATGAAAAATGGTGTTATTTTGATATGGATTGCATTAAATGTATAGATTGCTTTGGGTAGTATAGACACTTAAACAATATTCTAATCCATGAACATGGAACGTCTTTCCATTTCTTCGTGTCATCTTCAATTTCTTTCAGCAGAGTTTTTATAGTTTTCAGAGTACAGGTGTTTTATCTCTTTGGTTAGGTTTATTCCTGTTTTTGGTGCAATGGTAAATAGAATAGATTTCTTAATTTCTTTTTCTGCTGCCTCATAATTGGTTTATAGAAACGCAACAGACTTCTGTACATGGATTTTGTATCCTGCAACTTTACTGAATTCATGTATCATTTCCAGCAGTTTTTTGGTGGAACCTTTCAGGTTTCCTTTATAGAGTATCATATCATCTGCAACAGTGAAAGTTTTACTTCTTCCTTACCAATTGGATGCCTTTTATTTCTTTTTGTTGTCTTCTGTGGCTAGGACTTCCAATACTATTTGAATAAAAGTGGTGAGAGTGAATCTCTTTGTCTTGTTCCTGACTTTAGGGGAAAGGCTCTATTTTCCCCCCGTTTAGGGTATTAGCTCTGGGTTTTTCACAGATGGTCTTTATTATGTTGAGTTATGTTCCCTCTAAATCTATTGTTGAGGGTTTTTATCATGAATGGATTTTTTTTTTTTTTGCTGTTTTTAAATGCTTTTTCTGCATCTATTGAAATGATCATATGGTTCTTATCCTTTCTTTTATTAAAGTGATGTATCATATTGATTGATTTGCAAATATTGAACCACTCTTGCAGCCCAGGAATAAATCCTACTTGATTCTGGTGAATGCTTTTTTTTTTAAATGTATTGTTGGATTCGGTTTGCTAGTATTTTGTTGAGGTTTGCATTTAATTTCATCAGAGATATTGGCCTTCAGGCTTTTTGTTTTTGATTTTTTAAAAAATATCTTTATCTGGTATGGGTAATGCTGGCCTCAGAATGAATTTGGAAGTTTTCTTTTTTTTTAATTTTTTGGAATAGTTTGGGAATAATAGGCATTAACTTTTTCTTTTAAATTCAATTAAAAACTTACAGCACAACTTATAGCACAACTTACAGCACATCATTGGTTTCAGATGTAGTGTCCAATAGTTTATCAGTTTCATATAACATCCAGTGCTCATCACATCACCCAATTACCTCATCCCTCCACCCACCGCCCCTCCAGCAACCTTTAGTTTGTTTCTTATAGTGAAGAGTCATGGTTTTTCTCCCTCTCTGATGACTTCCCATTCTGTTTCCCCTCCCTTCCCATATGGTTCTCTGCCCTGCTTCTTATATTACACGTATGAGTGAAACCATATGACAATGGTCTTCTGATTGACTTACTTCGCTCAGCATAATATCCTCTAGTTCTATCCACGTTTATGTAAATGGTAATTATTCATCCTTTATGATGGTTGTGAAATATTCTGTGGTGTATATTCTTTATCCATTCATCTGTCGATGGACATCTCAGCTCTTTCCACAGTTTGGCTATTGTGGTCATTACAGCTGTGAACATTGGGGTGCATGTATCCCTTCAGATCACTAAACTTGTATCTTTAAATACCTGTAGTGCAACTGCTGGGTCACTGGGTGGCTCTATTTTTAACTTCTTGATGAATCTCCATACCATTTTCCAGGGTGGGTGGAAAATGAATGTCACAATATGTCACCAACATTGTTTCTTGTCTTGTTAATTTTAACCATTCTGAATGGTATCTCATTGTGGTTTTGGTTTGTATTTCTCTGATGCCAATCATCAAGACAGTGTGGTACTGGCACAAAAACAAACACATGGATCAATGGAACAGAATACAGAACCCAGAAATGGACTCCCAACTCAACGGTCAGTTAATCCTTAACAAAGCAGGAAAGAATATCCAATGGAAAAAAGTGTCTTCAACAAATGGTGTTGGGAAAATTGGACAGCCACATGCTGAAGAATGAAACTGGAGCATTTCCTTACACCATACAAAGAATAGACTCAAAATGGATGAAAGACTTAAACATGAGACAGGAATCCATCAAAATTCTAGAGGAGAACAGAGGTAGCAACCTCTTCTATTTCTGCCACAGCAACATTTTGCAAGACACATCTCCAAAGGCAAGGGAAACAAAAGCAGAAAAGAACTATTTGGATTTCATCAGATAAAAATCTTTTGCACAGCAAAGAAAACAGTTAACAAAACCAAAAGACAACTGAGAGAATGAAAGAAGATATTTGCAAATGATATACCAGATAAAGGGCTAGTATCCAAGATCTATAAGGTTATCAAACTCAACACCCCAAAAAACAAATAATCCAGTAAAAAATGGGCAGAAGATAAGAAACACTATATTGGTTTCTTTTTTTTTTTTTTTTTAAGTTTTTATGTCATTTATTTCTGCTCTAATCTTTATTTCCTTCCTTCTATTGGTTTGGGGTTTTGTTTGTTGCTCTCTTTCTAGCTCCTTTAAGTGTAAGGTCAGGTTGTTTATTTGATATTATTCTTCTTAAGGTAGGCCTGCATTGCTAAAAACTTCCCTTTTAGAACTGCTTTTGTTGCACCCCAAAGGTTTTGGACCATTGTCTTTTCATTTTCATTCATTTCATGTACTTCTTAATTTCTGCTTTTATTTTCTGGTTGACCATTCATTGTTCAGTGGCATGTTATTTAACCTCCATATTTTTGGTCTTCCCCAATTTTTTTTTTCTTGTGGTTGATTTCTAGTTTCATAATGTGATGGAGAGAAAAGGTGCATAGTATGACTTCGATCCTCTTGTATTTAAGTCCTATTTGTGGCCTTACATGTGATCTATTCTGGAGAATACTTCATGTACACTTGAATGTGTATTCCTCTGTTTTAAGATGGAATGTTCTGAATATATCTGTTAAATCCGTCTGTTCCAGTGTGTCATTCAAAGCCATTTTTCTCTTTCTGATTTTCTGTTTAGATGTTCTGTCCATTGGTGTTAAAGTCCCCTACTATTATTATATTATTACTGATCAGCTCCCTTATGTTTGTCATTAACTATTTTAGGTGTTTGGGTGTTCCTGTGTTGGGTATATAAATTGTTGTATCTTCTTGTTGGATTGTTCCCTTTATTATCATATAGTGTCTTTTGTTTCTTGTTATGGATTTTGTTTTAAAGTCTAGTTTACCCAATTTAAACATCAGCACTCTGGCTATCTTTTTTTTTTTTTTTTTTTTTCAGTTAACCAACATATAGTACATCCTAAGTTTTTGTTGTAGTGTTTAACGATTCGTTAGTGGTGCATAACACTTTGGCTATCTTTTGACATCCATCTGCGTGATAATTATTTTCCATCCCTTCATCTTCTGATTGTAACATTTAGTCCATTTACATTCACAGTAATTACTGATATGTATTTATTGTTATATTTATTTTGTGGTTCTTTCTGGAGATTTTCTGATTTTTGTCTCTTTTGTGGTTTACTGACTTTCTTTGGTGATATATTTGGATTCTTTCTCTTTATTCTTTGCATGTTTATTAGTGTTTTGGCTGTATCGTTACCAATAGGTTTGTATATAACCTCTTTGGAATATAGCAGTCTGTATTAAGTTGATAAGTTTGAACCCATTCTTTTCTCATCTCTTTGTATATTTCATATCCTTTTTATGAATTCATTGACTGATTTTTTAAAAATCAAAATATTAGTTTTTACTGCTTTTATATTCCTTGCCTTTATACTGTCACTTCTGGTCTTTTCTTTCCCTTCAAGAAAGTACCCTTTAATATTTCTTGCAGGGCTGGTTTAGTTCTCACAACCTTCTTTAATTTTTGCTTGTTTGGAGAGTTCTTTACCTTTCCTCCTTTTCTGAGTGATAATCTTCCTGGATAGAGTATTCTTGGCTGCAGATTTTTTCCATTCAAAACTTTGAAAATGTCATGCCATTTTCCTCTGGCTTGCCAAGTTTCTGTTGAGAATCTCCTGCTAGTCTTACGGGTTTTTCCTTGTAAGCTAACAACTTCTTTTATCTTGCTGCTTTTAAGATTTTTCTTTATCACTACTTTTTGCCCATTTACTTACAATATGTCTTGGTGTGGGCCTGCTTTTGTTGATTTTTGATGGGAATTTTCTGTACCTCCTGAATCTGGATGTCTGTTTTCTTCCCCAGCTTAGGAAAATTTTCAGTTATTATTTCTTCAAGTAAATTTTCTGGCCCCTTTTCTCTCTCTTCTCCTTCTGGGATGCCTATAATACAAATGCTACTGCATTTGATGGTGTTACTGAGTTCACTAAGTCTATTTGTTTCATATAATTCTTTCTTTCTTTTGTTTAGCTTCATTATTTTCTGTCAGTTATCTTCTAGGCATTTATTCATCCCTCTGCTTCTTCCAGCCTGCTCTTCAGGGTATCACTTGTGTTTCTAATCTCATTTATTGCACTATTCATCTCTGAACCTTTTTCAGATCTTTTATCTCTGTGGTAAGGGCCTTACTGATGTCTTCCATTCTTTTCTCAAGCCTAGTCAGTATCCTTAAGATCGTTGCTTTAAATTATCTATCAGATATGTTACTTATATCTGTTTCACTTAGATTTCTAAGTGGCCTTATCCTGTTCTTTCATTTGGGATAAGTTCCTCTGTCTTCTCATTTTGTCTTAGTCTCTGTCTTCTGCTAAGTGTTAGAAAAGACAGTTATGTCTCCTGTTCCTGAAAATAATGGCCTTCTGAGGAAGTCTTACAGTGCCCTTAGCCTGGTGCTTCAGGGAGTGCCTCCAGATGCATGCATTGTATGGTTGTATTCTGGCTGCTCTATCCTTCAGGCCAGTCTGCAGTGGCTCTACTTGCCTGCTATAAGCAATGTTTTGTCCCTGGCCTAAATGTGCTGAATTTTAACTACTTTCGTTTGCTTGTGAAATGACTCCTGTCACCACCTCCACTGGAACTAAGGTCCTACAAAAGTCTCTGTTGAGAGACATGGTGTGGGCAGGGGTTTGTGCTGGCCTTCTAGGGGAGGGGCTTGCCATGCTGGGACCAAGGCACAGGGAGACAGGGCTTATGTAAGCAAAGTAGGCAGCCAGTGGCTATGCTGCATTGCTTCCTGCAGGTGGTTCTGTGTTTATGTTGGGGTTGGGGGAGGAAAATGGCACTAGCCATCTCTTTTGTTCCTGGAGAGGTATCTCAAGAACCCTCCCTTTTAGGGACGCACTCTGAGAAGAGCAAATAATCTCCCAATGTATGTCCCAGGCACTTTTCAGATCACTGTTTCCACACTGTAGCCCCATGGGTTCTTGGCCTGCCTTCTCCCCAAGAGCAATTCAGTGCCCTTGGGCTCTATCCCAGCCAAGCATGTTGACCTTTATTTTTTAAATTTATTTATTTTTATCAGCATAACAGTATTCATTGTTTTTGCATCACACCCAGTGCTCCATGCACTCTGTGCCCTCTCTAATACCCACCACCTGGTTCCCCCAACCTCCCACCCTCCAACCCTTCAAAACCCTCAGATTGTTTTTCAGAGTCCATAGTCTCTCATGGTTCACCTCCCCTTCCAATTTCCCTCAACTACCTTCTCCTCTCCATCTCCCCTTGTCCTCCATGCTATTTGTTATGCTTCACAAATAAGTGAAACCATATGATAATTGACTCTCTCTGCTTGACTTATTTCACTCAGCATAATCTCTTCCAGTCCTGTCCACGTTGCTACAAAAGTTGGGTATTCATCCTTTCTGATGGAGGCATAATACTTCATAGTGTATATGGACCACATCTTCTTTATCCATTTGTCCGTTGAAGGGCATCTTGGTTCTTTCCACAGTTTGGTGACCGTAGCCATTGCTGCTATAAACATTGGGGTATATATGGCCCTTCTTTTCACTACATCTGTATCTTTGGGGTAAATACCCAGTAGTGCAATTGCAGGGTCATAGGGAAGCTCTATTTTTAATTTCTTGAGGAATCTCCACACTGTTTTCCAAAGTGGCTGCACCAACTTGCATTCCCACCAGCAGTGTAGGAGGGTTCCCCTTTCTCCACGTCCCCTCCAACACATGTTATTTCCTGTTTTGCTAATTTTGGCCATTCTAACTGGTGTAAGGTGGTATCTCAATGTGGTTTTAATTTGAATTTCCCTGATGGCTAGTGATGATGAGCATTTTTTCATGTGTCTGATAGTCATTTGTATGTCTTTATTGGAGAAGTGTCTGTTCATATCTTCTGCCCATTTTTTTTTATATGATTGTCTGTTTTGTGTGTGTTGAGTTTGAGGAGTTCTTTATAGATCCTGGATATCAACCTTTTGTCTGTACAGTCATTTGCAAATATCTTCTCCCATTCTTTGGGTTGCCTCTTTGTTTTGTTGACTGTTTCCTTTGTTGTGCAGAAGCTTTTGATCTTGATGAAGTCCCAAAAGTTCATCTTTGCTTTTGTTTCCTTTGCCTTTGGAGACATATCTTGAAAGAAGTTGCTGTGGCTGATATCGAAGAGGTTACTGCCTATGTTCTCCTCTAAGGTTTTGATGGATTCCTGTCTCACATTGAGGTCTTTTATCCATTTAGAGTTTATCTTTGTGTACAGTGTTAAGAGAATGGTCGAGTTTCATTCTTCTACATATAGCTGTCCAGTTTTCCCAGCACCATTTTTTGAAGAGACTGTCTTTTTTCCACTGTATATTTTTTCCTGTTTTGTCGAAGATTATTTGACCATAGAGTTGAGGGTCCATATCTGGGCTCTCTACTCTGTTCCACTTGTCTATATGTCTGTTTTTATGCCAGTACCATGCTGTCTTGGTGATCACAGCTTTGTAGTAAAGCTTGAAATCAGATAACGTGATGCCCCCAGTTTTATTTTTCTTTTTCAACATTTCCTTAACAATTCAGGGTCTCTTCTGATTCCATACGAATTTTTGGATTATTTGCTCCAGCTCTTTGAAAAATACTGGTGGAATTTTGGTCGGAATGGCATTAAAAGTATAGATTGCTCTAGGAAGTATAGACATTTTAACAATGTTTATTCTTCCAATGCAAGAGCATGGAATGGTCTTCCATCTTTTTGTGTCTTCTTCAATTTCTTTCATGAGTGTTCTGTAGTTCCTCGAGTACAGATCCGTTACCTCTTTGGTTAGGTTTATTCCCAGGTATCTTATGGTTCTTTGTGCACAAAGAACCATAAGATACCTGGGAATAAACCTAGGCTGTTGACCTTTAGAACCAGGCTTTAAGCCCTGGTGATTGCAAGAACTTTGGAAATTAAACCTTCTCATTTTGCTATGGGGAAGCCTTTTCCTTGTGCATTCTCCTGTATGCTCCTTTCTCTCTTTCCCTTCTCCTTGACTGTAGCTTCCTGTCTTCTGCAGCAGCCAGGATCCTTTTCTCCCCTAAACCTTGTCACTGTACTTCCTACTTTCTTCGGTGTGGCCTCTTCTCTCCCTTCAGCTGTGGAGTTCATCTGTCCATCTTCAGGCCAGTTTCTAGGATATTTAGGATGATTTGATAGGTATCTACTTGCATTATGGCATGAACTTTGCCTAGTGTCCTCCTATTCTGTGGCCATCTTCCCCATGGACAATGGGTTTGTCCATTTTATTTATCTTTTCAAAGAACCAGCTCTTGGTTTCATTGATTTTTAGCACCCCCTGCCTCCCAACACACACCACACACTCTTGCTTTTTAGTGTCTATGTTCTTTATTTCTGTTCTGATTTTTCTTCCTTTCTTCCACTCACCTTGGGCTTTGTTTTTTGTTTCTTGTTCCTATAGGCATAAAGTTCGATTGTTTGAGCTTTGTTTCTTGAGGTAAGCCTGTATTGTCATATATATTTTATATACATATATAAAATATTTATTTATTTATTTTCTTAGAAGTGCTTAGAAGTGCTTTCACTAAAGATTTTGGGCCATTGTGTTTTCACATTCATGTGTCTCTGTGTATTTCTTTGATTGCTTTATTGCCCCATTGGTTGTTGAGTATCCTGTTTAGTCTCCATGTGTTTGTATTTTTTTCATCTTTTCTTGTGATTTACTTCTAATTTTATATTGTTGTGGTCAGAACAAATACACGGTATGATTTTCATCTTAAATTTATTGAGTCTTATTTTATGGCCTAACATGTAATCTATTCTGGAGAATGTTCCACGTACACTTGAAAAGAATGTGCATTCTGCTGTTTTAGGATGGAATGTTCTGAGTGTATCTGTTAAATCTATCTGTTCCAGTGTGTCATTCAAACCCATTGTTTCCTTATTCATTTTGTTTAGATGATCTGTCCACTGATGTAAGTAGTGTGTTAAAGTCCCCTACTATTGTATGATTATTGATTAGTTTCTTTGTTAATTATTTTAGGTGTTTGGGTGCTCTCACATTGGGTGCATAAATATTTACAATTGTTGTATCTTCTTGTTGGATTGTCTTCCCTATTAAAATATAGTGTTCTTCTTTGTCTCTTGTTATAGGCTTTGTTTTAAAATCTAGTTTGTCTAAAATAACTATTGCTTCTGTAGCTTTCTTTCAAAATACATTTCCATGAGAGAGGTTTCTCCATCCTCTCACTTCCAGTCTGTAGATATCTTTAGGTCTAACACGAGTTTCTTATAGGCAGCATATAGATGGGTCTTATATATATATATTTTTTTAATCCATTCTGCTACTCTGTCTTTTGATTGGAGCATTTAGTTCATTTACATTCAAAGTAATTATTGATAGGTATGTACTTATTGCCTTCTTAAATTTTTTTTTTCAGTGTTCCAAGAATTGGATAAAGAAGATATGGTCCATATTATTGCCATTTAAAAAATGTTATCTGGTTGTTTTTGTAGTTCTTCCTTTCTTCTCTTGCTCTTTGTGATTGAGTATACTGTTTTGTTTGAATTTCTTTATTTTTTGTGTAGGTATTATAGACTTTGGGGTTTGTGGTTAGCATGGGGTTCATATATAACATTCTAAATAAATAGCATTCTATATTAATTTTTTTAAAAGATTTTATTTATTTATTTGATAGCCACAAGTAGGCAGAGAGGCAGATAGAGAGAGAGGAGGAAGCAGGCTCCCTGCTGAGCAGATAACCCAATGTGGGGCTTGATCCCAGGACCCTGGGATCATGACCTGAGCCAAAGGCAGAGGCTTTAACCCACTGAGCCACCCAGGCGCCCCACATTCTATATTAATTTAATGGTCATTTAAATTCAGACACCTTCAAAAAATAGAAAAAAACCTTTTCCTCATCCTTTTTCACTCCCTTCTCTAAGTTTTACGTATATGTGGTCATATTTTACATCTTTTTGTTCAGAGTTCTCTTATGTCTAATTATGGCCATTTCTTTTCCACTTTAATGAAATCCCTTTAACATTTTTTTAAAGGCTGGTTTAGTGATGATAAACTCCTTTATCTTTTGTTTGTGTGGGAAACTTTCTCTCCTTCAAATCTGAATAATAACCTTGCTGGTAGAGTATTCTTTCTTGGTTGTAGGTTTTTCCCTTTCAACACTTTGAATATATTATGCAACTCTCTCTAGCCTGCCAAATTTTTTTTTAAAAATAAGCTGATAACTTATAGGTTTTCCCTTATAGGTCACCTTTTATTTCTTGCTGCTTTTAAGAATCTCTTTAACATTTGACATTTTTAATTATTATATGCCTCCTTGGTTTCATGTTGTCTGTAACTGTGTTTCTTGGACATCTCTTTCCTTCCCTGGGTTAGAGAAGTTTTCAGTTATTTCTTCAAATAAGTTTTCTACACCTTCCTCTCTTCTGGGACCTACCCTTATAATATAAATGTTTGACCTGATGTCTAAGAGATCTCTTAATCTATCCTCATTCAAAAAATTTATTTACTTCTTGCTGTTCTGTTTGCATGCTTTCCAATACCCTGTCTTCCAGATCACAAGTTCTTCTCCATCTGCTAATCTGTTGTTTTCCTCTAGTGTGTTTATTTCTATTACTGTGTTCTTCAGTTCTGGTTCTTTCTAATATTTTCTCTCTTATTGAAGGTCTGAGTCCTTCACTCTTTCCTTTTGAGCCCAGTGAATATCTTTATGATCATTACTTTAAACTCTTTATTAGGATATTGTTATTGGTTTCCTTTAATTCTTAATTCTTTTCTGAGGTTTTATCTTTTTCTGTCTTTTGGAATGTATTCCTCTGTCACCATATTTTACTTGACTTTCTGTGTTGTTTTTTTTTTTTTTTTCCCCTATGGATTAGCTGGAACAGCTACTTCTAAACTTGGAGTGGTCTTGTGTATGGTGGCCCCTATGTGACTCTGTGCTTGATGACTTGCTTGCTGGCTGGAGCTGTGGTTTAAAAGAGTAACTAGCATATATAACCACAGAATTTTAGAGAAAGAAGAAAAAAATAATAAAGAAAATAATAAAAGAAAATAAACTTTTCAATGAAAAAGAGAAAACTAAAATTATAAAAGAGGACAAAACAAATTTCTAAAAAGGAAACTAAAATAAATTAATAATTAAACACACAGAAAAAAACCAGAAGTTTGTTTTCTGTGTCCCAGCACCAAAGGGTAGCTGCTGTGGGCTATGGATCCTGGGCTTACTGACGTTGCAAGTTTTCTGTGAGCCAGACCCTGCTCTGCTCTGGGCTTTTAAGATGGAGGGGGAGAGAGCATTCCTACTGCTGCTCAGCCCCTTAAAACCCCAGCCTTTTTTCTATGTCTCAACATGAGGATCTGGAGTGGGCTTGTGGACTCCAGCCTCTCTGAGATAAGGAGCTCACTGAGACAACCAGACTTGTCCATTATGGTGTCCAGACTTTGCTCTGATCTGGGCTTTTATGTTGGGGTGGGAATATAAACTATGTCATTCTTCAGTTCCTCTGACCTGGAGAGCATTCCTGCAGCTCCTCTACCATTTGGCAGAATTTCTGGTGTTATTTACTATAAAGGAGTTGTTCTTTTAACCAGTTGCTCTTTTATTTATTTTTTCACTATTTTATTTTTTTTTATTATGTTATGTTAGTTACCATACAGCATGTAATTAGTTTTTAATGTAGTGTTCCAGGGTTCATTGTTTATGTATAACACCCAGGGCTCCATGAAATATGTGCTCTCCTTAATACCCATCACCAGGCCAACCCATCCCTCACCCCCCGCCCTCCCCTCTAAAACCCTCAGTTTGTTTCTGGGAGTCCACAGTCTCTCATGGTTCATCTCCCCCTCTGACTTACCCCACTTCATTTTTCCCTTCCTTCTCCTAATGTCCTCCATGCTATTCCCCATGTTCCACAAGTAAGTGAAACTATATGATAATTGACTTCCGTTGCTTGACTTATTTCACTCAGCATAATCTCCTCCAGTCCCATCCATATTCATGCAAAAGTTGGATATTTATCCTTTCTGATGAAGGCGTAATATTCCATTGTATATATGGACCGCATCTTCTTTATCTATTCGTCTGTTGAAGGGCTCCTCGTCTCCTTCCATAGTCTGGCTATTGTGGGCATTGCTGCCATGAACATTGGGGTGCATATGGCTCTTCTTTTCACTAAATCTGTATCTTTTGAGGTAAATACCCAGTAGTGCAATTGCAGGATCATAGGGTAGCTCTATTTTTAATTTTTTGAGGAGCCTCCACACTCTTTTGTAAAGTGGCTGTACGTACTTGCATTCCTACCAACAGTGTAAGAGGGTTACCCTTTCTCCACATCCTCTCCAACATTTGTTGTTTCTTGCCTTGTTAAATTTTGGCCATTCTAACTGGTGTAAGGTGGTATCTCATTGTGGTTTTGATTTCAATTTCCCTGAAGGCTAATGATGATGAACATTTTTCATGTGTCTGTTAGCCATTTGAATGTCTTCTTTGGCGAAGTGTCTGCTCATGTCTTCTGCCCATTTTTTTTTTTTTTTGACTTATTTGCTTTTTGGGTGTTGAATTTGAGAAGTTCTTTATAGATCTTGGATATCAGCCTTTTGTCTGTAGTATCATTTGCAAATATCTTCTCCCATTCTGTGGGTTGCCTCTTTGTTTTATTGACTGTTTCCTTTGCTGTGCAGAAGATTTTTATCTTGATGAAGTCCCAAAAGTTCATTTTTGCTTTTGTTTCCTTTGCCTTTGGAGACATGTCTTAAAATAAGTTGCTGTAGTCAATGTTGAAGAGATTACTGCTTATGTTCTACTTTAGGATTTTGATGGACTCCTGTCTCACATTGAGGTTTTTCATTAATTTTGAGTTTATCTTTGTGTATGGTGTAATAGAATGGTTGAGTTTCATTCTTCTGTATATAGCTGTCCAATTATCCCAGCACCACTTATTGAAGAGACTGTCTTTTTTCCATTGGATATTTTTTCCTGCTTTGTCAAAGATTATTTGACCATAATGTTGAGGGTCCATATCTGGGCTCTCTGCTCTGTTCCTTTGGTCTGTGTGTGTGTTTTTGTGCCAGTACCAGGCTGTCTTGGTGATCAAATCTTTGTAATATAGCTTGAAATCAGGCAATGTGATACCCCTACCTTTGTTTTTCTTTCTCGACATTTCCTTGGCGATTTGGGGTCTTTTCTGGTTCCACACAAATTTTAGGATTGTTTGTTCCAACACTTTGAAAAATGCTGATGATATTTTGATTCGGATGGTGTTAAAAGTATAGATTGCTCTGGGCAGCATAGACATTTTACAGTGTTTATTCTTCTGATCCATGAGCATGTTTTTCCATCTTTTTGTCTTCAATTTCTTTCATGAGTGTTCTGTAGTTCCTTGAGTATAGATCCTTTACTTCTTTGGTTAGTTTTATTCCAAGATATCTTACAGTTTTTGATGCTATTGTAAATGGAATTGATTCTTTAATTTCCCTTTCTATAGTTTCATTGTTAGTGTATAAGAAAGCAACTGATTTCTGTGCATTGATTTTGTATCCTGCCACATTACTGAATTGCTGTATGAGTTCTAGTAATTTAGGGGTGGAGTTGTTTGGGCTTTCCACAGAAAGTATCATGTCATTTGCTAATAGAGTTTGACTTCTTTGCCAATTTGAATACTTTTTATTTATTTCTGTTGTATGACTGCTGTTGCTAGGACTTCTAGTACTATGTTAAACAATAGTGGTGATAGTGGGCATCCTTGTCATGTTCCTGATCTCAAAAGGAAGACTCTCCGCTTTTCCCCATTGAGAATGATATTCATTGTAGGTTTTTCATAGGTGGATTTTATGAAGTTGAGGAATGTTCCCTCTATCCCTATACTCTGAAGAGTTTTAATCAGGAAAGGATGCTGTACTCAGATGCTTTTTCTGCATCAGTTGAGAGGACCATGTGGTTCTTCTCTCTTCTCTTATTAATTTACTCTATCACATTGACTGATTTGCGAATGTTGAACCACTCTTACATCCCAGGATAAATCCCACCTGGTTGTGGTGGACAATCTTTTTAATGTACTGTTGGATCTTGTTAGCTAGGATCTTTTTGAGAATCTTGGCATCCATATTCATCAGCGATATTGGTCTGAAATTCTCCTTTTTGATGGGGTCTTTGCCTGGTCTGGGGTTCAAAGTGATGCCTCATGGAAAGAGTCTGGAAGTTTTCTTTCTGTTTCTATTTTTTTAAACAGCTTCAGGAGAATAGATATTATCTACGTTTTGAATATTTGGTAGAATTCCCCAGGGAATCCATCAGGTCCTAGATTTTGGGTTTTTGGGGAGTTTTTTTTGTTTGTTTTTTGTCCCCCCCACCCACACTTCTCAATCTCTTTACTAGTTATTGGTCTATTCAGGTTGTCAATTTCTTCCTGGTTCAGTCTTGGAAGTTTACCATCCATTTCTTCTAGGTTGCTTAACTTATTGGCATATAGCTATTGATATTAATTTCTGATTGTTTTTATTTCCTTGGTGCTAGTTGTGATCTCTCTCCCCTTTCAGTCATAACTATATTAATTTGGGTCCTTCTCTTTTCTTTTGGATTAGTCTGACCAGTGGTTTATTGATCTTATTAATTCAAAGAACCAGCTTCTAGTTTCATTGATGTGCTCTACTATATCTCTGGTTTCTAATCAATTGATCTCTGCTATAATCGTAATTATTTCCCTTATGGTGTGTGGGGTAGGCTTAATTTGTTGTTGATTCTCCAGTTCTTTAAGGTATAAAGAGAGTTTGTGTAGTCAGGATTTTTCTATTTTTTTTTTTAAAGTGAGGTTTGGATAGCTATGTATTTCCCCCTTAAAACTGCCTTTGTTGTATCCCATAGGTTTTGGACCATTGTGTTTTTGTTCTTATTCATTTCCATAAATTGTTTAAGTTCTTATTTGATTTCCTGATTGACCCAAACATTCTTGAGCAGGATGGTCTTTAGCTTCCAAGTGTTTGAATTTCTTCCAACCTTGTTCTTGTGATTGAGTTCCAGTTTCAAAACATTATGGTCTGAGAATACACAAGGAGCAATCTGTCTTTTGGGATCAGTTGAGACCTGTATTGTGACCCCATAGGTGGTCTATTCTAGAGAAAATTCCATGTGTGCTCAAGAAGAATGGGTATTTTATTGTTTTAGGGTAGAATGTTCTGTATATATCCATGAGGTCCAACTGGTAAAGTGTGTCATTCAAAGCTCTTGTTTCTTTGTTGATATTATGCTTAGATGATATGTCTGTTGCTGAGAGTGGCATGTTAAGATCCCCTAGAATTAACATATTCTTATCAATATGTCTCTTTGTTTTGGTTAACTGTTGCCTAATGTATACCCCTCCCATGTTAAGGGCATAGATATTTACAACTGTTAGATCTTCTTGTTGGATAGATTCTTTAAGAATGATGTAGTGTCCTTCTGTATCTCTGACTATAGCCTTTGACTGAAAATCTAGTTTGTCTGATATGAGAATCACTACCCAGCTTTCTTTTGAGGTCTATTGGCATGAAAGATGGTTCTTCACCCCCTCACTTTCAGTCTGGATATATCTTTAGGTTCAAAATGGGTCTCCTGTAGACAGCATATTGTTGGGTCCTGTCTTTTATCCTGTCTGCAACCCTGTGCCATTTTATGGGAGCATTTAGGTCATTCACTTTAGGAGTGATTATTGAAAGATATGTTTTTATTGTCATCATGTTACCTGTGAGGTCCTTATTTCTATAGACAGTCTCTGTAAATTTCTGTTCTATATCACTCTTGAGGTTTTCCTTTTATAGAGCAACCCCTCCCCCCTTAATATTTCCTGCAGGGCTGGTTCGGTTGCCACACATTCTTTCAGTCTTTGCCAGTCTTGGAAACTCTTTATCTCTCCATCCATTCTAAATGGCAGCCTTGCCAGATAAAGTATTCTTGGCTGCATGTTCTTCTCATTTAGTACCTTGAGTATGTCTTGGCTTGCCAGGTTTCTGTGGGCAAGTCTGATGTTATTCAGATGTTCCTCCCTCTGTAAATAAGGGATCTCTTCCCTCTAGCTGCCTGTAAGATATTTTCTCTGGATTTAACATTCGAGAGTTTCACTATCACATGCCAGGGGGTCCCTCTACACTTGTTGATCTTGGGGAGTGTCCTCTCTGTCTTTAGGACTTGAGCACTGGTTTCATTTCCCAGGTTAGGAAAATTCTCACCTAGGATTTGCTCAGCCATATCTTCTAGTCCTCTCTCTCTCTCTCCCTCTCCACTCCCTCAGGGATCCCAATAACTCTAACATTGGTGTCATTTATTTCTCTGTTTTCATGGATTCTAAGCTGTTTGTTACAGGCCTCCTCCTGATTCTTCTTTTCTATCAGTTTGTCTTCTAGATCACTAATTCATTCTTTGCCTCATTTACCCTAGCTGTTAGACTATCTAGATTAGATTGGATCTCACTGATAGCATTTTTAAGTTCTGCCAGATCAGCTCTCATTTCTGCCCTTAGAGAATCTGTGTTGCCACTAATGGTTTTCTCCACCCTAGCTATTGTCTGCATAACAGTTACCCTGAAGTCTATTTCCAACCTTTTGCTTATGTCCATATCCATTAGTTCAGGGCAGAGGTCACAGTCTCTGAATTTTTCCTCGGTTGGGGGTTCCTCCTCATAGTCATTCTGGTGAGAGGTGGTTGAGGGAATATACAGAGTTCAAACTATTGGCCACAATCCAAGAAAATGAAGCTGTTTTATAGGGACTTTAGGGTTCTTGGCCTCTTGTTCTTTCAGCCTATCTTCTGCAGGAAGGGGTCTGCTGGGCTATTATTCAGGCAACCCTGTATGGGCAGAATTGCCTTGCCCTCAGTAGTGGGGGATAGGCCCGGTGAAAACCTGTTGGTGGGGGGGCTTTTACTCTCTCTGGCATCTTTCCCTGGTGAATTTCTGTGTCTCTTCCAAGAGTCAGAGCAGAAGTGACTGTGTCCAAACTTCTGTCTCAGAACAGTGAGGTCACACCCTGTTCTCCAGAAAGCCCTCCAGGTCATACTGACTCCGCTTTTGTCTGTGCTGCTGAAAAAAATGCAGCAGCCTGGGTTGTGCTCCCACAGCAGTGCTCCCAAGCCCTCACTTCCATGTCCAGGCATGTCTCTGCCCTTTGTGTCTCTAAAACCACCAGCTGCTCCCAGTTCACATGCACATCCCCGCAGCTCCAGGTTTCAGCCTGGGGGCTACCCTAAAGTCCTTTCCCAGTGGCTACCTATCGGTCTGTGAGTCTGTGCCCAGGCCCCCACAGCGGGACACTTTCACGCTCCTGTGTTATTTCACCTTCCTGGCACCAGCTCTGTAGCAGCTCCCCCCCACCCTTCTGTTTATCTTCTGATACCTGCCTACAGAATTGTGGCTCCCTGCTTCATACCCTGAAATGGGCTACTGGAGATGTTCTCTTAGTATAGATCCTGGCATATCTTACATTTCAGGCTGATTTCGTGGGCATTCAGAGTGGTCTGGCAGATAATCCAGCTTAATTCAGGGGACTGTTTGAAATAGGGTCCCCTACTCTTCCACCATCTTTCCTGGGTCCGCAGTTGCTCTTTTGTATCATGGCTTTCTTTCTGTGCCCAAGGGCAGAGGGATCTGTTCCTGGTGCCTCAGTACTGTCCTTCCCCACTGCCTTTCACAGTGTCGGCTGTGTCTCTGTCCTCCTTGCTGTGTCTGTCTTCCTTGCTATTCTCTTGCTGTTCTACTTTGGTTTTTCAGTAGTTGTTCAGCCAGCCTCCAGTTCTTCAGGAGAAATCGTCCTTTTAATAGGTGTAACTTGGTGTGTTTTATGGAGGAGGTGATTTTAGAGTCTTCCTACATTGCTCTTGAATAGGAACTCGTGAAATAAACTTTGTATCTGGCAACTTTACTGAATTCACTTGTTAGTTTTATCAGTTATGGTAGGTTTTTTAAAGAAATGGATTCTTGTGGCTTTCTGTATATAAGATGTAATCTCCAAACAGATTGTTTTACTTTCTTTCCAATTTGGATGACTTTTATGTCTTGCCTAATTGCTTTAGCTAGCACTACTAGTACTGTGTTAAACAGAAGTGGGGAGAGTGGGCATCCTTGCCTTGTTCCTACTGATTTTTAGAAGAAAAATTTTCGATTTTTCAACAATTTTATTTTTGTGCTTTTAGTATATGGCCTTTATTTTGTTGAGGTATTTTCCTTCTATTCCTAGTTTGTTGAGAATCATAATCAAGAACTGATAATGAATTTGAGCTAATACTTTTTCTGCCTCTATAGAGAAAATTGTGATTTTTATCCTTTATTCTTGGGATGTAATATATCACATTAATTGATTTTTGTATATTGAATCATGTTTGCACCCCAGGGATAAATCTCATTTGATCATGCTGTGTAATCCTTTCAATGTGCGGTTTGAATTTAGTTTGCAACTATTTTTTTTTTTTAAGGATTTTTGTGTTTGTATTTATCAGAGATACTGGCCTATAGTTTTCTTTTTCTTTGTCCAGCTTTGTTATCAACGTAATACTAGCCTCATTAAATGAATTGGAAAGATTTCCTCCTTATCAATTTTGGGGAAGAATTTGAGAAGGATTAGCCTTAATTCCTCTTTAAGTATTTGGTAGAATTCACTGGTGAAACCATCTAGTCCTGGACTCTTCTTTGTTGGGCGATTTTTTTTTTTTTTTTTAATTACAGGTCCAATGTCCATAGTAGTTATGGGTCTGCTTAGGCTTTATATTTCTTCATGACTTAGTTTTGGTAGATTCTGTGTTTCTAGGAACTTAACCATTTCTTCTAGGTTGTCAAGTTTGTTGGTATATATTGCTCATATTTGTCTATCATAATTCTTTTTATTTCTGTGTCCACAGTTGTAATATCTCTTCATTCTGATTTTATTGAGTTTACCCCTTTTTCATAGTTTGGCTAAGGGTTTGTCAATTGTGTTTATCTCTTCAAAAAAACTTTGTCAATTTTTTCTATTTTTAAGTATTTCTATTTTGTTTTTTCTGCTCTTTGTAATTTACTTCCTTCTCCTAACTTTGGGCTTGGTTTTTATTTTTCTAGCTCCTTGAGGTATAAATTTTAGGTTATTTGAAATCTCCCTTCTTTTTTGATGTATGCACTTACTGCGATGAATTACGCTTTTAATGTGTAAGTTTAGATATGTTGTAGTTTTGTTTTCACTTTTCTCAAAGTAATTTCTAATTTCCTTTTTAGTTTACTCTTTGACTTCGCAATTGTTCAAGAGTGTGCTATTTAATTTCCCCATTACTGTGAGGTTTACAGTTTCCCTTCTGTTATTTTGTTTCATTTTGTTGTGGTAGGAAAAAATATTTAATATAATTTTTTCTATCTTTTAAATTGAGACTTATTTTATAACTTGACATGATCAATTTAGTCCAATCTCATCATCTCCCATTGGAAAAACAGGCAGAAAGATTAAACAACTTGCCTGAGATCACATAATTAGAAGTCACACAATTATCAGAAACTGACACCTACCTCAATGTTCTTTCCTCTCTCCACATTGGCTTTATGTTTTCTAATATTAGTCATGTTGATTCAGATTGAGGTCACCATTAAAACCTTTATTTTCTAAAGCAGATTTCATCCTACAGATTTAGGAATACAAGCAGACAATCAAATCCACTAAAAATTGGACTGTAATTGGGATGCCTTGGAGGCTCAGTAGGTTAAGTGTCCAACTCTTAATTTTGAGCTCAGGTTATGATCTCAGGGACATGAGATCAAGCCTGGTTTAGGGCTGCACACTCAGCAGGTAGTCTGCTTGAGGATTCTTTTCATATGCCTTTGCCCCCCTCTCTCAAATAAGTGAATCTTTTTTTAAAAATCAAACTATAATCAATGGTAACTAGTTCTCATCCAAAGGAAATCTTGGTGGGTGGTAGGGACTGAAATCTGGCTAGTTCATTGTATTTCAAGCATAGGTTGCAGGATTTTCAGTGAGTTTTAACTCTTACTCTATATAAGAAACTAACACGGAGAACCAATCAAGCATCATGATGTTTTCCATCTGAACAAGGGGTGATAACCAGCTTGGTACCCAAGTGGGATAAGTAAATAAACTAATTCAAGTAGGAGTTTATAAAATCTAATAGGACTTTATCAAAAAATTCACTTAAAAATAAGAAACATCTACCAACTGAAAAGGTCGTGCATACTTGTTAGTAGCCTTATTCTCAAATATACAGTCAAAGGATAACATTTATGAAAATATATGGAAAATATTACATGATCATCATCATTAAAATATTGTAAGTCCTAGAGGCTGTTATACAGAGCTGTACATAGCAGCAAATAGTATATTTAAATATTAGAATTTAGAACTACATGAATATCAATGGATCCTTTTGGGCTCGTGTTCATTTGTTTCATTAAAAAAATAATTTTGAGAATGTGTAGCAATAGGTCCACAACTGCTAAAGCCTAGAAAGTAAAACACATTATATGGGAGAAAAGGGGGTCTGTGGCCAAATAAATTTGGGATGTACTGGGTTATTTCCCAAGGTCATAAGGTTAAGAATGATCTTCCCTCCCACCTGAGGTCTCAACCAAACTTTTATTTATGTATTTATTTAAATTTTAATTTCAGTATAGCTTATATATTGTGTCATCTTCATTTTAGGTGTACAATATAGTGATTCAACAATTCCATATATTACTGAGAGCTCAAGATAAGTGTACTCCTAGTCCCCTATTTCACCTATCTCCCAACCACCTCCTTTGGGGTAACCATCTGTTTATTATGTATAGTTTAGAATCTATTTTGGTTTGTTTTTGTTCCCTTCGTTCATTTGTTTTGTCTCTTAAATTATGGACATGAGTGAAGTTATATGGTATTTATCTTTCTCTGACTTATTTCACTTATTGTTATACTCTCTAGTTCCACCCAAGTTGTTGCAAATGGCAAGATTTCATTCTTTATGATGGCTGAGTAATACTCCGTGGTCTATATACCACTCTCTTTATTCACCCCTCTATCAATGGACAATTGAGCTGCTTCATGACTTGGCTATAGGAACTAATGCTGCTATGAACATAGGGGTATATATATCCCTTCGAATTAGTGTTTTCATTTTCTTTGGATAATCCAGTGTGATTACTGGATCATGGTGTAGTTCTATTTTAAAATTGAGGACCTTCCATACCGTCTTCCACAGTGGCTATACCAGCTTGCATTCCCACCAATAATACACAAAGTTTCCTTTTTTCACATCCTTACCAACACTTGTTATTTCTTGTGTTTTTGAGAGTAGCCATTCTGACCAGTGTGAGGTGATATCTCACTGTAGTTCTGATTTGCATTTCCCTAAAGATGAGTGATGTTGAGTGTCTTTTCTTGTCTCTGTTGCCCAAATGTATGTCTAGGGAAATATTTGTCCATGTTTTCTGCCCATTTGTTCATTGGATTATTTGTTTTTGAGTGTTGAGTTGTATAAGTTCTTTATATATTTTAGATACTAACCCCTTATTGTATGTGTCCTTGGAAAATATCCTATTCAATAGGTTGTATTTTAGTTTTGTTGGTTGTTTCCTTTGCTGTGAAGAAGTTTTTTATTTTGATGTTGTTCTGATAGTTTATTTTTGCGTTTGTTTCCCTCACCTCAGGAGTGAAATCTAGAAAAGTGTTGTTATGACTGATGTCAGAGAAATTATTGCCTGTGAGCTCTTCTAGGATTTCTGTGTTTTCAGATCTCACATGTAGGTCCTTAATCCATTTTGAGTTTTTGTGTATGGTGTAAAAAAGTGGTCCAGTTTCATTCTTTTGCATGTAGCTGTCCAGATTTCCCAACACCATTTGTTGAGACTTTCCCCCATTGTATATGTACATGCTTGCTTCCTTTGTTGTAGATTAATTGACCATCTGATCAAGGACTTATTTCTGGGCTTTCTATTCTGTTCTCTTGATCTAGGTGTCTGTTTTTGTGCAAGTACCATACTGTTTTGATCACTACAGCTTTGTAATGTATCTTCAATTCTGAGATTATTATACCTCCAATTTTCCTCTTTTTCCAAGATTGCTTTTGCTATTTGGTGTCTTTTGTGGCTCCATACAAATCTTAAGGTTATTCTAGTTTTGTGGAAATACTGTATTTTATTAGTGCATGGTAACTTGCACCATGAAACCCATGACTCATACAATAATTTATTTGAAGAGAAGTTTCCTAAAGCATGGAACATGCATTGCCTGTGAAATCATTTATGTTGTTTATCCAAAGGTATGAGTTACTGAAGAGACCTAGAAGGCTAGAACATCACCAGCCTCTGTAGATGCCACTACAGAATCTGCATTTTCAACAAACACCCCATGGCACTCAGATGTGACCTCAAATTTGAACCTGGAAGTAGGCAAGAAAGAATCCACTTTACCTTTTTTAACTAATAAGAATAACTTTATTCAACTAGGACCTGTTTAGAAGATGAAAGAAGGAAGTAGTGTTTAAAAATAGTCCATGTGGGCCTTCCAAAGTATGTCCCATGATTGGCAGTGGGTGTTTAGGGGGACACAACAGCTTGAAAACAGTCTTAGACTTACAGCTTTGGCAGCCTAACCATCACAGTTTCATTTTGCCAACCTTGGAGACTTTTTGTGCCATAGGAGAAAAAACTTCCTTTTTGTAGCTGTTTACTGAGAAACCCACTCAAGATAGATCAGTCACTTTTCCCTCTGTTCCCAAAACCACATTTCAAAGTTTGTATCCATTATCATTTAAGTAACTAAATACCAGAATGAAACTGAAGTCAGAAAAATTAATTTTTTTTTTTAAGTTTAGAAGGATCTAACTTCAAATATTAATAGTTTATTTTTGGGTGGTAGAGGAATAAGTTTTATTCTTCATGCTCCCCAGATTTTAAATCTTTTACAGTGGCCCTCTGTTAGTTTTTACTTTGATTATAAGAGTTTAAAAGTTTTAAACTTAAAAATATTTTTTATGTTAGTCACCATACAGTACTTCATTAGTTTTTGATGTAGTGTTTCATGATTCATTATTTGTGTAGAACAGCCAGTGCTCACTGAAACATGTGCTTAAAAAATTTTATAGAGTGTGCAGAGGAGCAGGGGGAGGGGCAAAGGGAGAGAGGGGGAGAGAGAAAAGCTCAAGCAGACTCCTTGTTGAGAACAGAGCCCAACAGGAGGCTTGATCTTCTGACCCTGAGATCATGACCTCAAGAACCCAAATCAAGAGTGGGATACTTGACTGAGTCACTGGGCATGCTCCAAAAAAATAAAGAAAGTGTATTTTGAAGCCTTAGATAGCATTCTATTTTTTCCAGAAATACCATTCTGTTTTATCATCCTAACAGCAAAAAGGGCAATCCATCCCTAAGAATACCAAGTTCTCCCCTATTCTATTTATTTATTTATTTATTTGACAGAGAAATCATGAGAAGCAGAGAGGCAGAGAGGGGGGGGAAGCAGGCTCCTTGCTGAGCAGAGACCCTGATGTGGAGCTCGATCCTGGGACCCCGAGATCATGACCTGAGCCGAAGGCAGTGGCTTAACCCACTGAGCCACCCAGGCGCCCCTCTTCTAATCTTCTTAGTGGGCTTTTATCTGTGTTCTTCTTTATCTAATGGCACATGGAAGTGTGATAGGAATAAGCTGTTTTAAGACTTTGGAAAACATCTCAAGGATCCTCAATATTTTTATGTGAAGCACTAAGATTATGGGGCTGTATTTTTAATTCTAGGATGCAGATTTTTCAGTCTAACATCTCTGAATTTAGTATGTAACTTTTTAAGCTTTGAGAAATCATATTCAGACATTGAAAGTTGCCCTTCCAAAGTATAAAATTTATTTAGTATATTGTTTGTGCAACCATCACTGTTATGTAAATTGAGAACATTTTCATGCAATAACGAAAGTAGTAATGTAGTACTTACTCCTTGACTCTTCTCTCTCCTCAGTGCCTGTCAATCTATATTCTGTCTCTGAATTTGCCTATTTTCTGACATGCAATGTAGTCTTTTGTATATGGCTTCCTTCACTTGGCATATTTTCAAAGTTCCTATCAGTATTTCACTAATTTTTATAGCCAAATCCACTGTGTGGATGGACTTTTGGGTCCATGGACCCAAATGGATGGGTCCAGATGGACTTTTGGGTTATTTCTACTTATTGATTACTATGACTAATGATGCTATTAATATTCACGTACAAGTTTTTGTGTGAACATGTTTTCAGGAATCCTTGGCTACATATGTAGGAGTCCCATGGCAATTGTATATTTTACCTTAAGAGGAACAGGCGTACTATTTGTTCCAAAGTGGTTGTATTTATTATTTTATAATCCCCAACAGTATATGAGGGATTGTAAGTATATGAGGGTTTCAATTTTTCAACACATTGTTGACATGTGCTACAGTATTTTTTTTTTTATTATAACCATCATAGTGGGTATAAAGTGGTATCTCCTGGTTGTAATTTGCACTTCTCTGATGCCTGGGGATGGGAATCTTTTTATGTGCTCATTGGTTATTTCTGTACCCTCTTTGGTTAAAAGATTTGAGTATGTATTTTTCCATTCTCTTTTTACTGGTTCTTTTTATTGATTAGTTTTGAGTTCTTAACATATTCTGTATACAACTCATAGAATTTTCCAATTCTATTTTGTGGTTTGTCTTTTTACCTTCTTGACCCCGTCCTTCAATGTATAAAAAACATTTTTTAATGTTCCCACATTTCAATGTGGGATTTAAGAAATGAAACATGAATATAGGGGAAAGAAATTAACCATTTTTTATTTTAAAGCCCCCCCCCTTTTTTTTGGTGTTACATTTAAGGTCACAAATGTTTACTGTTATCTTCTAAGAATTCTATAGTTTCAGCACTCTCATCCTTTTTGAGTTAATTTTGGTGTATTGTGTGAAGTAAGAACATCATTCTTTTTTATGTGGCTATCTAGTTATCCCAGTTTCATTTGTTGAAAATACTGTTCTTTCCCCATTGAATACTCTGGCACCCTTGTCAAATGGGATGTATCTCACAATTGCAAGGGCTATGTTTTTCTAAAATCCATCTTAGAATTCGTGGAAACTTAAGTGTTCCAATACTTTATCAAATTTAATTCCCAAAATAAAAGCCCATGTTAATGTGCATTTTCTTTTGGGAAATGAAAAATCCATCTCCCTCAAATATTATGCCTCCTTAAATATCAATTTGATGAGAAACTATCAAATACATATATTTTCTTATGAAAGATCTATTAGTTTAAAGCTTGAAGGCTAACCCATAATCCTTATGTTGTTAGAAATGAATGAAGATTGTTGCAAAAGTAGCCCTAGAACTATAATGAACATGAAGAAAATCCATTAATTCTACAAGCCAGGTTAAATTCTCCTGGAAGTTAGATTTAAGCACCAATGGGATTTTTAAAGATAGTTTAAAAGAATTTTAATTTTTAATAAAAAATGGGATTTTCAAAATCAAATTTAAAAATATATTGTGTGGAATAGAATACAATAAGCACAAATATATGGGATCAACTTTAAAGTTTGAGAAATGTAAAAATCAAGTCTACTTTTGTAACAGCTTTGTATTTTGTATTAAATGTCCTGATAAGCCCCAGACAGCCACAGAATCTGAAGACAATGACTCACAAACGTACTGAGATTCGTTTAATAATTTTCAAAGATTTTTTTTTCCTGTAAAATGGCTTGTATTTCCACAGGTACAATAGTGAAGAAATAAACTTTTCAATTTGACATGAAATATAAAAGAAGAGTTTTACAAATATATCCATAATATTTAACTGCTCATAACACTATACATGGTAAATATGACCACCCCTTAACTTCTAGACTATTTAATACAGAGAAACAGTCGGTCATCTCAGCTAAAAAGAAATAATTTCCCTTTCATCAAGTTTATTTCTGTTTAGAAACAGTTAAGTACACCTGGAAAAATATTTGCTTTGTCCTATCTTCCTCTAGGGCTTCTTCATGAGGGCGAAAACGTGAGAGGATATAAGTTTTACTGAAAAGAAAGACTGGACCTTCTTTTGTTTTACTACTTTAGCGATGCTTACATTCTTCTATTAAAAAAAAAAAATCCTGGAGTTGTCTCGTTGGCCTTTGGGTCATTAAGAAACGATAACAGAGCTCCGCTCTATTTCCAGCCCTGGAGAAAGAACTTCATACCCTCAGCCCATGAAGGCTAAACTAGGGGCTAGAAGATCGCCTGCCAAGGGAATGGAGATGGATCTGGCTTAAAATCAAGGTTCTGTGGTTTGCCTATCAGAAATTCCACTGTTACAAGGCAAAATTGCATGAAAATAACCAGCTTGTAGCCAGCATGAACAATGCCGTGATCACACATCCTTTCACACGGATCCAAAGCACAAAACGGCTAAAAAGTTGATCAAAATCCTAGACCGCAGGTAAAAATTGTGAGACCTATGACAAAAGGAGAAAATATGCTCGCTTTAACTTTCAAAAGAGCCCAAATCACAATACTGAGCTCCCAGACACAGGTGTTTGGAGTTTTATGTAAGCAAAAATAAAGCAATTGAAGCTTTAGGAAGAGTTCTCAACTTTCCTAATACAGTATATGCAATTAACTTAAGCTTTCCCTATTGATACTGGAAAGAAATTCTATTACAATCATGTGTATGCCAGTTCCTAGCATATTTCTGCATCCAGATTCATTAGCTTCCTTCATGGAGCCCATCATTTTTCCAATGGCTTTTTCCTTTCTTTAAACCCTAACCCTGAAATTCTATAACCAGTTATATCACGTGGCTTCCCTGAGGCACAAAGGTACCAAACTCTATAATTAACTATTGAGGAATGATAAATATGCTATTTATATTAAAAGATTTTAATTCTTTTGGGCCACAGGTGGGGGGAGGGAACCCCAGAAAGTTTAATATTTACTCTGCCATGTGAACTATAGCCCTTTTTGCAAAAAGCGAAATCAAATAAGGGAAATACTGAGTTGCAGCATGCATGACCCGACAGCACCGATTATTAATTTAAAAAAATTCCGGACTAGAAAAATATTCAGAATTGTATCCCATCCACCCTTTTTTCTTTTAAAATAGTAAACTGACAATGGAAAAAGTTAACTACAGGAATACTTCACTGGGTGTTTTTTTTTTAACTTCTGGTGACCTAGTCACCAAAGGCATTTTGGTCAGGCCAAGATCACAATAATCGATCGGCAGTTTCCTATGTGGACACCTGGGAGAGCGGGACTCACCCTTTAACGTGGCAAGCAAGATGAAAACAGAGGTAACCTTGGAGAAGTTACTTTTTCTAAATTACATTTCTCCGTCGAGCTGGAGCTCTTTATTCTCACAAACTGAACTGCTCTCCACTTGGGAGGAAACTCCTTGGGTCAAAATCTAAGTGACTCTTATTAGAAGCGGCCAAGAGGAGCCTGGCATCTTTTTTGCAGTCTTGCTCCTCTCTGCTCTTCTTTCCCCAGAGGGCAAGGGGACCTCACTTGGAGGTCACAGGAGACACAATGTGGACGGGGGGCAGTGTACTGTTACTCCCCTTCAAAGAGCTACTCCAAGTTCAGCTTTTACTTTGTTATCTCCATTTACCAGAAGTAAACAACAACAAACATTTCACATTGGAAAGTTATTTGGGGCCATGTGTTTGTTGCACGTCAACCTGCTAGACCCTGAACTATAACAGTCCTTGAAATGGGAGATTACAGCAGATTGTAACTTTCTAGAAATGTTTCTGATGGGGAAAATCCAGCCCTGCTTAGAGGCAAGGCTGTTTACCATACAAGATGCTTTTAGGGTATCGAGACTCCTCCAGTCACCTTCTAGCCATACAGCAAGCAAAGGGACTGTTGCCGCTTCTGTCATTTTGTGGAGCCCAAAGGAGCACAAACTGAAAAGACACGCTAAGTGAAAGCTAATCCTTGGGGACAGAGACTACCTAAAAAGGCATTTGATACATTACAACTTACTCTCCCTGCAGACAAAAAGAAAATGAAATTACCTACAGAATAGAGTAAGCTATCCAGAAGAGGACTGTTGCTGGATTTTCACATCACTTAAAAATTACCAAAACAAAAAATCTCCTCTGAAAAGTAAAGTTTTTTTTTTTTTTTTTTAAACTGAGCGGAACTTTTTAGACATTAGGTCAAATAAGTAGCAGCAATCAAGGGTAATCTAATCACTTTCAGAAAGAAAGACCTTTACCATGGGTTAGAACAACTGAAAACAGGGCAACATATTTCCCAGGGGGCAGAGCATGGAAAGATATTCAAGTATGAACACAGTATGTGAAAATCCTATAAATTCTGTACTCTTAAAAGGTTAAAATGTAGAATGGATGTTAGTTTAAATAAATACTTGCTGCATGTGGCAGGGCTCTGCTTCAAGTCTATGAGCTGTGCTGCGCCTGTCTCCTGGCCTAGAAATCTTTACATTCTGGCAGCAGGGACACTATCTGTACCGAGGACGGAGAACGAGCATCCCAGAATCACTCAAAATGAACAGAACTAACAGAAGGATGGTGGCGCTCATATGAAATTCTGATTTAATTATTCCTCAGTAAACACTCATTTGCTCTCTTGAAATCAGGAATTTCAAATTATCTCTGCAGATGTAGCACTTGGTGTTGTGTATATCTAATGATCCCATTTAAATTTAGTTTGATTTGCAAACATTTTCTAGACTTACAGGGCTCCGTACGCTGCAGGAGAAGGTGACAGATGGCAGGGAGCGAGCAAACCAAAACGCCTGCATCCTTGTGAGCTGTTGCTTCGAGGCTCCCAGAATTTTGGCCGCCTTAAGGGACAAACACTTAGGAAACCCCAACAAGTGGTTTCTTAAAAGGTAAAACCTTATT
This sequence comes from Mustela nivalis, assembly GCF_964662115.1. Lineage (NCBI taxonomy): Eukaryota > Metazoa > Chordata > Mammalia > Carnivora > Mustelidae > Mustela > Mustela nivalis. The sequence goes on from NC_139025.1 coordinate 43,311,932, forward strand.
TTTAATCCTAAATCCTAAACAATCCAGTAAGCTAAGAAACTTGATGGTATAGTAACCTAGGCCATACTGCTGCAATAATAATCCCCCTTGATTATGGAATTTTTAAGAGTTGCTGCATTTTAATTAACCAAACCGTTCTGGCCATGCACGAGGTGTTATCAAAGACAAAACCAAAGGCGGAATAAAAAATTACGGAAATTTCTTTGAAATGCCAAGTTCTCAGATGACTGCGTGGATAAAGCCACTGAATTCCACCAAAGTAAAAACAAAACATGGCAGCAGAGGGATGTTCTCTTCCCCCCAAAAATGAGAAAAATCCGAAAACCCCAGCTTTCAGAACAAGGCCTCCGTGCCTAAGGCCTCCTGTTGTCCGCCACCCCGTTGTACCCAGCGGCGGAATCGGCGCCGCTCAGCTCCCAGCCTCGGTCAAGGCTCCCGGTCCCCACTCAGCACGCAAGGGCCTACGAGGAGAGCCAATGCCTTTTGAATGAATTTCGTCTGCATTTGTAAAATAGGATTTCAAGTCTCATCCAAGTTTACAAAGGAAAACCTCGTTTAAAAACCCAAGGTTAAAATAAAAGCATGGCCTTTTTAATCCAATTAGTACAAAGATAGGATGTTTGCATCAAGCATACTTCGATGACAATGCCGCGGTTCAGAGCATGCACCACGCCACTGCGGTCTTAAATTCCGGGCATGTCTCAGCGCCGTGACACCCCTCCCCCTTCGTGCCCTCCCCCCCCACCCCCAGCGTCAGGTCCCCCCTCCCCTTAATAAACAGCATTATAAAAAGGTAAAATCTAGAGTTAGTGGCAAAATCTTCACAGTAACTTGTTAATAAAGTCGCACACGGCTGTCGGGGCCATCAGTCCACGGGGCCCTGGAAAATCAACTTGATGCAGTTCTGCTCCCCGACCAGCTGCGTGGCGCAGAACGGGCAGGCGGCGTGGAACGCGTGAGTCCCGTGAGGCAGGGGAATCTGGGACCAGTATTTGGCGGACTTCTCGGAGCACACGTGTCCGCAGGGGGTGAAAGCGTGCGTGGGCGGCCCGGCGTCCACGTAGAAGCCCGCCTCACAGCCGAGCCAGAGCGGCACGTAGGGGCCCACAGTCCTGCACATGGGACACTCGCGCTCGTTGGCCTCCGTGTCGCTCCGGTGGCCCCAGTTGTGGTAGCCGTGCACGTGGCCGCAGCTGAGGTAGGCCCAGGGCTGCTTCTCCTCCACCACGTCCTTCCTGTTGATGCTGGGGAAGGCCAAGGTGTTGAGCCCCACGGGGCACTGCGGCCGCGCGGCGTTGATCTCCTGGCGCAGGGCTTCGATGTGCTTCTGCGTCGGGGTGTGGAACAGGCCGTCCGCCGTCCTCCAGAGGAGCGTGGCGCCGCACAGGTCGATGAGGGAGCCGTCCTGCAGGACGTTGGTCTCGCTTTCCACCTGCAACGAGGCGGACAGACAGGCCTGGTAGACGCACCGTGCAGCCCCGTGCTCTAACATTCTTTCCTGAGCAAAGATTCCCGTGCAGGCGAGCCCGGGCACGCGGTTTCCCCGCGGCCTCCCTGAGAGGCTCCAGGAGGCTCTTCCTCCCTGAGCCCCGCCTGTTTCCTCACGGGGACACGCGATGGAATAGGGGTGGGCCGTCCTCGCAAACCCTAAATGTTCAATTACTGCAGTGATTTTCACCAATCTTAGGTTTTCATTTTTCCTCCTCGTCAATAACACTATGGCTCCTTGACCGCACGGGGGACAGCACGCGTCCCACCGGTCCAGCTGTGAAGATTCACCCTCCCTGTGACCACCGCGGACCCAGGTCCTTGTGGGACCCTGCGATAAGGACTGCAGTGGCCCAAAGGATGCCCGGTGATCTTTAGCTTCCCTCAATCTGTTGTTTCTTCTGTATTCCTATGATCTGGAGAAGCATTTGCCATTTTTTTTTTTTAAAGTTAAATTGAGTTAGCCAACATATAGTACATACTTAATTTCAGACGTAGATTTAGTAATTCATCTGGTGCCTGTAGCGCCCAGTGCTCCTCACATCACGTGCCCTCGCTGACGTCCGTCACCCTGCCTCCCCCTCCCCCTCCCGTCCTCCTCCCGTCCAGCAACCCTGTTTGTTTCCTAGAGTTAAGAGTCTCTGACTGTTTGTCTCCCTTTCTGACTTCTTTCTAGCAACTGCACTACTGGGTTTTTAACCCCAAAGCTACAAATGCAGTGATTTGAAGGGGCACCTGCCCCCCAATGTTTATAGCAGCAATGTCCACACTAGCCAGACTATGGAAAGAGCTCAGATGTCCATTGTCCGTTGCCAGAAGACTAGATAGAGATGTGGTGTGTGTACATACACGCACACACAGTGGACTACTGGACATCAGAAAGGATGAAATTTTATCATTTACACTGATGTGGATGGAACTGGATGGTATTATGCTGAGTGAAGTAAGTCAGAGAAAGAGAAAGCCTTCACTTTAAAAAGGACGGCACGTAGTACACCAAGTGCTTACAAGTCTGATGAACAGCTGAGGTGAAGCTGTTAGACACGGCAGGCAGGAATCCAACCACCGCCTCCATGTGCCGGGTGTGCTCTAAGGCCTGGAGCTAATACAGCTTCTCTACCATCCTGAAGAGACGTCTTCTTCACTAGCAGGAGGCAGACATGCTGGAGCTATAAGCCAGTGAAGGTCCATAATGAGCTGCAACCATCACGTGAGGCCATGTCCCCAAAGGGGCTAGGAGCGTGGACTTCGCAGCCCATGGCCTCCGTGTGCACCCAGGCTCGGTCACGCACTAGCTCTAACCTGGGGCGGTTACCTCGGCTACCTGTGTCTTGGTTCCCCCTTCTGTAAAACTGGACAAGAGGAGGGTGAGCATTAAATCATACAAAGAATGTTCTTAGAACCATGTCTGGCAGGCAGTAAGCACGATGCCGATGTTTGCTACTGTTAGTTTGATGACAGGACGTCAGAAATGCTTTTTAAAAAAGACTGCCCTTGAACAGAGATTTGAAAACATTGTTGTCAGCAACCAGTGGGTGGAAGGGAAGGTGGTCCAGAAAGAGGGAGGCAAGGCCACACAGCAGGCACGCGGAGGGAGCTGCCCACACTCAGGTGACCAGTGGTGGGCCTGGAGGTTCCTCTGGCCTCCTGTGCCCAGGGGAAAGGGAGGCAGTTTTCCACAGCTATAAAAGAACAGATCTGTTTTTCCAAAAGGTCACTTCAGAAGTGGGGAGGATGGACAGGATGGGTCCCACCTACTGCTTACAAGCAAGTTATCAACTTTTTAAAGCCCTGGTTTTCTCATCTGTCACAGGGAACCATGACAGTGATGTCATGAGGTTGCTCTGCGCACTGCCCGAGAGAGACTTACTGTGACTCACTTGGGAGGGTCGGTATGTGACGCTAGGGTTATTTTTATTTTTATTTATTTTATTTTATTTTTTACAAGTAGGCAGAGAGAGAGAGGAGGAAGCAGGCTCTCTGCTGAGCAGAGAGCCCGATGGGGGGCTCGATCCTAGGACCTTGGGATCATGACCTGAGCCGAAGGCAGAGGCTTTAACCCACTGAGCCACCCAGGCGCCCCTAGGGTTATTTTTATAGCATCTAAAATTCAGCTAAGAGATGAACTTAGCTGAATTTACTAAGTTTTACAGAGCCAGTGTAGTTTAAATACCCCAGTATTATGTGATACATTATATATCCAGTATGGATCTGGTAGACCTAGCCTATAGTATGCTCATAAGAAATAGGATACAATTCAAAGTCTATTCACCTGATTATGGAGGGGGTTCAGCTCCTGAAGGGGCATTTCCCCCACATTTAATTAATTATATTGATCAAGGACAAAGCTTCCTGTGATGAGAAACATGGCAGTTGTTAACACATCAGTATGATCATTCACATTAAGCACTGATTATGGTATTAATCCGAAACCTTCTACCAGCACTAGTTCCACACCAAGAACAGGAGGCATCTACTACTTTTAAAATATTCTGAATTGCCAGCAGATCACATTAGTCTCTGTATTTCTGTGTTCGGTTGCAAACGTACAGGACTGCCAGAGCCCTATTCCCTAAATCTAATCTCCAGACAGACTACTTACCTCAATGCTACCAGTCACAGCTACAGAACCAGAATCCGAAGTGGAAACCTAAGCTCCAAGAATCAGCAGGTGTTCACCACAGATGAACCCTGGTTAACAAGAGGGCGCTGTAGGGGAGCTGGGTCCTCTCACTGACCATCCCCTGCCGGTGTTTCCCATAATGCAAGATCATGGAAACTCAGAAACCTTTACACCATACACTATCATTATAGCACAATCTGGGAAAGATCTGAGGGTCTCCTACAGGGACTGACTTTAAAATAGTTGAGATTTAACACAACCCATGAACACAGGCTATTCTGGGAGTTGTTTCTTCTCAGGGGCATGTCCCCTCCCAGGACACACACAGCTGCCTGAGCTGGGTCACTGCACAATCACCGAGGATGGGCAAGAAGCTCATTCTAGAAATGTGCCCATTGACAAAGACAAGCCCTTCTCGGACTCCAGTGAACACTTTCTATTTCCCAAGAAAGCAAATGCTCTGGTGTAAACTCTCCCAGGTGAGGGCCGGCCGGGGCTCCCCACAACAGGGTACCAAATGGCAACGTGGGAGTCCAGACTCTCTATCAGGGAGGACACGTTTTAATTCCATCTACTGCCACCTTCTCACTCTGGGACCCTGGGCAATATTTAACCTCTCGTGCCATACCTTCCTCATCCACAAAATGGGCAGGATTCCACTTCTCTGACAAAGCTGCCCAGATTTCATGACCTGAGGTCTCTGAAATGTTCACGTAGTGCCTGATCCAGCAACGACTTCTACTGATTTCTACTGTTGCCATCATCACGCCTGAGAACCAGTTCAGCCGACCCCGGTCAGTTTTGTATGAAGTTATCCAGTGATCAGAAACAAAGTTATTTGGAAAAACTGCTTTTACAGTCTGTTCCCTATTTATAGTCTCTTGAGAAGTGTTTAAACACAAACACTATCGTATTTGCTCTGGTCTTTCTTGGAAAACACTTTTGTTTACTCAGCCAGGATGCTCTAATATTGGGCCTTGTTGTAAAAATGCAGAAGCTGTATTTGTAGTTCAGTAATGGTATGAAATATAAATAAAAATAACAGTTCCCTACGGAGAAACATCGAGTAGGGTCTAGCAAACCAGGTTAGTACTAAAGTCTCCCTCAACCCCCCCCCCCCAACATCCCACCACTGCCATCTTCTTTTTCTGGCTCAATTAAAAAAAGCACTGGAGCCACAAGTGTACTCAGAAATGTCTGGCACTGTGCCACGCAGCCATGGCAAGATCACACACCGCCAACTTCCCATCTCAGGGCTTATAATTATTCTCCACAGAAGGAAAGAGTTAAAAAGCCAACTGCTTTAGGGCATTTGGGATAAGTAGGGATATTTATAGGAAAATATTAACATGTCAAGTCAATGCCCTCTATGAATGATTTCAAGTAAAAAGTTTTATGATTTTGGTGAATTACATAGGGAATTATGTATTAATTTCTTACAATGAACTGAAGGGGGGAAAAAAGCTAACTTAATTATCTTTTAGTTCCAGAAAGTCTAGTAAATAATTCCATAATTCATAATTTTCACTAATTAGTCTTGGACAGCTCAGGATTTTTCCAAATTAGTAAAGTTTTACACGAAAAATAAGTATGCCCTTAAAGTGAATTTAAGTGGAATTTTGTAATGAAGCATATAATAAAGGATACACTATTAAGGTAGCAAGGAGGAAAAAGATAATTTTCTTCTACTATGGGAAAAGCTTAATCAAGGAAGGAAATGAGCCCATGTCGTTAGCATTTTCAGGGGCTTAGGGAATTCTCATTCTTCTGGGTCAATGGTTCACAGCACTGTTACCTCCATAAAGGCTCTAGATTTCAGGGGAGAAAAATGACAGTCCCTGAGCAAGGCTCTTGTAGTGTGGTACATTTTCCAGAGTGAAGACCACTCACCAGCTTTCCTCTTTGCTGGGCTGACCTGGTTTCTCGCAGGGTGTACACGTCTCCACAGACTGAGATTTCACGCCAGACCCCAGGCTGGGACTCCTCAGTGAAGCCCCCTCGGGGATGCATCACGAGAACGCCATTAGTAGTGAGCCCATCCATGTGGCCGTCGGGGTTTTTCCATTTCGCTGCCTTTTCCTGGAGAGCATACCACAGAACAGAAAAAGCATGCTAAGATTATGTTCAAAATGAAGGGATTCCAGAATCTCTTTAAAATATCCGGTACAGCAGAAGGAAGGAAAGTGATGAATTTTCATTTTCTATTTAAACCTAATAATCAGAAGGATAAAATATGCAATTATTCTGATAACATGAAAGTGCTAAAATGTATGAATGATTTATCATTGGATATGCATTCTATTCATCTTGGGAGCTTTAAAAAAAAAAAGAACCTGATGCCTGAGCCCTTCCTTCAGAGGTTCTTTTCTATCCAACCCTGTTACCCTGGGGAGATTCTGGGAATCTACTATGTCTTCTTCAATTCTATTTGTGCAATCCTTTTGCTTCTTAGGTATCAGCACTTTACATGTAATCATTACCTGGGAAGTATACAGAAGGAAGGGGAAAAAAGGAGTTTTTATTAAACATGCAAAATTTAAAAAAATGTTACACTAACAAGTTGGGGCCAGTGTATCTTTATAAATATCAGTGTTTATCTCCTCAAAGATGGAAGGTAAAGACAGCTTGCTATAAGGGCAGGACAAACACTCTTCGATGCCTGGGCGAGTGAGCTCTCTTTCTTGAAGACAGGGCTAGCTACTGCTCACATGACTCAGGAGTCTATTCTGATTAGGATAAGCCCTCTTGCCAGTGACTGAGTTCTGGCCAATGAGACATGAGTGGGTTTTCTAGGAGCCTTCCTGTAAGGCTCCTTTGCTCTAAAAAGAGAGATCAAGAAGAGGGAGTGACCTCAGCCTTCGAGCAGCATGGGTTATTCCTTTCTCCTTGCCCCTTGGATTTACAACTAATCAGACATCAATAGCCAAAAAAGAGCATGGCGGCGTGGCCTCCAGATCACCTGAGAGCCATACGTCCATGCCCCTCAAAGTGGGTAGACTGCCTCACAGAAGAGGCAGTGGAGGGGAGTTGCTGGGGAGTCAGAGGTGCCAAAGGCAGTGGCTGGTGGGCAGGGGGATAGTGTGGCCTTTTCTGACAAAGGAGGTGGAGGGTGAAGGAGGTTGGGGGAGGTCTGCCCCATGCATGTTCTATAGCTGGAAGAACCCACTGCTGTCTCTGAGGAAAGACTGCAGTGAGTGGGGGGAGGCAAGTAAGGCAAAGAGAACTTCAGAGAACTGTCTCCTACTGTCTGCCCCAGGGTTCTGGTCCATGCACTGCTGGGAGGCTCCCCTCACCCCATCCCTTGCTCCAACTTGAGGATCCCCCCTACCAGGCTGTGGGCACATCAAAGTCTCAAGAACTAAGTACACACCTCCCCCAGCTCTGCTGCACCCCCCATTCCTTTTCCCTTGACACCCACTTCCAACCTCTGTGAAGTCTGCCCCCACACTCTTAAGAGAAACCAAAAATTTGTGCTATAGTCCTATCTTTGAAAAATAAAGGAAAGGCTCCTAACTACCAACATGTTGAACTGTTAGAATCAAAGTAAATTGAACCTTGCCGAAACAGGGTGTTCCCTACTTTAAATGTGAAGACAGAGGCACTTTTAATCAAACATCAAGAAAAAAATCACATCACAAAAAGAAAATGACAGTTTTCCAGCAACTGAGCCCAAAGACCTGGTATATTGCAATCTAATGGATAAAGAATTCAAAAGAGCTGCTATGAAGAAATTTAATGAGCTACAAGAAAACTCAGGCAATACAATGACCTCAGAAATATAATTGACAAACAGAAGGAATACTTTACCAAAGGCACCAAAATTCTAAAAAAGAACCAAACAAAAGAACTCAATAAATGACATGAGGAATGCATTAGAACGCACTGAAAATAGAGCAGATCAGGTGGAAGAGAGAATTAGTAAGATGGAAGACAGGAACAGAGAAATGTTTCAGATGGAAGGGAGGAGATAATTAAGATTTAAGAAGTGAAGAAATACTACAAGAGCTAGCAGACTCCATCAGAAAAGCCAACATAAGAATAATGAATTTTGCAGAGGGAGAAGCAAGGGGAAAAAGGACAAACAGCACACTTAAAGAAATAACTCTTGAGAACCTTTAAAACTTGGGGAAAAGAACTGGATATACAAAGTCCATGAAGCCAAAAGCACATCTTATTATCTCAATGCAAGACTTTCTCCAAGACACATTATATTAAAACTATTAAAAAGTCAATGATAAAATTTCAAAGGCAGCTAGGGCAAGAAAAGATAGTAGCTTGCAAAGGAGTCCCCATCAGGCTATAAAATTTCTCAGATTAAAAACTGCCAGCCAAGAATATTCTACCCAGTAAAGTTATGCTTTTGATATGAAGGAGAATTAAAGGCTTTTGCAAACAAGAGCTGAGGGAGTTCACCATTCCTAGATCTGCCTTATATAAATGCTGAAAGGAACTCTGCAAGCTGAAATGAAAAGACAGAGGGACACAAAACTCTGATTAAGGTGACAGAATCAGAAACGGCAACTCTTTATAAGAGTATACTAAACTCTATAATGATAGTACAAAGTTTAAAGGTGAAGAGCATTAAAAATACCTATAATAAATAGTAAAAATAACTACAGCTACTACAACGTGGTAACAAGATCACAGCATAAAAAGACAGTTTGTGACATCAAAAACATAAAAGGAAAAGAGTAAAAGGAATCTTCATAGGCAAAAGAAGAGAAATGGCTCTCAGCAGAAAAAGGACTATTTTATCTATGAGTGGTTTTATGTAAACTTCATGAAAACTACAAAGCAAAAATCTAGAGCAGAGACACAGAACATTAAAAGCGGGGAAAACTGAGCAAAAAGCACCATGGAAAACCACCAACGTACAGAAGTAGGTAGAAATGGAAGGAAAAAAGAAACAATGGAGAGAGAAAATAACCAGAAGGAAAAAGAGAAAATGACAGTGGTGAGTCCTTACATATCAATAATCACACCAACTGCAAATGCACTGAACTCACCAAAAGGCATAGAGTGGTTGGATGGATTAAAAACAACAACAAAAGACCCAACTATATGCTGTCCTACAGGAGATTCATCTCCACTGTAAAGATACACATAGGCTCAAAATGAAAGGATGGAAGATGATATTATGAGCAAAAAGAATCTAAAGGAAGGCTGGTATTGTCAAATTTGTATAGGACAAATAGATTTTAAGCCAAAAAGGGTAATAAGAGACAAAGTCATTACATAATCATAAAAGGGTCAGTATATTAAGAAAATATAAGGATTATAAATATATATATGTGCCCAACATCAAACACCAAATTATATTAAGCAAATAATAACCAATCTAAAAGAGAAATGGGCTACGAGATAATAATTGTAGGAGTCTTCAATACCCCACTGTCAGCAACAAATAGATTTTTCAGAAAGAAAATCAACAAGGAAACACTGGAACTGAACCACACTGTAGAACAAGCAGACTTAATAGACCTGTACAGAACATTCTATCCAACAGTAGCAGAACATATTTTTCTCAAGTGCACTGGAACATTCTCTAGAAGAGACAGGATAGGCCACAAAACAAATTTAGTAAGTTTAAGAAGACTAAAATCGTATCAACTATCTTCCCTGATCACAGTGGTATGAACTAGAAAGTGACAATCAAAGAGAAGTGAGATCTGCAAAAATGTGAAAACTAAAAAAACCCCTTTTAAATAACCATTGGGTCAAAGAAGAAATCAAAAGGGGAAAAATTATCTTGAAACAATTGAAAATGAAAACACAACATCAAATATTGTGGGATACAACCAAAGAAGTTCTGAGAGATCGTATCAACTATCTTCCCTGATCACAGTGGTATGAACTAGAAAGTGACAATCAAAGAGAAGTGAGATCTGCAAAAATGTGAAAACTAAAAAAACCCCTTTTAAATAACCATTGGGTCAAAGAAGAAATCAAAAGGGGAAAAATTATCTTGAAACAATTGAAAATGAAAACACAACATCAAATATTGTGGGATACAACCAAAGAAGTTCTGAGAATCTGGGGAGGAGTCAAGATGGCGGAGAAGTAGCAGGCTGAGACTACTTCAGCTAGCCGGAGATCAGCTAGATAGCTTATCTAAAGATTGCAAACACCTGAAAATCCATCGGCAGATCGAAGAGAAGAAGAACAGCAATTCTGGAAACAGAAAAACAACCACTTTCTGAAAGGTGGGACTGGCGGAGAAGTGAATCCAAAGCGATGGGAAGATAGACCCCGGGGGGAGGGGCCGGCTCCCGGCAAGCGGCGGAGCAATGGAGCACAAAATCAGGACTTTTAAAAGTCTGTTCCGCTGAGGGACATCGCTCCAGAGGCTAAACCGGGGCGAAGCCCACACGGGGTCAGCGTGGCCTCAGGTCCCACAGGGTCACAGAAGGATCGGGGGTGTCTGACTGTCGCAGAGCTTGCGGGTATTGGAACGGGAAAGCCAGCTACAGAGACAGAGCCGACAGTAAGCTCACAGCTCGGTGTAACCTTGAACCGGTCGCAGGCTCGGTGAGCTTGCAGCGCGGCCGGAGGTCAGGCAGACGGGAGTAACTGGGCGCTGTTCTCTGAGGGCGCACTGAGGAGTGCGGCCCTGGGCTCTCAGCTCCTCCGGGCTGGAGACCAGGAGGCCGCCATTTGTATTCCCGTCCTCCGGAACTCTACGGAAAGTGCTCAGGGAACAAAAGCTCCTGAAAGCAAACCCGAGCGGATTACTCAACCCGGCCCATGGTAAGGGCGGTGTAATTTTGCCTGGAGCAAAGACACTTGAGAATCACTACAACAGGCCCCTCCCCCAGAAGATCAAAAAGAAATCCAGCCGAGGCCAAGTTCACCTATCAAGGAGTGCGGTCTCAATACCAAGGAGAGCAGCAGAATTCCAGAGGAGGAGAAAGCCAAGCACGGAACTCATGGCTTTTTCCCTGTGATTTTTTTTAGTCTTGCAGTTAATTTAATTTTTTTCTTTTTCATTTTTTGTTTTTTTTTCTCGCCTTCGGGTAAATTTTTTTTTTTTTAACTTTTACCTTTTTCTTTTTTAACGTTTTATAACTAGTTTATCTAATATATATATATTTTTTCTTTTTTATATTTTTCTTATGTGCTTTCTTTTTTTAAATTATTTTCTTCTTTTTTTTCTTTTTTCTTTTTTTTTTTCTTTCTTCCTTTTTGAACCTCTTTTTATCCCCTTTCTCCCCCCTCACAATTTGGGATCTCTTCTAATTTGGTTAAAGCATATTTTCCTGGGGTTGTTGCCACCCTTTTAGTATTTTACTTGCTCCTTCATATACTCTTATCTGGACAAAATGACAGGACGGAAAAATTCAACACACAAAAAAGAACAAGAGGCAGTACCGAAGGCTAGGGACCTAATCAATACAGACATTGGTAATATGTCAGATCTAGAGTTCAGAATGACAATTCTCAAGGTTCTAGCCGGGCTCGAAAAAGGCATGGAAGATATTAGAGAAACCCTCTCGAGAGATATAAAAGCCCTTTCTGGAGAAATAAAAGAATTAAAATCTAACCAAGTTGAAATAAAAAAAGCTATTAATGAGGTGCAATCAAAAATGGAGGCTCTCACTGCTAGGATAAATGAGGCAGAAGAAAGAATTAGTGATATAGAAGACCAAATGACAGAGAATAAAGAAGCTGAGCAAAAGAGGGACAAACAGCTACTGGACCACGAGGGGAGAATTTGAGAGATAAGTGACACCATAAGATGAAACAACATTAGAATAATTGGGGTTCCAGAAGAAGAAGAAAGAGAGAGGGGAGCAGAAGGTATACTGGAGAGAATTATTGGGGAGAATTTCCCCAATATGGCAAAGGGAACGAGCATCAAAATTCAGGAGGTTCAGAGAACGCCCCTCAAAATCAATAAGAATAGGCCCACACCCCGTCACCTAATAGTAAAATTTACAAGTCTCAGTGACAAAGAGAAAATCCTGAAAGCAGCCCGGGAAAAGAAGTCTGTAACATACAATGGTAAAAATATTAGATTGGCAGCTGACTTATCCACAGAGACCTGGCAGGCCAGAAAGAGCTGGCATGATATATTCAGAGCACTAAACGAGAAAAACATGCAGCCAAGAATACTATATCCAGCTAGGCTATCATTGAAAATAGAAGGAGAGATTAAAAGCTTCCAGGACAAACAAAAACTGAAAGAATTTGCAAACACCAAACCAGCTCTACAGGAAATATTGAAAGGGGTCCTCTAAGCAAAGAGAGAGCCTACAAGTGGTAGATCAGAAAGGAACAGAGACCATATACAGTAACAGTCACCTTACAGGCAATACAATGGCCCTAAATTCATATCTCTCAATAGTTACCCTGAATGTTAATGGGCTAAATGCCCCTGTCAAAAGACACAGGGTATCAGAATGGATAAAAAAACAAAACCCATCTATATGTTGCCTCCAAGAAACTCATTTTAAGCCTGAAGACACCTCCAGATTTAAAGTGAGGGGGTGGAAAAGAATTTACCATGCTAATGGACATCAGAAGAAAGCAGGAGTGGCAATCCTTATATCGGATCAATTAGATTTTAAGCCAAAGACTATAATAAGAGATGAGGAAGGACACTATATCATACTCAAAGGGTCTGTCCAACAAGAAGATTTAACAATTTTAAATATCTATGCCCCCAACGTGGGAGCAGCCAACTATATAAACCAATTAATAACAAAATCAAAGAAACACATCAACAATAATACAATAATAGTAGGGGACTTTAACACTCCCCTCACTGAAATGGACAGATCATCCAAGCGAAAGATCAGCAAGGAAATAAAGGCCTTAAACGACACACTGGACCAGATGGACATCACAGATATATTCAGAACATTTCATCCCAAAGCAACAGAATACACATTCTTCTCTAGTGCACATGGAACATTCTCCAGAATAGATCACATCCTCGGTCCTAAATCAGGACTCAACCAGTATCGAAAGATTGGGATCATTCCCTGCATATTTTCAGACCACAATGCTCTAAAGCTAGAATTCAACCACAAAACGAAGTTTGAAAAGAACCCAAATACATGGAGACTAAATAGCATCCTTGTAAAGAATGAATGGGTCAACCGGGAAATTAAAGAAGAATTGAAAAAAATCATGGAAACAAATGATAATGAAAATACAACGGTTCAAAATCTGTGGGACACAACAAAGGCAGTCCTGAGAGGAAAATATATAGCGGTACAAGCCTTTCACAAGAAACAAGAAAGGTCTCAGGTACACAACCTAACCCTACACCTAAAGGAGCTGGAGAAAGAACAAGAAAGAAACCCTAAGCCCAGCAGGAGAAGAGAAATCATAAAGATCAGAGCAGAAATCAATGAAATAGAAACCAAAAAAACAATAGAACAAATCAATGAAACTAGGAGCTGGTTCTTTGAAAGAATTAATAAAATTGATAAACCCCTGGCCTGACTTATCAAAAAGAAAAGAGAAAGGACCCAAATAAATAAAATCATGAATGAAAGAGGAGAGATCACAACTAACACCAAAGAAATACAAACTATTATAAGAACATACTATGAGCAACTCTACGCCAATAAATTTGACAATCTGGAAGAAATGGATGCATTCCTAGAAACATATAAACTACCACAACTGAACCAGGAAGAAACAGAAAGCCTGAACAGACCCATAACCAGTAAGGAGATTCAAACAGTCATTAAAAATCTCCAAACAAACAAAAGTCCAGGGCCAGACGGCTTCCCGGGGGAATTCTACCAAACATTTAAAGAAGAACTAATTCCTATTCTCCTGAAACTGTTCCAAAAAATAGAAATGGAAGGAAAACTTCCAAACTCATTTTATGAGGCCAGCATCACCTTGATCCCAAAACCAGACAAGGATCCCATCAAAAAAGAGAGCTATAGACCAATATCCTTGATGAACACAGATGCGAAAATACTCAACAAAATACTAGCTAATAGGATTCAACAGTACATTAAAAAGATTATTCACCACGACCAAGTGGGATGCAAGGTTGGTTCAACATCTGCAAATCAGTCAATGTGATACAACACATTAATAAAAGAAAGAACAAGAACCATATGATACTCTCAATAGATGCTGAAAAAGCATTTGACAAAGTACAGCATCCCTTCCTGATCAAAACTCTTCAAAGTGTAGGGATCGAGGGCACATACCTCAATATCATCAAAGCCATCTATGAAAAACCCACTGCAAATATCATTCTCAATGGAGAAAAACTGAAAGCTTTTCCGCTAAGGTCAGGAACACGGCAGGGATGTCCATTATCACCACTTCTATTCAATGTAGTAGTAGAGGTCCTAGCCTCGGCAATCAGACAACAAAAGGAAATTAAAGGCATCCAAATCGGCAAAGAAGAAGTCAAATTATCACTCTTTGCAGATGATATGATACTATATGTGGAAAACCCAAAAGACTCCACTCCAAAACTGCTAGAACTTATACAGGAATTCAGTAAAGTGTCAGGATATAAAATCAATGCACAGAAATCAGTTGCATTTCTCTACACCAACAGCAAGACAGAAGAAAGAGAAATTAAGGAGTCAATCCCATTTACAATTGCACCCAAAACCATAAGATACCTAGGAATAAACCTAACCAAAGAGGCACAGAATCTATACTCAGAAAACTATAAAGTACTCATGAAAGAAATTGAGGAAGACACAAAGAAATGGAAAAATGTTCCATGCTCCTGGATTGGAAGAATAAATATTGTGAAAATGTCTATGCTACCTAAAGCAATCTACACATTTAATACAATTCCTATCAAAGTACCATCGATCTTTTTCAAAGAAATGGAACAAATAATTCTAAAATTTATATGGAACCAGAAAAGACCTCAAATAGCCAAAGGGATATTGAAAAAGAAAGCCAACGTTGGTGGCATCACAATTCCGGACTTCAAGCTCTATTACAAAGCTGTCATCATCAAGACAGTATGGTACTGGCACAAAACCAGACACATAGATCAATGGAACAGAATAGAGAGCCCAGAAATAGACCCTCAACTCTACGGTAAACTAATCTTCAACAAAGCAGGAAAGAATGTCCAATGGAAAAAAGACAGCCTCTTCAATAAATGGTGCTGGGAAAACTGGACAGCCACATGCAGAAAAATGAAATTGGACCATTTCCTTACACCACACACAAAAATAGACTCAAAATGGATGAAGGACCTCAATGTGCGAAAGGAATCCATCAAAATCCTTGAGGAGAACACAGGCAGCAACCTCTTCGACCTCAGCTGCAGCAACATCTTCCTAGGAACAACGCCAAAGGCAAGGGAAGCAAGGGCAAAAATGAACTATTGGGATTTCATCAAGATCAAAAGCTTTTGCACAGCAAAGGAAACAGTTAACAAAATCAAAAGACAACTGACAGAATGGGAGAAGATATTTGCAAACAACATATCAGATAAAGGACTAGTGTCCAGAATCTATAAAGAACTTAGCAAACTCAACACACAAAGAACAAATAATCCAATCAAGAAATGGGCAGAGGACATGAACAGACATTTTCTGCAAAGAAGACATCCAGATGGCCAACAGACACATGAAAAAGTGCTCCATATCACTCGGCATCAGGGAAATACAAATCAAAACCACAATGAGATATCACCTCACACCAGTCAGAATGGCTAAAATAAGTCAGGAAATGACAGATGCTGGCGAGGATGTGGAGAAAGGAGAACCCTCCTACACTGTTGGTGGGAATGCAAGCTGGTGCAGCCACTCTGGAAAACAGCATGGAGGTTCCTCAAAATGTTGAAAATAGAACTGCCCTATGACCCAGCAATTGCACTATTGGGTATTTACCCTAAAGATACAAACGTAGTGATCCAAAGGGGCACATGCACCCAAATGTTTATAGCAGCAATGTCCACAATAGCCAAACTATGGAAAGAACCTAGATGTCCATCAACAGATGAATGGATCAAGAAAATGTGGTATATATACACAATGGAATACTATGCAGCCATCAAAAGAAATGAAATCTTGCCATTTGCGACAACGTGGATGGAACTAGAGCGTATCATGCTTAGCGAAGTAAGTCAAGCAGAGAAAGACAACTATCATATGATCTCCCTGATATGAGGAAGTGGTGATGCAACATGGGGGCTTAAGTGGGTAGGAGAAGAATAAATGAAACAAGATGGGATTGGGAGGGAGACAAACCATAAGTGACTCTTAATCTCACAAAACAAACTGAGGGTTGCTGGGGGGAGGGGGTTTGGGAGAAGGGGGTGGGATTATGGACATTGGAGCGGGTATGTGCTTTGATGAGTGCTGTGAAGTGTGTAAACCTGGTGATTCACAGACCTGTACCCCTGGGGATAAAAATATATGTTTATAAAAAACAAAAAATTAAAAAAAAAAGAAGTTTTGAGAATCTTACAGCAATAAACATGCATATTAAGAAGTTAGAAAAGTCTAGGGGAGCCTGGGTGGCTCAGACGTTGGGCGTCTGCTTTTGGCTTGGGTCATGATCCCAGGGTCGTGGGATCGAGCCCCACGTCAGGCTCCCTGCTCAGCGGGAGGCGTGCTTCTCCCTCTCCCACTCCACCTGTTTGTGTTCCTTCTCTCACTGTCTCTCTCTGTCAAATAAATAAATAAAATCTTAAAAAAAAAAAGAAATTAGAAAAGTCTCAAACAAGCTAACTTTAACCTAATTTTATACTTCAAGGAACTAGAAAAAGAAGAATAAGGCAATCGCAAAGTTAGCAGAAATAAGGATTGAAGCAGAAATAAATGAATTAAACACCAGAAAAACAACAGAAAAGATTAATGAAACTAAGAACTATTCTTCAAAAAGATAAACAAAATTGACAAACCTTTAGCTAAACCAGGAAAAAAGAAGACCCAAAATTAGATATGAAAGAGGAAACATTATACCTGGTATTACAGACATACACAGAATGATGAAAGACAGCTACAATGTAGAAGAAAAGAAACATTTCCCAGAAACACACATCAACCAAGAGTAAATCAGGAAGAGTCAGAAAATTTGAACAGCCCAGTAATGAGTAAAGAGATCCAATCAGTAATTTAAACAAAATCCCAAGAAACTCCAGGACCAGACGGCTTCAACTAGAGAATTCTACCAAACATTTAAAGAAGAATTAACACCAATCCTTCTCAAACTCTTTCAAAATGTTGAGGAGGAAGGAACATTTCCAAACTCATTCCATTGATACCAAAACCAGATAAAGATACTACAAGAAAATTATAGACCAATATCCCTGATATATAAAGATATAAAATTTCTCAAGAAAATATGAACAAATTCAAAAACGCATTAAAAGGATTATACACCATGAGCAAGTGAGACTTCCCCTGGGATGCAAGGAGGGTTCAAAGTATGCAAATCAATAAATGTAATACATCATATCAAGAAAATGAAAGATAATCACATGATCATCTCAATAGCCACAGAAAGAGCATTTGACAAAATACAACATCCTTACAGAATAAAAACCCTTAACAGATTGGCTACAGAAGGAATATACCTCAACATAATCAAGTTCACATATGACAAACCTGCAGCTAAGTTTCCTCTAAGATCAGAAAGACAAGGATGCCCATGCTCACCGTTCCTACTCAATATAGTGCTACATGTCCTAGCCAGAGCAATTAGGCAAGATAAATAAATACATGGCATACAAATTGGAAAGAAAGAAGTAAAACTATTGCTTAGCACCCTTTGCTAATGATATGATCTTACATACTGAGAATTGCAAAGAATCAGTCAAAAAGCTGTTGGAATTAACGTTTTCAGGAAAGTGGCAGGACGCAAAACGAACACAGAGAAGTAAGTTGCATTCCTTTACACTAATGAGGAAGCATTTGAAAAAGGCCTAAAGAAAACTATTCCACTCACAATACCATCAAGAACAGTAAAATACTTAGGAATAAATTTCACCAAGGACATGAAAGATCTGTACAATGAAAAGTACAGACTTTGCTGAAAGAACTGAAGGCACAGACAAATGGGAAGATAGCTGAATCAGAAGAATATTGTTAAAACGGCCATACTACCCAAATCCATCTACAGATTCAGCACAATCTCCATCAAAATATTAAGAGAATTCCCTAGAAATAGAAGAAATAATCCTAAACTTTGTGTGCAACCAGGAAAGACCCCAAATAGCCAAAAAATTAAAAACAACTACCACATTACCCAGCATTTCCATTTTAGGGCACACACTCAAAGGAAATGAAGACATGATTTCAAGGAGATACAGGCACTCCCATGTTTATTGCATTATTCTCAACAGCCAAGATATGAAAGGCCACCCCAATGCCCATCAATGAATGAACAGATTAAAAAAAAAGACACTGTAAATATTATTTACCCACAAGAAAGGAGGATCTCCTTCCATTTGCAACAAGGTGGGTGGACCCTGAGCACATTATGCTAAGCAAGTCAGAGAAAAATTATATCACGTGTATGTGGAATCTTTAAAAGTTAAGCCTATGAAAAACAGAGTAAAATGACAGTTATCAGGGATGGGATGGGGAGGGGGCGTACAGGGAGAGAGTGTTTAAGGGTTCAAGCTTGTAATGAGCAGTGAATCAGCCACAGAGATCTAATGCACCACGTTATGAATATAGCTCATATTATTGTACTCCAGTTGTGCAATGTGGTAAATAATACAATACTAGCAATCATTTTATAACACATAGAAAATCATGGTAAGTATAAAAGTGAACAAATTTGACATGTAATGTTACATGTCAAATTTATTCAATTATGAAAAGTAAATTAAAAAAATAAAAGGGTGGCTCAGTCTGTTAGCGTCTGCCTTTGGTTCAGGTCATGATCCTGGGGTCCTGGGATCAAGCCCCTGGTCGGGCTTCCTGTTTAGGAAGGAGCCTGCTTCTCCCTCTGCCCCTCCCCATTTGTGCCCTCTCTCTCCCTCTCTGTCAAATAAATAAATAAAATCTTAAAAAACCCCACCAATATAAAGAGATAAGGAAGAAACAGTGCTTCTGCCGCCTCTTCTTCAGCCGAAGTCGCTATGTGGCAGCGGTGCATGGAAGTGTGGGAGCCATCTCTCATCCCTAAGGCAGTTTGAGGAAGCAGATCTGCCTGGGGACATGGGGGTAAGATAGAACAAACTTGCTTCCTTGGATGTCACACAACCATTGAATTACCCAGGCCTCGGCCTGTCTTCCTTGGTGCATCTTGTTACAGAAATAATACATTCTTGTTATTGTTTAGGCCATCAAAAAAAAAAAAGATTTTATTTATTTATTTGAGAGAGAGACAGAGAGAGTGTGTGGGTGTGTGTACAAGCAGAGATAAAGGGGTAGAGGGGAAAGCAGACCTCCTGCTTGAGCAAGGAGCCCGTTGTGGGACTCGATCCCATGAATCTCGGAGAATGACCTGAGTGGAAGGCAGATGCTTAACTGACTAAGCCACCCAGGTGCCCCTGTTTAGGCCATTTTTAAAAGGCCATTTTGAATGTTCTATTTTTTTCCCCCTGCAAAAACATACTGATTAAAAATAAAAAAGAAGAAGAACTATATTACAATTGTATATTCACTAAAACTTCTGGGTTTCATTTACTCGGAAGCCTCACAGAGTCAGAAGTTTTTAATCTGTTTTGTTCCCTGTGCTATCACATCTATGACACTTGACGTGGGACACAGCCCAATGAAAATTTTCTGAATGAAAGAATGTCACTTTTTCCTTTGAACTCTATGTAGATTTGACTATTTATTTTCTCCCACTGAAATAAACCCCTTAAATCTACTATAAATATATTCATAGACATTTAAAAAAAGCAATTACTGTACATGCACTTAATACAGCAAATGTAACAAGTATCAGGTAATGACGTAGTTATATTTAGATTCTTAATAACAACCTTTCAAGCTCTACATCTGAAAATTAAAATCTCCAAATCTAAGCAGAGGCATCGTGGAAAGCAGATCTTTGGCTACAATTAAATGTTATATCTGATGATAATGGGTGTTTTTCTTGAAACAGTGTCTTCAGTAACAGTACTTACTCCAAGAAATATGTTTTTGGAAGAGTCAAATCCGGCTGCGAATATCCGTGCAGTGTAAGGTTCATTCCTGTCGCAGACAATCCTGCAGGCAAACCGGGAGATGGTACTTTGTGTAATCTGGGCCTCATCGTTGTTCTGACTGCCAGAAATTGTGTCTGTAACAACGAAGTCGATAGGGCTTTCTGTTGATCTGCCCACCTAAATAAATCAAATGTACTCATGACTCGTCTGAAAAAGATGTCACCATATTTGGTTCACATGGAATAAGTGTTCAAGATCCCTTTAACATTTATTATTTCTGCTCTGAGGGTAAGAATTTAATGACAAAAAAATTCAGTTCTGTTCCTTTTCTTGTTTAAGGGAGATATTAGAGTAACCAATCATCAGATTTTTAAATATTAAGAGAAGAGCTAAATTTTTTATTCTGGAGAAAACATTAGATCTTGCTTCCTTCTATCCCCCCAACAGATTGTATCTCTTAGATTAGGTGAAACATTACTTTAACACAGCAAATTACTCTCTACCCCACTCACCCTGCCCCCCATTTCCAGATGGAAAAAGCCAAGATTTTAAAGAAAGCCAAGAAACAAAGGAATTCCTGCCCAGCAGCAGGGATTGGTTTTCCACACTAAGTACGTCTACCAGTGACTCATGGCACAGAGCAAGCACAGCCCTGACCCAGACACAGATCAAATGCCTGTTGCCATTATTCAGTATAAATGAAAATGATGTAAAGGGAAATACAAGTCAGTCCAGAGTTTGGGATGCAGTCAGATGAAAGGTTCAAAAAGCTGGTCTTAACATTTCAATTTTGGATTGAAAAAAGAAAATCTCTTTTGGGAAGGTCTAAAAACCTGCCAATATTATGTTGACTTACTTCCTTTGGTAAGATTAAATGCTTCCAGAAAGAATATATTTCATTTGGGAGAGCTTAAAGTTCTTAAAAAAAAAAAGGTGTTTATACTCAGTAAATTCAGTAAGATAGGTACTGCTCTGTCCTGTGAACTAGGAAAAGTATGTTTACAAATGCAAAATCCTCAAGATAGAATATCAAGACATTTTGTAATGTTGTTTATGAATCTCTGACCAGAAAACAATGATACATATTATTTATATACCATTGAGACGTTTCAAATTAAAATCATTTATATGTAAACAAATCATTTCTCACTAAATAGGACATAACTGTTCTTTCCTAACACTAGTGACTTTGATTTCGCAGCTGATTAGGGGAGGGACACAGGGAGCCCCCAGACAGACATGTATGCAGAAGACCCCCAAAAGTTAATTTCTCAGGTATCTTAATCCTGATCACCAAATTCTACCTAAAATATGAGACGTAATATATTTTTCATCCAAAGAGGGAAGAGTGAAAAAATATATATTATCTTGCATCATTTAGGTCGAACTATTGCCTTTCCAGAAAATTATTAACTTTCTTTTGTAAGCTCACACATTTTCATGCACAGATTATCTCCATTAAGGCAACAGACAAAAGACATCTCTTCTCTCTCTCTCTTTTTTTTTTTAAACTCTAAATTTTTTGCCCTAATGAAATGTGCCTGGAATAAAGTAGACTTCTGGGTTCACTGAAACTCATTGATGTGAAAAGATGCACATTGCCTGAATGTATGTGTTTCAGGCTTAGAAAACATAGAACTTGTTAAAAAATGCAACATAAAATCTAAATTAAAAGATATTATAAATCTTATACAAACCATCTTTCTAAGGTTGGGTCTTCCCTTGGCTAGATCACTGAAAAGCTGGGTATGTGACTCAGAAGCTCTGATTCAGTATGTTTTTTAATTTATTTTAAAGCTATTCTCTTAGCTACTTTGAGGCGTACAATACAGTATTATTAACTATAATCACCATGCTGTACATTAGATCCCCAGAACCTATTCATCTTACAGCAGGAAGTTTGTACTCTGTGACCAACACCTCTCTATCTTCCCCCTCCCCTCAGCTCCTGGTAACTCCCATGCTAGTCTCTGCTTCTACAGTTTTGGCTTTGTTGCTTGGATTCCACATATAAGTGATACACAGTATTTTTCTTTAAGTTATTTCACTTTAAAGAGATTTTTTAAACTAGAAAGTAACAAATACTTAATGTAAAATATTTCACAAATACAGAAAAAAAAAATACCATAAAAGCTTCTCTAAACTCAGGAATCAACTTGTCCTGAACTGCTAAGCTTAGGAGTGAAATGTGTAAAGTTCTACAATTGCCTAGCGCTCTACAAAGACAAAGTCCCTGACAACTTCTGTCACCTCCACAGAAGAAGACAAAGTCTCTTCAAGCTCTGTTAGAAGCACAAAGCTAAGACCATGCTCGAGTAGAATGTCACACAACTGTTACTGTCTACAAAGATTACTTTCTTCGGGCAAGGCCATGTTTCTTTCATCCCAGTGTATTAAATGAATGTCTTGATGAGTTAACGGAAATGGGCTATAACTCATGACATTTTAGTCCAACCGGAACATACTGCTAGGATCAATTATTGCAAGTCATGATACTTATCTGACTGGTCATGTTCAATTGGTTTATCAAATTCACTCCCTCTTAAATCTAACCTGTGGTGTGCCACCAATATAATTTTATACTTTTGCATACAAACCTCATGTTCTTTTTGCCAGAAAAAAAAAAAAAAAGTAAGCTACTTTCCTACTGAAAACTCACCCGGTGTGCAAAACTTGGAACCCACCCTTTTGGGTACTGGATCAACTCTACATCATCTTAAGGGCGGTCATGTAGACAAAGAAAGATGGTTCTGAATTCTGTCTGGTGATCATTCAGTGCTGATTCTCATAGAGTAGCCTGAGGGAGGATTTTACTGACACCACACACATATATGAGAAGAGTTTGGGTTTGTCTGGTTGTCAGTCCAATTCAGTGCAGGTAAGATGGCACAGAAACACCCGAAAGGGCCTCCCTCACCTTTCCTGGACCAATGGTACTCCTACCCCTGCGTCCGTAACCTTATTTCCTAACTTCCTTCCAATGACAAGGAGGAAATACCACTGCTCCTACCCAAGACCAATCTTTCTGCTGATGCCTGGGGTCTCAGTATTCTTCCCTTCCCAAGGATTCTGCTCCTGACACTATCCCTTCTCTCTCCCGAATCATCCACTTCTTTCTCCCTCCTACTAGATCTTAGCATCGGTTATCAAACATTCTAGAGCTTCTCAAATTCTGTGACTCTGCGGGAGTGGGGGGTGGTGGTGTTTGAAAGGACCAATTTGTTTTTTAAATTTCAGCCTGTCACTGATACATTTTAAAAGTACAATCAAAATGAGTATCAGGAAAATGATCACCTGCTTGGAGGCTTCAGGTACTATAAAAAGTGTTATACGTTTCCAAACTCCTCCTCGCCATTTCCCACCCAGCTCACTCTGTGCTGTTAACAGACACTTGGCCGTCCAGTTGAGGATACTCCAATAGCGTTGTTCTAGACTAGTCTCTCACCTTAAAAAAACACATTCCTTCCCTTGCAAACGTCCTCAAGCTACAGGCCCATTTCTCTGATTCACGTAGTGGCAATACTTCTTGAAAAAAATCTGTCACTAGTTACTACCCTCCCATTGCCTTACTCATGCCCTTCACTTCTCTCCTCTGCTGGCCCCACGGGGTGTTTCTACCCCAGAGCCCCACTGACACCACTCTCGCACAGGTTTCCAGGGCATGTAGCTGGTATCCTGCCATATCTGTACCTGGTATTAGAATAATGAAACTCTTACAGGCTAGTTGGCAAATAGACCCCTTCCCTGCACTTTCTGTTCTCTTCCTATGTAATACCATCAAATTCCATTATTAGCCAAAAAGCCCTGATCTCTACCCAGAACTTCAATGACCACTTGGGGGTCTAATAAGCATCTCAAAATGTAGCATGTTCTAAACAGAACCTGGATTCCTCCTTCAACCCCTAGATTCCCCAGGTCAACAACTGGCATCTGATCTACTAAAGCTAAAAATCAATACCAAAGAATTAGCCTTGATCCTTTATTTTCCTCTACACCCACAGTTAACCCTGCCTGTCAATACTCCCTCCAGACATGGTCTGCATCCTTCCATTTCTCCCCACCTTAGCTCCTGCTGCCAGGAGCTCCTCTTTGGACTGCATTACCCTCATCTTCAAACTGGTCTCCCTGTTTTCACATGTGACATTTCCATTTTTGTCTAGACAGTACTTGAAGGTATCTCTCAGAAATGTAAATCAGATTATACCTCTCCCTTGCTTAATCCTCCAATTTGCTTGGCCTAAGGGCCCCACCTATCCAAGCTCATTTCATTTCATTAACCTCCTCCTTCACCCTGCTCCTTCCTGGGGGCCATGGCACTTGCTCCTGCTGCTGCTTCATTTGTGGTCTGTTTCCCTCCTCTAGAATGCAGGCTCCACCAGAGGGGAGCCTGGGCTGCCTCCCTCCAGTAACTAGATGAGTATCTGATACACAGCAGGTGCTCGAGAAATGAAACTGACGCATGGATGATTAGGACAGTGACCCTGAACCCTGGGAGAGAGGCAGGTATCATGTTTCAAGAAAGAACTGTCACATTTTTCTCACCTAGGTGGGTGCTAATAAGATGTTACCATCTAAAAGTAGTGTAAAACACCTAAATTAAAAACCAAATGAACAAAACCAAGCCTGTAAGGTCCAGCAACACCCAGGATCAGGACTATGAAACTGAGCAATGTGCAAGGCATTTGGCTTCCTTACCCCAAGGATCAGAATGGATTTGGCATCATACCTCCCTTTAGGGGCCTTGGAAAACATTTCATCACTTCCTGTGACAATTTTTAATATTTTTCTCTCTCAAAAGCTACACTCTTTTTTTCTGTCCTTTATGTACACCTATTCTAGAAAATAACTACTATGAAATTGTTGCTATACCAACTCAGACTTTCTCACACTTACCCCATCTCTTAAATTCTGATCAAACTGATACTTTTTTCCCTGGGCAATAGTATTTCTGAGCTCTGAGCCTACTCTGTTTCCACCGTGGGAAAGGCAGCACAAGGCCCTTCTCTGGTTTGGTCTGATGTTCTGCTTTTAAATGCTCAATTAGCCTAGAAATCATTTTAAAGAATAATGGCTACAATGAACAGCCCTTACCACCAAGGTTCATGCTTGAGAAATAGGAATGGTACAGTGTTTTTTGCTCAGAAACCTTTCTCAATGATAGGTTGGGGACACAAAAATGTGTAAAAGGAAGAAAAAAATTAAAACAAGCTTGATTTTTCAGGATCTTCTAAGAGTTATTTAATTCTACTCTGCTTAGAGTGATCTGATATTAATCCTCCAATATGTCTAGTTATTTTGCAAGTGGAATCAGATTATTTTAGTAAAAATGACAAATGTGTTCTGTTTCCTTAGTAAATCAATAAATCCTTGTTGAATTACCATGCTTCATTTAAAGAGGTCAACCTGGTACTATGTAGGAATGTAGAACTCAGCAGACATAAATCTTACTGCTGCCACTAACACCTTCTCTGCCCTTAGTACTAGTCATCTTTCCTTTCAAAGACCCAGATTTCCCAGCTATGGAAGGCAAGTGGATAGTATAGTGTAGTTCGGTATTTCTCAGCGCAGTCTATGAACCTCCCAGGGTCCCTGAGACCTTTTCTAAGGACCCGGTCCATGAAGCCAAAATTGCTTTCATAATAATACAAATAATACAAATACAAAGGCTGTTGGCCTTTTCCACTGTGCTAAAATTTATCCAAATGGCACTAAGGCGATCAAGTGCTTTCATGGGAATCAAACCAGTGGCACCAAACTGTATTAATGGCCTCTGTATTCTTTATTGGCATGCACTTGCAGTTAAAAATAATGCTAGTTTCACTTAAGTATGCCTTTGGTGAAGTAGTAAAAAATTACTTTTATTAAATATTGGGCCTTTCACATAATCATCTATATAATGAAATGGAAAGTGTGCAAAAAAGCATTTAGAAGTTTATAACAGTATGGAGGTTCCTTAAAAAATTAAAAATCAAACTGCCATGTGATTCAGCAATCCTGTTCCTGGGTATTTATCAAAGTAAATGCTGAAATCAGGCTCTCAAGGAGAGATCTGCTCCCCAGGTTCACTGTAGCCTTATTTACAATAGCCAAGGTATAGAAACAACCTAAATGTCCACCAGAGGGTGAGTGGATAAAGAAAATGTGGTAGAAACATCCAGTAGGATACTATTCAGCCTTCAAAACAAGGAAATCCTGCCACAAGCAACAGCGTGGACGAACCCAGAGTTCGTTACAGTGCTGCAGGATTACAATTATAGGAGGTACCTAAAGCAGTCAAATGGAAACTGAGCATGGCGGTTGCCAGGGGCTGGGGGATGGAGTGAAGTGGGAACCATTGTTCAACAGGTCCAAAGTTTCAGTTCTACAAGACGAAGAAGTTCCAAAGACGTGCTGTCTAGTGCTGTGCCAAATAACGCATTGCGTGTTCAGTTTGTCAAGAGGATGGATCTCATGTTAAAATTCTCATGAATCTTTCATTCATTCTGCACTTGCAGAGATGAGAAGGAAGAAAGTGAGCCATGGGAGTGGAATGTGTACCACAATGAAGAGTACGCGATCTCTGTCACAACAAGTCACCACAGAACAGTGATGAAGTTGCAGGGGCCTCCGCAGTGACATGTTGATTTTAAAGCGGTAAAAAAATGTATCACGACAACTGTAAAAATGTTCTTGATGTGCTTTTTCTGTGTTGAGACTCTGCTCTCTAGGGTAAAACGTGTGTCAAGAAAACTTTCTACGTAAAAAGAAAATCTTGTTAAGTAGAAGATTAATAATTTTGGAAAGTTATTAAAATGTTATTTTGAAGTCCTGTAAAATTATCAGCAGGGAAGCGTATGTATATACATATTTAGGAAGGGATTTTCTCTGGTAGAATGAGAAGAAAAAGTATTTAGAATATTATAAAATGGAATTGCATGAGGAGTAAAACCACTGTTAATATTTTGTCTAAAAATGATAAATCTTACTTTTGAGGCACTTAAATAATTGTCTATATCCATGACTATGAGTCTAGGACTGCTTAAATTTACTATTTGTTTTTAATTTTTTAAAGAAGATTTTATTTATTTATTTGAGAGAAAGAGAGAAGAGTGTGCGCACATGGGAAAGGAGCAGAGGAAGAGAGAGAGAAGTAGGCTCCTCGAGAGCAGGGAGCCTGACGCAGGTCCTGACCCCAGGACCTGATCATGACCTGAGCCCAAGGCAGATGTTTAACCCACTGAGCCACCCAGGTGCCTGTTTAGCTTTTTAAAAAATAGCTAGCACAGGGGTGCCTGAGTGGCTCAGTGAGTTAAGCCTCTGCCTTGGGCTCAGGTCATGATCTCAGGGTCCTGGGTTCGAGCCCTGTGTCAGGCTTTCTGCTCAGCGGGGAGCCTGCTTTGCCCCACCCCTCTGCCAGCCTCTCTGTCTACTTGTGATCTCTCTGTCAAATAAACAAATAAAATCTTTTTTTTTTTTTTTAGAAAGAAAAAACTAACATTCACACGGTTCAAAAATCATGTGTCAAATACCTACCTGTGTACCATCTGCCTGATCCCCCTCCCCACAAAGGCACTGGTTTAATAATAATGTCTTATTCCTCCTCTTGGAGCTTTTGAATGCATACACACGTTATTTAAATCATTTAACTATGCTAATATTTAATAATTAATATACTATTTAATATTTAATATATTTAATAACTTAAATTTATTAACATTGAAGATTAAGTAATCTTAATTGAATATATTATCAATGGCTCAATATAATGACATTAATATTTAACTCATTAAATAAATAAAATAAAATAAAAAATAAGAACTCATTAAATGGAGCTCTTCCCATGTCCATACATAAAGCTTTTTCTTGCTCTGTTTTACAGATTTGGAGGCCTCCTTCCACTATATGGCTGTACCTGAAATTACCAAGTGGGGCCCCTCCAGAACGACATTTATGTTGCTTACGATCTTATGCTAGTATTATTATTTTTTATTTAAATTCAATTAGTAATCTTTTGCTATTAAGCCTTGCTTTGAGCAATGACTTGGTAAAAATGTCATTCTGCATGTATGTAGGGGTATCTCTGGGGTCAATCTCTAGAAAAAGAAGAATTTTATAAAGATAAGAGCTAAGTCAAAGAGTGTAAGCATTTTACATTTTTCACAAGCATTTCCAAATCACCACCCCACTGAGGTCATACCAGTTTAAAGGACTCGGAGAGGGTTTCCTCACATGTCTGACAAAACTGTGCTGTGCAGATTTTTCCCTATCTAATAAGTGGAAATTAAGATCTCTGTGTGAACTGAATTCACATTTCTCTTTTTATAAGCCAGACTGAGGATATTTTCTTATTTTTCAGGGTTCCTTATTTCCCCTTTTTGATATTATCTGGAATACTGTTCTGACACCTGTTTCAAAATCATTCATTTAATAATTTAACATTCCATATAGAAATGCAAAGCCTCACGGTTCCCCATTTGAGTTTGCTTTTTTCCTCATTAGCCTTAATTTTAATTTTCTCTAGTTTTAACATATCAAATCTTAGATATATTATTAATTCTCTTCTTCTTAAACTGATGAATTTTTTTCTACGATTATTTCCTTCTGTTTTCTTTTGATGTATTTTTGGACTTTTTATTACATACCATTAAAGCTAGTCATAAGCCTGTTCTGTATTTTCTTACTATCATTTTTTAGAGAACTCTTGGAGACCAATGTTTAGTTCCTTGTTCCCTCCTTCCTTCTATAATGGAAGTACTTCAGATTTTTTTTACATTTTCTTCTGAGTATGCGGTCAGCCACATCTCATGAGTTTTGCTACATAATGTTCCCACAATAATTTTTTAAAAGACCTAATCATTGCAGTACCGATGTCTGCATTTCTGGTTCAAGTGTTATTTAGGAGGTTTTTAAACATGTTCGCTTTTCAAAGTGGTTGGTTTTTAAAATTTTTATTATTGTTATTAATGGGTATTTTTACTGCAGTGAGACCTAAGAATGTAGCTTTTATCATTTCTGTCTGCAGTTTTAGAATCAAGTTTTTTTTCCCCTTAGTCTTCCAAAAGCCACATAGGAATTAGATTTTATATTATCCTCTCTGCTTTCTCCTTGTACATCACCAAACACTACTGTGCTAGTTCTGATGACATACTGAAATGTGGAACTGAAGGAGAGTGTGCAAGAATTTCCATGAGGAAAAGAAAAGTGTGTCATGGGGACATCACGGACAGCAGGGCACCTATGGTAAAGTAGTATTTACTACGGCACCGTGTAGGTCAAAGGAGCTAGGAGCATGGCTCTTAAAAGTTCTCATCCCCGGAGAAAAGCTGTCTAACGCCGGGTGGTGGCAACGTTAACGGTCTTCTGTGGTGATTACTTTGCCATAGGCACAAGTATGGAACCATTACATGATACCCCTGAAACTGACGTCATGTTAATGACACCGCATCCGAAAGAAAAATAAAGATGTTACCTGAAACATATCCGTATCCTTATCATGCGTGTATTCCACCACCACAGTCTGATTCCTTGACAGAGTGTACGATATACTGTGTTGACCTTTGCAGCTGATAGCCTAATAATGAAATAAATACATACAAAAATTCAATAAAATCTCATTTCAGCACTTAACTGCAATTCTGCTCATAGTTAACAAATATCACTCTTCCAGCAAAACCAGTACAAGCCAACTTTTTTTTTTTAAGTCAGAGCCTGTCCCTGGGGTGCCTGGGTGGCTCAGTCAAGTGTCAGACTCTTGATTTCCAGCTCAGGTCATGATCTTAGGGTCGTGAGGATTCTCTCTTCTTCTCCTTCTGCCCCTCCCCTGCCCATCCTCTCTTTCTCTATATAAATACATAAAATCTTGAAAAAAAAGTCGGAACCTATCCCTATGCTGTGCCCTGAATTATAGAGAAGCTAACAGTTACAACTCTGATTTTATTCAACACTTTTAGAATGAGCAATATTTAAGTCAAATCAAAGTTAATTTACTAGTTTGCAAGATTTGATTTAATCATATTTCTGGAAAAACATACAGTTTCTCCATTATTGCCTTAACTCACTGATTGAATTTTTAGATTAATCATGTTTATTTAAAAATTTAAAAATTTATTTCAACACTACAGCAGTTAGTTAAGTCAATGACATTTTGTTATATTTTCCCCATGCAATAGAGATTGTAATCTAGCAAAAAAAAAAAAAAAAAAAAAAGTCATTGAAAAAATAAAAGTGTTCTGTAAGGATTTCCATACATTATTCTAGCCAGTGATAATCATACAAGATTTACTTAAGATGGAGAACAGAGCATAAGTAGTTGCTTAACCCAGACATTTACTAAGTTAATAAATAAGGAAGCTAAGTTAATTTTATCTTTCCTATTTTTAGACTCAAGCTAATAGCCTTTTTAAAAGAACCTAAAAACCAGTAAGACAATATTCTTATTTTCTCCATAATGATATATTTGAACACATCTTAAGCTGTGGTCACACACTTTTAATACTTCCAAATTAATGAAGAAGTTTATTTAAATTGTACTCCAAATTATTTCAATTACATTTTATCCATTCCACTTCAACCTAATTTATCTTCATTTCTACGCTTTTACATTAAGTATAATAAATAAAATTTTAATGAGCCTTTCTATGAAACATTTATTGAATAATGACACTATATGAGGACCAAGAAAGCATTTGGAAGTAGCTGGACATATAAAGCATGTTAATGAAATTGTACCCTGAACATTTATATTTGACTAACATAATTGCTTAAAGCAAAAAGTAGTACAACATTCCAAATCAACTTTGAAGTTAGCCTGGTTAATCTCATGGTTATTTAATCATCTGGCCTGAGGAGCTTCGTGACTGAACTGTTTTGTTCTACGTGCTTCATTAAGACAATACAAGTATTGGAAATAATTTAAATATTTAATATGACCAGAAATCTAAAAAAGACTTCTTAGACTACTCAACTCCAGTAACAAAAATAGTCTTAAATTTACATTGGTCTGAGTCAGATAAATCTAATGGCCTTGATATAAGTGACATTTTTTGAAAGCCAAACTAATAGCTATTTTCAAGATAAATGGGTGTTTATATTATAATTAGGTGAAATAAATAAATAAAACTTAAATAAACAATTTTATTAAACTCAAACTTCTAAAACTAACAATCAGGGGGTGATCATTTATAAACTAATTTTAGGTTTCCTTAAAAAAGTGCCTGTTGGGGGCGCCTGGGTGGCTTAGTGGGTTAAAGTCTCTGCCTTTGGCTCAGGTCATGATCCCAGGACCCTGCTCGGAAGGGAGCCTGCTTCCTCTTCTCTCAAATAAATAAAATCTTAAAAAACAAAAAAAGTGCCTGTTGCAATTTAAAAGTATTCAATTTACAAATATCTCAACTCAAAACAAAAGTTTTATGGCATATACTTTGCATTAAATAAGAAATACCAGCAAAATCAGGAGTTCACAAGTGCCACAACAACTCCATTTAAAATGCCATACATTTTTGTATGATCGTAACTTCTTAAGTATAGTGTTTCTCAAACTGCCATCAAAGTTGCCTTAAACTGGAAGAAAGTCACCTGAACCTTGGAGACATCTGGGAAAGCACTCTGTAGTGAAGTTTCTCCTCTTCCAACATTTTACTTGAAAATTATTGTAAATTTTTATATTCCCTTCCATAATATGCTGACTGGTTTTAACATTTCCAGACTTGCTGGGAAGCTGATGCCCGGGGAGGATGCGTTGTGCTCACCCCATAACCCAGCACAGCCCTGGGCATGGGAACCCACAGACGCTTCCATCCTCCTCCCAGAAAGGCTGGAAATAGCCATTCTACAGGCCCTATGTTGTTGGTGGGCCCCATCCTTTTGACAGATTCTACTCAAACTATTCTTGTGACCCAGGTTAACATAAGCTCGCATATCACACGGAACAGGCTACTGATAGGGAAGCCCTACCCAGGAACTGTTCACGGTACAGGGGAGCGCACAATCCAGGCTGACCCCCGTCTGGCCAACCCCAACAGGGAAGGAAGCACAGGGACTCTAAAGCCTTGAATGCCTGATCCAGGACACCTTGAATGGTGAGCCCACTTAAAATGAACAACTTCAGTCTTCTGCTGCCTTTTATGTGGCTCAATGTGAATGACCAGTGTTAGGAAAGGTGAACGCTCTTGGGTTAGGGAAATGCTTTTTCTGAGACTTTTTGATTAAGAAAATATCATAGGCAGGCTATGTTCAGAAGCTTCTGGATGTAGGGAAGATGGAGAAGTGGGGGAAAAGAGATTCTGCAGGGAGAAATGAATCCCACAAAGTGGGGACTGGCTCTGGACCAGCAGGTAACAGACTCCCCTGGGGGCAGAGATGGCCGAGAAGCTTCAGAATTGGACTGACAGCCACCTCTCCGTTGCTTTCAGTTCTCGCAGTGATTCCCTTCAGTTGAAGCCAGGAGGACAGGCCTGCCTGCACAGAGTCCTGAGTGCTGGCGGCGTGTCAGGCTGCACCCACAGGGAGGAGAAGCATAGCTGGCCCTCAGAAGACTGGGAGGTAAGCCAGGACTGGGCTTTGGAGCAAAAGGTGGCAGTCCACACCAGGCCCCCTGAGGGTACCAATGGCATCCTCAGAAACAAATGGAGAGATGCAGACTGCCCTTGATGACACAAATTGGGCTCAGAATGATCTCGTGTGCACACTGAAGCCAAGAGTGGGGCCAGATTCCGTTAGTGGCGGTGGGGCCGGGTAGGGGGGATCGGAATAGAGTTGGAGCTTGAAGTCCATTTTTGCTTTCTTTCTGGCAAGTATCTAATGCATTATTACCCTCTTCTCTTGTCAGAAGTACCAATTTTTCAACAATACTTCTAACATTTAAAATAGGACTTTTGGAAACTCAGCGTCTTGTAAATTACAGATTCACCGACTTGCGTCAATCATTGCAGGTATTTTGGAAATAGGAATTTCCCCAAGGTAATAAATTGCTTTGAAATCTATTTCTGAAATATCACACAGAAAGGCAAGTAAGGCTTCCTCCTGGCACTCACTGTAATATAGCTCAAACACAATTACTGTAACATAATGTAATCTTTATTACACCAACTCAAACTCAGAAACTAGGTACTTTACAATTGTAAGGAAAACCAGCCCAACTAGCTTGCTTGGTCAATCCTGCTGCTCTCCCCTCTGTGCTTTTCTACTATGGGGGGGCGGAGGGGAGGGGCCTGGATGCCGACTCTCTCTCAGCGCTGTGAGTAGCTTTATCTGTTTTCCATCCCAGCACTGCGGGGCGGTAGGCACTCAGACTATGTCAGAGGACTCAATGAACTGCTACAGACAGATGGTGAAATTTAGAGCTTCCTTCGTCAGGTCTCTCCCCTTCACCCTCCCCACCGCTTTTTATTCACCAAGGTGCCCACTGTGACACCTGGGCTTAAATTTACAGCATGTGATTTTTATCGGGTGAAAAATACCACAATTGGGCAATTACAGATTAGACAATTACAATTACAGATCCACAGAACAAGAGGATTCCAGCTTTATCCAGCTTAGGCAATCTTTGCAGATATTCTTGATGTAACAACATACGAGTATATACATTGCACCACCTTGCAATCCCAGTTGCCCAAGCTCGGCCCCTTCTGAGCCAAGACAGTTTCTTCCTTTCTTAGCTTTATTGTCACAAGTTCTGTTCCATTCAGCCCGCCTCTGCCTCCAGGGGAGCAAGCATTGTGGTCCTGGTCCAATGCAGATGAAATGTCAGGGAGTTTTCTGAGCTCCCAGACTCTAAAACAAGGATGGCTGATAACATCTAGAGAATTTGCTGGCTCCTAGAAGGCAGCAGGTACCTATCTAAGAGCACATATGGAGATATCAAATATGTAATGATACCGGAAAGGCAATCCTGCAGACGTCTGATAGGATGGACGCATGTCTTTATGGCAGCCACAGAGGCTTCATTCACATAGTGGAAGAGGAAAACAATCAAACCTTTTATTTGTTACGAAGAAGTGGGATCAGCTCTCGATCACAGAGCAGAAGGGAAAAGTCCACTGAGAAACTAACTGGCTTCTAGAAAATACTAATTTATTATAGTTATGATTGAGCCTACCTAATTCAAGCTCTATAAGGCTGCTAAGTGAGCCTTTATCAACTGTGTAGGGAGAGAAAATGGAATTCATCACTGTGACAGATATCATCAGTTACCTGCCTAATGCCTTTCTCTTGACGGGCTGAGCTGGCTTCCTGTGAACAAGCCTGAAAGCTCTCCCAGGCTCTGTGGCTAGCACACGGAGATCTGAGCCAACACTGACCAGTGGAACTTAGGAGAAATCTGGTGTGGGGTTCTTTGGGATGGGAGCCATCAGGAGAGATTCTTTCCTTTCTCTGTTACAACAACAGTACTGTGAGGTTTGGAGTGGAGGGGGCCGTCTAGCGCCATGAAAGGAAGGTCCAGAGCCTCTCAAAGAGGTGGGCCAAGCCCTGACATCTGTAAGTTGAACCACATCTGCAACTACCTGCTCCACAGCTGGAACTACCTGGAACTACCTGCTCCAGACAACTTCTGAAAGAAAAATGAGGGGTTTTAAGGCTGCTTTTAGTAGGGCATTTGGTTACTTGTGTCTAAAGCATCACTCTACTCTTTGGCCCTCATTTTTTCTCTTCTGGGTTTCCCCTTTCAGTCAGCAGCACTATCATATTCTCAGCCCCCCGCTACTTAAAACAAGCCTCACTTGTCAATGTTGTCCATACACAGTTGGCATTATCACCAGGATTAAAGCCAGGAGCACTGGTTTCACAGCATTGAGACAAAAATCAAATACAAGTAGAATAAACAATGTGTTACATTTCAGGCTTTCTCCTCAAATACAAAGCAGTTATTGGGCAAAACTGATTTATTCCCCAAAGGAGTTTTAACAGCTCTTCTAACAGACTAGAGCTTTCTGCTCTGGAGAGGACTAGGCATCATCTATTCTATCTTTATTGAATCTGGGTTGCTTTTAGGAACTTGCTTGACCAACAGAATGCACAAGAAGTGACATATGGGACTACTTCCAAGGCTGGGTCAGAAGTAGACTTACAGCTTCTCCTTAGTACCCTGGAACACTCACTTTTAGAGTCCTGAGTCCCCACAGAAAAAGCTTAACTACGAGGAGAGGCCTTGCAACCCCAAATGCCATGTGGGAAGAGGGGAGGCCCCAGAGCACCAAGACCCCAGACAGAGGAGTGAAGAAGCCACTGTGGGCGTGGATTCTCTGGTACCAAATGTCCCAAAATTCACGATGTGGATCAGAGACAAATGACCCATGCATGCCCATCCCAAATTCCAGACTCACAAAATTATGAACAAAATCAAATAGTTTTAGCTAAGCTACTAAGTCTACCACACAGGGAAAGACAACTGGACCAGTCAATTTTCAAGGCCTATTGGTGTCTGAGCCTTTTTTCTCTTATGTCGCTCATCACTTAAGACATTATAGTTATCTGCGTATTCCCCTTACCACTGCCCAAGGGTGTGGGATTAGTTGTGTGACCATAGCAGACGGCCAAGAGCCTCCACAAAGTGCTTAAGTTTCTCATGGCACTTTCATGTGCTCCTGAATGCAGGCTAAGAGGCTGTGGCTTGAGCAAATACGTACTTGGACTGTGATAATCTTCAGTTGTGGGAGGAGATGTAAATAGAGTCTCATATTACTATTTAAAATTGATATTTATGGGTTAATACATAAAAGGAATCTGTAAGGCATTCAAAGCATTCTCAGAGGAGGCAAAGCTACCAAGCTGGTCACGTGGGTAATTTTCAGGCCTTACGTGTTTGCATCAGGAATAGAAGGGATGCTAGAAATGCAGGAGAGAAAAAGAGCTAGTTACGTGAGATATTAGGAAGCCAAACTCAACTATCATGCACACCAATGTGGGCATGCCTGACTAGAGTCGACCTCACTTAAGGGAATACTGTGTGTAAGTGTGTGAATCTGAGTTTCAAATGAAATGAAACAAAATTATTCTTCTTCAAGTCCTCATCTAATTTTTCTATTGCTGTGTCTTAGAACCAGATGACTCAAGAGTTTAATTATCTCTCTTGTCTAGACATCCTGGATGCCAACTATGACAGGACAGCAGTCCCTACTCTGGAACCACACAGAGTCTGACTAAATCAAATGACCGTGGTTTTGGAAACAGCAGCGCCCTGCCGAGTCTCTTCCATGAGTAGATGTAATTAGTGTTGTGTCTGCCTCTCCAAAGAGGGGACCGGACACTTGGTGTGGCTTACACTGAAGGAATCTTTTCCAAATAAATCTCAACATTTCACAGAGCTGCTCTGAAGAGCTTTGCATCACGTATCCAGAGGTGGTGGTATTCTGTGAGGCTGTTCACAGCACCCCCTCCTTCAGTTTCCAACAAAACAACTCGGGAAGAAGTCGGACGTGACCTAACATCCCACCCAATGGGAACAGTCCTAGGAAGCATCCTGCACACCCTACTTGGGAAGCTAGTAATGCCTTTGTCGTCGGGGTTCCCCACCAAGAACCCTATAAGCCTGTGTTTCCAACAGCCTTCCAAATGATGTCCACAACTCAGAAAGTACATGCTCCCTGGCCAATTATTCCGGATGTTTATAGCAAGTCTATTTTGTGCCACTTTACCTGTTAGCTCTAATTTGTCAGTTAATATTTCAGTCCGCCCTATGATTTAAATCAAGAGCTATGCAAAAGGATTACTGCACAGAGGACCTGATAAAACAGATAAATCACAACCCTCACCTCTCACAGCTGTTCTGGTTACTGAACACAAGTATTCTAGGACAGGGTAGATCGCTGCAAACATCTTAATTGGTACAGAAAAAAAATAATGGAAACTATTTTTGGGGTAATGCTGCACAGCACCAATGAACTGAACCTTTTCTGCCCAAGCCAACTTCCGATATTTATGTTTATGGCAGAGACAGACCCACGTAGGAGCCTATGAATGAGTTTGCTGTGAACTGTGCAGTGGTTTGGAAAAAGCAGAATGATTTTGCCGTCCAGAGCAGTGTGTCCACGAGGATGCTGGGCCAGTGTGGCAGGGCGCATGGCCACTGCCCTGGAAGGTCAGCAGCACTGCAGCACCTCATGGCAATGACCATCGATAAACCAGCACACGCCTGGACATCGGGCAGAAGCAGCTATTCTCGCTAGGGGGTTGCCCATTGGACTGCCTCGCTTATCCTGCTGACTTCCAAGTTCATGTGTGATTTAGGAAAAGGGAGTAAGACCATGTGTGGGCACTGCAGCGATCAACTCGGTCAATGGCTTCTGATGCTGGGAAAACCACACGCTGGACCCCAGCTTTGAATACAGTCACTCACCAACAACAGTCACATTCCATGACCTCTTTAGTTACCTTGATCATTCATCGGCAGTGGGTGTCAGCACCAGGAGCACGGATTTCACTGTATTCAAAGCCGAGGGAATGAGGCACAACATGACATTTCCTCTTCTCAAATGCAAACCTGTTCTTAGAGCACCGCTTCACCACCCGAGGGGGTTTACCATCAGTTCACTGTCTTCCAGAACATATGCTTTGGAGATTACGATTCTGTTTGGCTTTAAATATATGTTCGATATTGACTGTATTAATTAGAGATAATCCCGGTATGACAAACATGTTTTTCCAGAACTAATGACTTTTATGTCAGGCTGACAAGTATAATTAAGCAATAAATCCTCCATCAGTCTGGCTCAAATTGCTACAGGGAAGATGAGGTCTCTGCCATCCTTGTCAATTTATGTATAAAATATGTATGAGTGCTATTTCTAAAGAGAAGAGGTGGCTAAAGGAATTCATAATTTATTTTGCATGAACACACTCTTTAAAATAGTCCATCTTTTCAAAGAGCCATATTTCAAACAAGTGCCTGAACCATGGGTACGATTAGAAAGTCACAAAGGTGCTAACTTGGATTTCATCAAAATCAACAGTGGTTCACTGAATAAATAAATAGAAAAGATAAGCCTGTTTGTTAGAGGCAATGGCTTTGAGCCTGGCACCGGGCCACTCCCACGCCCGCCTAGAATCGGCTCACTGAGCTATGTGATGAACCCTGGCAGAGAACTTACCGCATGCATAGGCTGCACATGGGCTGGAGGGACATGGTCCATCAATCCAGCAGACACAGATGCCAGAGAAGATACAAACACTGGAGGAGAACCTGTTTCCAATTTGGAGTCACTCCTAATTACAAGGAAGTTGGATGTGGTCAGTGGGACAAGTCACAAGAGAGGACCTCAGATAGAGCTCAGAAAATAGGAACCGCCAAGAGCTGCCGCTGGAGAGGTGGGCAAGAACACATTCACATGCCTTGGGGGAGATGTGTCCCAAAGGAATTGTACCATTTATATTGGATGAAAAGCTCCTCAAAGGCAGGAACTCCTCTCTTTTCAAATCAGCCTTCACTCAGGCAGTATCCTGCAAGCTTAACAGTCCAGGTCAAGACGAATTCCCACGTGCCACCTGGACAAGATATTTAAGGGCTGGGGCCTCAGTTGTGTCATCTTACAAGCATTGGTCCTGTGTCCAGGAAGGTCACTGCTCTCTCAGCAAGGTCACTGCTTCAGTTACATCTTATCACCGGATGATTTCACATAACAGGTACCTTCAGAACCTACTAAGCTGCCAAATATGCAATCTCTTCTTTTGTTACTTGTCTTATTGCTTCTCTTTGGGGAACTAGGGCTGAAGTGCAGTGTTCCCACCTAGGAGGTGGTGGCTGGGTCACACAGCCTATTTCTTTCAGTGACTTTCAAAGCATGTACTTTACTGCAGACTCTGCAGACAGCTTTCCACACAGATTGAGGAGCAGCCCCCATAGAGCAGAAGACGATGCAGGATGGATGTGGTCCCAGAAGGGCAAGGCAATGCTCTGGAGCCTGACCGGTCTCCACAGCCGATGTCAGAACCACTGGTACCCAGAGTCCACCCCTCAGCAAGGACCGCCCCATCCATGGTAGCCTGGAGAAGAGTGGGGGCCATACTTGGAGAAACTGACCTCCAACAAAGTCATTCTTCAAAAAAAAACAGTGCTTTCACTTTTGAACAGTTTATGGTTTTAGATGCTGACAAGAAGGAGCATGGGAAGAAATGAAGATATTCCTGTGAGAATTAAACCAAAGGTGGGATTTCTTACGGCCGGACACCTTCAGACAGACCGCAATGCCTAACTGCAGTCTCACGTAAGAACAGGAGCTGGTGAGGTTTATGGAGAGAGATTTAGTTAGTCGGTGGACAAGGCTCTAAAGGAGGGTACATGTGAATCTGTTTGTTGCAACGAATGTTTACTTACCTGAACAAGTATTTGCAGACACAGGGAGCTACTTGCCATGGGAAACAAAGCAAGTTGAAAGAATGAACCTGAATAAATATGAATTATAAGGAAAAACAAAGCACCTTGAAAATGACTAACCTGAAAAAGATTCATTGTTCAGTAATTCCATTTACATGCTTCCTTTTAAATAATTCATTTACTGGGTAAAACAAGGTATACCTTCATTCCTATATTATTCCACAACACATGTTAGTCAAATCATTATGCTGTATCCCTTGAATTTATACACTGCCATATGTCACTTATATCTCAATAAAACTGGAAAAAATTCCAAGGTGTAACTTGTTTCTAAAGAGCACTGGATAAAAAATATATAGGAATCCACCACAAACTAAGTGGTACAGTGAGTCGGTAGTAAATGCAAGCCCTAATTTGTTGCCAGGAGCAGGCAAACTTCCAGATGCTATAAACTCAATCTGGTATGAAGGGACTATATTAAGATACCCAAAGATGTATCATATAATTACTTAAACATATAGGCCAGTTTATCAACTGTCAAAAAGATCCCTTGAGTAATGAAGAATAAAAAGGCTGAAATTTACCCATGCTCAAAATACACAACCTTATCAATTATTTATAGTGATAGAAGCCAAAGTCCTCATTTAAAAAAATGTTAGGTTAAAAAGGAGGGGGGTAACATTTCAAAATTTTCCCCTCATTTTAATTCAATTTTTATTTTTAAGGCTTGGCCTGGATTTAACATTGTCTCTCTGCTGGAGAACCTCCTTTTCTTTATGGAATAAAACCATCCAACAAGGCCACATCATAGCTACACAGAAGCGTGAAAATATTTACTCTCAAAAGACAACATTTATCTTGGCAGCTGATATTTCCAAGATGGGCAGCCTGCTGGAATCATACTAGCTGCAACCCTAATCCACATAACTTTGAGTAAGACGATGGCTGTCTTTTCTTGGAAGTGTAAGAAAACATCCATGGACCTGACACATATACCTACCAGCACACACGCAAGCCATCCAGAAATGCTTTGCGGAGAAGCTTGAATGTGTATTTGGATGTTACTTCTCAATCCTGATTCAACTGAACTTTTTTTTTTTTTTTTTAAATTCAACTGAACTTCTTAAGAGGGCCCTTATTATCTGCATGTCCTTAAGGCCATTTTCTGAATCTATTTCTTTACCTGTAAAGTATGGGAACTACCTTCAAGAGTTGTTGGAAAAACTCAGATGTTTGTAAAGAACCCAGAGCACAGTGTCCAACATGTAATAATTATTATAGTCAGCTATTTTTATTACTAAAACATTCCTAATCTTTATTGGACAATTTAATTGTATAGGGTCCTCCAGGTTCTCGATTGATTCGCAAGGCAAAGAATACTTTTCATTAGTAATATGTGCACAAAGTACCAAATGTTACCAGTGAATTAGTATGCTCCTTCCAATTCCAGTCCTTAAGCAAAGGGAGAAGTGCTATGACCAATTCCCTGTGTATCCTTCCAGGGAAAATCTATGCCTATACTAACAGAGTAGATGTATTTAAAAAATGATAGCATACTATATACAATGCCTAGCTACTAGTGCTGTCTCAACCTTTTTGATGTATAGATGTAGCCTGACTTCTAATAAATTTAATAAATTATTTTTTCTCTCTTTTACAAGTGATGCTATAATAAATATCCATGTATTCAGTTTGCATATAGGGAGATAGATCTATAGGATAAATTTCTAAAAATAAAATTACCAGATTACATGGCATATATATAGTCAAAGTTAATGTCAAATTATTTTTCATAGAAGCTAAGCCAATTTAAATTCTTACCAGACAGGAAGTGTGTTCTCCCCACCCTCACCAACATCGGGATTTATTGTTAGAGTCTCCACAGTTGGATATGTGAAAAATGTCATGGTGCTTTTACTAAGCATTTCTACTGTTATAAATGAAGCTAAATATGTTTTAAAATGCTTAAAAGTAATTCCTTTTCCTTACTATGAAATGTTTACATCCTTTGCCCTTACTCTTATAGAACATTAGTCTTTTTCTTATTGATTTGTAGGCACTCTTTATGTATTGAGATTACCTCCACGAATTCCTATATGAATTCCAAATTTCCCTATTCATTTGAGTTTTGACTTTACCTAAAAAAATTTTTTTTGCCATGTAGTTTTTTTTAACAAGTTTATACTGTGAAACTTTTAAAATTTGTTTTTATGGTTCCCAGAGTTTACCTCATAATCAGCAAGGCTTTCCTCACTTTCAGATAAAGCAAAGAATTTTCTATTTTTCTTTATGATTTAACTTTTTAAATTATAAAAATATTACTTAGGGGCACCTGGGTGCTTCAGTTTGTTAAGTGTCTGCCTTCAGCTCAGGTCATGATCCCAGGGTTCTGGGACTGAGCCCTGCATTGGGGTCCCTGCTATGTGGGAAACCTGCTTCTTCCTCTGCCTTTGCTGCTTGTGCTCTCTATAAAATAAATAAATAAAATCCTTACAAAATAAATAAAAAAAATATTACTTAAACAACTTGTCTGAATAGTCAGTGTTTATAAAGAAGGCAGTTTCTGTTTTATGTATAAAGGTCACATTATACACATATCACACAAAATTTGTTTCTTCTTCTATGCACTGCTTGTATATTTTAAGGAAATGGTGTTATTTGATATATAATAACTCTTAGGCTATCATTGGGTTGCACCCCCTTTTCGTTATACAGAACCCTTCTTTGACTTAATACTTTTACCATTAATTCATTCTATAAGATTTTAAGTTCTGGTATCTTTGCATTTCATTTGTATGTTCTTCTCCATAATTTTACCCTCATTCTAAACCACTTTGTTTTAGTTTGTACTTTATACACAGCCTGTAATTGTATTTGTTTCTATGTGAGCCAATTCTTTTAATATGTAGGTTTAGAACACTTATGTTTATTGATAAGCACAAGATATATGCTATATTTTCTGTTTGTATTCCTACTAGTCTTACTAAAAACAGCTTTAGAGATATAATTGAGACACAATAAATTGCATCTACTTAAAATGTGTAATTTAATAAGTCTGGACATGTTTATATACCTATAAAACCATCATAATCAAAATAACGTACATTTCCATAAACCACAGAAGTTGTTTTACCATGCTCCTCTGTAATTCAATCTTCTCTTCCAGCCCCTACATCTCATGCCCAGGGAGCCAATTAACTGTTTTCTGCCACTATGGACTAGTCTGCATTTTCTAGAATTTTACAGAAATGGAATTCTAAATTATGTACTTTTGGGGGGTTCTGGCTTCTTTTATTTAACATCATTGAGATTCATTCATGAGATCATGACCCCAGCCAAAACCAAGAGTTGGATGCTCAACTAATTGGGCTACCCAGGCGCCCCAGTATATGTTTAACTATCTGAGAAACTGCCAAACCATTTTTGAAATTGATTGTAGCATTTTGCATTCCAATCAGCATGGGAGCTCCAGCTGCTCTACACCATGCCAGGCCTTGGTATGGTCATCTTTCCATTTTAGTCATCCTTAGGAGTCTGTAGTGATACCTCACTGTGGCTTTAATTGTATTTCTCTAATGACATTGAGAATGTTTTCATGTGCTAACTGCCATCTCTGTCTTCTTTGGAAAGTGTTCAAATCACAAGCTGGTTTTATTTTTTTATTTTATATTTTTTAAGATTTTATTTATTTGACAGAGACACAGCAAGAGAGGGAATACACAAGCAGGGGGAGTAGGAGAGGTTGAGAAGCAGGCTTCCTGCTGAGTGGGGAGCCTGACATGGTGGATCCCAGGACCCTGGGATCATGACCTGAGCTGACTACAGATAGATGCTTAATGACTAAGCTGCCCACAACCCTCTTTCACTGATTTTTAAAAATTAGGTTTTCTTATTGAGTTTTGAGGACTCTATATATTCTGAATACAAATTTTTTTTGCCAGATGTAGGATTTGCAAATATTTCCCCCCCACTCTGCAGTTCATCTTTTCATTCTCTGAACAGTTTCTTCCAAAGAGAAGTTCTTAATATTTGCATCTAATTAACTTGTTCTTTTACAAATCGTGCTTTTGAGTCTAAGAAATCTTTGTATAATCCAAAATCACAAAAATTTTTCTCCTAGGTTCCTTTTAGAAGTCTTAGATTAAGATCTAGCATCCATTTTGATCTAACATTTGATCTGGTGAAAGGTATGGATCAAAAATCACATTTTTGCATATGGCTATCCAAATGGTCCAGCACATGTGTGCTACACATATGGATTTTGAGGTTACAAATAAATCTTACTAAGTTTGCAAACATGGAATCTGTGAATAATAAGGATCAACTGAATTTTATATTTTTAAGTGCTATTATAAGTGACTTTTAAAAAAAATTTCAATTTCTCAGCTTCCATAGTATCATTTAAAAAAAAAAAAAACTTTCACAACATTATAGTCTGTGCTTTTTGCCTTATGTTCTTTATTTTATATGATGGCTTACAAGGATATGTTTCTATTCTTGTGGTTACTT
Source organism: Mustela nivalis (assembly GCF_964662115.1). Taxonomy (NCBI): domain Eukaryota; kingdom Metazoa; phylum Chordata; class Mammalia; order Carnivora; family Mustelidae; genus Mustela; species Mustela nivalis. Next base: position 43,355,894 of record NC_139025.1, read on the forward strand.
TTATGTATAACTATATATACATGGTTGTACTAACTCTAATGAGAGCAATAATAAATAAGAATATTTGAATTACCTCTCCACCATCCTCCCATATATTTTCGATTTTACAGTGTTTATTGCTTTTCTTTAACCATTAAATATAGTTATAGCTTTGTTTGAAGTGATTTTTTTTTATCTCCCAGCAATAAAATCTGAAGATATTAGTATGCATACGCTACCTCTCACCTTTTCGACTCTTCCCCTCCCCTATTCTTTATTATTTCTACATTGTCAGAATTGATGACACTGTCATTCTATGGCAATCACTTTCTCTTTTGTTTTAGTCTTACAAAGCACATTGAATTTGATGCTAAGATGCTATAGTCTCATTGCCAAAGATTCTCCACTTATCTCCTTGTTTTGGCTGAAATTTGTCTTTTGGTAATTTCTTTAGTAAGGGCTCTTAAAAATTCTGTATCTTAAGTTCTTGTATGTTCATCAATATTTGTCTGTTGGCTGTATATTTAAAAGAAGTCTGGAAATCAGTGAAGAAGTCTTGAGTCACTAGACTATGAATCCCTTTGGCAAAGGGATCAAAGCATTCAGAGTCGTGCAGGGACCTTCAGAACAACCGCAGATGAAATGGGTCACTACCAAAAATGGATACGAGGTTACTGTACACAAAAATGCTGTGCTCTGTGCATCTTCTATCCTAAATCTTTTACATCCTGGCAGTATTTGTTGAGAATATCATCCAAAGAAATCAGGGATGTTATGTAACACAAGAATCAGGTTGTGATGACAACAGCAGTAGGACGTAATGTGACAGTGGAAAGAACATCAGATCGGGAGTGAGACCCTTAGAGTGAGGCTGAGCCCCTCTAGAATGAACAGAATCCCTGGGCACATTACTAAAACCCGACAAACTTGGTCAAAACGGAAAGACGTAGCACAGATTTTAAATGCCATTTTCTATTGAAAGAATATATTCTATGTATGGAGAAGAATTCTTTAACATCCCCTCCCCCAACTTCAGCTATTTCTTCAAATTAGTTTATATGCCTTGAGAAACTAAGGGCTGACAGATAAGAAGGGGGGGTACAGTTTCATCTCAGTGAAAACTGTCTGATGTAAAAAATCTACAGATAAACCATTTATGCATAATCAGTCAACGGGAAAGTAAAACAGCAGGATATGGAGTGCAGTAGGATTTCAGATCTGACTTGGTTATTAAGTCATTAAGATGATTACTATCGATTAAAAGGTCTATCTGTGCAATAGGTAACACAATGTTTATTCCCCCAGTGATGCTGTGGAACAGAACTCTGAGAACTGCAGCTAAAATGACCAGGGTCAATGCTGTGTTCTCATACTTGCTAACTAGCTAACAGCAGCCATGTGAAAGAACAGATGTGCCTTAGGACTCTGCCTGCAGACTGCTGCTTAAAATAAATCTGTCCTGCCTCTAGTAGTTTTTGGAAAGAGACAGAATGGAAATAAGTTTGACAAATAAACGTGTTGCTATCTAGTGGATGGAACCTGCCCTGAATGGGAAGGCCTAAAGAGGTCTCCTATCAAAGAAACTTCAAGAGTAGAACTCTAGGGGACCAGAGCAGAAAAGTCTCATTTCCCGTACGTGGGAAATATGGCCACATATTTAAACGTTAAGTTAGTTCGATGAGTCATTTGCATGCACACAGTACCCTGCTTGGACACAAGTGTAACCAAAAAACTCAAAACAGATTTATATCCTTTACCTCTTTGATTAGGTTTAATTCCCACATATCTTATGGTTCTTGGTGCTATAGTAAATGGAATAGATTCTCTAATTTCCCTGTGTTTTCATTGTTAGTGTATAAGAAAGCAACTGATTTTTGTACATTGATTTTGTATCCTGCCACATTACTGAACTGCTGTATGAGCTCTAGTAGTTTGGGGGTGGAGTCTTTTGGGTTTTCCATATAAAGTATCATGTCATCTGCGAAGAGAGAGAGTTTGACTTCTTCATTGCCAACTTGGATACCTTCTATTTCTCTTTATTGTCTGATTGCTGTTGCTAGGACTTCTAATACTATGTTGAACAAGAGTGGTGAGAGTGGGCATCCTTGTGGTGGTCCTGATCTCAACGGGAAGGCTATGAGCTTTTTCCCATTGAGGATGATATTTGCTGTGGGTTTTTCATAGATAGATTTTATGAAGTTCAGGAATGTTCCCTCTATCCCTATGATTTGAAGCGCTTTAATCAGGAATGGATGCTGGATTTTGTCAAATGCTTTTTCTGCATCAATGGAGAGGACCATGTGATTCTTCTCTCTTCTCTTATTGATTTGTTCTATCACATTGATTGATTTGCGAATGTTGAACCATCCTTTCAACCCAGGGATGAATCCCACCTAGTCATGGTGGATAATAAAGCTTCTGCACAGCAAAGGAAACAGTCAACAAAACAAAGAGGCAACCCAAAGAATGGGAGAAGATATTTGCAAATGACATTACAGACAAAAGGCTGATATCCAGGATCTATAAAGAACTTCTCAAACTCAACACACACAAAACAGATAGTCATATAAAAAAATGGGCAGAATATATGAACAGACACTTCTCCAATGAAGACATACAAATTGATAGATATCAGACAAATGAAAAAATGTTCATCATCACTAGACATCAGGGAGATTCAAATTAAAACCACATTGAGATACTACCTTACACCAGTTAGAATGGCCAAAATTAGCAAGACAGGAAACAACGTGTGTTGGAGAGGATGTGGAGAAAGGGGAACTCTCTTACACTGTTGGTGGGAATGCAAGTTGGTGCAGCCAATTTGGAGAACAGTGTGGAGATTCCTTAAGAAATTAAAAACAGAGCTTCCCTATGACCCTGCAATTGCACTACTGGGTATTTACCCCAAAGATACAGATGTAGTGAAAAGAAGGGCCATCCGCACACCAATGTTCATAGCAGCAATGGCCATGGTCGCCAAACTGTGGCAAGAGCCAAGATGCCCTTCAACGGATGAATGGATAAAGAAGATGTGGTCCATATACACTATGGAGTATTATGTGTCCAGCAGAAAGGATGAATACCCAACTTTTGTATCAACATGGATGGGACTGGAAGAGATTATGCTGAATGAAATAAGTCAAGCAGAGAGAACCAATTATCACAGGGTTTCACTTATTTGTGGAGCATAAGGGATAACATGGAGGACATGGGGAGATGGAGAGGAGAAGGGAGTTGAGGGAAATTGGAGGGGGAGGTGAACCATGAGAGACTATGGACTCTGATAAACAATCTGAGGGTTTTGAAAGGGAGGGGGATGGGAGGTTGGAGGAGCCTGGTGGTGGGTATTATGGAGGGCATGTATTGCATGGAGCACTGGGTGTGGTGCATAAACAATGAAATCTGTTACACTAAAATTAAATAAAAAATTTTTTTAAAACCCAGATTTAGGGGTGCCTGGGTGGCTCAATGGGTTAAGCTGCTGCCTTCGGCTCAGGTCATGATCTCAGGGTCCTGGGATCGAGTCCCGCATCGGGCTCTCTGCTCAGCAGGGAGCCTGCTTCCTCCCCTCTCTCTGCCTGCCTCTCTGCCTACTTGCGATCTCTCTCTGTCAAATAAATAAATAAAATCTTAAAAAAAAACCCTCAGATTTATAAAATAAGGTAAACATCTGTACTTTCATAACCAAATTAGCAAGAATTTCTACATCTATAGTGCTTTTTCAAGGTGGAGCATTTCATGAATGTTATTTCACTTAATCATCTGATCCACACAACAACTACGATATAGATACAATTACCCCCATTTTGTAAAGTAAGGAAATGGACTTGGAGAGGATAGTCAATTTTCTTAGTTGATGGGTGGGTCTACAATGGCATTGAATCTTCTCTTCATTACATTTCATTGTTTTTTTTTTTTAATTTTATTTAAATTCAATTTAGTTAACATATAGTACCTTATGAGTTTCAGGGGTAGAATGTAGTGATTTTGTCACTTGCATACGACACCCAGTGCTCATCACAACAAGTGCCCTCCTTAATGTCCATCACCCAGTTACCCCATCCCTCTACCTTCCCCTCCAGCAACCTTATTTGATCCCTATAGAGTCTCTTCTGGTTTGTCTCCCTCTCTGTTTTTATCTTACTTTTCCTTCCCTTTCCCTCTACTCATCAGATTTATTTCTTAAATTCCACATGTGAGTGAAATCATATCATATTTGTCTTTCTTCGACTGACTAATGTTTGTTTTTTATCTTACCAAAGAATTTCCAAATTTTGTGGTGGTGGGGGGGAGACTCACACGAACTTTCATAATCACTTGTAATTTATGAGATCATTGCTTAGCAAATCCCTCTGAAAGTGATGTAGCTGTCACCTATCAAACCCCTTTCTCTCATTAGAAAGGAAGGATCATTAATTGAAGCATGAGGAGAACGAGGAAGGGAAGGTATCATGGAAGCCGGATTTGTCAGAATGAATTACAAGAGCAAGCATTAATCAAAACTGTAGCTGTGGCAGAGGGATTAAACAGGAGAGATCAGGGAGGCCAGTGAATTTAGGTCACTTGTGAAATCACTGTACCCAATTAAAAAGTATTAATACAAGTTGAAATTGAAGCACATTCTTCAGAAGTTTCTAGAATCTCCTTGACAGCACACCATTTCTTGCCAATGCCATCCAGTCTGAAAAACTTCCTGAACTGAATAGCCTGAGAAGCTCTATGGTAGGTAGAAACCTATCTTTCTGTAGCCAGAACATTCAGGGGAAAAACAAAACAAAACAATTCTTTCCCATCTAGACATCTAGAGACCATAGTTTGGACCTCACCTCCAATATTTCCTTCTCTTGGTGCAGCATCTCCCATTCCTTAAATTTTTTTTTTCAAAACTCCTGGCTCCAAATCCCTTTACCCCCCTTGGGGTTTATCCTACTCGGAGCACAGAGTGAGCCAACAATTCTGTTTCTATCACTTCAGCATAAGCTTCTTGAGGTACTCATCATACTCTTTACATACATATTTACATACATGAGCATCATCAGACCTCAGATCTGTTTATGAAAATCTGCTTTATATACTTTAAGAAGCAGCTTTCAGGATAATTTACATTTACTAAAATTCACGCATTTTACGTGTGCAGTTTGAGGACTTCGACAAATGAATAGTCATGTATATAGCCATTTCTTCAAGATTTAAAATGGTTCCATCAACCCAAATGGTGCCCTCATGACTTTGTAGCCAATCCCCTTCCCCACTTTTCCAACAACCACTGAGCTGCTTTCTGTTTGTACAGAATTAGGTCTTTTCTGTATTTTCTGTAGCTTCTCTAAACTACCAACCCCTGTTGAGATTTACCTCTGTTATGTCTATGATCTGTTCCTTTTTCTTTTAAAAGTACATATTCATTCATCCATTTATATATTTATGAAACAGATGGAGAGAGCACAGAGAAGCAGGTTCCCTGCTGAGCAGAAAGCTCAATGCAGAACTCGATCCCAGGACTCTGAGATCATGACCTGAGCTGAAAGCAGACGTTTAACTGACTAAGCCACCTAGGTGCCCTTGTTCCTTTTTCTTTTATAGCTGTATTCTGTTGTATGAATACACTATAATTTGCTCATCCATTCATCAATTGATGGATATTCAAATTTTTTCCAGTTTTGTGCTATCATGAATAAGGCTATGGATTTACATTTTCACTTCTTCTGGGTAAACACCTAGGAGAGGATGGCTGGGCCATATGAGGAGCAGAAAAAAAGCTATTATTATATCTTTATTCACACTCACAACATGTTACACATTCAACGTGTGAGTTTTTCACACCATACCATTCTAACATTAACTGCCTGGAGTTAGAGCAGATCCCACAGGTTAAAGGTTCAGTCCCACAAGATTGCTCCCACTTCAGACCTCAATCACAAACAGTAGGTCCCCTGGTTATTCACAACTTTTGTCCATCTTGGCTACAAATCGATGGTTACTATGACCCCCATCTTGGGTTTGATGATTTGCTTCAGCAGCTTACAGAGCCGAGGAAAAGTGTCCTATTACTGATTTATTGCAAAGGACATTCTAAAGGATTCAAATGAACAGCCAGATGAAGTACATAATGAGAGGTTCGGAGGGGTCTTGAAGGCAGGAGTTTCTGTTCGCTTGGGATATGCCATCCTCTTGGCATATGGCTGTGTTCACCAACACAGAAACTCTCCAAACCCCGTATTTTTTATGGAGGCATCATCATGTAGGCTTATGATGAATTATTAACTTAATTTCTAGACCATGTCCCCTATTTGGACAATGGGGAGGGGGAAACTGAAAGTTCCAAGCTTCTAATCATGATGTGGTCTTTCTTTCCGGTACCAGCGTCCATCCAGGAGTCCACCAGAGGTCATCTCATTAGAATAAAAGACACTCCTCTGACCCAGGACATCCCAGGGGATTCATAAGCTCTCTGTCAGACACTCCTACCACTCAGGAGATTACAAGGGTTTTAGGAACTCTTGTCAGAAACCACTATATAGTTCCTATTTCACATGTGATAGGTGTACATTCATTTGCCCTCTGCCCCTCCAAACATTCTGGGATTTTGATTAGAACTGTTATGAATCTATAAACCAATTTTCGGAAAACTGACATCTCAAGTCTTCCAATTCACAAACATGTATCTCCCCATTTAACTATTCTCTAGTTTATCTCAAGGTTTTGCAGTTTTCAGTGTATAGCGTTACATATATTCTATTTATCTCCAAGTATTTCATATAGTTTTTCTAATGTTTTGTTCTCACATTTTCCATTATCAACTGCTAAATGCTAGTACAAACAATGACTTCTACATATCGGTCTTGTATCTTATAAGCCCACTAAATCTATTTATTAGTTTGAGGTTTAAAACAATTTTTTTTCTTGTATCCACTGTAGGATTTTCTACACGGATCATCTTACAGTCTGAGAATAAAAGCAGTTTCACTTCTCTGCCTGCCCCCAAGCTGTATGCATATTATTGCTTTTTCTTGCTGTGCCGTACTGTAAGGCCTCCATCACAATGTCCAACAGAGCTAGTGAGGGCAAACGTTCTTCCCTGTGTCCCAACCTAGGGTAGAACAGCATCCAGTCTTTCATCATTAAGCATAATTACCTCTAAGTTTTTCATATATATCCTTTATTGAGTTAGGGCTTTTCTTTTATTCCCAGTTTCCAAGAGAGATTTCATCATGGATTAGTGGTTAGTTTATCAAATGCTGTTTGTGCCCCTTTTGAAAGGCTCATATGGTTTTCGTTCTTGTCAGAAGATAATGGTAAATGGCACTGATTTCTGAATGATGAACCAACATTGCATTCTTGGGATAAACAAGGAAGAATCTTCCAATTTCCTCCCTCCTGGCTTGGATGTTACATTCATACTGTCACGTTATAAGCCCCATAATATTAGTATTCATTTTGCTCTAACCAATTAATCATCTTAGAGAAATCAAAGATAAGAAATGTCTTTTTTATTTATCCTCATTTTTACCATGTCTGGGGTACTTTGTGTAAATCCAAATTTCCATCTGGCACTGTTCCCTCCTCTCCCCCCCCCCCCCCCGGCCATTTGAAAACTTTTAACATTTCTTGTTACGCTACTTTGCTGGTGACATTTCCAGCTTTCTCTGAAAGAGGTCCTTAATTTCATTTTTTCAAAAAAGATTTCTTTATTATTTGAGAGAGAGTGCAGGAAGGAGGAGCGGAGGGAGAGGGAGAATCTCAAGTGGGCTCCGGGCTCAGCAGAGCTTGATTTCATGACCTGAGCTGAAATCAAGAGTGGGATGCTTAACCAAATGAATCACTCAGGCACCCCTTTATTTTCATTTTTGAAATACAAAATTCTAGGGTTGGAAGCCTTCCTGTTCTGTTTTTATACCTCCTTTCTGGTACTTTAAAGATGTTGGTCCACTGTCTTCTGTCATGCAGCATTTCTGATATGACTTTTTTCATCCTTTGTTCTTCTCTGCATATTGCCTCATTTTTCCTCTGGGAGCTTTCAAGATTTTATTTTTATTGTTGGTTTTTGGTCATTTGATTGCAATGTGTCTTACTGTGATGTTCCTTATGTTTCTTCTCTTTGGGGCTAGCTGAGTGTCTTAGATATTGGATTTATCATTTTTGTACTGTACCTTAACTGAAATTAAATAAAAAAAAAAAAAAAGGAGGCAACTGGGTGGCTCAGTCAGTTAAGTGTCTGCCTTTGGCTCAGGTCATGATTTCAGGTCCTGGGATTGAGCCCTCACATAGCATTCTCTGCTTCACGTGGAGTCTGCTTCTTCCTCTGACTGTCACACTCCCTGCTTGTGTACTCTCTAATAAATAAAACATTTAAAATTAAAAAAAAAAAAAAAGAAAAATTCATTCTAAAATGGAAAATTTGGAAAATTCTTGGCCATTATGTTCTTTCTTCCTGTACCCCTATTTTTCTGGGACATCAAATACACATATTTGAGACCACCTACTATTTTTCCACAGTCAATTGTGGTTCTTCATTTTTTTTTTTTTCCCCAGTCTTTTCCCTCTGTCTCCTTTCAGCCACTTTCCACTATGTCTTCAAGTTCAATGACCTTTTCTTTAGCTCCTGATCTGCTGTGACCTCAGAACTTTTTCCTTTTGGATGGTTCATTTGGGTCCTTTTGTACTTTCATTTCTCCCTTCAACATGCTCTTGCTTTTTTCTACACTCTTGACCACAAGGAATGTAACAATAGCAGTCGTTTTACCCTTGTGTCCTTTAATCCCATCAAAAAAATTTTTTCCCACTGATTATTTCCCTCCCTCAGTAATATGCCGTATCTTACTTCTTTTTTTGCATTTCTGATATTTTCAACTGGATGCTAGACACCATTAATTTTATGGTTTAGGGTACTGGATCTTGTTCAGGGTGTTGTCTTGTTCTGGCAGGCAGTTAAAGCTACTTCAGAGCAGTTTTTCTCTCTCAAGGCTTGCTTTTTAAACCTTTGTTGGGGCATGGCTAGAGGACACTTTGATCTAAGGATAAGTCAGCCTCTGTGGAGGCCTAGGAAAATTAAGGCCATCCCACCTCAGGTTTAGCCTTAGCATAAGTACAGCCATCTTAGTTCTGGCAGCCATCTCAGACCCCTGTGCCCAAAAGCTGAACTTTCCCCTACTTTACTTTAGTTCTAAGGACCCCCACCCTGCTTTAGTAACAAGAACCCCCACCCTGCTTTGGTCAGAGACCCCCACCCTGCTTTAATAACAGGAGGCCCTCCCCGCTTTGGTTCCAGAAACCCCCACTCTGCTTTAGTAACAGGAACCCATAAATACCCCTACCTTAACTAAGCTTGGGGTCCAAGTCCCTACTCTGCTGTGTCGGGTATACTTGGGTCCAAGCTTAAGCTTGTTAAATAAGCCCTCATGTGACTGCATCGGTGTTGGCTGCTTGGTGGTCTCTCAGATGTGAAAACTTGGGTTCAATACCTCATTACTTAGGATAGAGCCTACACAAGAGTATAACCTATTTCCCTTGCATTATGAGGGCTTTCTATTCTTCAGGTAGGAACATAAAGTAATCCCCACCCCCTCGTGAGCTACAGAAATCATCTTACCTATGGCTTCCTGGTGGTTCATTTCCTATCCTAGAGTTCTACTCACACAGGAGAAAAAGCAGAAATTAGCCAATAGCTCAAGAGGCATCCTCTGCAGCTATCCAGAGCTCTTTCTCCCTGTGAAGCCTTCTTTATCTCTGGTACTCTCCTTCACAAATTCTAGCTGCCTCAACTGTAATCTCTGGCTCAACTCAATGAGACCACAGGGCAGTTTGGTTTCTTATCCCTATGCTTGAGCCTGGAAACTGTCTTCAGGTAGTAATGTGGGGTGGGGGGCTTGCCTCATTTATTTGCTTTCCCTTAGAGATCACAGCCATGAGCTGCCTATTGTCCAATGTCTGCCAACAGTATTCAATATATTTTGTCTAATGTTCCCGTTGTTTATAGGAGGAAGCAGCAGGGAATTTCTGCAGTAGTTAATTCTTCACAGGTAGAAACAGAACTCTGCTTGGCACACACTTAGAAAATCTCTTGGGGAGGGGTGGTAGAGAGAATCTAGTATGCTTGAAATGATAATTTTAAACTCAAACAATTCAACTTCCTGAAATATAGCACTCCTAAGGACAGTAAATATGAAGTAGTACTCCAATCTAGTTCTCTCTAATCCCATTTTACTTTGAGCACTTAATAAAAGCTGTCATTTGTTATTCTTTTCTTTCTTTTGTTTGTTTCTGTTATTCTATTTCTTTGTTTTGAGCACTTAATAAAAACCTTCATTTCTTATTTTGTTTACTGTCTTCCTCCCAGTTCACACGATAAAGCAAGCTCTGAGAGGGTAAGAACCTGATGGTGTTCATTGCTTTTATCTCCAGAACCCAGAATAGTTCCAGGCACCTAATGTCTGAAATCTACCCGTGATCAAGTTTTTTGTTCTTTAAGAAGTTATAGGCTAGATTAACTAGCAATTTGATTTATTCCATATATTAGCTATTTCTCAGGAAGTTCTAAAGTTTTTTGCTTTCTAACTATAATTTGTATTAAAAATGCAAAAGAGATTCAGCCTCAACATAAAATCTTTGCTAAAAGATCCAAGGCCAAATTAAATTTGTGTGTGTGTGTGTGTGTGTGTGTGTGTGTGTGTGTGTTTTCATTCAAATTTCAATAAATGTTTGCTGGTACCCCCTTTCTCCAGAATCATACTTGGCTTCTAATTAGTTTTTATTTTAAAGATTTTATTTGTTTATTTGACAGAGATAGAGAGCACAAGCAGGCAGAGTGGCAGGCAGAGGGAGAGGGAGAAGCAGGCTCCCTGTTAGCAGGGAGCCTGACCCGGGGCTTGATCCCAGGACCCTGGGATCATGACCTAAGCTGAAGGCAGCCACTTAAACGACGGAGCCACCCAGGCACCCTAATTAGTTTTTATTTTAAAGGGAGTATTTGGGGGGCACCTGGGTGGCTCAGTGGGTTAAGCCTCTGTCTTCGGCTCAGGTCATGATCCCAGGGTCCTGGGATCGAGTTCCGCATCGGGCTCTCTGCTCGGCGGGGAGCCTGCTTCCTCCTCTCTCTCTGCCTGCCTCTCTGAGGCCTATTTGTGATCTCTGTCAAATAAATAAATAAAATATTTTTTAAAAAAAGATTAAAAAAAAAAAACCCAAACTAACTCTACTATGACCACCAATACACATCTGATAATATGTTACAGGTTAGATATTGTTCACATAAATGTTAGAGTTGTATTTCCCAAGACTTCTTTTAAAACATACTGACTTGGCAAATGATGGGTCTTGGGTTATAGTACTTTATATACACATGAGTGTTCCAATAAATGAACACAGTGTTGGAATATCTTTGCTTTTGAAAATCTCACTTTAAAACAAGACTATGTTACCAAGAACTGAAAATAATTTTAAAGAACTGAACACACACCTTTTTTCCCCCAAGTCTGCCTACTGTTATAGCATCTTTACCCTTTGCTATGCTATTTACTTGTCTGTAAATTGTCAGCCCCTTACTATCTAGTTAGCACAATGTCTGGTACAGAGAGTACTCAAGCATTTGCCAAATAAAGCACTGGGGGGTTATACTTAACTAATGAATCATGAAACACTACATCAAAAACTAAACATAATAAAAAAAAAAATAGAAAAAAAAATTAAATCAGAATACCCTATCCTCTCAAGCCTTCTAGATGACTGAGATATTACTCTGTGTCATCCTCAGATTACTTAAAAATTCTTCAAATTCTACCTCATGATCCCTTACTCCCTGCTATGAGAAAAAAACAAAACAAAACAAAACAAAACAAAACAAAACAAGAGACCAATGCTACATAATGTTTGGAGTCTCAAGCTGTCCTGTCACTCTCAACAGGAAATAAAGATGGTTATAAATTGAACTAAGATATCACATATGAGGCAACTCCTGACGTAGCAACCCCAGAGCTTTAACAACTCATCCTGATACACTCTCCTAGCTTTATGCAACTACCACACTTAACATTTTACATCTGATTGTCTCCTGTCACTTAAGCCTGGAGGCCTCTTTCCAAGGGCTGTAGGTGTCAAACACTTGGGGCTTGGTTTTGCTTAACAATTGCAGAGGGTGTGGAATCACACTGGGAGGCACAGTAACAAGGGCACCACATTCAGTTCAGCCCTGAGAGCACCCGTAAGCAACTCACCCTCCCCGTGTTACAACTGCTGGAGAGGCAATCCCACCTCACAGAATCTGTGAAAGAGGTTCTAAGGTGAGGAAGTGCCAATGTCAGGCATTTGTGAAGAATGCTTCTGTTGGTGACCCTCCACAGGTCCTGTGCACCTGTCACCCCTGATATGGAGTGTGGGAGCTCCATGGTGGCTACTAAGGGTTCACACCCAAACTCTTTTCTAGGGAAGCCCCTGGAGAGCTGAGTCCAGAAATGTGTGGGAGAGAATGCTTTTCCTCCAAGGGCATCTTGCAGCCCAAGCCGTGGCCTCAAGTGGGGCAGGTGTGTGCTCCCATGCTTCAGAGCTCTCGGGGGAGCAGGCAGAGGCCAGAATGAGGCTAGAAGCATATTTCCTCAGGTGCTTCTCTGTTCTCTCCTGGTCCTCATGCTTCTTTACTGGGTTCTGCAATTCTTCAATAAAGCACTTACACACGCTTTGCTTCTAGAAAACCTAATTTAAGGAGCCATCCATATCTTCTGGCTGAAGTTGGACCAGCCCTCAGCTAGTGTAAGCGTTTCCAGCATGGCCCAGGCTTTCATTTGGGCCTCCCAGGGCATCACAGCTTACTCAACAAGCCCCACCAAGACTGGTTGCTGCTGGCAATAAGCCAGAAGCCAAGTCTAGGCAGAGCACATGGTATGACAGTGGGGACAGGCTAGAGCCCTGCTTAGAGCATCCCCAGAAAGGAAGACAGGATTTTCTAAAACCCACACAGGAAGGCGACTTCTGTCCTTTGGAGAATAATCAGAGACTACCTGCCTCACTCCCTGTATGACTCACCTCTCTAATCCAATCTGTGACATAAGTCAAACCAACCTTCTAGAAATACTTCCTCCACCTCAAAAGGAATTTAAGTGACATCATGACTCACATATCCGCAGGTCTCAGAACAGCTGCTGACCACGGCAGGCACTCCATGGACTCTAACTCAGTCCATGCACACGGTCTAAGGGGACACAGTGGTGTGAGACACGCTCCCTACTGCTGTCTCCAGTAGGGAAACCTTCTCTGAATTCATGCAGGATTCCTGAAGAAATGAACACACAGGCCACATATGCTACCCTAACTGCTGGTTAAGTCTTCAGTGTGTGTTTACTTTTTCGCCTCCTCAAGGGAACATAAGGGAGTTACTTCCTTATAAGACCTACTTGGAAACCCTGCTATGTGCCTACTGCCAGCCTGGTACTGAGTCAGGCACAGCTCTTGGCCCCTAAGTTACTCACATCAGACCTTGCACCTAATGGATGACTCCAGAAGGATTCGTGGAATTGACGTGATGGTGGCTTGGAAGAGTTGCATGAGTGTTCTGGGAGGAAGTGCTCCTTGATCATCAGGGTGCTGAAGTAGCAGGGGTTAGACAGAATGGCGGGGGGGTATCTGGGGGACAGGGAAGGCATTCACAGCGATGGAGACAAGACTTGTAAGTAAGAATAACCAAACACTGTGATCAGGGCTGACAGACAAATGTACAACATAACTGTTACCAAAAAGGATGGGAACAATTAACTGACCAGGGGACTCGTCCTTACTTTTTTTTTTTCCTTCCCTTTTTTCCCACAGGTGCCTGGCACAGAGTGAATGCTATTTGAATTTTGGTGGACATTAATTCCTTAAGCTTAGAATTCTCATATGTGAATTTCTGGAAATTAAAAGATGCCTATATCAATCCTTTGAAACCAATAAACATTTCTGGGCACCAAATAATCCATCTTGTATGGCCAAGTCACAAGATTACTACAGGGGGAATGGACAGAAGTTTTCCAACCTCTGTGTGAAAGGCCCAGTCAACAGAAGCATGAACACAGAAGTCAAGGCAACAGCTGGGACAGAAGACAGTGCGTTTTTTTATTTTAAAAACTTTTTTTTTGGTATTTTATTAACACATAATGTATTATTTGCCCCAGGGGTATAGGTCTGTGAATCGCCAGATTTACACACTTCACAGCACTCACCATAGCACATACCTTCCCCAATGTCCATAACCCAACCCCTTTCTCCCTGCCCCCCTCCCCCCGCAACCCTCAGTTTGTTTTGTGAGGTTAAGAGTCTCTTATGGTTTGTCTCCCTCCCAATCCCATCTTGTTCGTTTTATTCTTGAATCAGTGGCTAACACGCTTCTGAGGCATTCACTCAGGGAAACCCTTACAAGGCAGATGGATGGGAGGCACAGAGGGCCAGCATGGCCATCCTTCACTTCAGGCACTTAAACTTGGAATAGGTAGCAGCCACAATCCTCCCAGGTCTCCACTCTCTTTCTGAGGTGACGAGAGTCACCCCTTCCTTCCACTGGTACAGATTCCAGCGCCAACTCCAGAGCTTGGCATTCAAGACCCCATTGGGTTTGGCTTCATATAACCCATCCGATGCAATCACCCATTATGCTCCAGACGCTGGCCTTCCCTCTACTTTCTAAACCCTCCTGGTTCTCCTGTGCCGACCAGCTTGGCTCACTGCTCTGCCTAGATGCTGCTTTTCCTACTTCACACTCACCCCATAGCACAATGTCAAGCCCTCATTAAGGGCTATCTCTGCCTCGGAGATTTCCAGAACGTTCCTGAAAATCAGAAAGAATCACTCCTAGTCCCAGGCAGTTATTTAATTTCTCTCTGCCTCCATTCCTTCAACTAAAAAAAAAAAAAAAAAAGAGAGAGAGAGAGAGAATAATGATCTGTATTCTATCACAGCAGAGTTCTTGAAAAGCACTGGTGAGATGATGTACATGGTTGTTTTAATCTCTAAAAATTTTTAAAAGTTGAAGGATGAATAAAAATGTGCACTCACACTAATGTTCTCACTGTTTACTATGTTCAATGAAGCCACATATTTAATTGCCTCATATGCCATGTTCATTGCAGAACAGTTACCATAGTAGATGCTGAAAATTATTTTTGTAGTCTACTTCATATTCATGCAACCAGTTTTAATGGCTTAAGTCAATCCAATGTTCCAAAAATATATTTTAACCAATTATATTAAATTTCTTCTTGCTGAACAATTTCCCAATGGAGCATCAACACCAATGCCAGTTATGTGGCAGCTAGCCGAAGGGAATCAAAATAGCACTCATACTGCGTGTGTGTAGGCAATGAAACTGGGCATTTTTAGACACTTCCCAAACTACAGACATCTGTTGTTTATATTTCAAGTTTTCCCAAATATATAGTATCATCCTTCCAAATTGGGTAGCAAAGACTACTCACTAAATAACTACTTTAACAAGATTCCATGAAGGCACCGGACAAGGTCTGCTGTGATGTTTTTGTACAACAGAGAATCACAGAAGATAATTACCTTAAGTAGATTTATATCAGGGTGAATAAGATTATACCTAAAACATCACCTTCAACCTAACAGGATCTCCCTGGTGGAAATTACAGAATTATGTCCTAGACTCTGAATTCAACCTTTTTTTAACCCATGATTTTAAAAATGTCAAGGAGAATAGGTTGATCACAAGAAATGATATAAAACTAAAGACAGTGAATATACTGGATAAGAAGGTCAAAATCCATCCAACCACAATCCATTATAAAAACAGGTAAGATCTAACAAGATAAAACATTTTTAAAGAAATAAATGTAAATTTCTATGCATAGGTTCAATCAAGTCTTACGAATAAAGATATATGCATAAGAGTGCTCTCTATACTACTATTTGTAACAGCACATAGACAACCTAAATATCCATTAACAAGGGAATCGTTAAATGAATTAAATGGTTATAGTATACTTTGCGGCTATCAAAAAAAACCTATACTGAACTGAAATATGATGCTATGGAAGAATGTCTATGATAAATTTTAGGTGATAAACACAGGTAAAAGATATTATATATAGACTGTCCCCTCTGTTTTTTGTTTTTTTCTTAAAGATTTTATTGGCAGAGAGACATAGAGAGAGGGAACACAAGCAGGGGGAGTGGGAAAGGGAGAAGCAGGCTTTCTGAAGAGCAGGAAGCCCCACTGGAGGCCCGATCCCAGAACCCTGGGATCACAGCTTGAGCCGAAGGCAGACACTTAATGATGGAGCCACCCGGTGTCCCCCCACTCTGGCTTTTTAAAAAGAATCCTATATGTATATACATTACAGTGGGGGATGGGGAGAGGGAGATACAGGCTCCCAGTTATGGAGTGAATAAATCACAGGAATAGAAGGCACAGCCTAAGGAATCCAGTCAGTAACCTGTGAGAGCGCTGTGTGGTGACAGATGGTGGCTGCGCTTGTTGAACACAATGTCACCGGTAAACTCGTCGAATCACTGTGTTGTACACCTGAACCTAATGGAACATCATGTGTCAGCCACGTTCAGATTTCAAACATTAAAAAATGAAGCTTGGAGAGTGACTTAAAACAGGAATCTACCACAGGTAGGACAAAGAGAAAACAGGGAGTAAGACGGTAAATAAACCGCCGCTATACACACCTGTAATGAACGAAAGGTCAGTCCGTGGTCTGGACAGTCTGAATTCTAAAAAAATCTTCCTTTTGGGTCGATGAAACTTTTTCTTAAAACTACTCTATTATTTCTAATAATTCTTTTTATTCACTCAATTTTTCAGCACACTGATTTTCTCCCAGCTGTCTCTAATTTTTTTTTTAAACAGGAGAAATTTTCTTAGCCCAGTGTGAGGAGGATCTGTTGCTCCCCTCTGCTTTATGAAAATATAATTGACCTATGATACCATGTAAGGTGTACAATGTGATTTGACACAAACATATGATGAACTGATTTCTGTAAGTTAGTTAACTTACCACCTTTTTTTTTTTTTAGAACATTTAAGATCTACTTCCTTATCAACTTTCAAGTATGTATCATTAACTATAATTATTACCATGGTGTACCTTGGACCTTCAGAACTTATTCATCTCGTAACTCGAAGTGTGCCCTTTGGCCAACATCTTTCTTCCAATTCCCATGACCTGAGACCACTGTTCTACTGTTTCTAGGAATTCGGTATTTTGTTTTAAGATTCCACGATGAGGGCTATTTCAATTGACATAATACCCTTCAGGCCCATCCATGTTGTTTCATATTGAAGGATCTCCTTCTTAAGGATCTTATTCCACCATGTGTAGGTATATATCACGTCATCTTTATCCACTCATCTGTTGATAGACACTTCGGTTGCTTCCATGTCTTGACTAGAGTTTATCGTAAATAATGCTGTACCTTTAGATAGATAGCCAAAAATGGGATTGCTGGATCACATGGTAGTTCTAATTTTTTGAGAAGCCTCCATATTGCTTTCAGTGATTGGCCCCACTAATTGACATTCCCAGCAACAACACACAAGGGTTCCCTTTGCTGAACATCCTTGCCAACATTGCTGATCTCCTGTCTTTTTGGTGACAGGTATTCTAACAAGTGTGAGGTGATATTTCTGTGGTTTTGATTTGCATTTCTGTGATGAATAATACATTCAATAAAACATTTTAAAATTAGTGAGTGATATTGAGCACCTTTCCACATGCCCATTGGCCTTGTGTATGTCTTCTCTGGAAAATTGTCTATTCAGGGCCTCTGCCTATTTTAAAATTGGATTATTAGTCTTTTTGCTTTTGAGTTGTAGGAGTTGCCCATATATTTTGGAGACTAACCCTTTGACACTCAGTTTACAAATATTTTCCTCCTGTTTCATAGTTGCCTCTTCATTTTGTTGACTGTTTCTTTTGCTATGCAGAAGTTTTTTTTAGTTTGATAGCATGTCATCAATTTGCTTTTGTGGCTGCGCTTTTGGTGTCATATCCAAAAAACTGTTGCCAAGACCAACATCAAGGAGCTTTCTCCCTGTTTCCTTCTAGGAGTTTTACAGTTTCAAGTCTTACATTTAATTTTTTAATTCATTTCTAATTAATTTTTGTGAGTGGAAATGACAGGGGTCCAATTTGCTTCTTTTGCATAAAGACTCGTTCTCCAACACAATTTATTGAAAAGACTACCCTTTCCCCCACGAAGTATTCGCAGCTTCCTTGTTAAATATAAACTGATCATATATGTCCTTCTTTTCATATACATATGGATGTACACGTGTTTGTGTGTTTAAATGTGTAAGAGCAGCTAACATTGGAGCTCTGTGTACCAGACATGATTCTATACATCCTTTATATATATTAACTAGTTCAGTCCTTACAGGGAAACAGGTACGTATCTCCGTTTTATGTAGGTGCAGAAGGTAAGTGGTAAGGCAAGAATGTGAAAAGGCAGTCGCATCACACTCCCAGCAGAATTACTGGGGTGGGGAAGAGTTTTCTTCACATGTTCTCTACAGTTTAAAAGTTTTCAGAAGGCACGTAATACATTTTTATTCAAAAAAGGAAATGTGGCTGAGGCCGTGTGAGAAAGGTGTGCAACAGGTGCAATGAAATAATAAAAGGGAGTAGGAGCCACCTCCTGCTTCCTGGGCAAGTTACCTTGAGCCTTTACTTAACGTCCGAGTCCCATTGTCCTGGTCAGCATACTGTCATCAGTCAAGCCCTCTGGTCAAGTCACATGGATTTAAAAACAGGGGGCTGTGCCAAGCCTGCACTTCCCTACACACAGTTGGCCTGCCTCAGTAAACACCGCTTGTTACATAACAAACAAGAAATCCTTCTCATCAATAGGCAGATCACAACCGTCCTGAGGAGCACTGGCATGCAGAGACACGGAGGGGCTGGAACAGAGGAGGAGAGGGGAAACCGGCACGTGAAGGAAGAGTGCAAATTGCAGCAAGCTGCCCTCCGAATGGTATCTTAGTAAAAGATGAATATGGACGCTAAATAATTGAAGAAATACTGACTTAACAGAAATACTAGATTTTCTTCTGTTTGGCTTTGATGGACAGAACCAGAAGCAATATATACAAGTTATGGGAAGAGAAATCAGGTTCGGGTACATCCATAAGCCCTGTAGGAGTCACAGTGGTCGACAGCGGAACAGAGCTGCCCCGAACCACAACTTGCTCCACTAAAGACGTTCCCAGACAGTGCCCCAGGACAGCTGCGGGGGCCATTTGTGTCCACTGAGGACGGAGGGACCAGATACTCCCGAAGTCTGTTCCTTTAAGATTTACCAGCTCTATGACATTCAAAGGATCTAGCCGCTCAAAAAGTCTAACCGTTCTGTACTGAAACTTTTACCAGTGAAACTGCCTAAGGATGCTCATTCTTTTAAAGGAAGAAACAGCTTCCAAAGGAAGAAAACGTGCCCGAACGGCTTGAATAATACAGACCAAATACCAGGCCAGAATAGCTCTCCAACCTCCGAGGCAGTGGGCTCAAATTTTTCCAACTATGAGTTCACTCAGTGGGCATATGGTACACATGCAGATAATTAACTGTAATAAAAAATTAATATATTCATATTTTTGAAAATCAATAAAACATTTTAAAATTAGTAAGTACTCTATATCAGCACATTCTTCCATCTGGGTTCAATGACATACTTAGCTTGAGCAATGGTCCGGGTACAAATCTATGGTTAATATATTTTAGTTAGGAAATCGTAGCTCATTGTGCTCTCCAGACAACCGGACCGTGGCAATGTCCTGCTCCATAGGCGTCTGTATGAAGGATGAATCCAAACATTATGGAGAAACTTTTTGTGAGAGGCTTCTCTTGGCATCTACCAGAACCTAAGTCATCCCTAAAAGCGGGGAGATGGAAGGTTTCGACTTGCTGCAGATTTTTACATATGCCCAACATATCACTGCTTTCTTGATGAAAATCAGCATATTCGAGTAAAGAGCCAGATTCTTAGTGAGCAAGGCGTCAGCAGCGTCATCTAATTTTCAAAAATTCTCAGTATCTTATATCAGTCCTGGGCCAGAAAGAGACAGATGAAATGAGAAGAGAGAAAAAAATACTTATGCTAGATGCTACCTAAGCCAAGTGATAGCACAGAAATGGTTTTTAGTCACACACAGCCATAAGGAAATATTTCATATCTTATTTCAGAGAGATCTCAACAGCCAGCAAAATTCAGCGCAGAAAAGCTGGGGTATTTATTCGCTATTTTCTCATACTGCCCAGTGGAAAACTTAAGTTCAATGATGGAACGTTCATCACCACCTCAGTGGGAAAAGTGGCGTGTGGGTAAGCATTTGCAGAATGACATCTTCCTGACTGCTCGATCAGCTGGTGATCTGTCATTAGGCCTGTCAAGGAACCTTTTGATTGACACCAGAACTCAACAAAATAAACAACCAAAAAAACAACAACAAAAAACCCAAATCAAAACAAAAGCCCAGGGGCGCCTGGGTGGCTCAGTGGGTTAAAGCCTCTGCCTTCGACTCAGGTCATGATCCCAGGGTCCTGGGATTGAGTCCTGCATCAAGCTCTCTTCTCAGCGGGGAGCCTGCTTCCCTTCCTCTCTCTCTGCCTGCTTCTCTGCCTACTTGTGTCTACTACTACTGTCTGTCCAATGGATAAATAAAATCTTAAAACAAAACAAAAACAAAAACAAAAAACAAAAAACCCAACTCTCCCCCCAACCCCCCCCCCAAAATACCTCCTCTTCTGAAGCAAAGGTATTTCAATGAAAAGTCATCAACTACTTCTCCCTGATCTGTGTTGTCAGAAAGGTACTAAAGGCTGACTTGTACCCTGCACATCAGGGATTTCAACAAACTATAAAGGAGAATGTTCTTTCACACACGGGACTGCTCCCCTACACTTGCATACCACTGACATTATGTGACAAGCAACAGCAGCATTTGATAAAGGGATTTTGCCAAAAGCTCATTCCTCTTTCCCTCTGAGGATGTTCTCATCAACTCCGAGGTTGATGTAGCAAACTTCTCAGCAAATCTGCCTTTGCTATGACGAATCCAATTTTGAAGGATGCCTTTGAGGTTTTGTTCTATTCTGGGCCCTCAGTGACAAAATTTATCAATTTCACCCGGGAAAACATTATTTTCTACTTGATCTGGGAAGACCCAACTGATTTACTAGATAGGTCACTGCACTTTACCTGAAAAGGACTCAGAAGTGTTAAGGGTTTCATGCCATTATTTGACAAAGTTTTGTAACAGAAAAAGTGCTGGAGACTACGGACAATCACATGCCAAGTAAAATCTAATTTTCAGCGAGTCATTGTGGTACTTTCTATTTCAAATTTTTCTTTTTCTGTTACTTAGTGAAATTACCAATCTGGCAGGTCCACTGGTCCCTGGACATTAAGATTCACATTACATAATTACACTGGGTTTCTGTTCAATATGTTTATGATGTTATTTTCAGCTGCAGTATTTTATTCCTATTTTTGTCACTCCTTTTATACTTCAGTGAACCTTTCTGAATGATTGATCCACTTTTGTGAACTGAAAACAAAATAGTAATTGTGAAAAATGGAAAGGTTACTAAAGTAATGTAGAATGTATGCTTACTGTGTACCATGTGCTGGTTGAAAGATACTACATTTACTAACTGATTTACTCTTCAGAGCCACCTTAAGGAGAAGGTAGTATTACTAGTATTACTGCCCTCATTTTATAGATGGGAACACTGAGCTGTGACCTCACTTGCCCAAGGTCACGAAAAGCCAGTGTTTGGGACCCGGCAGTCCAGCCCAAGAGCCTGTATTGCTCCCTGCACCACGTTCCCTCTCAAACAGGTAAAACGAATGCAGTGACACATTGCTTGTAACCCAGGGGATGCCTTAGGAGTATATTAGAACAAGCTTGACCTAAGAAGTCCTAGATAACTTCCTTCAGGCACCTTGCTGCAATAAAGCCATCCCACCTCCCTCAGAGACGGGATTCCATTATGGAAGTCAACAGCCAAGGGGGTGACAGACAACTTTCCATCCTGCGCCTAAGTCACACTGGGGTGGAAACTACACAGAATTCTTTGGCAGATTGTTTTAGTATCACATGGCCTTCGAAATGATTCTTTCTTCATTTTCCGGTTGTTGGTTTTGACTTCCTATTATACAGGTAAGCCTTTAGCTTTCTCATGCAGACCCTCCCTCCGATCTTGTAATAAGTGATTTTAGGAATCAAAATAAAATTAAAATAACTAATTTTTTTATTAAATGGATAGTCACTGTTTCCATGGTTACAATTCTGTATATAACGTTCACAGCTGAGCCTAATATACCATGAGTACATTTCCTTTTTTAATAGCTCTCTCTCCTGGCATTAATTAAAACTTTGTCCATGCCTGTCTTTGTTTTCAATTTTCCTATCACTAATTCACCCCCAAGCCTTCTGACATGACGGTAAACTCCTCTCTGCAGAACCCTACCAGGTAATCTCCCGGTGGTTCCTCCTGACCTCCACATGCCTCACACACAGGCATTACTTTAGCGGCCCCTGCCTGCCTGGGAAGGCGGACCTCCAGCACCGCTACACAACACTGTCCTCACTCTCCCGGGAGCCCCTTTACTTTCTTCTCCTGTGGGAGCTCCTGCTTCCTGGAACATGTCTTCCTCTTTCTTCATCTTCCTGCATCGTTGGTGTGGAGCACAAGTCCAGCAGGTAAAGATTTTAACCTTCTGTATCTACAAATGTCTTCGTTCTACTCTCTCACTTGATGGTTTGGCTGGGTATAGAACTACAGGCCGGAACTCCTGCCCTCCTAAGCAGTGTATCGCTATTATGGAGAAGTTCCATGCCGCCTGATCTTTTAAGTATAACCTGATTTTCTCTGCCTGGAAAGTTCTACTACCTTCCCTTTAAACCTGATGTTCTGAAATGTCCCAATGAAGCACCACACGTGAGTCATTTTTGTTTTAATGTAATTCCAGTAGAATGCAACCTCCACAATGGCACAGCTGTTTATCTGCTGCCCCCACCCCCACTCCTGTGCCTCTAGTGCATGTCCCTGTCCATACCTAACAGCAGGTCCCCAGTGAATCTGGGTCAAATGAAAGGAGAGGATAAGCCTGGTCTTGTCAGGCCCTGTGAATCTCAGTCAATCTAGAGGCATATGTATCTAAATTACTTTTTTTGTAACTTTCTCCTTACTGTGTTTTCTGGAACTCCCATTAGTTGGATGTTGGATTCTTGAATGGATACCTAAATATTCCTCCCCCTTCCCTTGTTCTACCTTCTGGGAGATTTCTTCCGCTTTTATCTTCAAAAGCTACTTTAACCTTTGGCTATCAAATATTTAGCTTCTTGCTCGTTCTTTCTTGCAGGACTCGCTCTGAGTAACCAATAGTCCCTTCAGTTTCACTGAAAGATCAGAATTCCAAAACTTTGGTATTTTTAAAGTCTTTTCCTTTAGGTCTAGTTGGTTTCTTCAGAGAAGATTTCTCAAGTCTCCTGATGGACATTACTGATCCAGCTTCGAGGGTTCCTGGAGCCAGTGAGGGAAGGCAGCTGAAGACCTCACTGGCACGTGGGCATTCACTTGTTCCCTGGGTTTTCAATAATGTACTGCTTTCCTGAAGCCCTCAGCTAACACTCCCAAACATGGATGTGCCCTTGAGCCAAATTTATTCCTCCTCACAAGGGTTATTATGGCCTTGGTCATGATTTTATAAGCACACCCCACCATATTGTCAGAGAGCAGGAGATGGGCTTAGTCCCTTCTCTCTCAAAGGTCCCCAGACTTTCTGCAAACAAAATATATCCACCTCTTCTCCCACAGCCTCCAAACTCCAAAATAAGATTTAATAATCTTCCTCACCTAACCCTGACACACCTGGCCTTCCATATACTGTTAGCCCAAATCACGTGTCTGGAGAGAGTGCACTGTGCCATGGGATGTAACATTTCTTTTTATTTTTTTTTCTTTTTTTGATCTAACATTTCTTACGATTTTCCTGCTGGTATAAAATAGATATATATAGATATATCATATTAATTTTAAAATTTAAAAAATTTATAGTTATTTTAAAAAGTAACTCCAAAGCCATCTAATGAGTGGAATATGTCAGAATCTTAAGAATTGCACAGAACAGCTGCCTGGTACAAATTATGCTATTATTCATGCTGAGACAAATCAACCGTATGAAGTTTGACGAGGGCAGTTCCCAACCATGAAGGTCAATACTAGCGACTTTGAAAAAAAGTCCTCATGGTTTACTTTTAAGAAATATGTATTGATTTAAAACTGTAGGTTATCGTAGAACATGGAAAATAAGAAGAAATTGTCAATTTAATAATTATATCATTATGATTAATAATTAATAAAATTAAAATTAATTAAAAATTAATAACAGTAACTGTCTTATTGCTTTAAGTGGCCCATTTTGCAGAGAAGAAAATTGGGTTTCATGAGGTAGAGGCAAGGTTCCATTCCCAGTAGCCAGACTCTAGGACTTGGGGTCCTCCCCACAACCACAGGGCCTCAGAGAAGCAAGTCCACGCAAGGCCAGCCATTCCACTTGAGTGGTAGAAACCTCCTCTTTGTGGCTATCAAAATCTCTTTACCCACCAATCCCCACTTCTGTGTCTTCCCCCTATATTCGTTACCGAGTGTTCAAACATGCTTAGCACTCACTCATTTTAAAACCCTCTCTTGGCCCTCCTCTCCCTCTACTTACTGTGCTGTATTGTCCCAACACTCTGAAGGCAGAACATCTTGAGTCATTTTCTTGTATGGTCTCTAAGTCACTGTCTCTCTCACTCTTCGTTTGTCTACAGAGTGGCAATTGTCCTCATAACTGTAATGAAACTGTTCTTGCCACGATCACTAAAAGCTTGTCCGCACTCTTCAGCATCACCCCGGTCTCCTCCGTCTCCCTTATGCCCCATCTCTGGTCACATTTCCTGAGATAGTCGAGGCTGCTTCTTACACATCTCTGGAATCTGTCCACCTCCCTCCATCCCCACTGCCAGGCCCCACCATCCCGCCACCGGATTGCTCTCACAGGTCTGCCAACCTTAGGTCTTGCCCTCCATAGTGCATCCAGAGTGACCTTCTTGAAACAGAAATCTGATCAGTTAGTGTCCCTGCTTAAAATACTTCTGCGGCATCTCCCTGCCCTTGACATAACTTTCCAAATCCTTAAAAAAGCTTATAAGGTCTTCATGATATAACCCAAAGGTCTTAACGGATAAAGAACCGGAAATTCAGAGGCGTCCAGAAACTTGCTGCCATTGCCAGTTCGTTAGCAGCGGGAACCCGAGTTTGACTCCAGATCCTCCTTGTCCCAACCCCACCACTCTCACTACTGACGAAGGATTTCTTTCACTGTCTACTCTACATGGCTCATCTTCCCTGTCATTTCTATTAAGAAATGGGACCAGCTGACTGCTGTTCTAGAGGGCTGAGCAAATTGCAGGTGCTGAGAAGGGTAGTTTCTCTCCACAGCTACACAGAGTCGGGGTGGGGAGGTCTTCACAGAGAACACAATTTGGAGAAGGATTCCTGTCCTTTCATTTGGCTGAATTTGGTTTCATTTATTAAGTGGAGATACAGTCCTGCCTGGTATGTGTGTTTTGTGTGTGCGTGTGTGTGCATGTGTGTGTGTGTGTACGCACACACACAAACACAATGTTTACTCTGCCTCTCAGAACTCTTATAAATATTTATACTCTATAAATATAAATGTTATGAATAAAAGCAGGTTTAAAGGTAAAATTCTAGAACATGCTTAAGCAAAGAACATGACAACGCTCCTGTTCACTAACAAAGTTGGTTCTCTTCTGTCAGACAGGACTATCAAACTCAAAGGATTTAAACTGAATTAAAGTCCAGCTTTCTCCTAGAGAATCGTCAAAGAGTTTTTAAAAGCAGACATTCTAAGATATTCTCCTTTGAGAATTATTTCCCTATTCTCAAATTCAGGAAATAACCTAAGTATCCTAATCTTTCTGGATTATCTAAAACTACAACTGTTTTGCAGTTTTGAAACTATACAGACCAAGGCTGGCAGTGAGTATCATCTGTGGTTTAATAACTCATGTTTTCCATGATTTCAGCCCCTTTATTAAGATGGATTTCTACTTTAAAATAGTATCTCCAGGCCACTAATAAATATTAGCATAAAAAGTCCTCTCCAAAAAATATGTGATATGTTTTATAGTTAATTCCTGTTTCCAATAAAAAATCAATGAAAAATATTTTTAACCACTAACAGTAAAACATATTTCATTTACTGCTTGAGCTGTTCTAGTGACTTCAAGGAAGTTTTCAGCTACCTCCCTAACTTGTTACTCTTCTAATCTCTTTTATGGCCAGGCAAGGATTTTTTTTTTCCCCTATTCCACTGAATAAATCCTTTCATGTGAACCTTAAAATAACTTTAACCCACAAATCCTCCTGGTTAATATCTTTGTCAAATATGTTCACAGGAAACTGCCTGGCTTTCAGACACATGCTTTATGTCCCTGTACAATTAAATTCAGGAATCACTGATGTAACTCATTAGAATTTGTCTGAAATTTAGAACCATTCTGTCGTAAATGTAATCACACTAGGTCGATACAAAACTAGTGAGCCCCACAGCCAAAATGAGGAAATAACAACAGGAAAAAGAAGGAAGAAGCTTTTATTTTGAGAAGAAGAGCAAAATGATTGCAGGGTTCACAGTCCTGAACACCGCTAACTGTACTACCACTGCCAAGACAGCCTTCCAGAAATATTTACAATAGGAGCCTAAATGATAACTAATAGATCTTTTGATATATTATGTACTACAAGACTGAAATCAGCAGGAAATCTCATTAATGCAGTCAATATAAAACGGCAATTGACACCAAATGTTGGTAAGACGAGACTTTGAGAACGTTAATCTCTTTCCTTAAATTAAAGATAGTAAATGAAACTCCTTGGTTAAATATCTTGCAAGAGCCACTATAACTGCACGAGGTAGATTATTAATTCAACAGATTTCATTATTAAGAATAACTGAATAACTATCAATTTCTGCAGACAGAACTGATTGGCAACCTATCAAGTGAAAGTGCTAGGTTTTCAAGTTAACAATTTAGGAGTTTGATATTCTAGATGATTTGGTATTGAAGGAAATTATGCTTAAGCACAGATAAATGGAATCATATTGGGGCTTAATATGCCAGTTCCAAAAGGTATCAGATAACAGTGGACCATTTACCTTTAGAAAATGCACCATTATCCGTAATTTCAGGATGTGTAAGATCTGGCTTCAAACAGTTGACATGAAGGTCAGGGTTGGGGGGTAGGAGGAGGAGGGAACAGAGGGGAAGAACCCATTATTAGCTCAGCGCGCTGTAATGAAGCATAGGACAGAGCTGCAAGGGAAGCCAGGAGCATAGACAGAAGCACACAGGCAGTCCACACGCTGGGACACTGTCAGGCTCTATCTGGAATATCTGAGGCAGCTCCAAACATGCCGGAGCTCACAAACTGGGGATGCCACACGGAGGGGACCATCCGCAATCCTGGTGTTCAAAGCTGGAGGTTTCAAGACATGCCACACGGGAAGGAGAGGCTTACCAAGAACCTCAAACAACCAGGAGAATGAAAGGGAGCTAGAATGTAGTTCCGTGTAAGAAAAAAAGATCTAGAAATCACAGCTGTCTGACCAGAATGGGATTCTGCACCAGCAGTGAACACCGGATATTTAAGTGGGGTCTGGACGTCTCCCTGCATCCCTTTTACAGAATTAAAAGGGATTTTTTACAGAATTAAAAGGGCCCTTGTGGGAAAAAGTCGGCTAAACAGAGAAAGGTTTAAAGCAGTCTTAAGAACTGAGGTCTTCCATTTCTGGGAGGGTCTGCCCAAGTAGGTTCTCTGACCCAGCCTCACTGAAAAACTAAAAATATTGGCTAAAATATTAAAAATAAACAGCCAGATAGGAGCGAGCTGATGAGTAAGGAATATTAGAAGCCAAAATTAAGTGAAGGCGGAAATCACGAGAGGTAAGCAGGGGAGTCCAAGTGATGTTTGCTTTGGGGGCATTTGCTGTTCTGGAGGGACTCCAGCTTTTATTTGTACAGTCTCTTGGTGGGTTACAGGCAGGAAAAAAAAATAAGAAAGAAAGAAACAACTCAGGGCCCACTGAAAGTGGAACATCTAATTGGACATACCCGCAAAGGACTATGACCTCTGTGTTTGGGAGAACTGGAACTGGACATCTCACGAATGCAAATACAATCACCGCGTTCAAATTTCGATGCCAAGTGAAGGGGGAAGATCCCCGCACCCCTAAGAATTCAGAACCACAGGCCAGACCTGATGCAAGTCTGTGGCCAGAAAAAACTCACATTGAGAGCTGAATTTACGGGGCTCCCAGGAATAGAAAGTGAACCCAGTTCCTCTGTAGAGGAACTCACCCTCAACTCTAGTTGCAGAGACTTCTGCATAAAAATCTAAGAAACATGAACTCACAGTAAAAATAAAACAAAAATATACGCAAAAGCAGAATACCATGAGTAAAAGCCAGCAAAAACCACCGAGAGAACTGTAGAAGCCTTAGCTACCGCATTTATCAAAACCAGAAGGGAGACAGAAGACATGTATAAACATGCACCCCACACACAGTATCCAAAGCTGCCTGGGATTCCGGATAAGCTGAAATCTCATTTGCTCTTCAGAAGCATCTCACTATTGGAGCTGCTGTAGAAAACACATGAATCATAATTAAACCCTGAGAAAAAGTCTCTTCCTGATCTTAGTTAGACTACAGCTCATCTCTGCACAATGAGCTGAAGCTAGAACAGTGCTGAGTACTTGTACACACAAGCCTATGGAAATGCCTTTTAAGTCAAATAAGTATGCTTTTTTTTTTTTAAAGATTTTATTTATTTATCAGAGAGAGATGGGGGGGGAGAGAGCGAGCACAGGCAGACAGAATGGCAGGCAGAGGCAGAGGGAGAAGCAGGCTCCCCACTGAGCAAGGAGCCCGATGTGGGACTTGATCCCAGGACACTGGGATCATGATCTGAGCCGAAGGCAGCTGCTCAACCAACTGAGCCATCCAGGAGTCCCGAGTATGTTTATTTTGAAACACAGTTGCAGAGGTAAAAGTGGTCAGATTTATGAACTCAAAAAATTTAATTCTATCAACCTCACAGAAGAGTTCCCTTGAAAAAAATCTCAATGAACCCAACATTTGTCAAGGCGATACATGGATTCTGCAGCAGACATGGCCCCCTGGGAAAAGGAACGCTGTCTCTAAACCTGTGTGCCTCTTTCACTGCAAAAAAGCAATGGAGGAAAAGACAGGAAACAGTCCTAGCAGTATGGGTTCCAAGTCAAAGAGTCTTCAGCTGATTGGATGTGGGAATAAGTCAAAATTAAACACTGGGAAGTTTCACTACAAAATGGAGAGGTTATCCAAGGTTTAAAATAACCAAGCACCCATATTCTTTTTTCTTTGACTCTCAGTGGAGTTCAGTGTTCTTTTCTTAGCTTCACACTTTGGTGCTAATGTGCATTTATAGAACACGTGTCAGGCAGGAGGACCAAAGGACGGCATCTTCTTGTTCCGCTGGTTTCAATGAACTCATTGAAAAAGGTATCCGATGCTGCTAGAAACACAGGACCCAGGATGGCCTCCTTTTCTATAAAGGTTTGTCATGATCCAAACACTACTGTTACTGTTAGTCTCAAAGTCGAGGGTAAGGAGTCAGAGGGATGAATAAAAGTAGGTTTATTAGACTCTGTTTGATGCATTACACATGGGAACAAATGTTCAACTAGAGCTTCACACCTGTCAAGATGTTCTAGTGTAAAAGGTGATCCAGTTACAGCTCCCAGTGCAACCTCTTCCAATATTCCACTAAAAATCTAGAGAGATGCATTAAAGGAGGTGTGAGGGTGTGGAATCCCATCAGCACCAAAACAGAAGCAGAACCGAATTCCGAGGACTACCAAGGACTACCGCACTACTTCCTAAAATGGATTCCTTGTAACTGCAAAGCTAACGAAACCAAATCAAATAAACACACAACAGAGATAACCCCACCACCCAGAAATAAGATATGCCTTTGTGCCTGAATGTAGGTAGAGGCTGCCTCTCCTTCCATGATTTTCCCTGAGGTTTACAGGCAGACATGGGAAGAGCCAACAGGGAAACTGGGCAGACAAGCTCTCATCTACAGGGGAGGTGCTTATATATTAAAAATGCCAGTAAGAAATAAAAACAGTCCTCTTCCATCCTTCCATAAGTCTGCAAGACTCAGTCTTCCTCTAAGAATTTTTGAAGACTTCTGTGAAAGTTCCCAAACTTTGGGGGATATACTCTGATTCTGTAATTATCATAATAATATTTTTTCTTAAGGTCTTGGTATTAATTATTCCTGGAGCATGTAACATTTCATTTATTACAACATGAGGTTTGTTTGTTGGTTGTTGTTGTTGTTGCTGTTGTTTTGGTTTTATTTTATTTTATTTTTCTAAGATTTTTATTTATTTATTTGACAGAGAGAGACACAGCGAGAGAGGGAACATAAGCAGGGGAGTGGGAGAGGGAGAAGCAGGCTTCCCACCAAGCAGGGAGCCTGACACGGGATTGGATTCCAGGACTCTGGGATCATGACCAGAACCGAAGGCAGACGCTTAAACGACTGAGCCACCCAAGTGCCCTGGTTTTCATTTTTTTTTTTAAGGAGGTTGTAGGAAAGGAATGTTAAGTACCAAACTTTGAACTAGGGATTATCTTTTTTTTTTTTTTTTCAGGTTTACTTTATGAAGTCTTGTCTCAATTTTCTCTGACACCCTCGGAAAAGGGAGAGAAGTGGTGGGAAGAAAAAGGTTTACATAGTCTTCTATTGGGACAATCCCTCTTTCTTATCCTTGATAGCAAATATGAGCAAGGAAAGGCCCTTGCAAACATGCTTCAACCAGTCCATCCGGAGGTGGGGCCCCCCATCCAATTCACTGGCTCTCCACACCCAAACCACCTCCATTTTCCACTGCCCACTTCACCTGTATTTCTAATTTTGCTAGTTGGAAGTACACCCTCAGACCTGACTGGTTTTATTTTTTTAAATCTAAGCTCAAGGTAAATTTAGTAGATTAAATTCTTTAAGTCCAATTTTCTAAAAATGCAAAATTCTGTATTTTCCCATAATACATAAAATTACAGAGTATTTCAGTCACTTAGTTACAAAAGCAGGATTCATTGCAAACAAAAGAAAAATAAAAGATATTAGGCATGCTTAGAAAGAAATTAGAGGGTTTTTTGATATACTGAACAGAAGTCTATTTTTTCAGTTGCTTATTAGTCTTTTTCCTTCAAAAAAGTATGGATCTACTCATGGATTCCCAGAGTGGCATTATTAAGTGGTTACATGCTGCTAGAAATGGAGGGCAGAGACCACAGCAAGGAAAATCACCACAACTAACAAGCATAAAAACAGTGTCTCTGTCAAACCAGAAGTTTAAAGGCCAATTTTCAATAAAAATGTTACCTTTTTACATACAAACATTGTCATCTCTAAAATTTCTTATAACCCTTTTTCAGGTATGGGGGGCAGTGTTCAGTGAAGACAAGACCTTCAATCCAGAACAAATTATGAAAAAGCTGTACTGTAGGAATAAGAAATTATTTTGGACCCTTAGAAGCGACAATAAGGTAAATTTCCTGCTTTAGTTACGTTGCTAGTAATGGCACAGGTCCACTCCACAGTTTGGATTTGTGTTTATTTATTTTTTTTAAGATTTTATTTATTTAATTTGACAGAGAGAGACACAGTGAGCGTGGGAACACAAGCAGGGCGAGTGGGAGAGGGAGAAGCAGGTTTCCCGTGGAACAGGGAGCCTGATGTGGGGCTCGATCCCAGGACCCTGGGATCATGACCTCAGCTGAAGGCAGATGCTTAATGACTGAGCCACCCAGGTACCCCAGGATCTGTGTTTCTTTTGGGAGCTTCACTATTTGATTTGATGCTTACATTGTCCAGACTTGCCAGTCTGGCTTCCGAGTCCCTCCAACATGT
The DNA here is from genome assembly GCF_964662115.1 of Mustela nivalis. Taxonomy (NCBI): domain Eukaryota; kingdom Metazoa; phylum Chordata; class Mammalia; order Carnivora; family Mustelidae; genus Mustela; species Mustela nivalis. The sequence continues at coordinate 43,387,902 of NC_139025.1, forward strand.
GTCATTCCTGAGCGCTTCCTTACTTTTTTTGCATGACACAATGTTTAGGCTCATCTTGTACTTTCCCTCCCCAGGCCTCAGAATCAGAATCAGGGATTTCTCCAGGGAGCCCTGGTTGCTCTCAGTGGAGAACGGTATTTAATAGCCAAGGTCTGTTTGCTGGGTGTACTCATTGGCCCTGGCGTGTTGCTGCTCCCAGGGGTCAGCAAACACAGGGAGACAGCAGTTGACTGTACAGATGCCTCTATCCTAGTTTCTGTAAGTCTATATTCATTGAGATTCATGAATTTGTACCAGTATCTCCAATTCCAAGCTACCACCATAGCGTCTGCTCTAATTTTCTGGCTCTCATCATTCTCAGTGTACTTGTATATTTAATCAATTCCCTCATACGCATATAATCTCTTACTGCTGCCACTGAGCCCCTAGTCCCACTAGGGCACTCTCCTTACTCTGTGTGGGCTTGAACACTCTGGATGGGGCATACTGTCACTCCCCACTCCCCCCAGGCCACCCATCTCACCCCTCTTGGCCCCTGACACCCACACAAGGCTGCTCTCCTCACCCCAAACTAGGCGATGGCCAACTCCTCCATGGGCTACCCTCCGAGGAAGACACCCTCCTCACTGTAGTTGGACCAGCATGGCCACACCGGCTTTCCCACATAGATGGCTGCCTTGCCCCATCCCAGCTAATGGTTTCTGGGCTGAACTACTAGAAAAACAGAAGAAGGAAAACCTGATAATGATCTTAATAGAAAAGAAGAATGGCAGGAGACAAATGCCAGATGGGCGCACCTCTGAAATCTTTGCAGGTAAAGTTTACAAATAAAAATACAGCTAATGACAGGTGGTACATTTTCATTTTTAGAACAGTTGCCATCGTGATAATTTCCACAGACATTTAAATTTTTATAGAGGAATCACATCTAGAGCCCTGGAGGCTTTTAGTTTAAAAAAAAAAAAAAAACAAACACTGTAGTGAGTTATTTCATAAAGCAAAAAATCATCTTGTAGTGTGAGTAATCCCTCTTCATGTACCTGCTCTGTAAAATTTGATTTTCTCCAAACATGATCTTTTAAGATGCTGGTACTTTAGTATTTAGTGAGCTTTATATCTTAACTCATCAATGTATCCTAAGATTTTACAACTCATACCTAACACAGGCAAAATGACGCCTGGTGGCTCAGTGGGTTAAACCTATCCCAGGGTCCTGGGACAGAGCCTCGCATTGGGCTCTCTGCTCAGCAGGGAGCCTGCTTCCCCCCACCCCCACTTTCTGCTGCCCTGCCTACTTGTGATCTCTCTGTGTGTCAAATAAATAAATAAATAAATAAAGTCTTAAAAAAAATAAAACAGGCAAAATGAAATACCATTCCATTGTAATAGTGAACCTCAGAGAGGTTTTTCTCTCCCCCAGTAAAATGAATTAAAAGGAACATTTAGGAAGTTAACAGAGAATGTCATCTCAACATGAGTGTTAGTGCATCTAAGTCTGGAAGAGGGTAGTTAAAAAACTGACAATTCATAAAGTAGTATTAGTATAAACATGTGATGATTAGAATTTTAGGGACTTATGATTACCTGTATATTTATTTAGAAAATATGGTCCCAAATCCATCCAAGTGGGTTAGAAAAAAGCACAATGCCATCTCCCCTCGCTTTTATGTCATGAATTGCTATCAGGAAAGAACAAAGTACCTTTTTGCCTCAAATGATCCTGGAATCAGGGGAGTCTGGTGGAGAGCAGGGATCCATCCAGCAGGCGTAAGGAGGCCACAGTGGGCTGGTCCCAGGCTGATACACAAGGGTATCAGGAGGGCAGGGTGTGCCAGGTGGGCAAGGGTGAAAAACAGAAGGAATGGAGTACTACCACAGGACCGTGCTCACTTCACAGCAATCTGGGAACTAGGGGCAGGAAGGCTGACCTGGAGAGAGTCAGAGCAAGGATGAAATGGGTGGGTCATATCGACACCAGATAAGCAGAGGAAATGAGAGTTAATTCAGCTCACCTGACCTTCTCGGTTAGAGGCAGATTTTAATGCTGAGTCTTCTCCTGGCAACCCTGATGAGGGCAGTCAGTTCCCACACTGGCAAAGGAGTGTAGACTACTGTTAAAAGCATAGATCCGGAAATCAGACTGAGTTCAAGTCCAGGATTCACGGTGTATTAGGGGAACAACCTTGGGCAAGGTCCATAACCTTTCTGTGCCTCAGTGCCCACGTGGCATAGAGATCCTAAACACTGGAATGGGGATGAGGGGAGTCAGGAGGCACCCCTTCTCCCCTAGGAGAATGCTGGACCACTGAAAGGCAGGTGTGGGGAAGTGGTGTGGGGCTGCCCCAAGTCAGAAGGTTTCTCAGGATAGGTTCTCCTCAATGCTCTTTGGTAGCTTCTGCCTCCTCCAGGACAAGAAAAACAGAGTGGTAACGATCCAAGGCAGGCAAAAGCTCTCTTGAGAAGGTAAGAGTCTGGAGCTGTGACATCAGCTGCTTCTCTTTTTCTTTCCTTCACAGTAGCTTTGCTGCCGCATCTGTTGGAGGACAGCCAGGACGGCTTCCATCATTCACACGTGTAGCACAGAAGCTCACTGGAAGCATGGCCAGTTCAGGTCAATTATAGACCTCATCTCGCATCATTCAGGGAATTCTAGGGGGAGGCTCGGTCCATCGTGAGCCTCAATGCAGGGTCTCACTCTCATCGCGGGTTCCTCCTCCAGCCCCAGCAGCCTTGAGGGCACCGCTCCTGGAGCTTACCTCCTCCCACATGTGTGCTCGTTTGAACTGGATTCCTGGAGTAACTAGCCTCTTTACCCTGCTTCAAAACTGTTCTATTAATAGCAGCATAATGCCCAATGAAGCCTGGATCGCTGGAGTCCCCAAGTCCATATGGCTGCTCAGGGCTCCTGGACAGGTCTTATTCTGTTTCCTAGGGTCAGATCTCCATTCTCTTTGGTCCCTATTACCAATGACACTGACTACATATGCTTGTGCACATTTCTTTATTCTCCATGTACTAAGCACCCGGCCTCATGGTAAGCTCTGGGCACATTTACACTGAGAATACAGATATCTGCATACACAAAGACCTTCAAATTAGAGTGCCCAGGAAGACACCAACTAGCAGATCAGTAATTACAGAGCAATGTGGCTGGCGCTAGGAAAGGATTATGTACCCAGAGAAGGCAGCCACAGTGAACAGAGAGGAGTGTGCACGTGCATGCACTGTTACACTTTAAATCAACTATACTTTATGTACCGACATTTTCACCATTCTCCCAAGTCCAAAAAAAGATTACCTTCTTCTTTTTTTTTTTTTTTAAGATTTATTTATTTATTTAATTTGACAGACAGAGATTACAAGTAGGCAGAGAGGCAGGCAGAGAGAGAGAGAGGAAGAAGCAGGCTCCCCGCTGAGCAGAGAGCCCAATGCCGGGCTCAATATGGGGCTCAATGTGGGGCTCGATCCCAGGACCCTGGGATCACGACTTGAACTGAAGGCAGAGGCCTTAACCCACTGAGCCACCCAGGCACTTCAAATCACCTTCTTCTAACAAGCCCTTCACAAATGTAGCAAAGTCTTCTCATTCCATTTATACATACAGAAATGAAACTATTACACATAAATATATTCTATAAAATATATTATCTAGATTCTGAGTTGCTTCTGTGGTTTAATTAGAACAAAATAGTGGGTGGAACTTGTTTGTGAGCTCGGTTTCTACAGCCAGAGGAAGATACAGCACACATGATACTCTATCCCAACTGAACTTTGAATGGATGACCCTCTCTCAAGAGCAACAACTTTATCAGCTGTTTCAGAATGAACTATTAATGAGTTTTTAAAAAGCCACTAGAGGGCAAGATAGCAGTGGGCTTGCCAAGTTAGGAGATTCCAACTTAAAAACTACAGAGCACATCAAATAGTAGTCACCACCTGGTAGGATGTGAGATTTGGGGCAGATTAAGTAAATGAATGCCAGAGAATCTGCTGGATCCTGAGTCTAAGTCACCAGTCCCTACACTTGAAAGCAATATTAAATCACTTTACTGAAGTATTCCACTAACTGAACATGGGAGCCCTTTATGTGAAACCAGTCGATTTAAATGAACGTCTATGCTACTCATGCATTCTTCTGGATACTTCCAAACCTACTGAATTCCAAACCTGTTTTGAGTTCTGAACCAGAACTTTTAAAGCGTAATATACATTCCTCAACCCCCTTTTATCCTTTTAAAAGCCATGTTGATCTACATTTCCACAGAAGATCGATTTATTTTACCCCTTTATTTTGCAGACTATGAAGACTTTTTCCCCCTCAGAAATACACTCTAATGTACACTGATCTCACCATTGTCATACATTGACATTTGCCATGGGAGGTGGGTGGAGGGACACCGGTATTATAGGATACAAACTGGCAAATTAATCTCTTTCTGGAATTTTAGCAAATAGCACTCAGTTCTTGTGAAATTAGGATAGCTTTCAAACATGAAAAAAGAATAAAAACCCTACTGTGATTTCTTTCATCCTTCTGTAACTTTGGGAAGTTACTAAATGTGGAATTAAAATCTGCATCTGGTCCTCAATGAAATTAGTAAGTAATCACATTATCTTCTAGTCTGAAAAGGAAAGTAAGATGTATATTCAAGGGGCACCTGGGTGGCTAAGTCGGTTAAGTGTCTGACTCCTGATTTTGGCTCAGGTCATGATCTCAGGGTCCTGAGATCAAGACCCATGTCAGGATCCATGAGGGACATGGAGGCTGCTTAAGATTCTCTCTCTGCCTCCCCCCAGGCCTGCCCACTACATGAGCTCTCTTGCTCTTAAAAAAAAAAAGTATACATCCAATTTATAAATATCAATAAGCTCCTTTACAATAAGACATTCCTTTCTCCATATGCAATCCACAACTGCTTCCATATTTCACTTTCCTATTATTAGGATTCCATCCAACCCACAATTTTGGGCTTTTTCTGCACAACTGCAATCCCCAGAACAGGCTAATCTGGGAGAAGAGGCCGGCCATTCTTCAAAGACCAAGGGCCAGCTCTCACCACCTCAGGGCTGAAGAAAACTCGGTGTCAGGGAATCAGTTAGTTCTGGAGATGCCCACGTATTACTAATCAAGGGAGAGACTGTCAAGGCTCCAATGCATCAAGGCATTTCTCATTACTCCTCCAGTCTATTCCTTTGCTCCTAAAAGCCTTGGGAGCCTAAGAATAAGCTGCCCCCCTCACCCCCACCCCCACTCCCAATATGTTCTATATTTAAGCTCTGCAATTAGAGAAATTCAGACTAGAGAAAGGATCTAAGGTTAAGGAAGCAAGGTTTCCCAATGGCAAGGTGACTGTACGAGCAGCAGGACCTTCCCAGGTTTTGCAGAGCCATCCTTTGGGTTTTGGCCATAGGCTCTAAATAGGAATGGGGCCATGAGCCACAAGGGTCCCTGGGAGGACCAAACTGCCTTACATGCCTCACGGAAAGGTGTGCCACAGCCATTCTCCTCCACCTCATCCTGCAATTATTCTTTTTTTTCTTTTTTTTTTTTTAATTTATTTGACAGAGAGAGAGATGACAAGCAGGCAGAGAGGCAGGCAGAGAGAGAGGAAGAAGCAGGCTCCTTGCTGAGCAGAGAGCCTGATGTGGGGCTCGATCCCAGGACCCTGAGATCATGACCCGAGCCGAAGGCAGCGGCTTAACCCACTGAGCCACCCAGGCGCCCCAGCAATTATTCTTTTGATTGTTGACCAGTTTCACAATCCATCATTTTCACCTGGGCCTGCTCTCTCCTACATTTGCTCCCTGCCTTTTCTCCATTAACATCCCTGCTCCCTCCCAGGCCCCTCCCCCAAAGACACAGGGGCAGAGTTAGGCTAGGCGGTGTGATGTACTGGGGAGCAGCAGGGCCTGAAATCCAGCCTGCACCGTTCCCTGAGCCACACACCCCAGTGATGGGCTGTGTCCACCCAAGAAAGGGAGGCCTTTCTCTATCTGGCATAGAAGAACCAACCCTCACCACCCTTGTGCTGTGGGGCAGCATCTGCTCAGAGAGGGCCCCACTTTCTCTTGTATGGACTGGGGCTGGCTCTGATTCCTGGCCCCCTATTATTGTTGTCAACTAAAAAGAGTTCTTCCATCAAAACTAATTCTTTTGAATCACCTATAAAAAATATTTCATTTTAAGCCATAATATTACATCAGTATATCCTTCCCCCTTTACGTCCAATAGAGCAATTTTACCTCAAGTAAACAAATAAAGGGTTTCGAAGAGTGCCTGGCACATGGTCACATGACAAGCTCTGACTATATCAGCTGTTTTTATTCTTTCTTCCCTTTTAAAATGCCATTCAACACTGGCCTTACTCAGCAACTCAAATACTTTTAATAGCAATGGGAGGGAAGTCTACCTTAGACAAATTAAGAGAACGAAGTCTTCCTGCTTCTGATCCATATCCGGCAAAATGATTGTTGGAAATTGGAAAAAAAAATATATCACAACTGCAAAATGGTCTTTAATTAAGCCACACATATGCGAACTAATGAAAAGAACATCTTGCTAAGAAGATAAAATGCGGTGACATACATAAACGCTTCCAGCATAAGAGAGCGGGAGTTTGATAAACATTTTTTAAAAGATACAATAAAGGAGGTAGAGATATTCAAAAGCAGTCCAAAACTGAAAAAGGAAAGCAGCCCAGGATCATCATGCCTAGAGGAATTAGACCTTGGTACAAAATAACTGTTACTGCAGTCAATGAACTCCTGCTCTGTATTGGCTTAGTGGGAGGGATGGACCAGGGACTCTGAGTTCCTTGGAGGCACCCCGTGTTATCAGGATATGTGGTTAAGCTCTTCACAATTTATCAGTTGAGCATGGTTACCCCTCTTTTATTAAAAAAGAAAAAAAAAAAAGCAGCAAGAATGCCTGGCCTCAAGGGAAGACAGAACCACCCAGAAGGTGGTTAAAATCAAATGTGAATGGTCACACCATCAACTTATTTATAAAACTCATCTATGTGGAAGTCTCCATGCACTGAGGACTTCCGAGAGGCGACAGCTTCCTCCAGTGTAAGCTTCCTCTGCTCTTCTGCACAAGCGAGAAAGGAGGGGGAACTAATCCCTGGGGCAGCCATGGGTTTGCATTTCAGACTCATCCCTTCAGTCCTTAAGGGCCTCATCCACTTGGCAGTTAGAGAAGTTTCAGATGGAGCAGACAATCCATCCCAGTTTGGGATCTGGCAAACAGAAGTCTTCCATAATTTGTTTAATTAGATGAAATGACCATCCCTGAGTGCTGTGGGTAGGTGGGGATCGGGGCACTGGAAGGAAACACGTGTGTCTGCCTGCATATCTCCCGTGTGACCCCCTGGTGGTCTAACCTTAATCTGCCCTGTCCCTCTTTATCCAGGTCACCTGAGTTGCTTCTTTTAAGGTCTCTGAGCCAGATCCCCCTTAGGTGGGCCTTTCCTCTCCTCCTCAGTTGCTGAAATTCAGTGTTCCACAGGCGTTTGCTCTTTTTCAGAGCAGGGATTAGGAGTCTGTTGGGGGGGAGGGAGGGCATGGCTGGGAAGGCAGCCTGGGCTTCCTGGAGGGCGTGGCCAGCCTGGAGCAGGGTCTCGGTCACAGGTGGGCTTCCACTGTCCAGCCCACAGAACCACCCTGGGCCCGGCCGTTGGACTGATGCAGCAACTGGATTGCATAAACCCCATCTCCAGCACGGCTCTTATCGGCACAGAATTCTGCCTTTCTGCAAACTCTGACCAGATACTGGGATAATCAGTATCAGCAGTGTAACTTGAACTGTGCCCACTATATACTGCCCAGAAACCTTTACCGGATTCTGGGCTCGCATCGCCAAGGCTGGCCCCACGGGGTGCCGTTTAACATGCGCCTTCTTCAGCTCGTCCTCACCCTGGCGGCGGCGCTCTACCAACTATGTGGAGGCCTGGATTTCCAATTTCTTCTCCTATCATGGGGCAGACTTCTCCCTCCCTCCTCCTCCTTTGCATGGCCGTGTTCTTTAAAAAAACATAAAACAAACAACAACCCAAACCCAAAGAGCAAATACACTGTTTCATCTTACGGTTTTGGCAAAATCAGCAAGTAGTGTTGAAACCGTACAGTACTGTCCTTTCACACCAACTACGACATACATGCCAGGACTCCGGGTGGGTACGGCTTGGTTTCTGGCTGTTTTCTACAGGGTGAAAATTCTGATTTTCTTTCAAAAGAAAACTGTAGGCACATGCTGTGTCTTATAAATATGTTGCTCCAAAACTATCATTTTGTTTTTAGTTATTTTCCCCCCAAATACTAGCTTCCAGCCAGATTGTTATCTGTGTGTCAAACGGCGCAGCACTCCCCTGCCCGTGCGCCTCTGCACAAATGAGATCCATCTGCCTTTAAAGCTGCGGAGTGAAACCATTATTCCCGTGGGGTGGCCGACTGCAGGCGCCCCGGCGCTGGTGAGTGGGCTCTAGCCCCCCATGTCAGCAGCTGGGACACATCTGCCTCGGGCCTCTTGTTCAGTGCCTTCTGAGGAGAGCAGACGTGAGGAACGAGCTGCAGCTAAATGTCTGCAGCTTGTAGATAAGAACCACGTTTGGTGACACAGGAAAGTTCTCTGTGTCTGTCGTTTGCTTACTGTTTACCTGGACAGCGTGTGATAGGATTCCCTGGGCAAGCATTAATAGAGCAATAAAAAAGTGTGAGCAGAACACTTAAGTTATCTGTTCTGCGGCGTTGAGTTTTTCAATCCAGAACCTTCTTTAAGGCGCCTCCATCCATTAAAGGTGTAACAAGGGACCCTTTCTGTAGGGATGTCAGCAGTTTCAAATCCTTTGTGGAACGGGGCTAGTTGTAAACATGGGGAAATAAATGAGTCTCGCAGAGTAAAATGCACGCATGTCATGTAACTTCTTTAGTTTACCAACCTCAGTGCAATTTTCCCCATCTAATTTTCTGCTCTTAAGTTGGCTGCAGAAATGGAAATGGGATAATCAGTCAGTGAAGGATGGTCTATAAACAACAAATGAGTCCTGGGAGCAGGACTAAGGAGCCTCTTGTGAGGGTCTGGCCGCTCAGAAAGCCCTCATCGCCTTCCTTCCTGATCCTGACTGGCCGGCCAGTGCTAGACTTATGGAGGGGCCGCTGAGGCAAGGGAGACAAGGCTGCCCTAGCTGAGTGCTGAGCCGCAAAACCAACCACCTTGCAGTTCCTGGGAGAGGGAAGGATGCCAGAACAGTAGGGACAAAAACAGAACAGCAGCTGGAACGCTGAGTTGAAAACCATCAACTTTAGGCAAGTCGACAGTAGTGAGAAAAGAAACCTAGGAATTAACAGACGAGGAAACTTAATGTGGCCTGGGTGTGAAGGCAACCCAACTTTGTAGGAAAAGAAGGTGAAGAAAGAGAAGAGGAAATCGACTTGGCCACGGCCAAGAAAGCCCAGGGATGGGACCCTGTAGGAAGTCAAGGCATGTGCAGTGCCAGAATGTCGCCTGCGGCTTCTTGCCTCACTTTGAGAACTCTGTCACATTTCATGTTGACCAAATCTTCTGGGTCTGTGAACCACGGTGCTCCCTACAGACATGGCAATCACTTTCCATAGCTTTTGTTTGTAATCTTCTTGGCAAATCAAATCCTCTCTCCCTCTCTCCTCCTTCTCCCCACCCATGTTCTTGCCCCCCTCCACCGCCCCCAACCTGTGTCTTGGATCTGATTTTCTAAATGTATTACCCACAAGACAAAGCAGAATAACATTTCCATCTCTCGGGAATAATAAAGGAGAACATCTGGGAGGTAGAAGAGTAGGCAGCAATAAATTAACCTTAAAATTTGGCACAAATCATTAACTTCTATGCAACAGAAGGTTTCTATACCGTCCTCCAGTGTGTCCAAATGGTAACAATTAAAGAAGTAGCAATGTGGGTTTCCACACCCATCATTTTTATTATCACAAGATCCACCTGGAGTGACTGCCCTGCTCTACCACCATAAAAGTAAGAAAGTGAACTTCTTCCCTTATAAACACTAAACTAATTTTCCTGGACTGAATATCAGAACAGAAAAACAAGATTAAAATCTTTTAAGTGCAAAAGCTACTCAGCTATTAAAAAACACCCCCCCCCCAAATAACCCCGCTTCCCTTCTCTGAAAGGACATGTCCTAGGCAATGAGAGGGCACAGCTACTGAAACAGTCAAAGGCAGGCACAGAACCTGTGTGGGCATACAGGAGACCACTGGCCACAGAGTGTGACCACACAGGGCTCCCACGCTGCGTTGTCACTTCTCACCTCTGACACAGGCCTGGCTGAGTACCCACTGGGAGCGGATCTGGGAGCAATGACAGGAGCTACTGTGTGAGGCGTGCTCCCAAAAGTGCTTGCCTGGCAGTGGTCGTCTGTGCTGGCCAGCCAAGCAGGAGGGTGAGCCTACAGACCATGTCTCCCCCACAGACACGTGCGATCATAAGCCCCAGCAAAGGGCAGGCCACAGGGAAGGCAAACAAGCCAAGGAGCAATAATGCCACACTGGATCAAAATAACGATGACAGAAAGGACCAGATGCCTGACAAAATGTTAACATCTTAAAGGTTAAACAATAAAAATAAGGTGCCTTTTTCTATCACACGCATTTTAGGGTTTGTTTGTCTCCTGTGGTAGTATGGGTATAGTGCTCAGTGTAGAGAAGAAGAGACTGTCAAATGTCTGGTTTCATACAAGTACCAAAAATGGCCTATTTAAAAGGCTCCCTGGTGCGGTGAGGTAGAGGAGAGAATGAGCCCTCCCTGGATGTCCTTCAGAAAGGGGTGGCTAGGGGGCCTTTGGTCACATGTGCTGCCCTCCCTTCAAAGCCAGAGGAGCTGTCCTCCGACGACCACATCACACTGACCTTGTGAGTCGAGTTCCCGGGGCAGACCCGCCGACAATGCTAACGAGCTATGTGGACCCACGCAAACCCCTGTCTTCCCAAGGCCTTAGTTTCCTTCTCTGTGAAAAGGGGATACATACTACTTCAATTTGCCTCATGGGACTATTATGGCCATCAGATGAGATGCCTGTGAAGTTCTTAAGCAGCACAAGAATGTAAAGAATTCTAATATTAGAAAATCAACCTACTTGGAAACACTTTCCTTAACGTATTTATTTATTTAAAGATTTTATTTATCTATTCATGAGAGGCAGGGGGAAAGGTAGAAGCACACTCCCTGCTGAGCAAAGAGCCTGATGCGGTACTCCATCCTAGGACCCTGAGATCATGACCTGAGCTGAAGGCAGACGCTTAACCAACTAAGCCACCCAGGCGCCTCCTTAATGTTTTTAACACACTATTGTGCCCTCAAAGAATGCTTTAAAAAAAAAAAAAAGGAAAGGGAAAAAAAAAACCTTCTAGACCTGAATTGAGATGCTGACAAAGGACTAAATAACTTAGGACATGTTTGGAAATGATTAAATTCTTAAATTATTATATAGGTAAGCAAAATTATTCTTAGGGACCTTGTAACAATGCATGTTAATCAGCCTCAGGAGAAGCAATAATTGTCAACAGTTCTTGGCAAGGAGCCAGATGTCTGCCGGGGAAGTAAATGCCTCAAGAAACCGAATTAGCTTTTTCAGAGGAGCTGGAAACTGAGCCCTGATGACAGGAATCCCGATAGCGATGGAGCTCTGAACACAGCCCCTGCCTGCAGAGTTTTGTTCCCTTCGTCCTTCTGAATGAGATGAAAATGAATGCAATCTCAATTGGTTTGTAACTGCCTACCAGCGTTCATTGAAAAACTACCATCAAATGTATGAAAACTCAAGACACCACCACTAAGACAGAGAATCATACATTTGAAAAAAAATGAGACCAATTATGTGAACTCTCTGCCTTTAGGAGCGACTATGTTGGCAGCTCGAAAGCGCCTATGTGGGTCTCGCTGGATAGGAATTTGTACTTCACGGAATAACAGCCCTGCCTAACTATCCAACAATACCAGCTCACACCCGGCTGAACAAGTAGTTCAATATACTCTTATAATAAACTTGGAAATGAGTCTGGAGAACAAGACTGAGCGGAGTGTAACTCCACCACTGGCTCGGAAGGCAGAAGACGAAATGGAAAGGAGCCTTAACAAAGCACACTGCGGCCAAGCAAGGGTGACTGAGTGCCATTCCAAGACCCGCGGATGGTCCCCACCCCGTCCCCCCTGCCAAGAACCTCCACGAACCAAATGTCAGGTGAGTTATCAGATGCACGTTAAAGCAACCGCACACAGTTTTGTTTTTATTTTTTCACAATGCTGATCAAACAAAGAGGCAACATTAAATGCTACCCTGGAAGCTTAGAGGGGGCAGTTTTGCAAAAATAGAAGGCAGATGAAGCAAGTTCCCAAGTAGGGTCGACATGTATTTCCCATGTAAAAATACAATTATGACGTTAACGCGAGCTTGATATAGATTCCAAAGTATGGTCACCACATGAAAAGGGACGACCCAATAAAGCGGCAGGGTTTCTAGAAGCCACTGTGCCTCCATGACTTTGCGGCCCCATTATGTAGGTTTTGAGCTACTGACAGATGCCCATGAACATGAGCGATGTAAATTCCACACCACTGGTGATAGTGACAAGACCTGGCAGGTGTAATTCAGCAACTGCGAGTTTAATTAAAATTTGTATTTGCAAAACTGGGCTACATTTAGACACTCTGAGTCTTTCTCAAGACTCAGTTAATTTTGCAAATAAAATGTTCCTCAATGCACGTGTTCTGCTACCAGAAATGGAGACTTTAGTTAAAAATATTATTGCCGTGGAACACCAAATGCAAATTTTCAATGACTGACTTGTATTGTTTCTAGTTCCTTTAGTCCTGGTTCATGAACTTATGTTTTTCAAAAGCTATAAATAAGTCTTAAATCTAGAAAACAAGTATTGTTTCCTTCCACCCAACTATTTGAGGAAACCCAAAATCTGTGTGAATAGAACACTCCAAAGTGTATTCCCTAACAATGTAATCAGCTACATTTCCCTTCAGTTGGTTTTTCTGTGTGCTGTTTTGCTACAGCAACAGTATGGGAGGTTTCTATCCTCAAATGCCCTCTCCTGAAAACCCTTTATGCTCCAAGAAAAGGGTTTAGCATGCAAGACACATCAAAGTCTATCACCTTAGATTTACTATTGACTAAATATTCCTCTGAGGATAAGAACAATTACAACTGCCAAGGCTCAAAATAAAACTGATGAAGATCTATTTTAGCATCATCTAGATTACCAAGTGAGACAATGACATGGATATAATCACGATTATGCCTTTTATGAATGAGATGTTCTGGCCTCAGGAAGTGAAGCGAACAGCACATATTAATTATTGACACCTCTTTTGCTCAAACTACTCAACAACTCTAAGACTGGCAAATCAATATTTTCAAAAGAACAGGTTTAAGTAAAACAATTACTAAAATTCCTAGCATCTTGAAAAGATAAAGAAAATCAGGAAAAGGAAGATGTCCAAGAAGAGCACTGACCCCATGCCATTATCTTGAGTCATGAGCTCCTCTGTCAAAGCAGATCACACAGCACCACACCGGTCATCTCCTTGACCATCTCTCCCCCAGCTGGGAAGCCAAAGGGTCACCCTGTCTTTGCCCATGTACCCCAGCTCCTCTCCCAGCTCGCTGATACACTACAGGTGGGAGGAGAGGTCTGAGAGGAGCCCTTCTGTGTGGCATTCATCACATTCTCAAGGTTGTCCCCACCGACCCTGCCCCCAACCAAGTCTACTCTCCCAACTTTCTCCCCCACGAATCAAATACTGAACTTCAAAATGCTGTTCCTGTGTCCCTCAGAGTCTCAATGTCTTACAGACGGAAAATATATATTAATAAATGTTCCATCAAAAAAAGTTGCATATCCCTCTTCAGAACTTCAGGGGATTGCCAAATCCACCAGCTCCCTCCAAAGCACCCTTGATAGATAAATGCAACTGACTCCAAGTTCAGTTCCTTTTGGGACACACAGACTTGAACTTTCTTCCTACCAAGAGGACAAACCAAAAAGAAAATGCCTGATCAAATTCATCCCACTGGACACACTCAGGAGAACTGGGAAGAGAAGCTGAAAATAAGGAGAGTTTGCTGAAAGCAGCACACATGGGCATGTCATCATGTGTGGGTATTTAAAAAAATACACCCCAAACCCAGTCAATGCCACTGGTGAGTGCCATCAATATCCAAAAATGAACTCAGAGAAGAAAACAGCATCACTCTTGTCCCAAACTCATCCCTGGCACCTGTCAAAGTCACAGCATCAGGCTCAATACCTTCTAGGCTCCCCTACCTCCCCACCCCGAGCTCCGTGCCTCCTGGTAGCAGACTCCCATCTTGGCTGGCTGACTTCCCTAGGCCCTGATCTAAGGTGAGAAAGTAAGACAAACATTCTGGCTCTGCATCCCAATTAATTTAGGAACTTACTTCCCAGTGGATCCTAATTTGGGATCTATGAGTTTCACTGAATTACATCATACTGACATTAGGACAAGCCTTATAAAGGAGTCATTAAACATTACTGCTGCATGAGGTCTCTATTTGTCATTCAGAAGATTGGTATGTTCCTCAAGAGAAAAACTAAATAAACCTGATATTTTTGCTGGTGTCCTACTCATTATCAATAACGCTCACTCTGAGCCCTCCTCTTGGTGCTTCTAAGTACTTGGTGCTTCCCTACCACTGGCTTATTAACTTCACCCCTGACCACATTTTTGCCCCCTTCCATCCTAAAACCACCACCAGTCTTTCCTTCATCATCGAAGTGCCAAACTTCCTAGGAACCACAGTCCATCTGCTGCTTCAATTCCTGCTCTTTTCCACTTACTCTCTGTAAGCTCTTCCGGGGACCTGCCCTAAGCTGCCTAGTGGGCTCGCCCCAGGCTTCCCACACTAACGCGACCCTGCCCAGCCTGCAAGTGTGTTGCTCCCAGCACTTGGAACAAATGAATTCCTTTCTGGATCTCCTTCTGCCTCTACTGTGCAAACCCCTTGCCTGGGTCCAAAAGGTGAGATGCAGAAGAGAAATCCAGATAATTCCTACCAATACAAATTATAACTTCATGTACTGCGTTAGAAGAGAAAAGATGTCCTTACAAGTTGGTTTCTCTACTTTCTGAGGGAAGTGATAAGGATGTCTCCCAAGGCAACTCCCAAGGAGTTCGCGTTCTTTATGATCTGGTACTCCAGGCAGTCTGCCTGTCCAATCACTTTCTGACTTTAGAAATAATTCTAAAGATGAACTTGAGTCAGCAAGAAGAGTGAAGGGCAGTGAGAGGCAAGCAATGAGAGGTAGAGAACCCTGCCACCCACTTGGCCAAGCCAGGGTCCCCAAAAAGGCACCTGTGGCACACACAGACCCCAAACCTCCTGACTCTAACTCCCAACCCAGCTTTCATCCCCAGCACCCCTGCTGTGTCTGGCCATTGGCCTCAGCTTGACTTCTAAGTCATGGCTCCTGTCTCCCCGCTCCTGCACAAACAGGTCTGTGCTCAGTCCAGGTACATGCCTAGTCTGGCTACTGGAACACAGGTCCCTGTCCTTCCCAGCCTCCAGAACACTCGCAGGTAAGAGTAAGGGTTATGGTGAATGGTACTGTTCTCAGCAACAGCGTCAGATATTGACGGCATGAGCTTGGCTCGTGGAACTGCCACCTGCGGGACTAGGACAGAACACTTCAAAGTCAGAATCCTCTTCCTCTTCAAGCAGATCAGTAAGGCAGCATCGGGAAGCTTCAGTTGTTCTCAGAAAGCTGATCACGGGCCACCCCTTCCTCATCACATACGTTGTGTCTTTTAGTCCCCCTGTGGGAGCTCAGCTAAACCTGTGTGGGGTCAGGGTTCCAGACACAGAGGTTCTTCCTTGGAGGCCAGGGGCCCAGCCTGCCAAGGAAGAGAACAGGGCACGCCTAAGGCCAAAGGTGCCTGGGTCAAACTATCTGCCTGCAGATCACTGATTTTAGTGTTCCACTGAACCATACTTCCACTCTTGGGGAGAGTAAACCTGTATGAATTTGCATGGATTATGAGTTTTGGTAGTATGGATTTTTCCTCTTAAAACAAGGAAAAGAAATGACTTAGCTAGATGGGGAGTGGGGGGGTACTGAAGAGACTTTTTACTAGTATCCCTACCCGACCTCTGACTTGGAATTCAGTCATTTGGCAACTTCACCAGCTAGAAGTAGTAAACACAAAATACCACATTTAATATTTTTATTATTATTGTTATTATTAAGTAGGCTCCACATCCAGCTTGGAACCTGATGTGGGGCTTGAACTCATGACCCCGAGGACAAAACCTGAGCGGAGGTCAAGAGTCAGACGCTTAACCAAATGAGTCACCTGGGTGCCCCTGTTTAATATTTTTATAACAAAATTTCTCTAGAACTTTAACATCAATCAAATACCTCTCTTATTTCTAGTCATCAATCCAACCATGCCAGATATTACGTTTGGAGCTGCAGAAATGCCCATGAGAATATGTTGTGTTCTCTAAAACGGTTGGAAAACTTCTCTGAAAACACCTACAGCACAGAACACAAGGCAGTCTCTAAGAGGCGCACCCTAAGTATTATGTGAGCGTTTGGCCCCGCCGCGGGCATCAGTCAGAGGAGGTGGCAACGTGATGGTGTGTCTCAGAGGCGATGACAGGCCACGGCGGTACTAGAACATCTCAACCCAGAGGTCCACCTCCTGACACCATGACAACCTTCCCAGTGGCCAGGGCCAGTCAGTCAGCAAATAAGCAACTGGGGACACATACAGTAACAAGCTAGAGTTGCTTCAGGGCCTTCCCCATTTCCAAGAAGGAGCAGAGGGAATGGGGCAAAGGCTCACGGACCTGAGATTTTTATCTTCTCTTCTGTGGCTAGAATCCCAGTAGGCAGGCTAAAAAGGATTCTGAATGACTTAGAAATCCTGCATATGCAATACACTCAGAAAGAGGGGACTGTACCCCCAACATCCGGCTAGTTCCTTCAGACCAAGGAAATGAGTGACACCGCCAAAGCGACAATGGTTTATTACAATTATTTTTTAATTAGAGAGAAAAAGACTCATGTTTCATTTATGTGGAGGGAAAAGTCTAAAGATGTCCTGTCACAGGTTGGATGGAAGTAGCAGAGTCCGAGTCCCTCTACTGACTGACTGCGGGATTCCAGAAGGAAGACCGACCGCGCTGCTGTCTGCCTGGTCCCCCAAGTCCTGCCACTGTTGTAGGCAACTAGCAATGCACTTGGTGGTCAGATGGAACCTTAGCCTTTCAATTCTTTGACCTAATTGCAGACTCTCCCTATTCATCTGCTCTCAAGGCCATTCTCTGGCCTTTATCCCCTCTTTATGTTAGGGAATCTTAAATGTGGACCAATCTGCTTACAAATCCCTATTTCAACTCTTTCACTCGAGAATTCTGCAACATTTGTTTCTGCAGTTCATCAAGTCCATCCTATTGGTCTCTGGGTTTCCCCTGTCCTAAAATTTTTATTTACAGAGTATCTGTACATTGTCTAAATCATTCTCCAAGACTTCAGGTGAAAACTCAGAAGCCCATCCCACACCCCCTTCTTTCCAGGCTGAGGTCCCCATCCCAGAGAAAAACACTTCAACTCTCGGCTGGTTTCCAAATTTCTTCTGTAATTTTAAAAGGCACGCTTTCCAATTTCAGACATTACCCATGGACTGATCTCTGCCTCTTCCTTCTCTGCAGCCCTCCCTGATCATCAACACAACATTCTTTTCATTCTTCCAGTGGGGTTATACTACAGTTTTTGGTAAAATCAATATTCACTGTCGGTGTTGTTTTGACTGTTTTAACACTGTTTAGAGTTGAGCCCTGCAAGGCACTATGGTTAAATTTCTTTATACTTATTTTGTGTTGATCATGAATTAATTGCTATACTCTCCTGCAGAAGTCTAGAACTCTTTCAATGCAGTGATATGTATTGCTCTTGGATCCAAGTTTTTTCTTGGATATTCTCGCTTATCCATCTTCAGTGTTTTGCTCCCACCTGGATGGTGTATTTTCTAGGCCTACTCTACAGCTACCATTCTGGGATTGCTTTCATCAGCATGGGAGACCCCTTGGCCTTTTTCTTCTGCTGGGTATTTACCTGGATCCCATGCACTCCTCCTTATTTACTCTCGTCCAGATAGAGCACTTCCCTTTCTTAGCTTCATGAGAAGGAGGACACAGGCAGTTAAACTTTTACATCCTTCCATATTTGAAGATGTCTCCGTATCTAGTTGATCATTAACAGGAAGTAGAACTTTAGGCTGGGAATCATTTTCACTCACAGTCTTGAAGATATTGCTTCATTGTGTTGCTGATCCAAAGACCAAGGTTGTTCTCATTCCTTGGCCTTTATAGGTGATGATTTTTCTGTCCGGAAGTTGTTAGGATTCTTTATCTCTGGCATTCTGCATTTCAGGATAATATGCCTTGAAGTGGTTTTTGTGCCACCACCAGGTTGGGCCCTTCCTGAATGATCTGAAGATTCATTGTCAGTTCTGGGATTTTTTTTTATCCCATTTTATCCCAATATTCCATTGATAACACCTTTCCTTTCAGTGGGCTTGCTCTCTGTAATGTTCATACTAATCGGATGTTAGAATTCCTAGACTGATCACTTTTTAAATTTTTTTTACCTCAACTTCCACTTATTTTTCTGTTCTATGTTCTAAGGAGATTCTCTGAACTTTGATTTATTTTTATCGACTCATTTTTCCACATTTTATTTTGAAAAAATTTCAGTTATAGTAGTTTTAAAAACTAATACAATCTTCGGGGGGCACCTGGGTGGCTCGATGGTTAAGCCGCTGCCTTTGGCTCAGGTCATGATCCCAGGGTCTTGGGATCAAGCCCCCTGTCGGGCTCTCTGCTCAGGGGGGAGCCTGCTTCTCTCTCCATTCCCTACCCTCTTTCCCCCTGGCCCCCTTCCCTTGTGCTCTCTGGCTCTACCTCTCTGTCAAATAAATAAAATCTTAAAAAAAATAAAATAAAAATAGTACAATGTTTGAACAAATTTTAAAAAATAGTATAGTGAATATCTACACATGTAGACCGTTCACCTAGATTTATGAAGTGTTAGTTTTTTTAGCACATGGGCCCCCTCTTTTTTTTTTAAGATTTTATTTATTTATTTGACAGACAGAGATCACAAGCAGGCAGAGAGGCAGGCAGAGAGACAGGAAGGGAAGGAGGCTCCCCCTGGATCAGAGAGCCCGATGTGGGGCTCGATCCCAGGACCCTGAGAACATGACCAGAGCTGAAGGCAGAGGCTTAACCCACTGAGCCACCCAGGCGCCCCTGGGCCCCCTCTTTTACGTAAGTGTATTTTTTCCTTGGCCAAACCATTTGAAATATGACATTTCACTCCTACATACCTTATGATGCTTTGAAGAAAAAGGACATTCATCCCATCAAAACCACAATATCATTATCACACTTGCTATGATACAACACCAAAACTCAACAAGGAGTCATTCCTTAAGGGTTGCAACGTGAAATCTGGAATCCTATCAATGAGATTTTCTTACTCTGTTAAATCCACTGGTCTAACTTATACTCGAGCTCTTTTCACTATGTCTGAGTAATATGTGTAACATGAGTTATGTATGTAACTTCACCCACAGTCTTCTGGAACATTCTAGTTCACTGAGTTAGGTAGAGCTTCCAGATGTTGATACATTTGTCAAAATATCACTATTAAGGTCACTACCAAGCTCATCAGAAAAGTCCAGCCTCTGTGGTCACACAAGTTTTCTAAAACCCTAATTTTGGCTTGAAAGCTTGAATTTTTAACATAAAAAATAGAAACTTCCTCTATTTTTCCTTTAGAAAATGGGTACCAAACACCTGAGTCTGGGTAATCATGTTTATAGGTCATTCTTTTGAAATGCTGCCCCCTTAGAGTGGACAGTTCAGCTCGTGAGTCAAACCACTGTGCTTTTCCCAGAGAAACTAGCCTATTGTGCTGGGTGGAGAAGTGCATTATATGTACTTCCCATTTTGCCATGCATCATAAAAAGATGTGTCCTCAGAGTTGAGATTTAATAAAAGAGTTTACTACCTCAGATGAAACTGCATTTTCTTTTTAACTTGCAGGGGGGCTTTGTGGCAGTGAAGAACAAGATGACGGTTTGTGCCTCTGCCTGGCCTCAGCCAGGAGCTCCCCAGGTGCAAATGTCAACATAGAGGCTAACCCTAATGCAGTAGTATCTCAACAGCCTCGCTCTCTCCCTCCTATCCCTTCTAGGCAAATGGAAAGATTTCCCATTCTTGGAGCAGATTTTGCTGTACCTCAACAGTCAGCTCTTTCTCCCCTACCTCTCCCCCCCGACCCTCTCCCCTCCTCACCCATTTATTTTTCAGGTCTTAGATGTCATCTCCTAGGGAAAGACCTCTCTAACTCCCTCAAATGGGCCCCGCACCTGCATGGCACCTGCACATACTAGTGTCAGGGATCCTTGCCCCATAGGCACCTGCCTCTCATCCTGGCAAGCACTCGAGAGTGATTCTTTGCTCTCCAGGCCAACGCCTCCACCATTAAAGCTCCCTCCATGAAGCTGACTCACACAACTTCCTAACGGCACGCTGAATTTAGGCACCAAATGCCATGCCTGACATGCAAGAGGTGTCTGGCTTTTATTGTCTGTATGTCTGAAAAAGAGGAGTGCTTTCTGTTTGCCTTGGGAGTCCCAGTCCTGAATTCTCAACAATCCCAAGGTGCCTATCATCTGCATAAGGATCCAGATGCCACCCAGCGGGAAGGCAGGATGGCCATTAGCCAAAGACAGCAGGGTCCATGCCTGGCCACAGCTACCGCTCTGTACTAGTGGGGCCTGCCAAAGTAGAGATCTCCTCTGTCCTTACTGCCACCCGGCACAAGAGTACACCGGAGAGAGAACACCCCAGCCCTCACAAGTCCTCTCCGGCTGGTGACTGCACCGCCCCTTCCCCGCACTGGGCCTAGGTGGCTTTCAGGCTTGGCTGCGCTTTCTCCACACTGTGGGACACTGTGTTTCTGTGGAAAGACAACCTACTGAAAATTGCCCCCAAATTGGTCCCTTTTCTTAAGGCATCCCAGCAGTCTAATGGGACTTCTGATTTGCTTGCTGGGGTCTCCTATTACACTGTAAGCTCCTGGAGAAGAGCGAGCGTAACGTCCCTCGTTCCTGGAACAGAGACACTCGAAAAAGTCTCTGCTGAGGTGATTAAATGAGCTAATGTATACGAAGTTGTTAGCACAGTGACTGGGACACAGTTGGGAGCCAACTGTGGAAGCCGTTCTGATTTTGATATAATGACAACAACAACTATATAAGGATTTACACAGATTCAGTAATTTTTTTGCTCTGTTGGCTGCACTGACAACGTGCAAAGTGTATTATGTACTAAGATCTAGTGAGCTTAGCAGATGTCTAAGGGCAATGAGAAACAATACAGTTAATGAATCTTAGAACCCTACGTCTGATCTGCTCTTGGGTGGTCATTTTTGTCATAAACTTCTACCGCCATCCTGGGATCTCACTGTAGACTCACAATTCAAAAGCCACGTAACCACTGAAAATGACGAGCCCTCGTTAGATAACTTGTGGAGCACGTTTTGGCCAGACAACACTAACATGCTTTCGGGCCCGGCAAGTCATTCCCACACGGCAGGCAGCGATCCCCTCAGAGGACAACACTGATGAGTTTAATAAAAGGAGTGCCAGCGATCCTGGAATTTCAGAAACCACCTGACAGAGTTCTGTATCAAAGGTTAAAAGCCAGTGCAGGAGAGCCGTAAGTGGAGAGGGAAGCTGGCATTAGATTGATAAAACACCAAACAGCAGGAAACAAAGAAAATATCCAAGGATGATGGAGAGGAGTCTTTAGATACCGCATGAGCTTGCTGATCAATTCCAGGATTTTAATGTTCTTCTACAACATCTGAAAGGAGGGGCACCTGGGTGGCTCAGTGGATTAAGCATCAGCCTTTGGCTCAGATCACGGTCGCAGGGTCCTGCCCCAAGTTGGGATCCTTGCTCAGTAGGGAGTCTGCTTCCCCCTCTTCCATTCCCCCTTCTCCCGGTTCATGCTCCCTTACACTCTCAAATAAATAAAATTTTAAAAAAATTAAAAAATAAAAAAAACATCCTAAGAGAAGCCACTGCATCCTCTAGGACTGTAGACCCATTAGAAAAACAGACCGCGGGGAAATCCCGGAAATAGATCCCATCCAGCCTGGCACATGGAACGAGTCATTTACAGAATTCTGAACCGACAGTTTACTGGAGCACTTGGGAATGATGAGAACAAAGACGTGCAACCAGAAGGAAGCTCTTACAAGGTAAGATATGATCCGTTCGGTGAAGAATGTGGTAAGAAGAGGACAAACGGAAGAGATGGTGTCGTCAACTAAGGATTACTTTTTTAAAAAATCCTCCTTGAGACAGGGACAGGAAAGGTGACACGAAAGCCATCACTGTGATACAACTTCTGTTTATCTCCAATTAACTCTGGTAATAAGTCAGAACGAATCCGTTTCAGTCAAGTAAAGGGAAGTAATTTGAGGCACTGACCCTGTCATCGGAGGACTAGAAACTTTCTGAAGTTACCATTTGTTCTAATTAGGTCACCTTCCTACTGTAAATACCCCAGTCAATGAGGTGTGTCATTTCAGTAACCGACCTTTGCAAAGGAGAGTCAACCTCTCCTGGGCAGCGTCGCTTCCTGCTGGGGAGCATTTGCTTGCAACCTAACTGCTCTTTGGTACCTTATCTGTGGTCTTTTCAGGCATTAAAATAATGTTTACGAATTGGTCCACAAGAAAACAAAAATCCAATTCTCCAATTATTACCCTCTTAAACACGCATGATACTGAGAAAAGCCTTTTATTTCAACTGCACCGAATTAACCACTCTCCTAGTTCGTCCAATGACTTCTTACCCCTAAGATCCCGTATCCAGCTTCCCCCCCTCCCCGCAACCCACGCATGGGGCAGCTGGCATGCAGCCCCTCCCCATCTCCTCCTCGGAGTAGGGCTGTGCTGGCCAGGGGCACCCGCCCCACCTCCCCCCTACATGAACACCATGTGAAGGTGTAACACATTTATTTTCATCAACCAGTGAATAGTTTTGCTTTGTAAAACCCTTTTTAATCTCCCACTGACTAGTCCCCTTTATCCACACTTCCCAGCATCCCTGGTGCTTCCTGTTACAACGGAGGAGGGAGTGCAGGCTTGCTCAGCCCACACCGCCTGCCTTCCGTAGGATCTTGACCAGTTCCCTGCCCTCTGCTGCATCTCCCCTTCCTCCCAGGCTCAAGACTGTCACATTAAAGCATACTCAAGACTCCTCTATATTCAAAAAAGGTATGAATAAACCTTTTTTTAACTCCACTCCCTGCCCCCAATGTCACACTCTCAGTCGCCTGGTCAAAAACCTGGATTTGCAATGCCTGCTCCCTGTGGTCCCCCTGCCCCCCACATCACAGTGGTTTGTCATCTGTACCACCACCAGCTCCACACTCCACGTCAAGTGAAAGTGTGTTGTCCAGTTCTCCCAGAACCCTCACCGTAAATTTATGGGGCCGTTCCAGTCCTCTCTCTGCAGCCTGCTGCCTATTCCCTTGGGCTTAAAGGGCTCTGGGTTCTCTCCCCAGACTCTGGACCCTTTACCACAGACCACCCCCACTCATCAAGCCGTTCAAATATACCCAGTCTCCTTATCAGTCTAGAAGCTCCCTCCAGGGGCACACACTCGCCTTTCCAAATGCCATCTTTATGCCAATGACTCCCTACTCTTGCCCAAACCTCACTTCTGAACTCCAGACTCATACACCTTACAGCCTTCTCAATACCAGCGCTGTGATCTCCCAAATGCTTCAAATTCAGTGTCTCTGCCTATCCTCCTCCCCCACAAACAGAAAGGACCTGGTCCTCCAGGAGTCAAGCTATCCGTCCACGTCCCCAAGTCAGAGGCTTGGGAGTCACCCTGCCCTACACTCTCTCACCTGCCACATCTAGCCAATCTAATGACCGATCTGAGCATCCACCCAACCTGGCCCAGACCAGTCCTTGCATCTGTCCACTTCTACCTTCACTGCTACCCACTCCTTTAAAAACCTGGATTGCCACACGGCTTCTAACGGGTCTCTCGGTATTCGTTCTCACAAACCTTAAAAGTCGATCACGTCCACGATGCCAAACCATCGTCATTGTGGCTGTTCCAAGTGGAAATTTGATCCCACCAGTCCCCTGCTGAAAGCCCTTACTTGATACTTGAGGGTGAGAAGCTCTTTTGGGAACTGAGCCCTGCCTGTGGCTCACATTTCTATACCTAACCCTTCCCAGGGGCAGAAATCACTGTCCTCCCTCTCTTGCTACAAGGCCCCCCCCTGCACTGGCTTTCTTTGTTCTATACCTTCTCCACCCGCCTACCCAGCTCCCCACTTTGCACCGTTAACTACTAATCCTTCTTCAGAAGACTTGGCTATAAACTCACTTTCCATTGTACACAGTCATAACCCCTTTCAGAGAGGCCCATAAACTCATGCGATCTTACACGGGACTGCAAGGTCAACTAGCCTGAGGGCCAATCACAGTAGCTGGCACATGGTCTGTGGTCTCCCATGATACATATTTCTGAAAAGCCCAGGCCAGGGGTCTTGTAAAATGCCCCATGATCGCATTTGTCTGGCTGTTTAATGATCAGATTCAGGCAAAGATGCTGTCAAGAAGGGGCCTCATCTGAGGTTCATCTGATCTGGGCTCATCTCATCTGATAGGCTGCGCACTTCTCGCTGCATCGTATCAAAGACACACCCCCTAGAAGATATGGCCATGTCCCCAACTCAATCCTAATGTACTTAAGCCCCACACTGCGGAAACCCCCATGCCTTCCCCACACCCAGATTTTAGCCAGCTTATAGAACAATCAAGCCTCAGACACTTAGGAAGCCCCCTAATGAGAGATACGGGGCAGAGCAAGCAGGACGTGAGCAGTGAGCAGGCCTGGAGACCAACAGGTCTGGAGCACAGCCTATGGGGGTGGGGTGGGGGGGTGGGTTCCAGGAGGAACACCCCCACTGAGAAACACAGCAGACAGGGAGATGAGGAGTCAGATGGTACAGAGGGCAGACTTACACTTCTGTGGGAGAGACGGGGGTAGGAAGCCCTTCTAGAAAAACTGAAAACGAAGCAAAAAGAAAAAAAATTAACTGCAGGATTTTACATTTTAGGCAAAATTTCCTAAAACAAATTTTTTGCTAAAGATGATATTCTCTCTACTTTTCCCTTCCATTTTTTATGATCATCTCATTTTTATTCAATGATAATAAGAAAGTATTTCTTCATAAAAATACCTTATATGGTCCCAGTTGCATGATTTTAAATGGTTGAAAGTGTGGGCTCTCAAGACCTGGCACCTACTAGCTCGGTGACATTGGCAGGTGACTTTATGGGTCTCTGCCTCAGTTTCTCCAACTATAAAATCGGACTAATAGAACCTACCCCACTGGGTGGTGACAATGAGTTAATATTTAGAACAATATCCAACACACAGTAAATATGCAAAACAGCTTTGCCATCGCAGTGAATATTAGTATTATAAGGTTAAGAAACCTGTTTTAGGTTTAAAATGACTCAGCAATAAGAATTCAGCTTTTGTAGAAAAAGAATAGGTACTGATTGACCATGCATTCACGGGATTATTGTAAATAATCAGCTAGCTGAATTCCTGGGTAAACGTTCCTAACCGCATCTCACTAAACCATGGAGCTACAGACCACCCACTGGTCTAGTAGTAGCTTAGAAGCATCACTTCATGGTACTTGGCAACTTAAGTGGATGGGAGCCTTGTAAGAACTAAATGATTTCAGGAGGAGTCTGACAACACAATTCAACCAAATTATATGGGAAGAAGTATTTTTCTTAAATAACATTTACATGGTAGGTCCTTAATAAACGTAGATTGAATGCACACAAAATGCACTATACACAGGAACACAAGCTTAAGAGCAAATGGCGCTGCTGTACTTTTTAAAATCCCTAGACCAGGGACGCCTGGGTGGCTCAGTTCATTGAGCAGCTGCCCTCAGCTCAGGTCATGATCCCAGAGTCGCAGGATCGAGTCCCACCTCTGGCTCCTGGCTCAGCACAGAGCCTGCTTCTCCCTCCCACTGTCTGCTGCTCTCCCTGCTTGTACTCTCCCTCTCTGTTAAATGAATAAATAAAACCTTAAAAAAAAAAAAATTCTCTCTCCTACTCTGAATCTTTCAAAAAAAAACAAAATAAAATAAAATCCCTAGACCAGTCCTGGATAACTGTCCCCACTGGATACATCACCATCCAAGACTGGGATGAAAGACTACCTCACATTAAGTAGAGGGCACCTTGCAAATCTACTTAAAGAAAAACTGAAAATATCTGTCATGGGTTTCAGCTTATCTTTCTCCATATTTTCAACATTTCTCCTAAGGAACACACTCACGGAAAACCACCAGTAAATCTAGACTTCATCCTTTGATGGAACAATGAAATGTGAAAAACTGCATGGAAATTGGGCCAATTTATGGTTTTACTTTATGGCTTCCTCACTGAAGCTCAGAGAGAGTATCATTTACTTGGAGTCCCAAGCAGAGAGTAAGTTCCAGACCTCCAAATTCACAGGCCAGTGCTCGGCCTTGGGTTTATATTTAAAGACTGAAGCTTAATGTTATTTTATTTGGTGTTTAAGGTCTAGATCTGGTGTATTTTATTTTTTTTTATTTTTTTTTAAGATTTTATTTATTTGACAGACAGAGATCATAAGTAGGCAGAGAGGCAGGCAGAGAGAGAGGAGGAAGCAGGCTCCCTGCTGAGCAGAGAGCCCGATGTGGGACTCGATCCCAGGACCCTGAGATCATGACCTGAGCCGAAGGCAGTGGCTTAACCCACTGAGCCACCCAGGCGCCCAGATCAGGTATATTTTAATAGTAATGAGGACTTTGAATGTCTTTTTGATGTAAAAAAAAAAAAAAAAAAAAAGGAGGCCTATGAAATCTAAACATACTTGTGAATTCCCTGGGTGGATATCTTTTAATAATGATCACTAATAGCCTCTAGACCAGGCAAAATCTGTGAGCCAAACAATCAGAATGTTTGAAATGCAAACATAAGATAATTAATGAAAATACTGACGGGACTTCTGCTAAAGCCTGCTATAATATTAAAAATCAATCTAATAGGAACTTTAATAAGGAGAGACCTGAGACAGGAACTCACTCTTTTTCAAGAGTCATCTTGGGGCACCTGAGTGGCTCACTCAGTTAAGCAACTGCCTTCTCCTCAGGTCATGATCCCAGGGTCCTGGGACTGAGCCTGGCATTGGGCTCCCTGCTCAGTGGGGAACCTGCTCTCCCCTTCCCTCTGTCTGCTGCTCTGCCTACTTGTGCACGCGTTCTCTCTGTCAAAATAAATAAATAAAATCTTTAAAAAAAAACATCTTTGCCTGAACTGTAGGCTGTTTACTTATAATCATCAACATTCCAAATGTCTAAATCCAAGATTTCAACACACAGGATTATGGTTGAGGGTTGGCTATATTGATCATTTTGCCATCTATTAATAATGTTTCTTTCATTGTTAGTCATCACTTGTAGTTCTAGATGGCGCCCTATGTGGAAATTAAAAAACCACCTCATTTCCCCCTCTTCCCCATGATCCTCTGCCTTGTTTCTTAAATTCCACGTATCAGTGAGAACATATGGTAATTATCTTCCTCTGACTTATTTCGCTTAGCATAATACCCTCCAGTTTCATCTAGTTTCATCCATGTCATCGCAAATGGCAAGATTTCATCTTTTTGATGGCTGAGTAATATTCCTCTGTGTGTGTGTGTGTGTGCCCGTGCCATATCTTCTCTATCTATTCATCTGTTGATGGACATCTGGGCTCTTTCCAAAGTTTGGCTACTGTGGACATTGCTGCTATAAATATTGGGGTGCAAGTGTCCCTTTGGATCACTGCATTTGTATCTTTAGGGAAAATACCCAGTAGTGCAATTGCTGACAAAACCAGAAAGGGAGATAAACCCTAAGAGACTCTTAAACATAGGAAACAAATGGAGGCTTGCTGGAGGGGAAGAGGAAGGTAGAGGGATGGAGTAACTGGGTAATAGACATTGGGGAGGGTGTCTGTTGTCATGAATACTGGGTATTATATAAGAGTGATGAACCACAGACCTGTACCCCTGAAGCAAATACATTACATGTAAATCAAATTTAAATTAAAAAAAAAAAAAAAAAACACCCTCATTTAAAATGGAATCAGGAGGCCAGAATGGGAAGCTCTCACCCTACTGCTGGTCAGCTATAGACCCAAGAAGAGAAATATCTTGCAAGTCTAGCAAGTTGGTAATTACTACCCTAAGCAGGAGGAAGGTTTTCTCATTGCCTAGCAATAGTCCCGCCAATGAGAGACTGTCAGCATTCAGCCAATGAAAAGCCATTACACTGTGAACTCCCAGTTTACATCAATGGACTTTTTGTTTTCTCCCATCCAAGTACTAACCAGGCCTAAACCTGCTTAGCTTCAGAGATCAGATGAGATCTGGCATGTTCAGGTATGGCCCTAGATGACTTTTTGTTTTCTAAGAGTACCCGACCCTTCTTGTGGTGCTTCCCCCCTCCCCTCCCCTGCCCCCACCATTTTGTCTATAAAAGCACATTCTCCTCTTCTATGCTCCAGGCTTGCTTATGGTTTTGAAATAGGACGCATATCCTGAATTGCAATTTTCTGCTATTCCCAGAATAAAACCATTTTTTTGCTGGTAAGAGAACTGACAATTTTTAAAGTTAACACCAATATAGGAACAATCCAATGTGTGCTCACTACAAGAAAGCAGGCTTGGCCATCAGACCAGGTTTGAGTCTCTACTTCTCACCTTCTGTGTGATTCCCGGGGAGGCTCCTTAATTACTCTACACCTCAGATTACTCATCTGAAAAAAGATGATTAAAAAAAAAATCCTACAAGGTGAAACTGAGAAGGGAAACAAGGAAATCTACAAAAAGTCCTTAACACTATCTGGCATCGCCAGAATAGAGTTAAGCTCTACTATGGTAGTAGCAAAGGAAAGTAGCTGGAAGTATTTTGATTCCCTCAAGGAACAAAAACAACAATAAATATTTGGAATGTGAATGATGAACTAGATTATGAAGAATATAAACATTTCCAGGAAGCTCTGAATTCTGGCTTTAAATCATTCCTCCCAGTTTCGGTTTCGTATGAACTCTTCATTCATCACGTAAATGGCCGTGGGCCAGGAAACCAAAGCTCGACACCAATCCGCTGTCTCCCACATGAATACACCAAGGGCTGCTCCCCGTAGGGCAGGTTTCCACAGTGAAGGTGAACTGTAGCGACACACAGTCAACATCAAGTAAGCGACGATTTAGCAAGCCCCACCTGTGTGTAGTACAGAATGAAATCCCTGGATCCCGATAAGCTGAGTGCAAATTATATACACCAGAGAAAGAGCAGAGAGATTGGTTTATCATGCATGTTCGCATATTTCAATTGCCCAAAACAACTTTTATCTCGGTATGCGGCCAGTAGGCTTGGTGTTTAATCAAGCTGGCCATTCATCCCATATTATAATGGGATTTCACTCATCTTTGCCAGTTACAGACCTTAATTCTTGTTCACCACCCTGAGAAGTCAACACCAAGAACCAAGAAGCATTGGGTAGATTTAATTAGCCCATTTTAAATATTCTATTTTAATATTCCTGAAAATAAGGAATGATTTCAAGTTACGTCTGGCAACCTACCATCTGTGATTATTGGATATGTTCATCCTCTCAGTCCCAGTTCTTTAACTGGATTCGGCAACAGCAGCATCATGGGAAGAGAAGAAAGGACTCAGACTAATCCAGCTCTTGTATAAACACAAAAATGGAACACAAATAAGTGGCTTTATTAGAGCCCAAGCAGAGCAGAGGCATTCAGTTTCCAAACATGGGTATGTGGACAGATTCAGGACGGTCACTAAAGATGACTCAGAAACATGTGACTGTCCTCAGGAGAAAAGCCTTTAGCAGAAAGATAGAAACTCTGGCTCACACATGACAGTAATATAAAGCTGCTGTTGCAGTTGATTAAGCATCTGACTTCCACTTGGGTCATGATCTCGGGGTCCTGGGATCGAGCCCCACATCAGGCTCCTTGCTCAGTGGGGAGTCTGCTTCTCCCTCTGTCTCCCGCTCTTCTCCCTCTCTCTCTTTCTCTCTTGTAAATAAATAAAATCTTTTTAAAAATGTTGTTTATATAGTTACGGTAAGAGAGATGAACTAAAATCAATGAAATTTAAGAAAATAAGTGACAGTAGAAAAATAAGTAGAAATCTGTCTTTTTGTAAATATGAGTAAAATGAAATACATCTAAACAAAAAGAAGGAAAAACAAAAATATACAATATTAGGGAAAAGGGGGGACATAATTACAGATATGAATGATTACAGGAAGATTCAACTGTACAGCTTTCACTGCAATTAATCTATAGATTACATGCAATTCCCATCAGAACTCTAATGTGCCTTTTGTCAGGACCTGACAATCTGATCCTTAGAATTCACATGGAAGAGAAGAGAGACAAGAATAGTGAAGACTTTTTTTTTTTAAGATATTATTTATTTGAGAGAGAGAGTGTATAAGCAGGGGAGGGAGAGAGAGAGGGAGAGACACACTCCCCACTGGGCAGGGAGCCCAATGCGGGACTCCATCCCCGGACCCTGAGACCATAACTCAAGCCCAAGGCAGATGCTTAACTGACTGAGCCACCCAGACGTGCCCCAAGTGAAGACACTTCTGAAGAACAAGGGGGATAGGACTTACCAAACACTAGGATTCATCATAAAGGTGTGGTAACTGAAAATGGTGTGGTATTGGTGCAGGGATAAACAGATGAATGGAAGAGAATAGAGAGTTACAGATTTGGGTCCACGTACTTATGTAGGAATTTAGTAAATGACTGAAAAAGTTAACCAGGGAAAGTGCAGAGAAAACTGGTTACTGACAAGGAAAAAACAATTCTGGATCTTTACTTAGCTTATAACCTACTCAAAATAAATTCTGGTTTAAAGTCTTAATCATGAAAAGCAAAACTTTATTTAAAATATATTAAAAGAGGGCACCTGGGTGGCTCAGTGGGTTAAAGCCTTTGCCTTCAGCTCAGGTCATGATCCCAGGGTCCTGGAATCGAGTCCTGAATTGGGCTCTCTGCTCAGCGGGGAGCCTTCTTCCTCCTCTCTATCTCTGCCTGCCTCTCTGCCTACTTGTGATCTCTGTCATATAAATAAATAAAATCTTAAAAATAAAATAAAATACATTAAAAGATAGAATCAGGGGCGCCTGGGTGGCTCAATGGGTTAAGCCGCTGCCTTCGGCTCAGGTCATGATCTCAGGGTCCTGGGGTCGAGTCCCGCATCGCGCTCTCTACTCGGCAGGGAGCCTGCTCCCCTCTCTCTCCCTCTCTGCCTGCCTCTCCATCTACTTGTGATTTCTCTCTGTCAAATAAATAAAATCTTTAAAAAAAAAAAAAGACAGAATCAAAACAAAACTACAATGAGGTTTCACCTCATAACATCGGAATGGCTAAAATCAACAACACAGGAAATGAGTGTGGGCGAGTATGCGGAGAAAGGGGAACCCTCTTACACTGCTGGTGGGGATGAAAACTGGTGCAGCCACTCCAAAAAACAGGATGGAGGTTCCTCAAAAAGTTAAGAATAGAACTACTACATCATCCAGCAATAGCACTACTGGGTATTAACCCAAAGAATACAAAAACACTAATTTGAAGAACACATACACCTATGTTTACAGCAGCAGTATCAACATTAGCCAAATTAGGAAAGAGCCCAAATGCCCACTGACTGATGGATAAGGAAGATGTGGTGTACACACACACACACGCACGCACGCACGTATGTGCAGTGGAATACTATTCAGCCATCAGAAAGAATGAGATCTTGCCATTCCAACTATTTGGATGGAACTAGAGAGTATAATGCTAAAAGTCAGTCAGTCAGAGAAAGACAAAATCATATTTCACTCACATGTGAAATTTAAGAAACAAAACTCATCAGAGTAGACAAAAGAAAGGTAAACCAAGAAAACAGACTCATCTATAGAGAACTAACAGATGGTAACCAGAGGAGAGGTGGGGGGGTGGGGATGAGCAAAACAGGTGATAGGGATTAGGGAGTGCACTTATGACCATCACTGGATGTTTCATGGAAGTGCTGGATCACTCAATTAATTGTACACCTAAAGCTGACATTACATTGTATGTTAACTATCTGGAATTAAAATAAAAAAAGATAGTATCAGAAAAAAAATCTGTGGGTACCTGGGTGGCTCAGTGGGTTAAAACCTCTGCCTTTAGTTCAGGTCATGATCTCAGGGTCCTAGGATCGAGACCCACATTGGGCCCTCTGCTCAGCAGGGAGCCTGCTTCCCCTCCTCTCTCTGCCTGCCTCTCTGCCTACTTGTGATCTCTGTCAAATAAATAAATAAATAAAATCTTAAAAAAAAAAAAAAAAAAAGAAACAGTATCTGTGACACTAGCATAAGAAAAGAGGATTTAAATGAGAGACACAAAAGCACAGACCATAAAAAAGTAGGTAGAAGGAAGAAACAGATGTATCTAACTATATTAAAATCTAAAATCTTTTGACTTCTGACTTACAGCATGATGGATTAAGAAGGTCAACAAAATGCACTCCCCAGAACAGAAGTCTGGTAACACCAAGTATTTGTGAGAAGGTAAAGAAATAGAAACCAATCTCATAGATGGGAGTACAAAATGCTATAACCATTTTAAAGAACAATTAGAAATAGTTGGTGATACAGAGGATGAACTTCTATCTTACCAAGCAACTCCATTCCAGGTGGTAGGTTTGGAGAAACTGCTGTACGTGGTGCCAAAGGACCCTGATCCTGCTCTGCCCCATAGTTAAAACAGTGCGTGTCTACACAGCAAGAGGTGAAGAGATCTGAAGAACAGAACAGACAGCCAGAAAGGGCTCCTAGGATTATATAGAAAGTCAGTATATAGGAACAATGGCAAGTAAAGTCAGTGAAGAAAGAATAGACTATTCAATAAAGGCTTGGGGCACAAGTGCTTCTCCTGGAAGTAGAGCAGGTAGACCCCTAACCTCACACCATACATGTGATCTAATCATATCTCTCCAGCACAGTTCTTAGATGTTAGCAGTTATCTACACTTTAAAGCAAACTGAAATTTCATCTACCACTTTTATCACTCCTGTAAAAACCATTCCTTCTGTCCTGTCAAGGACAGAATTATTCTGTTTCTTGTCTATATTTCTTCTCCACTCTACCACCTACCTCTGTCTTCCCATACCCTCCTTCCCCATTCCCTTTTATAGGAGCACAAAATCCATGACATGGAGCTCCTTTGTCCTCCCCAGCAACAAATATGACTGCTTGCCCAAGGACCTGTTCCTTCAGTGACACACCTTCTCTGTTCTCATCTTCAATCTTCCATGCTCCTGGATCATCACCCATCAGCACATGAACATGTCCTCCTATTCTCTATAGTTAAAGAGTAAAAGTGAAATTCCTTTGAGCCCAAATTCTCGACTATTCCTCCCCCAGTTTTGCTGTTCCCTCTCGCTGCACAGCCAAAGAGTAGCCACAGGTATGTTCTTCCCTTTTTGTACTCCATTTCACTCAGCCCATTCCATTCCTGACTTTGCTCCCACTGCTCCATCAACTTTCCTTTAGTCAAAGAACCACCAAACAGCAATCTGTCAAACCTAACAGTCACTTCTCCTTAATCTTCATCTTCTGGAACCATGCAGCAGCATCTGATGTCAGCTACTTTCTTTCAAGCTCTTGGTCCTCCTAGGTTTCTGGTCACTCCCTGTCAGTCTGTTTCTGAAGGTGGCATTCTCTAGTGCTTGGCCCTGTATCTTCTGCCCCTCTCTATACTGCTGAGTTCCAGAATCCTACCTCCAATTTGGATTCTGAATCCTTCCACTCATAGCTCAGTGGCACCTCAAATTAAACAGATACCAAACCAAACTCCTGAATTTCTCCCTGTCATGGCTCTTTTCTGTTACCTTTATTTCCATCACCCATCCACTCAGTTACAATTTGTTCCTCTCAGTGAGTCCTACTGTTTCCTCCCCAAAATGTGCTCACTTCTCTGTATTTCCATTGTTACCACCTCTGCTGCATTAGTCAGGGTTGTCCAAACAAAGTGAACCAGAATGAGTATGGGTAAATATATACAGAAAGTTTTGGCTTTTTGTTTTTGTGTTTCAAGGAATTAGCTCATGTTATATACAGAGCTCTGTTATATACAGAGGCTGGCCTGTCCAGAATCTGCAGGGTGAGCCTACAAATCAGAGACCAGGGAAAAGCTCATGCTACAGTTCAGGTCTGAAGCTGTCTACTTAGCTATTGCAGAATTCCCTCTTGTTCAAGAAGGCCAGTCTTTCGCTCTATCCAGACCTTCAATTGATTAGATGAGGCCCACCAGTATTATACAGGGTAATCTGTTAGAGTCTGCGGATTAAAATGTTAATCTCCAAAAATGCCCTCAAAGAACAGTATTACTCTAAATGTGTGACCAGGTATCTGGGCCCCAGAGCCAAGCTGACATGCAAAATTAACTATCATGGCAGTCTAAGCCACTCATCTCTCATCTAGCCTATTAGAGTAGTCTATCTCGTTTCTCTGCTTCCATACTATGCTCCACATCAAAGCCCAAACATGCTCTTTCTTCATACATCCCTCCCTAACCCCCAGCCCCAAAAGCTTCCTACTACATCTAGATTAAAAACAAGGCCCCTTACCAAGACACGAAGGATCCATTACTTCTGGACCTCATCTCATCCCAGGCTCCCTCTCTGCACTTACCAATCTTCAAATCTGTCTCAGGGTTTTGGAATATCCTGCCAGTTATAGTCCACTCTCCCACCCCCAAACCCTCCCCCACCCCCCGCAAAGCTAACTTCAGTGTATCCCTTCATAATTTAGCCTAACTTGTGTTTGTGTCCCTGGACCACACAGTATTCTCCATCACTGCTTCCCTGGTAGCTCTGGATGAATATTATATATTTGTTTGGTAACTTATTCACTGCTTGCCAGTATGAGCTCCGTTAGCAAAGGAATCAAATTTTACTCATCAGTACGGAGCTCAGTGCCTGGCATTAAGGAGATGCTCAACTGATATTCTTTTAAAAATAAAATTCAAATGCTGCTATAAATATTCGGGTGCACGTGCCCCAGGTCCACAATAGCCAAACTATGGAAATAACCTAGATGTCCATCAACAGATGAATGGATCAAGAAGATGTGGTATATATACAGAATGGAATACTATGCAGCCATCAAAAGAAATGAAATCTTGCCATTTGCAACAACATGGATGGAACTAGAGCATATCATGCTTAGCGAAATAAGTCAAGCAGAGAAAGACAACTATCATATGATCTCCCTGATATGAGGAAGTGCTGATGCAACATGGGGGCTTACGTGGGTAGAAGAAGAATCAATGAAAAAGATGGAATTGGGAGGGAGACAAACCATAAGTGACTCTTAATCTCACAAAACAAACTGAGGGTTGCTGGGGGGAGGGGGCTTGGGAGAAGGGGATGGCATTATGGACACTGGGGAGGGTATGTGCTTTGGTGAGTGCTGTGAACTGTGTAAACCTGGTGGATTCACAGACCTGTACCCCTGGGGATAAAAATATATGTTTATAAAAAATAAAAAATTAAAAAAAATAAAATAAAATTCAAATGGATGAAAAATCTAAATATAAAAAGTAAAAAAAGCATTTGCACAAAGTGTAAGATATGTAAACCTTGGGATAGGGTATTTTTTTTAAAGATTTTATTCATTTGAGACAGAAGAGTACACAAGCAGGGGGAACACCAGGCAGAGGGAGATGGAGAAGCAGGCTCCCTGCTGAGTAAGGAAGCTGATGTGGGACTAGATCTTAGGATCCTGGTGGGATCATGACCTGGGATGGAGGCAGACACTTAAGTGACTAAGCCACCCAGGCACCCCAGATAGAGTACTTCTTAAGCAAAACAGGAAACATAAATCATAAGTGAAACAATTCCACATATGATTACATCGAGGTTAAAAAAAAAAAAAACCTCGAATAGGGTGAACAGAGTCAAAAGATAAAATTTATAAGACTTCTTTGTTAGATATATCACATACATAAAAAAGCCAAACAATACAATTTAAAAATAGGCAAGGAATCAAAGCGTTAGAGATTAAACAAATGCCAGGAAATGAACAGAAATTCCAGCCTTCATTCATCAGACAGGCAAAAAATTACCTGACATTTTAGAAATAAAAATGAAAAATACTTTCAAAGATTGAGAACAATGATTTTAAAAAATAGTTCTACTGGTCCCTTTTCAGATGGGCGGTAGCCTCCACACTCTGCGCAGTGCTCCAGCCAGCTCTGGTTATAGGAAGGGATGGGGGGGGCGGGGTGGGGGCAGTGCAGGGAGCACAGAGGAGAAGATGGTTTCCCTACAGCCACAGCTGCGAGGAATCCACACAGACTTTGAAGTTGCAGGGATCCTGCAATTTCCAAAGCAAAGTTTACCAACCCAGGGACAGCGACATAATCATGGTCCCATCACCACAAGCACAATACCAAGGGCTGAAGTTTTTTGTCCTATGGCTCAAATTCCTCCATAAATACAGACTGAGAAGAGTGTCCTTCAGAAATCAATGCCAAACACATTAGTTTCGGGGTTTACAATTTGCACCTCCCCCCAAAAATGCTTTAGGAAGGAAAGGTCTCGTTACTTTTTAAGGAGGGAAAGGACTGCTAAGGAATATCTTGCTTCTCTCTAGCTTTTAAATTCACTTGGCATTAATTCTATTTACAGAACCTCTAAAATCCTGGAAATTGTATTTAAAAACCACAGCTAATATCTGAAGCACTGTGATATCCTCTTATCTGTTAAGGTGGATAAATGCCTAGTTCTATCAGACTCTCCAACCACTCCCACCCCAGTAATCCTAGATTGACATTTTGGAGTCAGAAGGTCTATTTTGTCAGCTGGGAATATACCTGGTGGAAATGGTGCTCTCCCGCGGGGGGAGTCCGTTCCCATCCCGCTGGACAGCTTACATGAGCGAAGTGCAGCCGCCATCGCTCGTCAGCCTCTGAGAACGGTGTCCCACGCTGCCTGCAGGACAGACGCAGCTTTGTGACAGGTGATTCGCATACTTCCTGGCTTCACTGAGGTATGACTGACATAACCATAACGTCGTGTAAGATGTACAACACGTTGCTCTGACACACATATATTGCAAGAAGGATTATTACCACCAGAGCTTTAGCTCAGCCCTCCATCATGCTGGGTCATTACCAATACTTTGGGGGAGGGGGTGGGAATACAGAAGATTGATTCCTTTGGCAACTTTCAAGTAGATGATACAGTATTTTTTCCACCATACAGTATTATTAACGATAATCACCATGCTGTACAGTGCATCCCCAGCACTTACAACCAGACGTTTGTACCTCTGACTCACATCTCCCCATTTCTGTCACCCTCCAGCTGGCAGCTCCTGTTCTAGTCTCTGTTTCTAGGAGTTCAGTGTTTTTAGATCCTTTTTTTTTTTTTAAAGATTTTATTTATTTATCAGAGAGGGGGGTGGGGAGAGAGCGAGCACAGGCAGACAGAATGGCAGGCAGAGGCAGAGGGAGAAGCAGGCTCCCCGCTGAGCAAGGAGCCCGATGTGGGACTCGATCCCAGGACGCCGGGATCATGACCTGAGCCGAAGGCAGCTGCTGAACGAACTGAGCCACCCAGGCGTCCCGTGTTATTAGATTCTACCTATAAGTTAGACCATATGCTATCTGCCTTTTGGACTTATTTCATGTAGCATAAATGTCCTCGAGGCCTATTCATGTGGTCCTAAATGGCAGGATGTCCTTTCTCATGGCTGAGTAATATTCTAGTGTGTGTGTGTGCGTGTACACTGCATTTTTTTTTATTGGCTCTTCCACTGACAGATATGGTTCTTTTTTTTTTTTTTTAAAGATTTTATTTATTTATTTGTCAGAGAGAGAGAGAGAGCGAGCACAGGCAGACAGAGTGGAAGGCAAGGCAGAGGGAGAAGCAGGCTCCCTGCCGAGCAAGGAGCCCGATGTGGGACTCGATCCCAGGACGCTGGGATCACGACCTGAGCTGAAGGCAGCTGCTTAACCAACTGAGCCACCCAGGCGTCCCGAAAGATATGGTTCTTTCTGTATCTTGGCTATTGTGAATAGCGTTTCAGTGAACATGGGAGTGCAGGTGTCTCTTCAACCTCCTGTTTCCACTTCTTTGGCATACACGCCCACAAGTGTAACTGCTAGATTGCATGGCAGTTCTAGTCTTAGCCTTGAGAAACCTCTGTATCATTTTCCATAGTGGCTGTACCATTTACATTTCTACCAACAGTGCGTAAGAGTTCCCTTTTCTCCACATCCTTGTGAATACTTATCTTTCTGAGGATAGGCATCTTGACAGGTGTAAGTTGGTAGTTCCCTGTGGTTTTGATTTGCATGTCCCCGATGACTGGTGATGCTGAGCACCTTTTCATTTGGAGATCTTTAGAAGTGTCTATGCAGTTTCTCTGCCCATTTTTAAATCTGCTTGTTTTCTCCTATTGAGTTGTGTGACTTCTTTACATATTTTACATATTAACACCTTATCAGAAATAATTTGCAGATATTTTCTCCCACTCTGTAGGCTGCCTTTTCATTGTGCTGATGGTTTCCTCTGTTGTACAGAGGCTTTTTGGTTGGATGTAATTCCGCTTGTTTATTTCCCTTTTGCTGCCTTTGCTTTTGCTGTCAAATTCAGGAAATCCTCACCAAAACCGATGTCAGGAAGCTTACCCCCATGTTTTCTTCTAGGAATTTTATGGTTCTAGGACTTCCGTTTAAGTCTTTAATCCTTTGTGTGTGGTTTAAGATAGTGGTCCAGTCTCATTGTCCTGCATATGGTGGTCCAATTTTACCAACACCATTTATTGACCAGAACATCTTTTTCTATTGTTATTCTTGGCTCCTTTGGCCATAAATGGACAACATATCCATGGGTTTATTCTTGGGCTCTCTATTCTGTTCCACCGGTCTAGGAATCTGTTTTTATGCCAACGCCATCCTGTTTTGATTACTACAGCTTTGGAATATAGCTTGACATCAGGAAGCATGATGCCTCCAGCTTTGTTCTTCCTCCTCGAGACTGCCTTGGTTAGTGGAGTCTTTTTCATAAAAATTTTAGGTTTATTCTATTTCTGTGAAAATGCCATTGGAATTTTAATAGGTATTGCATTGAATCTGTGGATGGTTCTGAGTCTGACTCATATTTAAATAACCAAAAGATTTCTGTGGAACCACTCTAAAATCTAAGAAATGGTTGAATATAAACTAAAACAGTGAAGGTGGGGGAGTTCCCTCTGATAAGTGGTCTGTATTAATTTAATACAGAAGGTGGTGGCATTTAGAGGGAAGGTATCTCCACCACACGTTTCTTTAGTGCCAATTTTTGTAAGTGAAAAGGTCTCCATTGCTTCGAAAGCCTTTAGCTAAATCGCTGAAAGGTCTTTCACACAGTAATTTTGTTTTATGGTCATTAAAAGGCCCAACTAGCTTCAGAGCTGCCTTAGTGAACAGATGTTGTTAAAAACGGCTTCAGGGCGCCTGGGTGGCTCAGTGGATTAAGCCGCTGCCTTTGGCTCAGGTCATGATCTCAGGATCCTGGGATCGAGTCCCATATCGGGCTCTCTGCTCAGCACGGAGCCTGCTTCCTCCTCTCTCTCTCTGCCTGCTGCTCTGCCTACTTGTGATCTCTCTCTCTGTCAAATAAATAAATAAAAAATCTAAAAAATAAATAAATAAAAAATAAAAACGGCTTCAGCCTTGGACCAGCTGTGAGAGAGGTGAGGACGGAGGAGCCAAGAAAGCATCATCGATAAAAGAGAAATGGCACCTCGGGAGAGCACCACATGCAGATGGTAAAGCAGAGCTCTTTCCTGGTCTGAGCAGTGTTGGGGTCTTCAAATCCTACTAAAAACAAGACAACAGTGAAATGGTAAGAAGCAAACACAAAGGGTGAAGACTGAACCACAGGGACTTAGCGAAGGGTAGATTTTATTTTTAGCAGGGGGTCCCCTTTTACTGGGTGGTCACAAGGGTATTTTCATAAGGACATGTTACAGGGACTACCAGAAAGGAATGGCATTCATTTTATAGACTATCTCTGGCTTGCACACATCCTTGAGCCTGCACGGGTACCTAAAAATTTTTTATTGAAAACCGGATAAACTTGCATCAAGGAAAAACATTAAATGAATGCCCATCCAGTTTCTAGTTTCAGATTTCACCATCATCAGTGGGCAGTGGATTTCCCTGCATTTCTTACAGTAGTTACCACACACAAGGCGCAGGACCATGCGAATTTTCTGCCACTGGCAGCTGAATTCTGACAGCCGGACCAACATGCAGTCCTTAGTTTCACATACGTAAAGGCCAAAATCTTAAACATACTTGTCCCTTACCATTCTCCATTGACTCCTTTTTCAAGGAGGCAAAAAGAGGTGCCAGGGGAGAAAAGGAAGCTGGAAAGGCACAGAGGCCAGGCTGTGAATGACTTCACAAGCCATTCCTTGAAAATGGGGCCTTATCCGTGTACGATGGAGCTTTCAGCTGGGTGAAGTGAGGCACTGGGCAGACACTATAGTATGAAAAGGACAGCGCTTCCTATCACCTGAAAAGCATTTTCACACATCAGTGGCATCTAAGAAGTGTGAAGAGTCCACGGCCTGGAGTAAAGGAAAAACTGTTAGGGCCTCATCCATCCATCCATTCAAGAATCATGGTCAATGTCAGCACCAGGGACTCACTACAGAGATGGGGAGGAAGGCAGCATGGGGCCACTGTAGACATACATCGTGCAGGATCTAGAGGTTAGCAGGGTGGGGGTGGGGGGAGGGGACAGGTGGCTGGGGTAGGTACCCAGGTCCTAGCAGTGGAAGGAAAAGTTAGTCATGATACTCAGGTTCTCATTTAGACTACAAGGTAGGTGGTGATGGACTAGAACCAAAGACAGGAAGTTCAGAAGTGAATGGGACAGAGGGAAGCGGGTCAAGAAGCAGAGGCTTAGGACAGGAACAGAGGTGTTCTAGTAAGGAGGGGCAGAGAGCCAGTGGGAAATGCTACTACACAGGTGGAATACTCAGTCAGTACCCCACATTTCATGCAATAAAAGTATCTTATGCTCAGCTGTGGATTTTTAAGTGCTTTTTTACCACATAAGAGTCCACAAATTTCAGAAACAATGACTGCTTTAATAAAAAAGAACAAGGTGGTAAAAGACTTACTTTCTCCAACTGAATTAAGAATCCAACAACAACAACAACAACAAAAATCTAACACTTAAGAACCTTGGGTTCAAGCTAGCCAAGCAAACTTAGACCTCAGTTTTCCCATTAGTAACACTGACCAGGTGGCTCTAGAGTTTTCCTACAATTATTACAAAATGGCATCATCACCAGGGGTAAATTATATACTCCTTTGACAAAAAAGGAAGCTGACTGGACTCTTATATTAACTGGAAGTTTTAAGTTTAAAAAAAAAATTTAAGTTAAAATTTAAACTTAAAATTTTTTAAATTCTGAAAATTCCCATTCTTTATTAAAAGTGTATTTTTTTAAGATTTTATTTATTTTTTTGACAGAGATCACAAGTAGATGGAGAGGCAGGCAGAGAGAGAGAGAGAGAGAGAGAGAGAAGCAGGCTCCCTGCTGAGCAGAAAGCCCCATGCGGGACTCGATCCCAGGACCCTGAGATCATGACCTGAGCCGAAGGCAGCGGCTCAACCCATTGAGCCACCCAGGCGCTCTAAAAGTGTATTTTTAAGACTCAGACTCAATAAGATGTTAGAAGAAGATCTGTCATCAACATATACGGGATTAACGAATGGATTTTTTAAAAAACCTAACCACCATATAATTCAATTGCATATATCATCAAAGGAACTATTTTGTATGTTTCAATTGTTTCAAGCCCCTCTTAATATGTATGACTACAGATTAGCTTGCAACTCCTTCTTTTTCCATTCTCAGGATATAGAAATGTTTTCCTCCCCCAAAATCTCTGCAGCTCCCCACCCCCCAAACAAGCCCCTATACCTTGCCCCCTCCACTACTTTTTTTTTTTAATTCTATGAAATTAGCAACCACTGCCACCACAGTCAAGGCTTTGGCAAGATGAATTTGTCCATGTCAGATTAAATAATGAGTGAAATTCAAGACAGAGGGAGGTTCAACTAACTGCGGTAACAGGAAAAAAAAATTGCATTCCTTCCAGCCCAAACTTCTATCTGGAAGCATTTTTTAAATTTTTATTTTATTTTATTTTTAAGATTTATTGGAGAGAAAGCATGAGCACAAGCGGGGGAGGGGGCAGGTAGAGGGAGAAGCCGACTCCCCCCGCCCCTCACTGAGCAGGGAGCCCAGTGAGGGGCTTGATCCCAGAACCCCAGGATCATGACCTGAGCTGAAGGCAGATGCTTAACAGACTGAGCCACCCAGGCACCCCTCTGGAAGCCTTTCCACTGCTCTCCAACCCAGGGACAGAAGGTCTTACTGCGCTCCTGACCCGAGCAAGAGAGAGGCTTAGAACAGACACCATAATGTAGGGCAGTTCTTAATCCAGGCCAAAGACAGTAAATGTGCAAAGCATCCCCCTCCACCTCAACCAAGCCCAGTTTTGAGTAACGGTTTCTGCGACGCAGCACATAATCACTGCAGGCAAGGGAGAGGTCGGAAGAGTCTGGTATCACTTCACTGCCACGCCGCCTGCCAGCCACAGCACGCGGTGATACAGCTTCTAAAAAGGGGATTAATTTGCTGAAACCCTTACTTGATTATGATTTCCCCTTAGGTCTCCATTCTGTGACACAATGAAAAAATTAGCAATAGAAGGAGGCAAAGAAGAGAAAGATGTGATAGGATACCTAATGTTCTTATAAGCAGTGACCATAATAATCACGGTGAACATTTACTCAGCATTTACAGAATACCAGGTGTCATTCCCAACGCTAAGAACTTTACATGCATTAACTCACTCCAACCTAGGAGTTCAGTATTATTTTCTGTCACTTGCAAGATGAGAAAACAGAGGGACAGCGTAGTTGTCACTTGGCCAAAGAGAACCGGGGTATCAACCACAGGACTCTAAATCCAGAGGCCTATGCTGAACCAGGTGACACACTGACTAGACTAGGGTCATACCTCGCTCCAAAAGAACATTCAGCAAAGTCTGGAGACAGTTCTGGCTGTCAGAGCTGGGAGTAGAGGCACTTTTGGCATCAAGTGGCGAGAGGCCAAGGATGGCGCTGAACATTCTCCAATGTACAGCACTGCCTCACAACAAAGACTAACCCGACGGAACAGTCAATAGTGCTGAGGTCAAGAAACCCTAATCAAAAGCAGTATTCATAAACTTCTTAATCTTTTCCCTTTTACCGCTGTTCAATTTGATTCTGTGGGAAGAATGAAGGACCAGAAACACAGAAAGTGGTTGCCTTTTTCCACCCTGGTAACAAAGTAGCAGAGAGAAACAAAGAAGTCCATTTACAGTTGCTCCAGAAAGAAAACCTACGAATCAGCTTGACCAAAGAAGTAAAGGACCTGTACTCCCAAAAACTAGGAAACACCGGTGATGACGATGGTACAAATGAAAAGATAAGTCCGCACTCACAGATTGTAAGCATATTGTTAAAATGTCCACACTACCCAAA
Organism: Mustela nivalis; assembly: GCF_964662115.1. Taxonomy (NCBI): domain Eukaryota; kingdom Metazoa; phylum Chordata; class Mammalia; order Carnivora; family Mustelidae; genus Mustela; species Mustela nivalis. The sequence goes on from NC_139025.1 coordinate 43,431,752, forward strand.
GCAATCTGAACTGATATTCATGGTAGTGTCAACCAGGCACTACAGAAAGACTTAAAAGGGGTTTTCTAATCTAAATGATTCATGTGAAACAAAGGCTTAACTCTAGAGTGAAAAAATACAGAACTACTACTCTGTTTGAAAAGGAAAGACTGAAACGAATGCTGGCAGTCTGAAGGTCGTAGGAGGAACCGGATGGATCCAGGACGATGCATTTTCAACTAAGAATGGCTGACCGAAATGTTCCAGCTCTAAGTATGTTTTCTGGTAAGGAAATACACGGATCTTCAGAGATAGCGGGGTTCACAATTTAAAAAAAAATCATTAAACCTTTGTTGCTGGGATCTAAAGAAAATGATTAATTTAAAATGTAAAGTTTACAGAGAAAACCTGTATTCAAACCATGAAGCTACAGTTTTTTTTTTTTAATCAGTGCATTTTAAAGTTTTTTTTTGGAATATATAATCAAATTGCTAATAATTTGCTCCAGATGCTAGGTGTCATCCTATCCTAAGCCCATTTATATCTTCTTAAAACAGACAATTAACACTTTCCAAGAAACCAGTCACTAGTATGAGCTCACATTCATCAGTCGCTACCACGTACCAGCTATATGTGATCCATTCCAAGTGTTTCCCTTCCTGAGCGGCTGCCTGGAGGCAGACTGCACTACCGTTCACTCTCTCTGTAAAAGGTTTATGCATCCCAACCTTTGAACTTAGTCAGCCATAAGAACTGCTTTAGCCAGTAAAGTCCAAATATGGCCCCTCCAAGCAGAAATTTTAAAAGCTGTATTTCCTTACGTTCCCCGCCCCCCCACAATAGAGGGTGTTAAGATAAACCCTCTATCTGGATCATTGAATTCCCATGATGAACCCCACCCCCATGCTAACCCACAATGGCCATGAAACAGGAACAGTAAGTACACTGGGCTGCCAGAAACCCATGGAGATTCAGGAGTTGTTTTTACTGCAGGGTAATTTGGCCCATACGGACATAAATCTGTTTTATAAAAAACTGGAAAGTGAACTACGTAAAAGTCTTTTGCCCAAGTGAGTCTATAGGCTCACTTGGCCTGTTTCCTGGGGGAAACTCTAGGAATTCAGGAAGCCAAAACTCCAAAGACCACCCTTTCATTCCATTCTCCTTCTCATGATTTATAAAACTTTTTAATGGGGCACCTGGTTGGCTTGGTTGGAGGAGCAAGCAACTGTTGATCTCAGGGTCATGAGTTCGAGCCTCATGTTGGGTGTAGAGAGTACATAGATGAGTAGATAAATCAACTTTAAAAAACAAACAAAAATAAAAACAAACGAACAAAAAACCAGTCTCTCTCATGGTTAGTCTTCTTCTCTGATTTTTTCCCATTTAGTTTTTCCTCCCTTTCCCTGTGGTCCCCCCACACTATTACTTATGTTCCACATGAGTGAAATCATATGAGAATTGTCTTTCTCTGCTTGACTTACTTCACTTAACATAATCCCCTCCAGTTCCATCCATGTTGATGAAAATGGTGGGTATTCGTCCATTCTGATGGCTGAGTAATATTTCATTGTAGATATGGACCGCATCGTTATCCATTCGTATGTTGAAGGATTACAGAGGGCAGGGGGTGGGAGGATGGGGCAGCAGGGTGATGGGTATTAAGGAGGGCACATGTTGGGATAAGCACTGGGTGTTATTACCAACTAATGAATCGCTGAGCACTACAATAAAAACTTAGGATATGCTGGCTAACTGAACATCATAATAATAATAAATAAAAAGTTGTACTGTATGTTGGCTAACTGAACTTAAAAAATTTTAAAAAGGAATTAAAAAAAAAACAAAACAAAACCTTTCTTCCTAAAACTCTCAAATAGGTGATTCCTGAGATGGGAAGGAAAAAAATGGGTGAGAAATTAACACAAGTTTTGTAGAGCAAGTTATCACATTACTTATAATAGAGAAAATCTGAAAACTGAGTTAATTTACTAAATGTGCCTGAAATATAAATGGACCTGTGCAAGTACCTGCAGGTCTGTAGAACACTGACCCATGAGAACCACCAGCTGTCCCACCCTATGTCCAAGGCAGGCCGCAGCACCTGGCCACTCATTCAGCAACCAGGGCTGGGCAGGCTGAAGACAGAACAGACCCCTGCCTTCAAGGGACTTGCTTTCCAGCATGACAAGACAATAGGCTGACAACTCTAGCCCAGTGTAGAACTCTTGTGGAGATATACACACACACACATTTTTTTTTTTAACTTTAGGAGTCCACAAAAGGACTTTTCACTGAGGCTAGGAGTGAGGAGTATCAGAGTTCCCAGGGGAAAGGTCATCTGGGCCATGTTTTAGAGGGTGGCAAGAGTATCGTGTTCACGGCTAGAGCACATTCATGGTCACCCCCGGGGAATTTAATTTGAGTGTCAGGCTGCAGCACAGAGAAGACAGAGCCTGTCCCACAGGGCTCACCTGACAGCAAAATAAGGATAAAGAATGAAGCCTGAATGAGCTTACTCATCAGGAGCTCCTGAGGCCGGACTCCACTAAGCTCCCATTAACTCAACTCTGGTAAGAAAAACCCCAAAGTTCCCTGAAGCCATGTATTCATGCCTCACCCCCAACATGGGTGTGATCAATAAAGGGCTTTCAAGTAGGTTTCTCCGTGCATCAGGCAGCAGCCTGGGACTTCAAAGGGCTGAAGCACTTTTTCACAAAAGAGAAGGTCAACAGCACACTTCAATGTGAAAGGCAAAGGTGTAACAAAAGAGCCCACCAGCAAACTGAAGACAGTCCACGATACCTCTGGGACATGCCCTCCAAGGTCAGGACTTCTTTTCAGCCACACAGAATTTATTCTGATGTTGCTTTTACTACTTCCTGTTGTAAGTACCGCTGCAAACAAACCAGCTCCTAAATGCAAGCCTCCATCGCCGTGCCCTTTGCAGAGAAGCCTCCCTCTGGAGAGCTGGATTCCAGACTGGACAGCTTGTGCTAACAGTGCTGATAATCCTTATGTTGCCAAAGCAACTTCCACTCTTACTAACAAATACCATATTCATTTATTGCATCATTACAGCATTCCTAGTTCAGAAATAAATGGACTTTCCAAGCCACAATCCTGGAAGGTAAGAGACTCAGGAGCAGAATATCCAGCATGGTTCCTGTCCCTCAGAGTACTCTGCCTGGTACCTGCAGCTACAGACTGGTATTCTCAGGCCTTGGGCACCACATCTGGCTGGGGGACCTTGGACTACTTACTGGGCTTCTCTAAACTTCAAGTACCTCGCGTGTGAAAGGGAGTCAGAGGACAGAAGGTTCCTTCCAACTTTCACGTTCCATGTTTTTAAAAAGGAATGTTATAGGCAGAAGATGCTCTTCCTCCATGGAAAGACAGGATGGGTGTAAGTGAACCAGGCATAATTCAAATAAGTCTACATAATGGCATATGTAAGAATAAATACAAGTATTCTCCCACACGGACATCTTAAAAGCAACTCATTAATTAAAGTGTGCTTTAAGGACAATACAAATTAAATATGATTTTTCCAACTGATATGTGAATCAAGTCAATAGTAAAATTATTATATCTCAGTAAAGCAGATGATTACATTGATAATTAAGTTAGTGAGTGCCAGAGTCGAGCTTTCCAACAAGCTGCGCCGACACTCAGGATCCAAGAGAACTAAAGAAAAGAAACACAAACTCTTTTCCTGACTGCCAGTTCTGTGATGGCTTCCCCAGCCTTTCATCTCCCCCAGTACAAGGTCAAAGGCTGCTCAGTAACACAAGGTATTTTGTATTCAATTTCCCACAATAGTACACAGAAGTTTTCTCATGCTACTGTAACAAATTATCACAAAACGCAGCAGCTCCAAACACAGATTTGTTATCTCGAAGACCTGAGGCTCCACAGGCATTCTCTGCCCAAGCCTCAGGAGACTGAAATCAAGGGGACAGCGGGGCCGTGTTCCTCTCTGAGGCTCTAGGTAAGGTGGTTTCCAAGGACATTCAGGCTGTTAGCAGAACTGAGTTCCATGTGACCATAGGGCAGAGGTCTTTGTTTCCTTGCTGCTGCCTGCCAAAGCTGTCCTCAGCTTCTAGAGGTGGCCCCTGCCTCCAACGTCAGAGCAAGGACAGGCAGGTGGAGTGCTGCTCATGCTTCAAACTTCCCTGCCTCTTCCTTCTGCACATTTCTGTGTCTTCCACCTTCCTCTTCCATTTTTAAGGACTCTTGAGATTATTGTAAACTGTGGGGGTGGACCCAAGTAAGTCCCCTGTGTTCAGTTCCACAACTTCAACTCCATCTGCAAAGTCCCCTCTACTATGTGAGATAATGTGTTGACAGGTCCCAGACAATAAGGCATGAGCATCTTTCGTAGGGGGGAGCCTTATGCTGCCAACCATATCATAAGTACGTAAAAGACATAAATACCTTTTGGGAGGAAACAGTAATTCTTCTGCCCACTCCGCAGAGCAGAGATTTAGAGTAAGTATCAATGAACAGGAAAGACAGCAGCAAGGACCTTGTGATTATTTTGTACACACACAAGAAACTCCATTCATTATTGGTGCTTGAACCGATGAAAACATATGTTAGAAGGATTAGAGAAAACGAAAATGTTAGTGCCAAACTACGTTAATGGCGAATGGGATATTCTAAATCTACTTCAACTTTCTGGGATTATTTGCTGTGAACTGTACCTCAAAATTTAGTTTTAAGAATTCTATAAAATATCTCACAACCTACCTTAAAGCCTCACACAAATTGAAATGGAGAAATGGTGATAAACAATTACTGTTTGAGATCTTCAATCAGTACAAGTCAAACTGTCTAGCCTAAACACAACAGGAGAGATGTCAACATTTAAGGGCTTTGAAGGAAAAGTATACTTTTTTGTTATTTTTTAAAGATTTTATTTATTTATTTGACAGACAGAGATCACAAGTAGGCAGAGAGGCAGGCAGAGAGAGAGGAGGAAGCAGGCTCCCTGTCAAGCAGAGAGCCCGATGCGGGGCTCGATCCCAGGACCCTGGGATCATGACCAGGCCAAAGGCAGAGGCTTTAACCCACTGAGCCACCCAGGCACCCCAAAAGTGTACTTAAATAAGAAAAGCTACTATTTACTTTGTGTCGAAGCTAAACCAAAAAAGGGAAAAGAACAGCTCACAAATTACTAAACTTACGCTATTTGCAATGGCAAATCCATCAAAAACCTTAGAAAACCATACAAGTACTGGTTAGCCAAAATATATAGAAATAGAGTAGTTAATAACTAATTCTTGATGTTAAAACTCCTAACATGTAAAACATAAAATGAGAAAATCACCTAGACAGATTTATAAAAATTATTCATGTCAGGAGTGTTAATATTTTAACAATCAGAATTATAGTAAGTATAAAAGTAAAAAATTTGAAACATTCCATGGTCTGAATAGTATGAAATATAGATAGTATAAAACTGTTCCCAAGCCATCCAAGTCAGAGCACCAATCAACCACCATATCATGCTAATATATTTCCAAGTAATCTGTTAATTGTTAGATATTACTGGTGTGATCCTTTACTTGATGTAAAGGGTCACAACTAAGCAATGTCTGAGCTAGGATTTCATATGACAAACGAAGCTCTTCCAATAACTTCCCCCATTTAACTGAAAGCCAAGGAGTAAATAGTCTTACAGAGACTTTCCTTTAACATAATGTTGCTCCTGGTAAATCTACTACCTTCTGTTGAACAAGTACCCATTCATTCCATATTTTCTTAGCCCCAATATTACAATTTTTATGTTCAGTATTTCTATCATCACCTAAGCCAAGAAAGCCACTTATTGGACTGTCCTAGTCAATTATCTGGCTTACTTTTATAAAATTTCATTCACCTTCCATCCACATGCTTTGAAACCAGCATCATGATCAAATTCCAAAGATGAATTAATTAAAAGGAAGTCAGTTATACTCTTCAGATTTGTTATCAAATAAGAATTCTCATGTTAGCTGGATAACTTAATAGTTTTTCTCTTGGAATATTCTGCTGTATTTCAAATTTGTTTCACAAGTATTCTCCATTTCTCTATCATGGTTTTTTGTATTTGGTTTTATATAGGCTACCACCCATTTGTCAAGTAAATCTATCTATTTTAATAATTGAAATTTCTTTCTTCTAAAATCAAAGAAATAAGAATGGTTAGAATTGAATGTAATAAAGCCAAATCTCTTAAGTATTTAATCATCTAAATGCCATCTCACAGTTTCTATTAAAGTGAATATTCAGGTCTTTGATTTCCAAACTCTTTTTGCATCAATAATGCCACAAGCTGCCCATCTCACTGGAACCATTTTTCTTGAGTGACAGTAAAGTTTAATATATTTCGAGACTTTGTTCCTTCCAGCTCCATGCAATCAAAGACCATCAGCTATCTTCAAAGTCTTGAATATTGTATTTTAAGTAAATTGTTAAACCACTTCTATGTGAAATGGTTGCAGCTTTGTCAGTAAGGACTGAAATTTTACTGCCCTGATTTACAAGCTTTCCAAGAAGGTGTTCTCTCATCTAATATGTTTTGCAACAATCCAGACCGTAACTCTAAACTGCCACACTACATTCAGATAAGAGTTATTTTTTGAAATCTCAATAAATACTAAATCGGAAAATTATTTTAAACTATGCAGTATGTTGTTGGTATTTGAAGTAACCTTTTTTTCTTTTTTCCTTGGCTTTAACAAAACTCTTTGATTAAAGTGTTTTTGGAAGTCATTTCAATCTTTTTTTTGAAACTTATGTTTATAGGTTTTCCAGCTTTGAGATATATTTGACATATAACATTAAGTTTAAGGCACACAGTATGTTACCTTGGTCCACTTCTGTACTGTGAAATGACTACCACTGTATCCCTAGTGGGTGCCTCCATAATATCATATAATTACCATTTCTTTTTTGTGATGAGAACACTTCAGATCTACTCCTCACATTCAAGTATATAAAACAGTTTTATTAACAATGATAAGCATGCTGTACATGAGATCGCCAAACATTATCCAAATGATAACTGGAGGTTTCTAAGTGTTTGTATACATTGACCAGCATCTCCCCCTAGCCTCAACCCTTTGGGCCCAGATAGATACCATCATTCCAGTCTGTTTCTAGGGTTTCAGGTTTTTAGATTCCAGATATAAAAGATAGTATTTATCTTTCTGTCTGACTTACTTCACTTAACATAATGCCCTCTAGGTCCATCTAGGTCTTTGTAAATGTCAGGAGGTTTCTTCTCATGGCCAAACAGTATTACACTATATAGACATACACAGTTGGCCCTCCAACAGAGGTCTGACTGATGTGGGTCCACTTAACACAGATTGCTTTCATATGGTAGTAGTACTCTAAATGTAGTTTCTCTTCTTTAGGATTTTCTTAACCTTTTATTTTCTCAGTTTACTTTTAACACAGACCTGTACCCCTGGGGCAAATACTACATTATATGTTAATTAAAAAATACAGTATAAAATACATGTAACATACAGCCTAGGGTTAAACGACTGTTTATCAGTAAGGCTTCCAGTGAAGGTAGGCTATTGGTAAAGTTACAGGGAGTCAAACTTTTATGAAAATTTCTGTTTGGCTGGTGGGGGGCGGGTGGTTGGTACTCCTAACAGCCACGTTGTTCAAGGGTCAACTATGCCCCACATTTTCATAAACCATTCATTCAAACTGCTACAAACATTTAGGTTGATCCCATACTTTGACTACTGTAAAGAATGCTACAAAGAACATGGGAGTGCGGGTATCTCTTGGAGATGCAGTTTTCATTTCCTTTGGGTATATAGTCAAAGCAGGACTGCTGGATCAGAAAGCAGTTCCAGGTTTAGTTTGAGGACCTTGCATATGGTTTCCCACAGTGGCTGCACCAGTTTACATTCCCACCAACAGTGCTTGAGAATTTCCTTTTCTCCGTATCTTTGCCAATACCTCTCTTGTCTTTTTGATGACATCCATTTTAACATGCATGAGATGATGTTTCATTGTGGTTTTGATTTGCATTTCCTTGATCATTAGGGTCCCTGAGCACCTTTTCACATACCTGTTGGCCATCTGGAGGTCTTCTTTGGAAAAGGTCCATTCAGAACCTCTGCCCATTTTTAAATCAGACGGTTTTGGTATTGAGTTGTAGGAGTTCCTCACAGATTTTGGATATTAACTCCTTATCAAATATAGGATTTGAAAATCCTATTTCTCCTATTCTTGAAGTTGCCTTGTCATCTTGTTGACCATTTCCTTTGCTGTGCAGAAGCTTTTTAGTTTGGTGTGGTTTCACTTGTTTATTTTTGCTTTCGTTGCCTTCACTTTTGGTGTCAAGAAATCAATCATTGCCAGACCTATGTTAAGGAGTTTACTCCCTATATTTTATTCTAGGAGTTTTATAGTTTAAGGTCTTATGTTCAAGTCTTTGACCCACTTTATGCTGTTTTGTTTTGTCTATGGTGTTAGATAGGGGACCAGTTTCATTCTTTTGCATGTGGCTGTCCAGTTTTTCCAATGCCATTTATTGAAGAGACTGTCTTTCCCCCTTTGATAATTCTTGGCTCCTTTGTAATTAAATAGACCATATATGTGTGGGTTATTTCTGGGCTCTCTATTCTGTTCCACTGACCTGGGGGTATGTTTATATGGCAATACCATCCTGTTTTGATTACTATTAAGTTTGTGATACAGTTAGACATCAGACAGCATAATGCCTCCAGCTTTGTTGTTCTGCTTCAACACTGGCTTGGCTATTTGGGTTTTTGGGTGGTTCCACACATGCTTTCAGGCTCTTTATTCTACTTCTCTGAAAAATACCATTGGAATTTTCATAGGTATCACACTGAATCTATAGATCGCTTTGCGTAGAATGGACATCCATGTTTGTTTATACTCATGAGCTGGAAGCATAGTCTTTCCATCTATTTGTGTCTTCAGTTCCTTCCATCGACATCGTATAGTTTTCAGTGGACCTATCTTTCACCCCCCTGGTTCAACTTATTCCTATTTTATTCTTTCTGATGCAATTGTAAATGAGATTGTTTTAATGTCTGAGTTTCTTACTGATTATTGTATACTGATTTTCTATCTTGCAACTTTACTGAATTTGTCTAACAGTTTTTTGGTGCGGTCTTCTGGGTTTTCTATACATAATATTATGTCATCTGCAAATAAACCATGTTACTTATTCCTTCCCAATTTGGAAGACTAGCTCCTTTTCTTGCCTAACTACTCTGCCTAGGACTTCTAGTACTATACTGAACAAAAGTGGCCAGACTGGGCATTCTGGTCTTGTTCCCGATCTTAGAGAAAAAGCTTTTGGTTTTTTTACCGTTGACTACGAGATTAGCTGTCGGCTTGTCACATATGGCTTTTATTAGGTTGAGGTACATTTCTTCTGTACCCAATTTGTTCAATATTTTTTAATCATAAATGGATGTTGAATTTGGGTGTTTTTCCTTATCTATTGGGATGATCGTAAGACTCTTACTCTCATACTGTTAATGTAGTATATTACACTGATGTGCAGATGTTGAATCATTCTTGCATCCCAGGAATAAATCCTACTTGACCATGGTGTATGATCCTTTTATTGTACTGTTGAATTTGGTTTGTTGGTATTTTAAGAATTTTTACATCTACATTCAATCAATTAGGGATAATGGCAGGCGATTTTCTTCTCTTCTAGTGTCCTTATCTGGTTTTGGTATCAGGGTAATGTTGGCCTTGTATAAAGTTTCAAAGTAGTCCCTCTCCAATTTTTGGAAGAATTTGAGAACTCCTATTACTTCTTATTTAAATGTTTGGGAGGTTTCACCAGTGAAGTCTTCTGGTCCTGTACTTTTAATTAGCAGTCAAACCCCTAAATAACCTCCTTATTAGTAATTGGTCTGTTGAGATTTTCTATTTCCTCATGACGCAGTAGGTTGTATGTTTCTAGGAATTTATCCATTTCTTCTGCATTGATCAATTTGTTGGCATAGGATGGTTCATTGTAATCTCGTATGGTCTTTCTTATTTCTGTGGCAGCAACTGTAATGTCTAATTTTGAGTCCTGTTTTCTTGGTGAGTCTAAAGATTCATCATTATATTTTCAAAAAACCAGCTCTTAGTTCCGTTGCTCTTCTCCATCGGCTCCTGCTCTGACCTTTGTTATTTCCTCCCTTCTCCTACCTCCAGGCTTAGTCTGTTGCTCCCATTTCTAGCTCCTTGAGGCATAAAGTTAGGCTGTTTGGGTTTATATTTAGTCAAAATCATCAAGATAGATTCCATTCTATAAATAAAACAAAGTAAAACAACAACAACAAGAAGAAGACAACTATTTAAAAGCTGCATTGAACAGTCTGAGGATAATGATAAACAGGGGATTCCTCAAGCACAGAAGGTTGCAGCTTCAGAATGACCATGCAGCAGAGACAGGCCTCCCACTGCACCAAGACCCAGGCTGGACAGACAGACAATGTTTCAAAAGCAGACCCCGCTACAGCCTACAAAATTAGCTTGAAATAATGAGTTTACGTTGCAGTTTGTATCAGCACGTCTGAGTTACTACCATATCATTCACTGCTACAGAAGAGTGTCAGTATCAACCAGGAGAGCCGTCGCAGCACCAACAGCTCAAGAACGGTCCTGGCTGCAATGGTCACTTGAAATGGTTCTGACTTCTTGCTCAATGGTCACTCCGAGAGCATGGATATTTTCCCATTCTGAAATATGCCAACTGGAACAAAGGGATAGTCCATCACTTTTGAAAAATAAAAATGCCCAAAAAAGGAAATTTCAATAAAGCACAGCCTACAAGGGAACACGATGATCAAGAGTTTTCCTCCACGACGTGGCTAAATTTAAACCATGGTGCTACCAAAATAGTCACCATCGCCACCACTGGCCTATTTACTGGTCAGGAGCAAAACAGTTGCCCTACAGCCTTAAAAGGAAATGACCAAACAAAAAAGGACTTAAATTCTCAGTCTGATGAGGCCATGTCCTCTACTTAATACCCTCCAATGTTTTCTTTTAGAAAAAATCCAAATCTCTGTTCCAGATCGCTCTGTTCTCCTGGCTAACTCCTCCTGAGCCCTCGCCTCGAAGCTCCCGTGCCCTCAGAGGTCCTGCCCTGTCCACCCCATCCAAGCCCTACTCCTGTTCTCACAGCTCTGTCATCATTTCCTGCTCTGCACAACGCGCAGCTAAGCATGTGTTCATACGAGAACCCACTGTTTGCCTCCTCACTAGACAATTCGCTCCATGCAGACAAGGTCTGCACATCGCAGCAGAACTAATCCTAGGGCACGCTGGGCCACAAAAACGTGCTGCGTAAGTACATGAATAGACGAACGGTGAATAAATTGCTAAACGCCCTATGCCCATGTAACAGAATTGCCAGAAGTAGAACAAGGTTTTACTTTAGGTTTTCTTTAAATAATTACATAAGAAATGAAATAGCTGAGTATTACTCTCTCAAGAGTAAATATACACACGAGGAGAGATTATACGAACGAGATTGCCCAACAAGCACGTCCTTGCCATCCACACAGGACTTTGCGTGAACAGGGGCATGCACGAAGACTAAGAGGCCCCATTTTCCAGCAACCACTACTATTCACAAGGGGGTACACCTTGGTGTGCCCCCAGGTGGTGAGGCAGACAGAAGAAACACAGGATGTCAGCACTTGGCCTTCTGATTAACCATGGTAACCACACCTGCCGTTCTAGGTCTCCTGTCTGCAAGTCAAAATCAAAGAGGACCCTTTCATTACCCATACTGCAGAACGAGACATTTCAGAGCAGACAAACCACGGCTGATGCAGGCCCAACGGCTTTTGCCAAGTACACCACATGCCCTGGCATTCTGACAGGAAATGGGATGTGCAAGAAAGAAGTAAAAACAGGCCCTGGGACGGGTCCAGAGGCAGAGACTCACGAAGAAGGGTGCCCACAGGTACCAGAGAAAGGGAGTCCAGGGTGAAGTCAACGCATCACTGCAAAACCCAAGTGGGCTAACAACCGAGCCGAGGACAGGCTGAAGGGCTGGAGGTCTTTCAACAAGAAAGCTGTGTATACACAAGTAGAATCTACTGGAGAGTATGGTCACTTTCAAGTGACAGTGGACTCTAAGTTACACCATATAAGTGGGAAAAGTGAAGGGAGAGTCAAACTAGATGAGTTAACAAATTATCACCCAAGGATGCCAATGTATGGTTTAAAAACACAAGTTAGGGCAAACAGAGGGGCCCAAGTACACAGTCACCGAAATATGCACAGGATGCCTGCAGGTGGGTGAGGCCCAGAGACACAGAGGAAGAGGCAACTTATGTCAATAATGTAGGGATTAAGAACAGACTGAAAGGGAAACACAAGGAAATCATTTCTAGTTCCATAAACTGGAAAGATGGAGGGGAGAAGGGGAAGAGGAAAAAAGACTATTGGTGGGGGAAAAAAAAATCAACATTCAGTTCAGGTGAGGCAGGAGGAGGAACATTTGAAGGAAAGGTTAAATGTCTAAGAGACTTTGTGTAGGGGTCAACAGAGCAGGTGGCAGCCGGGGGAGCAGGGCACAGCTGATCAGGGGTGGGAACAGAAGGAGTGAGGACCAAGGGGCTGGGCTCAGGTGGGATGGAATCCTGCGTGTGAGGCCCTCCACGCACATGGTACCAGGAGGAGTAAGATGCAGAAGGGCGAGGCAGTAAGGGCGAGCTGATCCACTCACAGTAAGTGTGAGTGTGTCTGGTCTACTCCTCTCCCTCAGCCCTGACCCCTGCTGGCTGACCCCCGCCGGGCCTAGCAGTGTCCCTTTCCTCACAACTAAAAATCTCAAAGGGGACAGAAAGGTAGTTGGAGCCAAGTCACTTCCCAACACCTTTCAAGAATGTCCACATTAACCCCTGTTGATAGTCTGGTTCTCTCTGAGCTGTTCCTGCCCTCTAGCCTTTAATAATTTCTCCATTTCCCCCCCTTTTTTTTTCTTCCCCCAAGCCAGAATCACGTGTTGCTTATAACCAAAGTATCTTGCCGGACTCAGCATAGCTCCTGTCCACAGCCAACTCATTCATTTTGTAGAGGAGGAAACCGAGGCCCCGAGAATATAGGTTTTTCCCAGGTTACAAGACCAAAGACCAATTTCCCTACTCCTAGTAATGGAGACCATAAACACAGATGGAGACCAAAAGTTTTAGAGTTATTTAAATGTTAGGTAAAATCTAGCTATAAAAGGTTAAAGTTTTATAAAAAGCTAAAATTGGAGTCAATGGAGGGGGGTAAAAAAAACAAGGGAAAAGCCACTGATCTTGAGAGTGGCTACCGGAAGATCTATTTCAAATTCCAGCTGTATTTCATATTTTATCACAACGCGAAGCCTGAGGACTCAAAGATTTCTATAAAAATGTTCTTAAATATCTGAAGCCACTGTATCAATATCAAATCTAAGCTTAAGGAAAATAAAGGTACAGAGCGAGAGGAAGGGAAGACGAGGCCAATCCACGGGCAAATATGAGGACCGGGTCTACAGCATCAGAACATTTTGGCACTGATCACATGCTTAAACACTTTTGTCTTCGCATCCTCCAAATATTTTTCGACTATAATATTTCTCCTACTTCCTTAACCTCCCAAGACTGTTACTTCACTTCCCCTTTTCTCAGAATCTTTGTAAAGCTCATCTCCTTTGTTTTCCTTATCCAGCGTCCTTCCCTTCCTAGAACTTAACTTTATTTCCCTTTCTCTAGCCAAAACCTTGGCTGCTAAATATTAATCTTTCCTGTTTCCTTGGTGTTTGATATTTTTGGATCTAACCATTCCCTCATTAATACAAGACAATCTTAACTGGTACATTCTAGGAAATTTTTTCCATGGCACAGCTTCAGAAACAACAACAGCAGCTTTTTTTAAAAAATAAAAACATTAACCAAGGTGATCAGTTTCTAGGACAGAGCATAAATACCAAACATGCTTCCCTGAAGCTATTCATTTCCCTTTGAACTATGGATTTTCAGTAAAAATGGGAATCAAGTCTTATTTGTTCCAGATGGTTCAAACCCATTATGATAAACATGTACAGCCAATGCACCACATGAAATATTTCAGGGGGATATAATTTTTATAGAAAAGGAAACTATGTTACAAGTTAAATAATTTACTTAATTAGAAAATTTTCCTATCTAAGTAGGTGGAACATATCAACCAGAATGGAAACTCAGGTTTCTCCCTATTTCCATAGTAGAAAATAAAGAAAGTAGTCTTAAAAATTAACATTTTATATGTTTCAAACCTATGGGAAGAGATATAGTACATTTCTTACACAACTTAGCTGTTTGCTTCCAGTCTTTCTAGTAATCACCCAAATTCAATTCCATGTAGATGCAGATTATGTGAAAACGACTACTCAATAAATAGAAGGAAAATAACAAATCTTAATGAGGTTTTACTAAGGCTTACTGCAAAAACTCTTTAGAATACAGAACATCACCTACCCTTCAACTACAACTATTCTAAATTGACATATGTTGATCCCACTATATCCCAAGCAGTGAGCGGTCCCCCATGGCAGCGGGTGGGGTGGGAGGCCATTTGCCGACTACCACTCAGGGGCCATGTGGCATGTTTGGAGACCTGTTTGGTTGTCCCAACAGCAGTGGCAATTGGGGGTGGGGATCTAGTGGGTCAAAGCCAGGGATGTGGCTCACATACAAAGCACAGGACAGCCCTTCCCAACAAAAAACTTTCTGGCCTCAATGACTGAGAAACTGTCCCACCAAAAGAAAAAAGAAAAGCAAATGGGACAAAACAAAACAAAACAAAACAAAAAAACCCAGCCAAGACAAGACACGACCATGAGTTACCACCCACCAAGACCTTCCCAATACTGCAGGAGCCACCTACCTTGGACGCCTGCGGTGTGGATATCACGTGGACCGTGCTGGGTTTGACTCCATTCGCCTTTGGCCGCTTATAGAGAGCAAATCTGCTTTTCCTCCGGCCTCGGTCTCCATTAGGTAAAGCACCATTGTACCTATAAACAAAAACCAAAGTTCATTTATTTGTAGGTTTTTTTAAAGTTTTAAGACAAAAAGATGGAATAAGAGAAAAGACAAAAAAAAAAAGAAAAAGAAAAAAAGAAAAGAAAAAGAAAAAAATCGCCCACTAAACACCCCACAGAAGGAACGGGCTGCAAAGGAGACTTCAGCTGTAATGAAATTCAAATCACTTCTAGAAACTTAATTTAAGAGTGATGTACAAAGTAATTATAGGTTTCCTATCCTATAAAGTGAGACTCTTCAAATCTTTTTGGAAAGAGACAGTATAAATAAGCAAATGAGAATTCTGCAGAGGCTGTATTAGAGCCGGCTCAATTTAGCAAGTGTTGTTCTAATGGACCCCAGAGAAACACTCAAGAAATATTTTTAAATGAACTAGTTAGAAAATAGCATACTAATTAAACCTCATCTCTCACTCCCAAATCATGTTAATGTCTTTAGGATCTTTATGTGTAAGAAAACCAAATTTAGTTACTTGCAGTCTTAAAAGTTCTAAACTCTCCACATTCACTCTCATTTCTTTTTGAACTTTTAAACTGTCAGGTGAGCAAAAACACCTTGTGAAAATTAAACATAAAATAGGACTTCACAAGAAGGCTGTCCATAAAGAGGCCCAGAAGTGTGTGTGGGGGGTGGGAAGGAATCTTAGTCCAAACTGTCCAACAACTTAAAAAGTCATCTGAAAAACAACATCTTTATGCAGATTCTCCACATTAATACCTTAAGCTAATATCCATATTTAAAAGAAATGCAGGGGGCATCTGAGTGGCTCAGTGGGTTGAGCCTCTGCCTAGGCTCAGGTCATGATCTCAGGGTCCTGGGACTGAGTTGAGCTCTCTGCTCAGAAAGGAGCCTGCTTCCCCCCATCTCTCTCTGTCTGCCTCTCTGCCTACTTGTGATCTCTGTCAAATAAATAAAAAAATCTTTTAAAAAATAAATAAAAAATAAAAGAAATGCAGGACTACACTTCATATTTCTTTTTCCAATTGTATTTCTGACTCTGGCTTTAATGGGTCCCTGTATGTGTATGTTCTGACCAGTGTCTCCAGTCGCCCAGCTGACAGGACTGTTCTCCACCCCCTTATCTGGTGAAGTTCAACTTGGAAGTCTTGCCTTTGCCTCCAGTTGAGCCATGTCCAGGACAAGGTGGCCAGGAGGGCAGAGGGGGCCCTCAATAAAAGTGGAAACAAAGAATTTGTTTTATAATTCGATAGCTACAGTTTGACCATGGATTTAAATTATCACTTGAAGTGATTCCTGCTGTGTTTTTAATGTTTCCATTTCCATCACAAAGGAACATCAGCAACAGAAAAGTGTCTCTAGAATACAGAGATGATTTATTGGGAGTCTCATTTTCTTACACAGATTTGTGATTGCTACTATAATGAATCTATCTGGGAGTAAACCACCAACGTAAGCCCACTCTGTTTTATTATATTTCCAGATCACTTAAATCAAGATGAACATTCTGTATTAAGAGAAACATATGTAAATGAATTAAAGTTAGGACTCCCAACCGTTTAGAGGAATGGTGTTCCCCACTGAGGCCCAGAGGCAAAAGGGACAAGATCTGGAAGCATTTCCTGTGCCTCTCCAGTCTCCCCAGCTCCCTGACCCATCTTCCAACTACACGCTGCTGGCTGAGATCTAACACGGCAAGAGGGTGTCGGATGCTTTTAGGGATCCCTCACGTCTGCACACCGTCTCAGGAACCCATCTCTTAATGGCCTCAGCTGTGTGAGGCACCATGGCTGAGAGAAGTGGCCCAGTCAGCACACTCCCCACCGTACCGTAGCTGAATGGCTGGGGGTCATCTGGCACACACTGGCCAAGGGCATGCTCATTGTGGAAAACTCAAAATTGGGAGAGAAAGAAAGCCAGTCTGTGGATGGCCAGAGCTGTGCGATGTAAGTGCACCAACCGCGTGGATGTCCCAACCGGTCACGTGACGCAGTGGCCACGAAGTGAGGAACGAAGCAGACAAACAGAGAGCAGTGACCAGAGACTAAGAGGATCTTCAGGGCTTGTGTTGGCCCCGTTGTTCGCCGACCCTTGTTCATGACATCTTTCGTTTCGGCTAGCTCAGGTTGGCTTCTGCTACCTACAACCCCCAAGTCCTCTCTACTAGAAAGAGGGTGAGGGGCACAAAAACTAGGATCACCTTAACTTCTACAGAAGCATTTAAAAAGACCTGAGCATAGAAGCAGATGCTGTGCATTAAGCCAACACTATGCCAGTCTACAGACAGATTACCTACTCACTCAATACAGATAAATGATGACAGGGGAACAATCGTACCAGAAATAATTAAGGTGATGGTGGAAAAATCAGTGTTATGATGAGACAAGTTTCTAATTAGGTGAAGCTACATGGCCATTCAGTATTAAAAATGCCAAGTCCTAGAGCTACAGTGGTGAATATCGGCTTCGGTCTTCAGATCTCTCCACCTAAGAGCAGAGAAAGATATATGAACAAGTGTGATAAGACCTGCAACAAGATGGGACTAGTGCACAAAGCATGTGGGAAGAGGCATCAGGGAAAGCTTCGTGGAAGAGGCAGTGTGTGAATGGTCTCGAAACAGGAACCGGACTAAACGGGAATGCAGGGCAACAGTACGTACAAAGGCAAGGAGTGTGGGTAATTCAGTACTGTGTGAGCATCAAGGCCCATGGAAGAGCGGTGGAGGGTAAGGTGACAATGAGAGCCTGGTGCTCCATGAGGGCGTGGCTCTTTGGAAGAATGGGGAGCGGTAAGATGTAAGCAAAGGACTAACACGACTGGACATAAGGTAATGGCTGGGGCAGCAGGGTGCCGGACGACAGGCAGCCTGGAGTCAAGATGGTCAGACGGGGACGGCCAGCCGAACCACAGGTAAGTGTAGTGGGTTGAATGGTGTCCCCCAAATAGATGGATCCATGTCCCGGATCCTTTGGGAAAAGGGTCTTTGCAGATGTAGTTAAAACCAAGGAGATGAAATCATCCTAGGTTACTGGAGGGCCCTAAATCCAGTAACAAGCATCTCTGTAAGAGACACACAGGACCATGTGAACAGAGATGCAGAAACTACAAACAAACAATTGTGAACCAAGGAATGCCTGGAGCCTCCAGAAGCAGGAAGAAACAAGGAAGGACACAGCCCTTCAGAGCCCCCCCAGACAGCATGACCTTGGAAGCCCTGTGGTTCCAGGCTGGAGGCCTCCAGAACCGTGAGAATCCATTCTGTGGTCTTGAACCACCATGCCGATGGTAACTGGTCCCAGTAGTTAACAGCCTAGATGAAAGCAGCGAGGAAAGGACTGTGAAGATCAGCTGAAAAGTTCCTAAGTGTTGTCTTCAGCACAAGGTAAGCATCAGAACCTCCGGGGAAGCTTTATCAAACATGCGCGCCGAAGTCTCTAGAACTTCACGTGTGGAGTCCGGCGCAGGGCTGCAGGCGTGTATCTGTCAGCCGCACAGGGAGACACACCTGCAGCCACGGCTGAGCGCCGTAAGACAAGTATCAGTAGCACCTGGGGACCTGTTCGGCTGCACAGGGTGGAGGGGCAGAGGGGTAATGGCCCCCATTACGGGCTTCTGGCCTCAGTAGGGTGGTGGGGGGTGGGGAATGGCATTACTAGGAAGCAGAACAGGAATTCCAGGGATAGCCAGGGAAAGCCCTTGGGAGGCGAGAGGACTTAGAGACCTGGAGGACTTTTCCACCCAAGTGTGGCAGCTGCAATCAACGAAAAAGTGCAGAATGAAGAAGTCAAGGACCAGAAGGCAAGGGCAGACTCTAGAAAATGCAACCATTTTAAGAAATAACCCCTTGGAGTCACAGGCAGAAGGCCCAGGAACAGGAGAAAGTCATCACTGAAGACGAGGGAATTAACAGTGTTTGCGCAGTTAAAAGGCCAGTTCATAGAACCAAAATGTCTTACCATGATCTGGAAAAGACCAGGGTCACTGGGGACCCATCCATCTCCAGAGTGAACAAGGAAACACAAGCCAGCCCCTGACCCTGCGTGTCCCTCTGAGCCTCCCCTCCCATTCCCTGTTCCCCGCACAGCCGAGAACCGCCGCAGAGCGCCCCTCTCCCACAGTCCTGCTTCTGAGACTCCCGGACTACCACTACCACGATCACCTGATCTTTGCCCCAAACCAGAAAGTACATTTGGCCACGGGTCCTGCCATCACCTGTCCAACCTCCAGCCCACCCTGAAAGTTTTCCATTGGCTCTCAGATCAGTGTGGCAGATCAGAGAGGACCACAGGTGCCCAGGACTTCTCCCAGGTGGGGGGGGGGGGGGAGTCTAACTCCTACAGCTGGGCTGGCCTTAGGGCCTCGCTTACCAACAGGATGGGGATGTGCTGAGACGTTCTGAGCCAAGTCTGAAAGAGCCTCGCAGTTTCTGCCTGGGTCTTTTGTGAGCCTTTAAGAGCCATGGGAGAGACCTGGGACCACCACCATGCTGGGGGGCCTACATCTAGGTACTCCGGTCGGCAGGCTCAGCTGAGCTCAGCTTTCTGAGCTGCCAGTTAAGGCACCAGCCATATGAATGAAGCAGTCTTGAACCTTCCTGACTAGCCTATCTCCCAGCTAATTATGACCAAGTGATGGTGATACCATGCGGGGCAGAAAAACAGCCCCGCTGAGCATGACCTGAATTCCTGACCCACACAATGGTTCTGTAAAGAAGAATGGTCGCTGTCTCATGCCACTAAGTTGGGGATAGGTGATCACACAGGAAAAGTGATCTATCAAGCATGGTCACCTCTTCCTGACCGTGATCACAGGCTCTTCCACTCCCACCTCCTGCCTCCCCATCCAGCCTAGCTTCCCCCAGGGACCATCTGGTCCAACCGCAGCACCCAACACCGCACCCAAGCATAGTGGGCACCCAGGCATGGAGACCCACCCAGGGAAGCTGACCAGAGAGAAGGACCATCATTTATACAGTGGAGGAGAGCCCAGAGAGGTGATTTTCCCGACAAAGGTAAAAAGTCACCATTCCAAGGAAGAACCCAAGAATGTCCCCCACCCTGGCAAGATCTTCGGCCAGGAAGTTTGTAGAAATAATATTTCCAAGTGTTGCTGCCACCTGTTTTAGCTGAACAGGGGTATTTGGGTTCAAACCCACACATCGCTTTTCAAGCTTCCCATTAAGATAAAACAAAACAAAAAACAAACAACAACCAAAAAATCCACGTATTTAGTAAGTGTGAAGTGAAAATTTAACTCTTTCTATATGCAGGGCAAATAGTGGGTATTAAGAGTAAAGGTATTTGGATGCTGTGAATGACAACAAAAAATCTGTGCAAGAAACCTCACAAATCAAGGGCTTTTTCTGGTTTCAACTGTGGAGTTCATGTATGTTTTCACCATCATTCTCTGTGCATTACCACGGGACAAGGAAAGCCAGGAGGGAGGCATTACTATTCTCCATGGACAGGCAACAGGCTCGAATGGTTGAAATACACACACAGACACACAGAGCTAGGAAAGGGCAGACAGAACCCTAATGCACACCTGCTTCTGTCTGACTCCAAATGTCATGCTTTCCAGTAGACGCTGACAATTTCTGAAGTTAAGGCATTTCTTGGCATATAACACCAAGATGCCTTCTCAAGGAGATGCCTGCCACCTAAACATGCACTTAACAGAAAGAATTTTCTACAGGAAACAGCAAGAGAGGTGTGCCAGGGGCTCCCTGTCCCACTTGGGAGGCAACATATTTGATCCTGCAGCTTGAACTTGCAGCTGCATCCACATGGACATGGGAAAGAGGACGTGGAAGACAGCATCCCAGACCAGGTTCAGAGGCAGCCCAGCTTCCCGCCGCAGTCTGAACATCCTGTCCTCCCTCCAAAGCAGCATTTCTGTCCCTGGTACAGACAAATCACAAACAACTCCTGAAACCAAGGCAAACTGTATGCAGCAGATGACCAGGTCAGGGACATGACAAACAAGACGTACAGACAGGGCACAGAGGCTGATGAACTCCTGCCATGTGGCACCTGCCCGGACACAGCACACAGCAGCTCACCCGGAGAGTGAACATGCTAGCGCAAGTGCAAGAATGTGCACATGAGCCCGTAAGTGCCGGACACCAGCCTGACGTTGTTACAGCCCCGACTCAGTGCTCACTGTCAGAATGCAAGTGGCCTGGCCTTGCCCAAATGAGCATTCAATCCAAAGCCTGGGATCCAACAGTATCCATTCCTCTGTGTCTCACGCCACTGCTGCATGGTGTAGGGTTCTGTAAACTGACATGCACTGCTGGCCAAAGAACTAATTATGACAGGACCTGAACAGTCTCTCCCCTCTGGTGATTACCTGCTGCAGCTTTTTTTTTTTTAAGATTTTATTTTATTTCTTTGTCATAGAGAGAGAAGCGAGAGCAAGCACAGGCAGACAGAGTGGCAGGCAGAGGCAGAGGGAGAAGCAGGCTCCCCGCCAAGCAAGGAGCCCGATGCGGGACTCGATCCCAGGACACTGGGATCATGACCTGAGCCGAAGGCAGCCGCTTAACCAACTGAGCCACCCAGGCGTCCCTAACTGCTGCAGCTTTTTAAAACATCATGATGTTCATTCAGAAAATCGTCCTGGGCTCGGCCTGAAAATGAGAATTCTCCACGTCCCATTTCTGGTTGGAAATGGTCCTTGCTTCAAGTAGCTACTCAAGGTCCAATCAATATAAAAACAATACATTCATTCAAGAATGCCCCCCCATGAGGTGTCCGCGGTGAGGGTGGGGGGTCAAGCCCAAGGGCCAGGGGCTAAGGATACTCACAAGAGCCCTTCTTGCCTCCTGAGAGAGCGAGGTGACGGCAGCCAAGGTAACAAAATGATAAAAAAATATATATATATACTGATAAACACCTATGAAAGGGAGTTAGAACATAATGGGAAAAAACAAACCAGAACATTAGGTTCCGAATCAGGACCCAGAATGTGGGATCGGAGTCATGGAACTCTAGGAGCTATCTGCTCTACCAGACCCAAGCAACCTCAAGGGCTTAATCTTCCCTTTGTAACTTACACCATTTTGATTGGATGCTTTTCGATAAGTTTCCTTCCAAATTGTTTAAGCCCCTTCCCCTCTACATGGCACCTTAAAACTGAGGCGGGGCTCAGTAACACAGTTACCACCTTAGTGGTTCAGGGACTGGGAGACAGGAGTTCTAGCTCCCACTCCTTCCTACCCAGGGCTGGGAGCCTACCGAAGATGGGCCTATTTCTTCAGCTACAGAGAGAGCAACACAAAATTACAAATTCTATTTCAGAGACTCCTAAGCCTCTTTGGAGCATTCCAAGTACGGATGGACACAGAAGGCATCTCACTGACTAAAACCGTGGTCCTGGCTCAGGAAGGTGAAGGTCCTGGCAGTTCCAGAAACTACCGGCTTTTACAGACGTGAACCCTTTCCAAAAGCCTCCCCGATCTTTAGGGCATTTAGGTTTGCAGGTTGCCTTTTTATTATCTTGAGGTTTTGGTTTTTTTGGTTTTGTTTTTGTTTTTTTTAGCATCCCCAAACCAAAACATTTACCAAGGTGAAATATTACAAAGTCTTTTATATCAGGAACATAGTACTGTCCCCACAATAGGACATCTTGGGCTGTTCCTCTGGGCTTTGTTCACCGGCACACTCCCCCCTCCAGCCCCTCTGCGGCAGACCTTACCCAGGGAGCCCTCCCAGTTCTCCCTCCCATTCCAGAGGGGACTTGGCTCAAGTTCCTGGACTCCTCAGAAGTGCACTCTCCCTCCCTCTCAAGGAGAAAAGCGGAAAGTTCTAGGTTTGCATTCTGCTGTGGTGTGCTGGGAGAGGGGCTCCAGAGAGGTAAGGACCCAGCCTCACTGGTGCCACACCCACACTGACTGCTGGACCATCTGACCTTCTTTTTCACATTTACTCAGTTCCTACAGAGAGAGTCACCCCTCCCTAGGTGCTTCACCCTCCAACCATGCTGATCAAAAGGAAACCAAGGAACCCTGCAAAGCAAATCCAGTCTACCTTAAAAACAAAGACAGTTTATGAAAAGATCATTCTCATCTAATACTCAGTCATTGGCGGGAATCAAGACTTTCTTCTCCTTTTTTCATTTCAAATTGGTACCATCACTTAAATCACACAGGATTTTTTTTTTACTTTTTATTTTTTACTTAACTTTTTTTTTTTTACTTTTTCTACCTTTTACTTTGATTGAATCTTTGATTTTTAAGCATTGCTAGAGGGCCAACAGCAGAGCATTTTTCACTGAATACTTAAAGATATGCAAAGAATCAAGAATAGAGAAAGCTATTTATGTTACCCTCAAAACATCTAAAACTATTTCTTTTACTCTGCCATTGGCTCCAACAGTCCAAAACATCTTCAACTAAACGATGCTTTATGGCAGAGAATCTCTTGCTTACATTAGGTGAAAATTAAAGTATTACTCTTTAGTAACCTGGTTCCTAAAAAAGAAAAAGATCACAAAGAAAAAACTAAAGTGTGGCAAAAAAAAAAAAAAAAAAAAAAAAAAAAAAGATTTGATATAGTTCAACCAAAGATTTGTACAGTTCAAAAACCACATCAGGATTTATCTCATTCTTGCATTAAGTACAGATCAAATCCCCAATGTTCCTTCTTCATCATTGTGACATTTGCTCATTTTAGCCTCTCACCACATATGTTAAAAGGATCAGGTGTATGAACGGTATGTGGTAGGCTAGGCCACTGGTCCCAGTTCTTAATTCCTCCCTGAAGACATCCCCTGAGCTATGACTTTCTAACTCCGGTGAAAGTCCTTGTCCTGGACTTTGGATTGGGCTAAAGGGAGGTTCACAAATGTGATGCAAACAGGGGTTGGAGGTGCACTTGGCAGTGGGGTATATCCTCTGGGCTCTCAGACATGGTCACAGGAAGATGGGTGTCCCAAGCAGTCTGCTAAGGAGAGACAATGCAGGGGATCAAACCACATGCAGGCAACACGAAGGAAAGCCACGGCATCACTGCCTAAGGCAAAGTCATCTTAACCAATCCACGGACTCATGAAGAATAAATCATTGTTGTTTTAAAAGTCAGAGTTGTTACTCAGCATTACAGGACAAAAATGAAATGAAGCTTTGAATTTCAAAAGCAAATTAATGTAAGTAGCTTCCTCCATACCTAAAGACTTTAGGCCAGAGACACACAAAATATCCTACACACATACGTGCACACACACACACACACACACACACGTTATGTATATATATACACACACAGTTTTAATAAAGACTTCTATTCTGAAGGAAAAAGATTAGTATTCCAAATATGACTCTTTTAAATTAAGAAAAAACTGACATTAAAAAATGTATACTTTTTAAAGAGGGTGACGAAATATCAAACTGTAGGTCTTTTTAATAAATTATGTCAGTTAAAAGCTGTGGTCCCTCAAATAAGTTATATGTGTATGTAAGGTCTTAGTCTCTAAAAATCAAATTTAGTAATCTGATCCTAATTTTTTATGTCTATTTGGCAAAGCACTGATCCTTTTAAATATTTATATACAAGTTCTACCATAGTAAAAGGCCTCTAAAAAGCGAGTATTTCAAAGGTTGCCAAAAAAGGGAGCACCTAAAACTAACACTGGGCCCACCATCTAATGTATACTAAAGCTCTGAGCATTTCAGATCAAGAACTTGATATGCAAAGATTTTATTACTTGCCCAAAGAATTAAAGCCAGAAATTGAAACTAGCATTGGAATCTCTTCTGTCTCATTAAGTTATAACTATTCCTAACCACTAAAATAATTACTTCAAATCTCTTTTCCTTTTTCAAAATTTCTCCTAAAAGACTCACACTAATGTAACCTTTACTAATGTTTACTTTAAACTTTTAGCATATGCACATGGAATTTAGAAATTCCTAGAAATATAGATGTGTCAGAGTAAGCAAGCCCAACTTTTAAAAAACTTGTTGGGCAATGCCCTAATGAATTAAGAGATATATAATTGATATTGCATGTAACAACTAAGTTCAAGATGGTTATAAAATATATTCACTTTAATCAATTACCCATGACAGAACAGGGAGGGGGGAGGGAAGGGTTTACACCAAATGGAAATACTGCATTTGGCTAGCTGCAAAGCTTAAAGCCAGTGGTGGCTTCACATCATGCATATGGAGGCTACATGGATTCACATCCTTTCATGTACCTTTTCTAAAGATTCTTTTATTTCTAGAAGACCTACATATAATAGTTGAAATACAAGATTAGAAAATATTAGAACAGATATAAAATCAAGTTTATTTCAAGAAATGGAAGCACCTCTAAAACCACATTTTGTAACAGAAGTAGTAGGTGAAGGTCAATTAACAAGAGGGTTTCTTTCTGAGCATCTGTAGTAAATGGTTTTTGTGACAACCAACCTTCAGTGCTACAGAAGCACATGATCTACAAGTGAGCTTCAGTTTGGCAATATTAACCCAGCAACTGCAAAAGGAAAAAGTCCTTCACATTCATCATTAATATGTTAATTTGTCAATGACCACAAACACATTATTTTCCAAATGGATACTAGGAGTTGTCAACAGCCATGCATATCATCTGAATACAGGGAGTACCTTAACAAGAATTCAAAAATCAGACCATTATAGATTTCCTTCCCAAATCTTCCAATTTATAAATTCTTGACATTTAAGACTCTTAGGAAATTTCCAGCCAAATTCAGAGAGGCACAGTTTGAGAGGTATGAATGACCTAAGATATATATACTGATTCATTGTATAGAGCTGTGTTATCCAATATAGTAGCCATTAGCCACATGCGGCTCTTTTTAAAAAATATTTATTTATTTTCAGGGCACCTGGGTGGCTCAGTTGGTTAAGCGTCTGCCTTTAGCTCAGGTCATGATCCCAGAGTCCTGAGATCTAGCCCTGCATTGCGCTCTCTGTTCAGCTGGGAACCTGCTTCTCCCTCCTCTGCTCCTCCTGCTTGTGCTCTATCAAATAAAAACCTTTTTGAGTTATTTTCTTATTTTAGAGAGACAACAAATGAGTGCTCAGGGGTGCGGTTCGGGGAGGGCAGAGGGAGAAGGAGGGAATCTCAAGCAGACTCCCCACGGAGCACCAAGCCCAATGTAGGGCTTGATCTTAAGACCCTGAGATCAAGACCTAAGTCAAAACCAAGAATCAGACACTTAACCAACTGGAATATCTTTTCTGTTCCACTGGTTTTTGGTTTTTGTTCTCAAGTAATACCTTGTGCCCCCACATACAGCTATTTAAATTTTAACTGAACTTAAATTAAAAATTCCGTTTTTCCTGCCAGCCACATTTCAAGTGCCCAATAGTGACATGTGGCCAGTGGCTACCAAACAAGATGGCAGGGCTATCGTCCCAGCAAGTTCAACTGGACTGGTGCTGGAACAGAGACAGAACAAGTCCGATCAAGAGGCATCTTCCAGGCACCTAGCCATTTGGTACTGGATCCTGAATCCTACTTTAAATTCTCCCTCAGGAGGTCCAGAATTTTAATGTTTTTGGACACTGTTTCTAAGAGTTCCTCAGAATAATGCCAGCATCAAGAACACATTCTCAAACTCCATCTTCCTTCTTGAAGAGGTTTTTCTAAGTGGGAATTTAAAAAAAAAAAAAAAAAAATGTCCCACTGTCTTTGAGGGAAAGGAAAGATTCTGGCACCAAAAAATGTATTTTGCTTGAGGCCTACACATTTTCTCTAGGGACATACTTTGGAATGTGCGATGTAAGTTCTCGCAAAGTGTGATTCACTTATAAAAATTCGCTTTATAAACAACTTCCAAATTCAGACTTATACAGATATTCAAAGGGCATCTGATAAGCTTCTTTCGCCCAGATTCATGTTTTTAAGAGCCCAGAAGGGTATTTCCTTCCCACAATTACTTAAAGCAAAACAGTAAAAGTATACGTATTAAAAACCAGGAATAAGGATGCTCATTATGACCATTTTTACTAAACACGGTTGGAAAAGTCCTTGCCTAATTAAAAACACTGAATTAGAAATAAGGGGTATTAACTATAGGAAAAGATACAGAACTATTATTCCTATAATAATTAAAACAAGGTATTACTTGAGAACAAAAACCAAAAACCAGTGGAACAGAAAAGATATTCCAGAAGTAGAACCTTGACTGTAGTAAATAGAAGGACCACTAGTCAATGGGAAAGAAATCTGATTATTCTATTGTGTATGGAAATCAACTAACTAAAAGGAAAAAAAAAAAAAAGCATTTAGAGCTGCAGCTTAACTTCCACCACAAAATTCTGAAATACACATAAGATAAATGTGAACAGCAGTCAAAACTAAAGAAAAAAAAGCTGATCGCTGATTCAGGGATATGAAAAACAATGTTCTAAACACAGTGGTGGGCACCTGGGTGGCTCAGTCAGTTAAGTGAGGGATACCTGGTTTTACTCAGGTCATGATCTAAGGGTCAGTGGGCTCAGCACAGATTCTGTCCCCCACCTCCCCCTGCTGCAATCTCTCACTCTCTTTTCCAACAAATTAATCCAAAAAACAAACAAAAATCAGTGAAAAAAATTACAAAGAAAAGGATTGGTACACTTAAATACATAAAAATCTGAACTTCTGCATATCAAAAGTTATAAGATTATTTATCCAAAGCTAGAAAAAATATTGGCAATAATATGACAGTAACTTAATAAGTAAATATTTTTAGGAGAAAAAACCGACATCCCCATAAATATACAATGGAAAAATAGACAAAGAACATGAACAGAAAATTCAGAAAAATGAAAAATGGCTAGTGAACACTTTTTAAATATTCAATCTCATCAGTAATCAAAGAAATGCAAATTAAGGGTTATTATTTGCCAATAAAATTACCAAACTATTAAAGTGACCCCTTACTCTCACACACCTCTGGAGAGAATGTTAACTGGTATAATCTCTGTAAAATAACTTAGCAACATGTAGCAACACCCTTATAAAAGTACTTAGGTACTTTTATACCTAGTAGTTCTATTTTGAGAGATCTATTCTCAGGACTTTATTTTGAAATGAGAGTTTTATGCACAAAGATGTTAATTATGTCATTATTCATAATGGCAAAAACTGCAAATAGCCTAAACATTCAAAAATAATGGATTAAGTCAATCCTGTAATTCTACATAAAACTGTGTTTACCACAAATGTTTAATAGCAATGAAAAAGGATTATAAAAACCAGAATACAAAATGTACCTTTAACATTGTCAGAGTATTTAATATTCATAGGAAAAACTGAAATACACCAGTATATTAAGTGATTATGGCTAGACACAGAATTATGTAATTAAAAAAATATTTTATTTATTTATTTGACAGAGAGAGAGATCACAAGTAGGCAGAGGCAGGCAGAGAGAGAGAGAGGGCGGGGGAAGCAGGCTCCCTGCTGAGCAGAGAGCCTGATACGGGGCTCAATCCCAGGACCCTGAGACCATGACCTGAGCCAAGGGCAGAGGCTTTAAGCCACTGAGCTACCCAGACGCCCCTATAATTATGTAATTTTATATTTTTCTGTGTCTCAGACCTATGTTCAATATTTTAAAAATCAGAATTATATACTTTAAAAAGCATATATTAAGTAAGGTAGCCGCCTTTTTATTTCTAATGGCACAGTACTGATCAATTTGGATGTGAAACAAGACATAGAAATTTTAAAATTTAAGAAATAAGTCAATTCTAAGGACAGGAAGATTTACATTTATACTCAGTAGAAGGCCACAAGAAAGCTTGAACTGTTAAATGGCTACATTCACAAATACCACTGGCACACAGATTATCTTTGGCACACAAGTAGAATTTGGCTTTTTCATAGTTGGGGAAGCTATTAGCCTTACAAAAAGCTCTTTGCACCCATCATTCTTGTATTTCTTAGGAAATTAAGTTCTCTAGGTCTACTGCGGATATTGTGACATATGTGCTTAATTCTTTTACGCAGAATCTTCAAATTTTTACCTTACATAATTTATCATTAGAGTACGAAAATGGTCTCAAGGGCTTGCAAATATAGACCTTCATAGATTTTAAATCTGAACTATCCTGGATTAACGAACTCCTAAAAGAATGCTCAGCACCACTATCAGGCAACAACCCTTCCCTTCACTCACCTGTGACCACTTTCCTGCTACTTCCTCTGCAGATGAACAAGGAATTAGGCTTGATACTTACACCCTGACCAATAAGAAGCAAGAGCAGGAACTGCAGGGAACTCCCAGAATTAGAGCCTGGTTATTTATGAAACTTTGAGGGACGGGAGGATTTTTCATACTCCCAAACACACTACATCCAGACCCTGATCTTCCAGAATACTTAAAACAGCACTACTCAGGCCAAGAAGTCCAAAAGTTCATTTTCAAAGGAGTTTGCCAAATGAACCCAAGAATACGAAGCAGGCTTCTCTGATGTCGTCCCTCTCCGAGCTTTGCATCCACTAACATGCCCCGTGAGTCTCCACGTGGAACACACAGCAAGCCAGAGTTCCCCAGTCTACTTGGACTGGCATCCCACTGTTAGGGTACACGTGTAACCATTTCCTGGAATGGTGCTCTCAAGTCTGGGAGCTGCCAAGGTAGGTGCTTGCGGTCACTACCCACACAGGGGACGGCTCAGAGAAGAGGGGTTACGGCATACTGCTTTCCATTAACACCCATTTCCTACTTGACATCAATTAGAAATCTATTTCAATATAGGAAGCTTCACTTTATAGCCATTATTTTACTACTACGCCTGCTATACGGAAGACTGAATGTTAAAATTGTAAGTGAATATGATTATAAATGTGGGGCGCCTGGGTGGCTCAATCAGTTAAGCCGCTGCCTTTGGCTCAGGTCATGATCGAGGGGTCTGGGAATCGAGCCCCGAATCGGGCTCCCTGCTCAGTGGGGAGTCTGCTTCTCCCTCTCCCTCTGTTGCTCCCTCCGCTTGTGCTCTCCAATAAAATCTTTAAAAAAAAAAAAAAAAAAAAAAAACTTTAAAATATTAAAAATATATATGGTTATCAATGCAAGGCTTCCTTAACTTACTTCCTTGGTATGTTCGTGACAATTAATGATAAGCTACAGTAAAGGAAGAACTAAAAATGAAAAACTGGGAGGTCAAAACCATAAACACAGCTCCCAAACCTTTCTCGGGATTGACCCAAAGACCTCTTTTGGCCTCTAAACAAGACCTGTGCAGGACAGGAAGCTCCAGGTTACTGAGACCTATAGTAATCACAACATAGCTCAGCTACCCAGAAACCTCCCAAAAGGAGGCCATCAAGGAAGCCCGGTCTTTGGTTTTTCCTATCCCTCCATACTCCTCCTCCCTGCTTCCTTTTAGCAAAATAATCATAATCATTGCCGTATACACAATACTTCCATCGTGCCAGGTACAGTCCTGAATGTTCCACATGTATTAATGTAATCCTCGCCACAACCTGGTGACACAGGTACCCCTGTCTTAAAGACCACAGAAGAGGCACAGAGAGGTTAAGCAACTTCCCCAGAGTCTCACAGCCATTCAGTGGCAAGGCAAGAACCCCTGAGTTACCCTTGGAGCTGAGCGTGGTCATGTGACTATTTGGGACAATAAGACCCTAAATGATGTATCCAAGTTCCAGCTCCTCTTTACAGTTGAGACCACTTTCCTGACTGTTCTCTTCCCTAAGGGCTAGAACGCAGACGGGAAATAGGACAGCTTGTACTATGTGACACCAATTCTGAGTGCTAAAAGGAGCCTGGCTTCTTCCTGACCCTGTGCACTAGTCACCTAGGATGGCACGATGCTGGGCTATTTCAAGAGAGGAAACATCTATTAGAATTCAGCTAGGTTATTTTAGGTAATATTTTTAAGTATCTTTAAGTATCATTTTTTTCTTAGCCCCAAACTTGCTCCATTTTAACTAAACTCTACTAGTAATTTGTTTCTTAATAACTTGGTTCTCAGCTTTGATCCAGGTAAGAGCTATAACTTATGAAATGCTGACTTGACACTATCTTAAGTGTCAAGTATTGACTTATACGTATTGACTCAATTAATGTTAATAAACTTACAGGGGAGGGGAGCTTGTAAATACCCCCTTCAACAGAGGAGAAACTGAGGCACTGGCTGAGCCACCCACCCACCATCCCAGAGCTGAGAGGTGACAGAGCCACGGTGAAAATCCCAACACTCTGATTAAGTCCTTACTAAACAGGTGTGTTCCATTGGCTGAGGTCTGGTCAAGTTCCCACAACACGTTGAGGCAAGTGCGGTTCTCACGCCATTTACTACGAAGAGCGTGGTTCTAGAATGGGACTGTGGGGAGTGCTGAGGGAAAGCTGAAGGTGGAGCCTCTGGGCCGGGTCGGTAGGAGGCAGATACAAACAAGGCTCACAAGAGTTCACTGGAGAGGAAACCATCGGGCAATGCATTGGGTAGGAAGTACAAATTCTCCAGTAGATGGAAGACAAGGGCAGGGTGGAACAGGAGGGACTTGACAGGCAAGGGCCCTGGGCCCTGAAGCCCCTGCACTTGCTCTCCGAGTTACCAAGAGGCCTCACATGGCACCACCGACCCCCATTCAAGTTCATTTCACCCATTCTCAGCTCCAGCTGTCAACACGACAAGGGTGCCTCCTGCCACCCTCGTTTTCTTAAGTTCTTAATGCTCAGAAAGTAATCTCACAGATTCTGCAAGGTCTGAAGCAACCTTGGGCACCGCCTGGCCCAGCCTCTCCCTGCTGGCAAGAGGCCAGCCCGCCCTGGAGACAGAAGGCCAGCCAGCCATCTGCTGCCAGCTGCGGCACCAGCGGAGGCCAGGTCTCTGCGGAAAGTCTCCTGTCAGTGAAACCGCGCTTCTTTCCTGTGTCCACCCAGTGTCCATATCAAGTTTCTCCAGCAAACACTTTTGAGACTTCCCCCTTACCTACTTGATGGCCTTTTAGAAATTGAGAATTGTGGAGGTAAAAGGTCGTCAAGATAGTTTCCAAGTACAGTAAATACAGTATAAGTGGATATTTAAATATTCTTATTTATGTGAAGTCTTACTCCCCCAAATTCATTAACAAACACTCTACCCCTCGGTATTGCGCCAAATAGAAAAGCTAACCTGAAAAAGTTGAAGTGACTACAAAAGGTATTTTAAAATGGTAAAAAACAAACAAACAAACAAACAAAACCAAACAACAACAAAAAAACCCTGAAAGAGTAATGGACAATGCGCTCCATGATAAGATTACACCAGATCCACATACAAGGGCATTCATTAAAATTCAACTTCATTCTTAAACTCTGTTTAAGTGCATTTCTTTACTTTGGTTATATACGGGGAACCATCACCTTCAAGATGGCATTTTGGCAGTGAATGCTGTATCCAAGAGTCAACCACCAGACACACTTGGCAGTTCGATAGTGCTTTTTGCCAGTGACATAATCCCCTACAACATTTCCTCCTCAGACTGTTTTTTTTTTTTTTTTGAGAAGATCAAAGCACTTTACCCTATTTATCCTCACACCTGCCCTGAGAAGCAAGGTAGCAAGAGATCTAAGTTACTAAAGTTTCCTCTTAATATTGGTAATATCCATACCTCACACTGCTAGAAAGGCCACTACGCTTGTCCACAACAAAGCTGGGGTCAGCACAGAAAGTTATAGGAAAGCAGGACCTGTTAAGTCTCCCACCACTACCATCAAAAAAGGAAGAAGGCCTGGGGGAAAGATGTGTGTTCTGCACATGAGAGGAAAAACATTAAGGGTCCTTTAAAAAGAACAAAATATTTGCATTATCCTCTGAAAGATACGTGAGCTCTTAAACCAAGGGAAATATAAAGTATATGGTATTTTAAATAGAGATCTTAACACTCCATTCACAGATGCTGCAAAGGTATGAGAAATGATATAATCTGCAAATGAGCAGAGCCAACAGGATTCTCGAAGGTGGGGTAAAAAAATTAATCTAGCAGAAGGACAAGAAGATTTTTCACCATTGTGATATAGTTGAAAAAGTAAAAGGTGGGTTCCAATCTCCAAGGAAACTGGAATTACTAAAGCCGAATGGAGAAATACTTGGTGAGGAGCTGGATGCTTCCATTTCTCCCCTCACGGCATTGTCTTCATGGGCTCCCGTGCTCCTTCGGGCGGGCGTTATTTTACAAAGCATGATTCCATGTGTGATTACACTTGGAAAGTTGTAGAAATAAAAAAGGATAAAGAATGAACTGCAGTGTCCAGAATATCTAACCAGGATGAAGCAGAACTACGCATGAAGAGAAATTTAAACGGGAAAGAAGTACCTTATACGCAAAGCCCTCGCTTATCAGTAATCATAGGTATGCGGTTTAAAGCTTACCTAATAGGTTCATGCATTTTTGGCATCTAACTTCACAACTCTTCTTTCAATTTGATTACTGCTCTGGTTTAAATGTTTACTTCGTGGCAGGATCCATGCATACTGAGGCTAACGAGGAGGGGGGATACTTAAGCCCTAGTATAAAGGATTTGGTGAAATATAATTCTACAGTTTCTGAGCATGAGGGATTCTGATTCTAGAAACCACAGAAGGATATGGTGTCGCTTATGAAACTCTTTCAGTCAGCAGGTGGGTTTGGGTCTAAACCTCCCTGAGAGGCACAGAGTGACCCAACATGTTGTCCCAGCACTCACAGATGGCTTCTCACTTCCCACAGTGTCTACTTTCATCCACCTTTCACCCAGACTCCTCAGCTCCATACCTGCAAAACCTCACCAAGTCCACCTCTGGTGTCACACACTGTCTAGAAGCCAGGGTCCCAAACTGCAGAGAACTCCCTGCTACCAAGGAGTACACAGCCCAGCCCAGAGGACAGAGCAGCGGGCACACGACTGCAGCACTTGGACCAAGTCCCATAGAGAGGCATGAAAAGGGCAGGGAGGCAACAGGAAGAGTGGGGCAGGCTGGGGGAAGGGGAGGTAAGGTATCTAGGAAGGTTTGGGGAAGCCTGGGCACCTACATGCAGTCTTAAAGGGATGAACTTTGGGGTTCGGAGCGGACTGCGGTGGGAAAGAACAGTTCTCCCCGACAACCAGGGCAGGGTCTGCGAAGGCCGGAAGCTCAGGAGAAGGAGGGACATCTGAGCAGCCCCGAGCAGTCCCATGAGGCTGGAGGCTGTACTTGGGGGACTGGAGTCAGATGGGGCCCGCACCGTGAAGGCCCGTTCACACCAAAGAACTTTTACACTTCCTCCTCGAGGTAACACGGACCGCACACATTTTTACACAAATCCTAACAGGGTCATGTAAACTGCTTGGCATTGCTAACAGATCCCTCCAGAAGCATCAGGATGTGGAAAGGACAGGCTGGGAGGGAGAAAAGGAAAGGAATCAGGAGGCAGCAGACCTGGCAGGGGCAGCAAAGAGGAACCCGACTAGAGGAAAAATTTGAAATTCAGTGACCCGTGAGATGCAGGAGGGAAGCATCTGGGCTGACTTCCAGGTCCCGGTTTGCATCATGGCTTGGGGTGCCAATTACAGAGAGGGAGTCAAGGGAAAGGCGGCAGATTTAAGGGGAAGAGATGCACCGATCTGGGCAAGGCATTCATATTGTGACGGAAAGGTATGAGGTAATCTGTACTTCCCATCGAATGCTATTACAGCATTAAACCTCAACCTGTCTCTTCCCAGGCTATTTACACATAAAACATTCAGTCTTGTACCTAAGCTGATTCCAAGATAACCTGTCACACTAATAACGCCACGGTCAAAATACTCCAGTGGTAAGGACCAAAAGATACTCTAGTTCTCCTTTTCTTTTCTTTTTTTTTTTTTAAAGATTTTATTTATTTATTTGACAGACAGAGATCACAAGTAGGCAGAGAGGCAGGTAGAGAGAGAGAGAGAGAGGGAAGCAGGCTTCCCGCGGAGCAGGGAGCCCGATGCGGGGCTCGATCCCAGGACCCTGAGATCATGACCCGAGCCGAAGGCAGCTGCCCAAACCAATGAGCCACCCAGGCGCCCCTAGTTCTCCTTTTCAACACACACCCCAACCACACACTGAAATACCCACTCCTCCTCCACATTGCTGGCTTCTCCCTAACTTTCTAGAAGCTGGGCCAGAGTATTCCAACGCAAGGCAGACAGACAGAAGGGTGTTGTTTTAACCCAGATGGAGATCAAACGGGTAGTTTTTCCCCAGATTCCGTGTCAGACAGAAAGTTCACATAAAACCAGAGCCCATAAAGAGAAAAACACTGAACAGAATGAAAGCAATATTCTCTCCAGACGCCATCCTGCAAACTTGGTGCTGGTGAAGGAATGCAGAACATCTAGCAGGAGACAGCAGCGACCTATCCCACCAGGCTGATGGCATGTCCTCTCCTCCCTCCGCCCCATATACATAATCACTTGTCACCGATAAGCCCATACACAGTAAGATGCTCCCGCTGAAAAAGGAGCGTGGCACTTTCTTAAAAAGAAGTTAAAGATATACTTCTTTAACTCCACTCCTAAATATCCACCTAAGGGAAATGAAAACCTAGGTCTATGTAAAGACTTGTAAGGGACGGTCCATAACCACATTATTTACAGTAGCCAAAAATCAGAAACAATCCAAGGGTCCGCCCATCTGCTGATGAATGGATAAGATGAGGTACCTCCATCCAATGGAAGGTCACTTCATCATGAAGAGGAACGAAGTTCTGACATGTACCACAACAGGGGGGAAGCTCCAAAACATCTAGAAAATGAAACCGGCTGTGTCTACAAGAGACTCCATGCTCTATGAGCCTATTGATAGGTATTTCTAGGAATGGCAAAATTACAGAGACAGAAAGCAGATTGGTGGCTGCCTGGAGCTAGGGGTGGGAGCAGAATTCACTACACTGGCATGAGGGAACATTACAGGGGGCCGGAAATGTTCTGCAACTGGACTGTGGTGATGAATCTGTAAGTGAATATATCAACCTGCAGCACTGCTAAGCCATATGCTGAAAAAGGTAAATGGAATGGCACAGAAATTCTAGCTCAAGCTGTAAAAAAAAAAGCTGTTGACTACTCATCAACAGAAAAATGAAGACTTTAATCCTAGAGTGTTCTATAAAACAAGTGAACTATTTCTCCATGTGTTAACACCAGAATTATGTAAGCACTGTGTTCAAAGGCTACCATCAGCTCCAGAAGTCCCTCTTTGTAGGACATCACCTTCCGACAGCACTGAACCACCCATGCCACAGGCTCCCCTGGCCTTCCCTACACTGTTCGTTCTCTAGCTCCTTCTCATCCTTCAAGTTTCTCCCTAAATGCCAACATCTTGTCCACCATCCCAGGCATCTCACCCATGATCCCAGTACAGCACCAACTCATCACATGGTAACTGCACTTGCCCAGCTCTCTCTACTGAACCTGGTTTCTCTAACAGAGATTCACACACCTATTCTTAGGGGTCCAAATCAAGCAGTGGGCTTTCTATTTTCTTTTCCAGCATCCCAGTTTGTCCGGCATTTAGAATCAAGATGGAGCAAACTATTAACACTTTAATTGTCTGGCATGAACAAGAAACCAACAGAGGCAGACCTACTATGCAGATGAGGCATCTGGGTCAGCAGAAGGCCAAACGAAATCCAGAACAAAGGCTTCTGCAGTTCCAAGAGCAAACTGCTGGTGGGAAGTCTGATTCATGTCATGGCACCAGAGGCAGGCCAAACTCAAAAGCCTTGGCCCTTATGAGTCAATGCGGTATTTTGGATCGCAAATGGTGCTTTTGTTTTAGCAAAACAATATCATCTGTCACGTTAAATTAATATAGTTAATTTGGATTTCAGGGACTCTAGTTTTATAGTGCATCACAAATTGGCAATAGAAGATAGAAGTACAAAGGGTGTATTCCTAGGGACACAGTTGTACATACCTAAGTAACATTGTAACAGTAATGTAAGTCAACACAGGGCATGCCAGATAATTTTTTTTTCCCTTTTTTAACACTAGCATGCATTACTGAAGTCAGAAAAGCAGCACTAGCACATTTATACTTTCACAGCAGAGTCCTTATCTTTTCTCTCTACGGCCCACATGCATGGCATAGGAGAAACCCTCAAAAGACAGGATTGAATAAATGACAGTTTGTATGACTCCAAAACAGCAAAAAAGTGAATTGCTACTATTTGCTAATGCCCTGAACTACTCTATTTCAAAGCTTCAAACAATGGGAAGGTATCCTTTTCTGCAAGGTAGAGAAACTCACCAAGCAGAACCTGGGGAGGGAGGGTAAGGATGGGAAAAGGGACGGCAGGGATTCTGAGAAAGGGGTGGATTTCAGGCTTTCTGTGAACTGTTTCAGCATTAACCCAAGGCAAAGAGAATGTTTGTCAAACGTTTCCTTGGAATCCAGGATTTAACCAAACACCCATCTTTTGGTCTCTTTCTGTCCCTTCCAAGCTGGGTGCTATGGCTTCATTCCTCTTGCTTAATGGAAGCACTAGCAAAGGAGAAATTTGGTGATTAAGAAATCTTAGGATGGATTATCTTGCTCATTTTGTTCCTTCAACAGTGAGTCACTGTACCAGAAATCATACCAAGTTTGGGGCCACAGGGTAAGACTGATTAGGGGTCCAGTGAGGAAGATGATAAACAAGATTATCAGCAACAGGGACAACTGTCCATCTCCATTGACAGTACTAGTCTATATTCATCACTTATAAATTTTACACAGAAAACAGTGCTTAAAAATGTACAAACCTTACCTGTTTCTCTAGAAGGCATGAATTAGCAGTTCTATTACTGCTTCTCTTAGGAGGTACAATGGTCACATTTATACATCAATTCTGCTAAGCTGCAATCCCCACTTACTCACATGCTTCTGTAGGTATTACTATGAAGGTATTTTTAAGATATGAAGTCCATACTCGGGTGATTTTTAAGTAAAGACAATTATCCTAAGTGTGTGGGCCTTAATTCAATCAGCTGGAAGGCCTTAAGAGCAAAGCTAAGGCTTCCTTGAAGAAACCAGGTCTGTGGACAGCAGCTTCTGTCCACTGGATTCCAGCTGTGCCCGCCAGCCCCCACAAGCATGAGACCATTCCTTGCCACAAATCTAATAGGCCTTCTACTAGCTCTGTCTGGATACTCAGTAGACAACAGAAACCGGGTTTCTCATTACCTAAGAAAGAAGTTAGAAATTAGAGGGGAGTTGGGGCGCCTTGGTGGCGCCGTCAGTTAAGCACCCGACTCTTGGTTTCAGCTCAAGCTGTGATCTCAGGCTCCCAGGATCCAGCCCTGCTCTGGGCTCGGCAGCCAGCCCAGAGTCAGCTTAGGTTTCTCCCTCCTTCTGCCCTTCCCCCCTCCCTGCAATAAACAAATCTTAAAAAAAAAAAAAAAAAAAAAAAGAGGCAAGTCTAGAATACACGATGTGGTACTGGACTGGGCTCAGGTGCCAGTACAAACTAGCACTTGATATATTTACACGGAAGTAGAAATAGCTACACGGATGCAAGTGTAGGTGAGTATACACCGGGTTTTCCTCGCTTGGTCCATTTAGGGGGCCTGGGAGCAAAGATAGACCACTACCACTGAGCTCACTTAACACCCAGACCTTAGTTTCTAATCATCAGTCTCCGATAAAAGGACACAAGGCTCCTTGGAAAAGTGGTTGATTCCAGTAATGCAGCAGAGAAAAATGCAAGGTAAGCCTGAAACAGCTCTGGTGTCAGAAAACAAGAAAGCGCTGGACAAAGCCAGGGCATGTCAAAAGGATACAGGAGTCAACCTGAAGGAGCTCCCAGTGGCCAAAATTGGAATAATTTGAGCAAAAAAACCAGTAATACTTTTGGATTATAACTCCTAAAGAGATCCACAATTCATTCTGGCATGAATGATAAATACATAAAACGAAGAGAGGACAACTCTTCTGCACAGAAGAATTCCAATCAGGAAATGTAAAAGGAATGAAGGAAATACAAGATCGCCCTTGGGCCAGATTCACAGCAGTACACTAACTGGTGCAGGCTAGATCCAGTGATGGATGGTCAAAATCAGCAAGCAGAAGTTTCAAGAGCAACACAAAAACTGGTCCCAAAGGATCTCCCTGAAGACGTTTATAAATTAGAAAGGAAAAAGACAGTAAGGTTACAGAGGAGAAATGATGCATGGCCTTAGCCAACTGATCAAGGGAAGACCTTTCATCTACGCATACTCTTCACACATGCCACCCTGAGGAGAGCCCACCACTTCCATGCACTTCTCACCTGCACAGCCTTGGTCTCATCATGAGAACTGACCAGACCAAGCCAACTTGAGAGACAATGTACAAAATCTCCAACCAGTACTCCTCAAAAGCGTCATGATCATGAAAGGTTGAGGAACCGTCACCGACTGACGGAGACCAAGGAAACAAGATGACTACTGTAATGCTAGATCCTAGAAAGGAAAAGAAGCACTAGCAGAAAAACGAGTGAAATGCATCTAAGGTCTGTGGTTTCCTAGTATCGTAACAGTATTAATTTCCTGGTTTCTGTCATTATTCTATGGTTAAGATAGCCTTAGAGGAAGTGAAGGATGCACAAGAACTCTCTGTACTATTTTTGCAGTTTTTGTAGAAGATTAAAATTATTCAGAGAGCTGCAGTTCAAAAAAAAATTATCTAAATCTGGCCCCACATTTTTAAAAAGTTTTAAATGTAGTGCAGTAGTCTAGATCTAATTTAAGAAGAGGAAGACTGTACTCCTATTTTTACTAAAAACTGTCAATCTTTGGGCTTCTTTTAAAAGTATGCCATTATGGGGACGCCTGGGTGGCTCAGTAAGTTAAGCATCTGCCTTCAGCTCCAGTCATGATCTCAGGGTGCTGGGATCGAGCCCCACGTTGGGCTCCCTGCTCAGGGAAGCCTGCTTCTCTTTCTCCCTTTGCCCCTCTACCTGCTTGTGCTCGCTCTCTCAAATAAAGAAATTCCTAAGAAAAATAAAAGTATGTCATTATAATCTCAACCTCTTCATTTAAGATAAAAACAAAACAAAAATCCATACTGACCTATAAAAAAGAAACAGAACTGAGAATTTTGTAAAGGACCAATGTACATGCAATGATGTCTTTATACGTGTGCAAAGAGAAGGGTTTGAAAGATTCATCTACTCATTTATTCCTTAATAAATTTCTAATGAGCCCTGACAATATTCCAGGCACTTGCCAGCTACAGGATCCTACTGTGACACGGTCCTCCTGCTTCTCAGAGCTCACATTCTGGGGAGACAGAGAGAGAGAGAGAGACAGACAGACAGACATGGCCGGGGAGGGACAAAAACCCAGTAAACAGATATAAATACCAACAAGGATATGGTCTCTAAAGGTCGCAGAATGCTGTGACAGACTCAGGGTGGGGTAAAGAACACATAAGCCTACACCAGATGGCCAGGGCCTGAGAAGTCACTGACCAGTGTAAGTTGGGTGACACACAGGACACAGTTCATGCTGGCCCGCCCCCTGCCATGTGGGTGTGCGCTGCAAAGGGGCGGGAAGGGATGGGGTGGTCGTAGTCCCCTCATGTGGTGCAAACTGTTGAGTGCTTCCCTTTCCCCTTCACACAGGTCTGCTGTATGTCCACATCTTCAACAGTGAAATGTTTGAGCCGCCTTCAGAAAAGGTACTTGTAGGGATGCCTGGGTGGCTCAGTTGGTTAAGCCGCTGCCTTCAGCTCATTTTAAATGTTTTAAATCCCAGCGTCCTGGGACTGAGTCCCACATTGGGCTCCTTGCTTGGCAGGGAGCCTGCTACTTTCTCTGCCTCGCCTGCTTGTGCGCTCTCGCTCTCTCTCTCTCTCTCTGATAAATAAATAAAATCTTTTAAAAAAGAAAAGAAAATGCACTTGTAAAAAGAAAAAGAAAAAACTTGAGGTACCTCAATGAGCCACTGCTCTAGATCTGTATGTTTCTAATAACCTTGGGATTTCTGATTATAACCCTTTCTTCTAAGAATTGTGTTCAGGAAAAAGAGAAATTTCATTTTTCTATTTGGGAGGAAATGGCTCTCTATGAAACATACTCCACGTGTTTCTGAAGTCGAAGATCTTTTGACTAAGAAGCTCAGAGTTAGATGAGCTATCGCCTCCAGACATTAAACTCCTAACACTCTGAAAATTCACTGTGAAATACCTGAGCATAATCACTGGGAAAGGGGAGCAAATTCCTGCCATCAGCCCCACATGTTCTCAGGCAGTGCCCTGGATGGTATGAAACCCCTCAGATATACCAGCACTTAAGAAGCAGCACGTCCCAATTTCACCCCAAGATCTATAAATAGGTAATTTAGCGCTTCGTTACCTGAAGAAAACTTGAATTTAAAGCATAAGCAAAAACGTTAAAGGTAGAACACAGATCACTAGCAATATGTGAAGTTCTGCTCACGAGCCCACAGATACCTCTTACCTCAAAGGCCACTGATGGGGGATGGGCAAGTTCAGGACAGAGTTAGACATCACTGCTCATGAAAGAACTCTCTGGAACTAGAAAAGGGTAGAACTATGCCAACGCTGTACTGAATGGCCATGTGTAGGTGTCTTCCATTTGCTTAAGCAAATTCCACCTCAGAAAAATCTTAACAGACCAAGGAAATGGTTGTTTATTTGCCTAACCGGCAAATCACACATCAGCCAGTCTTCACACACATTTCTGAAGCAAGGGCCCCGAAGGCTCACACGGGACTCTGTTCTATCAGCTACTCCGCACTTAATTTTCCAGACCTATACACATAGTAGACAATGCCTGAAAATTACGAAATATTTTCATTTTTCAGTCAGACTGTCGCTCTCAATACTGATTAAAAACAAGTTACACCTTTAGAGGAGAGGACTGATGTTAACCGAACTTACTGCGGTAATCGCTTTACAACATACGTCAAGTCAAGGGATTATTTACAAGGGATATAC
This sequence comes from Mustela nivalis, assembly GCF_964662115.1. Taxonomy (NCBI): domain Eukaryota; kingdom Metazoa; phylum Chordata; class Mammalia; order Carnivora; family Mustelidae; genus Mustela; species Mustela nivalis. The sequence continues at coordinate 43,473,617 of NC_139025.1, forward strand.
ATTTACAATGCTGTAGGCCACAGTCTCGAAACTGAAAGAAAACCAACCAAACAGAATGACCCAGTATCACTTTTATCTCAACCAAGGGAAGCCCCAATTTAGAAGGAAATTGTACTATGCAACTATCATCCCAGCCTGATGGGCCAAGCCTTACCAGTGGCCTCTTGGGTTCTAACCAAATCAGACAGGACATGATCTTTTATATTACTGAAGTAATGTGCTTTGGCCGATAGGACAACTCAACAGGGAGGTACCAGGGGAGAGAGACAGACATGAGACACTCAGCTGCTGTATCAACTTCCAAGTGCTCTGGCCAGCCAACCTGACAAGCTCCTCGCATCTGCCCATTCTCCTGGCCTTCACTCCAGTGCCTGCGGAAGTGTGGTCAAGTCTGGATAAGAACTCGACTGCCCACGTGTCCACTAGGCCCCATGCACTCCAGTTCCAGCCATCAGTTTTTCCCCTGTCTTGCAGCTGAGCCAAAATTTCCAGCTCAAAATACGGAGTCCTTGGCACCAAGTTAAACACTAAAATTTTAAGCCTCGTACATTCTCTCTTTCTGCCGTCATTTGATAAGGAGAAGCCGAGAAAGACCCTCTTCAGGAGGGTTAGCGATCTTGCTGAGGGCTGTGCTGGGTCTACACATAACCCCTTCGTAGGATAATCTTTACTTAGAAATGCTCATAACTTCAAAGGAGTCATTTTCAAAGATTTGCTTAAATTCAACATGCTTTTCTTTTTAGACCTCACTGTGAAGATGAGGTATTGCTGCATTTGCTGTGGCTTTTACCACTTTTGAAAAATTAGACTGGCACCTAATAAGAATATATCCAAATGGTTTGTTTCAAGCAACCACTGAGACTGTTTTAAGTCATTTTAAATGGATATCTGGGATTGGGCGAAAGAGTTTATGGGTGTTTTGCAGGGAGGGGGCTGTTACTAACCATTCTCTGCAAGTCCCAAAGACGTTAACAGGAAACACGCATCAGTTCCATGAAGTCGCCTACTTTACAGAGTTGCCCCACTCGGCCACACGTCTGGGGCACGATGCACAGTTCAGCCATGATCGATGGGGCTGCGTTTTCGTTTCCTTCAGACATGCGCTAACATGATGATCAGGGAGGAAACAGAAGGGGGAAGGCAGAAAGGCCCCTTTTCAGACACTCATTTCTGATGAAAGCCAATTTACACAGCAGTGCAATGCCCTACCAGTGACAAGCCTTGAATATGAAAACCCCACCTCTCCTTTTCCACAAGGGTGTACGCCACCCTTTCCAGAGAAGGGAGCCCGATTTTAACAACTAGAAAGCTTGCTGAGTGGGAGAGCCACGGGGTGGGGTTATGTCCCTATTAGCCCTAGTTTTTCTATTCTTCATCTGTGCCAGTGGAGGCTCTTGGGTTACCGGAACTGTAGTCTTAGAAAATTAACTTAAAAAATTTTTTTGCGACGTGGAAAGCAATAAGATGGCAAGCCGAAACACAAAAGGCAGTAAGCAGGACACACGCACACATGCACACACGCACGCACAAAAGCCTTCAGGCACTTGACTCAAAAGTAAATTTAAGATTTAGAAAAATAAAGCAAAATATCACACCGGAGGAGAGGACAATAAGGAACAGTTCACAGGATGAAAGGGGAACAGGAGTTGGTTCAAGAAGAAATGAACTAGGCGCGCCTGGGTGGGTCAGTGGGTTAAAGCCTCTGCCTTCAGCTCAAGTCATGATCTCAGGGTCCTGGGATCAAGTCCCACATGGGGCTCTCTGCTCGGCAGGGAGCCTGCTTCCCCCCCACCCCTCTCTCTGCCTGCCTCTCCACCTACTTGTGATCTCTGTCAAATAAATAAATAAAATCTTAAAAAAAAAATAAGAAATGAACTTTAAGGGCACTAAAAGTAAAACTACAGGGTATACTTAGGAAATACACGCTGGCATACAGAATACAAACAGACCAATTTTCAATACAGTTTCTTAATTAGTCTAAGACAATTAAATCTTAAAACTACCAAACACAAAAGAAACCCAGTACTTCTCAATCCCACTCTGTATGGCAGCCCCAAGGCGCTCTCCTCTGACCCTCTCTCCTCCTACTCCGCCTGCCTCCTGCCCATCTGTCTCCCTTCTCTGCCTCTCTCCCCCCACCACCAACCAGCACCAAACCAAGGGAAATGATCCGGTAAGTAATGCCCTATCCTTTAGGGTGTTGGAGAAGCAAGGCACAACAGTCACATCACTGAGGATTCTGTGGCTGATCCAATGAGTCCACCTCCACTCAGCTGTCCCTGCAAGCTTGGAAGTCCCTCCAGCCCCCCGTGGGCAAACCAACTTGAATTACTTTTGTAACCCCCATCCTCCGCCTCCCCACATGTTCATCTACTTTGTCAGCAGGAAAGAAGTGAAAACCAGGCTGGGAAAAGGCACCTGAGAAAACAAACACACCAACAACACAGGAGAAATAATTGTTTCAACATGAACTAAGCATTTCCATAATCATGCTATGAAGACTTCAAACAAGTTGCATGAATGAACAATACAGACATTCCTAGATGGACAATATTTTGAAAATGGTTTGCTCGCGCTAGCTCTTTGTTAGGGTACAAATTAGCTGGAAATAAGTGCTGTTAACTTAAGGGATCAAATCTTGATAATTTCCATCTTCCACAATTATTCAGACATCTCTACTAAGGAGGACTTTGTAAGTGTGCCAAATAGATCACTTTACAAAGTTTCCGAAGTCAAAGCTTTACAGACTCAAATTTGTAAATACCCTATTATGTAATATTCCTATGAAGCAATTGTCATCTCAGCTTTCCCTGTACAGATGTTAGAGAATCCGTGAATATGTTTCAGTCTATGAACGACAAGAAGAGCCACAGAACCACTGCACTTTGATCAGAAAGTTGCAGGAGGAAATGTTTTTGCTTTTGCTACTTCCACTGTAGGAATAAACTCCAAATACAAGATGCGTTGTATCAAAACCTATGGAGAAATATACTCTCTCTTTTGGGACTCCACACTTCTTCCTAAATAGGTGTACAATTTCGAAAGAATACTCCTGAAGTTACTTTTACCTCCTCAAGGAGAAGGACGACTCCAAACAGGAACAGCCAGTTCTTGGGAGAAAGCAGCTTTCAAGCACTGTGATGTGAGAGCACTGTGATGATGCTCTGGGGAGCACCGAGGGGACACAGGCTACCTGGGAGCTGACACTGGGAGACCAAGAGGGAAAGAGCAGGGCGGGGCCCGGGCTGGCTGCTCCTCCCTTGTCAGGAGCACCTGAGCACCCAGCAGCCTTCCACAGCAGCTGTCTGCAGCAAAGGAGGCATCGCAGGCTGCCCTCCAGAGCCAGGCATCTTGGAGCCTCTGGAAACCCCACAGTGGCTCCGCACTCAGTGGGCCGTGAGTCTGCTTGTCCCTCTGCCCCTCCCCCCTCCCCCCTGCCCTGCTCTTGTTCTCTCTCCCTCTTGCTCTCTCAAATAGATGAATAAAATCAAAAAAAAAAAAAAAAAGACTGAAATGCTTGGAATCAAGTCATGTTTTTAGGAGAATGATCTAAGCACTACCCTTAAAGGTTTCTGAACTCTTCTGCCAAGATGAATCTGTTTAACTCTCTAAATAAAGCAAATAAAGCATATTAGCAATTTAAACTCAGAACAGTTTAAGATCTTAAATCCAAACCATCAGGCTCAAATTCAATCACAATCTTCTTTAGGCAACCAAAGGCAAAGAGAGCACACCAGTCTCCGCAGCAGCTTTCGGTCAACTCTCCAGCTGAAGACCCTGCAAAGGGGGAGTGTGCACAAGACCACCCCTCCTACACACGTGCCTCGGCTTCAGCCTCACACCCAAGCTGGAGACCTCCATAGCAGCATTCTGGGGTGACAAGGAACCAGGGTCAGGACGCCCCAGTGGGAACCTGGAAAAAAGTTTGCTGTCCTGGCCACAGACCAATGGCCCACTAAGCTCGCGGCAGCTTAGATGTCTATTCTTTTCCTCCCCTTGAATCCAGATGCCAAGCAAGGACTGGTCACGGCTCCAAAAGCTTTTTCTAGTACTTACTCCAGTGACTGAAGAGAAATTTCTCCAATTGCTCGTTGAGTCATCTTACTATGCACACCCAGCAGCCTCTCCCAAGGAAAGAAAAGTTACTGCGGGGTTTTTATGTCAATGAGAAGCCATAAACTCCTTTATCCAAGAGGTGATTACTAATCCCATCCTAGACGCCTCACTGTACACTGGATGCCCATCCCCCCCATTCCCCCAGCCCCCAGAGCAGTAAGTCAATGAAAACCAGTTTCTACTGAGTGGGTGAACTTCACCTTGTTATGCAGACGCCTAGTCAAACCCACCCAGCCACAGTAGGACCAGCCCTGCATACTCGGTCACCCCTTTCCAGAAGGCAAGAAGAGTGGAGCGGCTTTCCAAGGGGGGGGTGGGGGGAGACATATACTAACCTCATACCAGTGGGTTCTTCATAGGACCCTCCTAGGGAGAAGCTGCCCAAGGCAAACTGCCAAGGCCTCCCTGTAAAGAAATGATCTCAGAATGCTACACAGGAGAAGAGGAGGGAGAAGAGGGAGGGAAGTTGAAGGAAAAGACAAGAACCAGAAAGACACACATTCGACGCCAGACTCCGATGGCAGGTGTCCCGTATGAACTCCATGCTTTATACACCAATTAAAAACACTTGGCACTCAATAAATTACATCAGGCACTGTCACAATCACCAAGGTCAGTGGGCTGAAGCAGGCAATTATTTTTATTATTTGAACGAGAGGCATTCCACGAACAGAGCAGCCCTGGGGGAGTGATTGATCACACAGGTCCTCTCTAGTTAAGTCCAATGCTTCGAGAGAAACCACCAGTTTAAAAGGTGAAAAATATAATTTGGCAGTTAGCAGGGTTTGCTTCTAAATTATATGCTCTCCTAGCAAACGTGTTTATTTTTTGTTGCCACGCTATCTAAATCCAAGGCCTCTGGGCAAGACCCTCAACAGTCCACCACACCCCTGGGAGATACTGAAAAACCCAAATACGCAGAACCTAGGTGCACCACTGAAACCCTTGGCCAACACAAATGCCTTCCCTGTAACCTGCCCTTACAGAGAGCCAAGATACCTGGAACGCAATTTTTTCTTTATGGGCTAAAATATTTGCAAAGGATTTTCAGAGGATTCCCCCTGGGTCCCAGTTTTTTTTTTTAACCTCGTAAACTAACAGTGTTATTCAATGATTACTAATGTTCAAAAAGATCAAAGTCAAGCCTAACCCATCAAACAGAGTCAAGCAGACTCCATATATTCTGTTTGGAAAAGTGGAATGGTGAATGTTTTTTTAGTCCTCTGCAGAGATTTCTGCTTAACCTACAAGGTTAACCTAAAACCTCCAAGGTCCATGAGTATACCATTCCTGAAGCATTACGCTTAACGGAGATCTTTAAGGTAGAAAGCTGAGGTTAAACACTGGGCTAAACGTTCTTAGCAGAAAATGCAGTATTTTGTTAGTCTTTTTTTACTTCATTACCTCTGGTCCAGAACAGACATGAGTTCCAGCTTTCAAAATACAATCTATCAGAAAGTAAAGACCGTTTTCAATTTAACAATAGTCACCATGTGTAGCTAATACATTGATTACACAAAGCCTAAAACGTCAGCTCTTGGAGAAATCTCACTTTAGACAGATCTTCAGTAATGAACTGACTCATCAACCACCAACATTCCACCAAGATCTCTGGGCTACCATCCCTGAACATTTCTTATATTGACAAAAATACTTCCAATTTTAGGGTCTTTTTTTTTTTTTTTTTTTTGATTGAGAGCAGGAGCCCATAATATGCCAGAAAGAAAATCTCCAAGGCAAAAATCATCAGCCAAATACTGTAAGACAGTCTTATTGTAATCCAATCAAAATTAAGTGAGCAAATTCATTAAGCTACTTTGCAAAACCACAATTCACAAATCATATGGACTGCAGCTTACTCCCATGGATTTGTGCACATAGGGAGAAACAGACCATTTCCCTCCTAGGTATTGGCAAGTCACAAGTGCACACATGCTCCCAGAATCAGAGCCAGGTATACTTTATACTTAGAATATAGCTTTGGGGTCGCAGAGACCCCACAAAGAACAAGAAGCTTAATTCAGAATAATTTGCCACCATAGTGCACTCTACCATGTATGTGACTTTTTTTAATATTGCCACACACCCTTTTTGTTATGAATCCCATGAATAACCTGAGTTTTAGACATCTCATTATCACCGGCCAAATAAGACCTCAGGTGGGAACGGAGAAGGAAAAATCCTTGTGTGAGGATTCTACAAACTGAATCACGCAGAGTGGGAACCTGACGAGGTGGGGCAGGGGGAAGCAGAAGAAAAGCCAGCCAGAGAAGAAAAGACAGCTTTTCTGAGGGCTTCTATTCCTCCGGGATACACCGCCCTCCCCAATGAAAAGAAACCGTTGAGTGTTATGATCTCTGGTTCCTCAGGAAAATTATTTTCTAAAAACGAAAAGGAATTAAAAACAAAAAACAACTCCAGTTGGCTTCCAGAGTACCCCAGCTGCCTCCCTTCAAATATTTAACAAGCTGTACTCAAAGTGGTGTGATTGAGGGAAAAAGTCAACAAACGGGCAAGTATGTTTGTAAGGACACGGGAAAAGAACACTTTGAAATTGGCTAAACAGCAGAGGTCCCATATACAAGCATAAAACTCTCAAAAAAAAAAAAAAAGAAAGAAAGAAAGAAAGAAAAGAAAAATCAAAGGCAAGGAGCTGGCAAGTTAAAGGTGCAGGCAGAAAAGCGCGACAAACCTCCAGCATATGAACACGAAAGCCGGTGGGGAAGTATCAGGAAAAGAGAGTAGAAAGAATATTTATCTGCAACTTTTAGAGTGGGAGGATAAGAAACCAGAGCAACTAATCTGGAGTAAAAATAAAGATTTATCACTGTCAAAATATGCTTGGAATTGTTGATTTTTCTAGGGAGAGGCTTTCTAGGGAGATTTTTAATACTACATATGAAGATCATTTAGAGCTGAAAGCTGAAATTACTGTCAGCTCCAGACCACCTCCCGATACTCTTCCACATTAACCCCTTATCCCTTTTTAAGTTTAGAGGAAAGTTCTAAGTTCACCACCCTCTCCTCTCAGGGCTCACCCAGTCCCTTTTCAGCGAGTTCCCAACATATTTATGTTTGTAAGGACATATTTATGTGCCTGGGAACTTTGCAATTTACCTTGGGGAGCTGCAAACAGGAGAATATTTTTTTGGAAAGCAATTAAAGAAATAGAAATAAGCCAAGTACCTATTTTGAAGTGAATAATTCATTCTTTAAAAACCTAGTTGGGAGCAAAGAAAAGGGGGAAGAGGCCATTCATAATGGAATGCTCACATTTCCAGGCCAGTCCCATCCCCCAAGTACTAGCTACTCCATGAGGTGCTGAAGTGTTGGGAAAGAGTGCAGGCAAGGCCATGGGAACTCCTTCAGAAAGCACTGAGAGATCCCTAGAAATAACTGCTCCCACTGGGGGGAAAGAGGAGGAGTCAGGGAGGGTATCCTGCTGGAGGTGACACCTGAGCTAAATCCTAGCAGGTGAGCAGGACAGAGCAGACAGATGGAATGGTGGTGCAAAAGCACAGGTGAAAAAGAAAGGCAGAACAAAGTTCAGGGGGAAAAGCCAGAAGGTAAGCCTCAAGGGCAAGGAAGCAAGTAACCTTGGGCTTGACTGGGCAACACGTGGAGAATTTAGTGTCCTTCAAAGTGTCCTTTTCTCTAAGCTCCTAAGAAATTTATTTGCAGAAGTCATGCCCTTGGCATATCTAGAAGTCTTTGAGAGAACTTTTAAAGATCTCAAACAGTGAATAACACTGTATTTCTTCTCTTCCCTCAGATTTCCTTGGAACAGAGGCCTTAGAAATCCCATAGCAATTTCTCATTCTGCAACAACGCCCCCCGCCTTAAAAAAAAATTACACAGAATTTGTGTTAGATAACCTATTCATGAATAACTGGTCTGATCAAGAAAAAAATAGAGTTGGTTTACTTTAAATGTTTTCCCAGCATTCATCAAATTCCCTTAAAATCAAAGTGAGTAGCTAATCCTTTACAGAGCAGTACATACACCAATGGAGTACATAAAATATTTTGGTATGTGGACAATGACTGTACAATGTGACTGTACAAAATATTAGCATATGGAAGATTTTTCTTCCTTCTTCCAAAATTTTCATTAATACTCTTTATATATATTTTTAGCACATAGCTCTTGAAGTTAATTCCAGTACCGGGATATAAATGGTCTGCCTTAACAAAATCTGCATTTATAAATTCATCAGTGGAGGAAAGCTAAATGATCAGTATATTAGTGACTAGATGCTAACATCTAAGTTACGAGAATGTATGACACAGAACTTAAAACTGCTAAAAAAACAAAAAAACAAAAAACAAAAAAAAAACCTGCTTTAACCCTAGAAGAAATTGGGGTGAAATAATTACCCAGGCAAAATCAAAGAATATGTGATTCATGTTAACTAACAGGGTGAGTATTCAAGTGGTTTAAAAAAAAAAACAAACAAACAAACAATTAGATCAGAGAAGGATTCACTTCCATTGAACATCAGGGGCCTTGCAGAGCCCTTCTCCAGAGGGAGTGGAGCTCCATTGTCTGAATTTGATCTGAATGGAGGAAACTGGAAAAACAAGGGCAGGCATCCTCTGACCCTTTCCCTAGCCGAAGGAAGAGGAGCAGAAAGGGAAGAGTGGCCAAGCAAAGCTGTCAAGCAGGGAGGGGGGCTGGCTCCCTGCAGGGCTGTTGCCTAAGCCATTGTCCATTCCTTCCCCACTGGTCCAGCCAGAATTCGCCAGGATTTCCATATAATTACAACTTCAGAACTTAATGCAAACAGCAGTGACACCCTTAATGCAACCCTTCAGGTGGTTATCAAAAGCTATTACCAAAAAAATAAATAAATAAACTTACTACACTCATGACCACGTGAGTTACAGGCTTTGAGAAGAAGAAGAGACACAGGCTTTTAAGAATCCGAGATCTGGATTCCAATTCCTGAGCCTGAATATCCTTTCCTGGCTGTACAGGCTCCTGGGAATCACTGGACCTCTAGCCATGCCTGCTCCCCCATTTCTTGGATGGAGAGGACATCCTATCCTCGGAGTCCTGCTGAAATGGAGCATAGGGCAGAGGCTTGGGCCCCCCTGCAAGCCTCCCATACTGTGCAAGGGACCCCAAGCTCCTGCTGCCTCCTGAGGTCTGTAAACTGTGAGAAAGAGCTGGGGGAAAAGCCCCCCCACCCCCCTGCGCCCTCCCTATTACCTCCCCAAGGAGTAGCAACTCGCCACAGCTGCTCCTGAAGCATGGTTTAAGAATAGAACCAGGTTCTTCTCTTCCAGGATTTGGGGGGGCGGGTCCCCTCAGAGCTAAAGAAACCTATGGACTTAACACTATGGCTCAACTGTACTTGGCACGATTGAGGAGCAGCTTTATTTCTTATACAACACGAAGTTTGTATGCTTCATTCTTGGGGACAGGAGTTCCAACTAAGAGCCCCCTGGGTGGGGGAGGCAGTGGGAAGGAGGGCGCACAAATGAGTAAGGTGATGAAGGTCTGCCTCTTTGCGCTCCTGTCCAGGAAAAAAGTAGAGTTGTATTAGTTTTCCATATTTAAGACAGCAGAACATGGGAACACCACCATAAGACAATGAACTCGACTGAAGGGCATTCTAGCGTGCGGACGCCTCGAGTTTCACCCTTGCACGGTTCATTACATTATCAGAGCCTCCTGATTGAATTACTTTCCTGCAGCGCTTCCAAGTGTCTGCTTCCCCCCCCCATATAATATCTAATATCGCTCATCAAGATGTTATATTTGTCCTTTTGTATTTTACCACCCGATATCTTAGAATGCCCGTTAGCTAAGAACATTGTTTTCAGAAACTCTGGGTCATCTGTGCCTTGCCGTACATCTGTGACTGAAAAGGCTTAAATGCCCTCACAGGAAGGTTGGAATAGTACAGCATAAAGCTACGCCAGCTTCCAGAAGGTTCTAAGCCAACAATTTCATCAAAGCCTTGAAGTTGGCATCTGGTCTAAGTTAACACTTAGAATAGCAAATAAAAGGCACTTTTCCTGACTGCTGCTGGCTGGTGTTTCTCAGATGAGCTGAGCTCATGCCCCTGCAGGAGCGCGCTGTGTTAAGCATCCTTGTGAGCAGACAGAGGGAAGCTGGGTGGGCCTTTTCCCTTCATCGATACTAACAGGAAGATGGGCAGACAGGGAAGGAAACATCAGCATGCGGGGACATTAGTTTCTAACCAAAGACAGACCTTTACTTGAGAGGACAAGGGCTGGAAGCCCCCTTTCCAAGCTATAAACAAAATATGAATGCTAGCCTACATGACCACCAACAGCAACAAGAACAAAAAGCCTTCAGGAGTGCTTTGCCACAATTAAGGGGATTAAAGAGCTTTTCTCAAGGAACAAGGAATAACTCAGTGCACTGGCTTCAAAACTAGAGAAATGAACTTGGAATTATTTTGGATTAAAAAAGCGGGTCTTTCTTGAACATAACTTTAAGATATTCAGGTAAATAAGAAGCCAGACAGAAGGATTCATGCAGTTATTTCCTGGAGATCGCATAGTTCCATTTTTTGGAAAATACACTAGGAATATAAACACAAGTGGGCAAAGCACATATGTAGCAATCTCCCCCCAAAAAAGGTTCATTTTAAGTTGTAAACATTAAAAAAAAAAAAAACCATTTAACCTTACTGGTGACCTCATTAAACGAGTAAGATTTTGTGTCACTGTGTTTAATGAGAATATGCAGTACGGAAAGGGTTTGGTTATAAAATAAACAGAAAAGGTGCAAAGCTGCGCACACACACACACACACACACACACACACACATGACAGGCTTTATGAACAAAGGCGTTGGAGTTAGAAAGGCCTGGGTTTGAAGCAAAGCTTTGTTACATGATAGCCCAGAGACCCCAGACAAGTTTCTCCACCTGTACCCATGGTTCAAGTTCCTCATCTACAAAATGGTAAGTGATGGTACCTGAGCGTCTTGGTCAGAACTCAAATGCATGAGCTGCACTTTGCACAGGAGCTGCCTAGGGGCAAGCACTTATCCCAGGGCACTGAGACATCACCATCACGACCAATTCCTGGGCCCTCTGTGCACCTCTGTGCACCAAAGAAAGAACCCGCCATTAAGAAGCAACGGCATAGCTGGGATGTCCTCATCCGTGCAGGAAGAAAAGAGAAAGCTCAGGTCCCAATGATCCCTCTTTAAGGAGGATTCTACACTGTGGTTCTGACAGGAGATTGCCACTTCGAGTTAGAAGGAGCAGAGCGCCCCAAAGGTGAGGCAGAAGTTGAAATGGGAGCAATGGAAAAGCAAGGCGGGTAAAGAGGACAGAAATCAGACACCCTGCACCTCCTGCAAGAATGAAAACTGCTCTGCTCCGCTCTCCCGGCAACAGGATCCACACACCACCAGAGGGGCTGTTCCATGGGCAACACTGCTCCCACCTGTGCCCACACCTCTGCCACAGGCACAGCTCGGCCAGAGACAGCCAGGACCCCGGTGATTTGCTGGAAGGCTAGCACACTCAGCTTACTCAGGGACAGTGAAAGGGGGCCACGGGCTGCAGATCCTCACCAGCCAGCGGATAATGCACAAGGGATGCCATCTCTTGCCTTCTGGAGTCAGGGAAAGCGAGGGTCCAGAGGACAGTAAGCCAAGTGGCTTAAGGTTCTTAGATCTGCTCTGATGGATGGGGCCCGACCCCCAAACATTCCTGGCTTCTGCACAAGTTTCCCGAACACACTAGGAAGTGAGTGAATGAGCACTTGATCCCACGACCACCATTTCTCACTGCTAGACCCAGTGTGAGCCACAGTCCCTTGGAGACAAGGAGGGAGAAATCATCTACAAGAGAAAATGCAGATCTGGCTGGAGATCTGATCCGTCCTGAGAATTACCTAAGGCAACTGCTCAGAAGCCTGCAGTGGTGCCTGCCCCTCTCTCTGGAATACCTCCCGGAAGGCCAAGGCTTACCATGCTCGGAGGCATGAATCTTCACCAGGCCCGAGGCACGCTTGTCCCGGTGTCTCTTAAGTGACACTGACCCCTCCAGCCCTCTAATTTCCAAACCCACCAGATGTCTCTCAGCTCCTCAGCTTCTAAATGTGTCTTACACACACCATTCTTCTCCCCTTGTGACCCTCGGCTAATTCCTACTCACTCTCCTCATCTCAACCTAAATGAAATCCTTCCCTCCTAGCAGAACCAAGGTTTCCCCCCTTCAGCTCCATGAAGGCAGGGACCACTCGGTTATTACCTGCTTATCCCCAGCACGAGTAGCTGCCGACTAGCTGACAGTTCTCCAAATTCCTCTCCTTCCCCAAGCCCTTGGGTCTCCAGCCAAACATCCCAGGCCTTTACTACTCCTGGCCTATAAAAACCCCAGCTCACCCCCATAAAACTCCGCTGAGGCCCGTTCCTCCAGGATATCTTTCCCAAGCTTTCAGGAATATACTTGCCTCTGACCTTCACCCTGGCAGAAAGAAACAAGCTTCAGAGCACTACAGACCTACCTTCAAATCAGGCCCTGCCACCGATGAGGTGAGTTACCTGAACCGGAGCCTTGCTTTCCAAATAATAAAATCCAATTCCTGGGACCGATCAAGCAGAACACCTAACAGAATCTGGCCTCCAGTTCACCTGAAGGAACAGCTGCCTCCACCCAGCTCTCCTCTGCACCGGTATGGTTGGTTGCTAAGTTATTCACCTTGACCTCGGGTTGTCAGCCCCTGGAGGGCATCTCCTTATGTGGGTTCCTAACTGTGCAATCAGCAGCAGCATCAAAACAGCAACAACAGCCATCAGCTCACCCCTCCTATGTGGTTAGTGTTTAGTGGATCTGTCTGTAAGTGCTTAACTTCTAGTATGTACACTGGCTCCCTTTTTGAATTAAGTATCTATTCACACAGAAGACACATATGGTAAAATACACCTATCTCTGTATCTGGTAGCCCAAAAGTCTTTGTGAGGCACTGAGTTTTAAAAAGCGACCAAATTACAGTAGTTCATACAAAACAGATCATGTAGAAGTCTAAATTTCTTTTACATTCAGTTTATAAATTCTGATTGCAAAATTCTGACTTTTACCTGTTTCAGTCCCTCTGATTAAAAATGGCAAATGTTAAAATCCCCTAAACCGAATTGAGGGATATTGAGGAAGTTACATTCACTGTATTACAGGAATCTTTTTCTTTTTCCACCAACATGCTCCAACTGGAGGTGGTAACTGGTGGCTTCTGCGTGTGTGCTGGTGTGAGCCGTGCGGTTGGCTGACGCCACGGGCCCAGCCCTGACCATGCCACCCCAGGGCAATCTCGAGTCTCCCCTCCCCTCTTACCCATCATATAACTGGTCTCCATGGCGTGAATGAGACACATAAGGTCCTTCAGGAACAGGGGTCTTCCTTCTCACCGCTGACAGCCACAGACACATGAGACTGATAGAAATGAGCTTTCCATCCTGTCATTTCACCACCCAGCTGCAGTGTGCACATGTTCTTCCGGCCCATCCATCGCCCTGTGCCTGCAAGATCCTGGTAGAGATGACCTCCCCTACTCAAATCTCTGTGGGCTCTACTGCTTCATGTCAGGTGGCCTTGAAAAGCCTGAAAATCTGTGTCATGCATTAGCTCCCTGAGTTAAAGCTACTTAAGTTCAAGCGTTCCAGAAGCATGGTTCTTGGCTAAGCTGGGCCATTCTTCACCTCCTGTGCTTTCAGCGTATTTCAGGAGAGAATATTGATTACGGAGATTAACGAAGGCAAAGAGACTCGGAGATGATGTACACGTGATCGAGTTATTCCACAAATGCGTCTGTTAGCTAAGATTTTCAGACCATACGGTACTTAATGTCTGGAATAACTCATCTAAAAGGCTGAAATTGTGCTTATTAAAATAATCAATAACCCGAAGGAAACAAAAAACAACTCAACAAAAGCTCAGTGAATTTTTCCAGATCAGTCTGTCAGGTCTGACAGCAGAACCCCATGCAGGGAACAGCAGTGTCTGAATTATCCGTCGCCAAGTTAACAAACCACCTCAGTGTGGAGTGGCTAAAAACCACCACCCACGGTTCCCTCACCTGGGCAAAGCTGGGTGGAAATGGCTCATCTCTGCTCCATGTGGGGTGGACGGGGCAGCCTGATGGGCTGAAGGATTTACCAAAGCTTCACTCCCAGGTCCGCTGCCTCAGCCGGGGGTCTGGACTGGCTGGAGGCTGCCTTCTCAGGGGATATTACAGACTGAATTGGTATGTTGACGTCCTACCCTCCAGTGACTGTTTTTGGAGAGAGGGTCTTTAAAGAGGTAATGAGGGTGAAATCAGGTCACCCTCTCATCCAATATGCCTGGTGTCCTTAACAGAACAGGGAAAGGCCATCGGGGTGGGCACCCAGAGACAAAGGCCATCTGAGGACACAGGGAGAGACAGCCATCTGCAAACCAAGCGGGGAGGACTCAGGAGAAATCCAACCTGCCAACACCTTGATCTTGGACATCCAGCCACCAGAACTGTGAGAAAATAAAGTTCTGTTGTTGAAGATGCCACATTTTGTGATGGCAGCTCTAGCAAACTAATACAGAGGACAAAGGTGGAAGCTACAACTCCCTTTAAGGCAACATTCAAAAGTCACAAAGTGTCACTTCCCTCACATGGACTGCTCACAGCAAATCACAAAACCAGCCCAGATTTGAGGGGTGGGGATTCACCTCCTGATGGGAGGTCCATCACGCACATCCTCTCTATCACACACACACACACACACACACACACACAAACACACAAAGGGAACTACTATGGGTCCTATTTGTAGACATCAGGGAAGGAACACAGGATTAAGCCAAAACTCTGACTTCCTCTTCCCTGATCACTACAAGACCATCCAGGAAAGTTGGGTCATGTTTGCCTCAACAACACGGCCATTCAGTACAATTCCCCCACTGGACAGTTTCAAGCACAAAACCAACAAATGTTTATTAAACGGAACAGCTCAGGTGTGTAAAAAACTATATTGAGAAGCATAAAGTGCTGACAAATAGTATGGCTATATGTACAATAACTTTCCTGTATACCGTATACATAGCAGCTGAGCAAAAGTAGAGATTTCATTCTGAATTCTCTCCACAAGCATGTAATAACAAAAGCAGCCAAACCACAGTGAACTCTAATGTACCCTAATGCATACTGTAATGCATAAAGCTGTCTGTGTCATCTTCGGTGATCTGGCGTGAGGCACACTCCTCTGCGCCTATGGTCACTGTGCAGAAAGGGCCTTTCCGCAAGGTAACCAGCCAATCAATCAAGCACTCCAGAAATCCCCACTGTTCTCCCATCACAAGTTCTGACCGTCCACAGAGTGTTCGATGACCATGTGGCACGACGAAGCACAAGAATCCCAGGTAGGGATGGGAATGGAGGAGGTGCCTCTGGGGTTCCTCAGGGGCCCCCGGTAGCAGTACACAGCAGTTTCACACCAACAGCCTCGAAGCCAGACACACAGCCGCCTGCTCTGGCCCGATTCTGCTAAGCCAGTACCAATTAGAATGGAAGTACCAAGCTTGCAATAATGATTCCTATCCTCAAAAGAGAGCCTGCATGAGCACAAAAGCAGGGAACGCGCAGAGTTAAACGTTTTGAGAGTGAGAGGCATTATGTGGACGGCTGGAAATAAAACCTCAGTCAAGAATGACTTGCCACAGTCTTCAACCTGACACTGAAAATGGCCCGCTGCATATGTATTAGGTTTGTCGTCCAAGAGGCTTGTATCGCGTGGTCTCTCCAGCCATCATTAACAAGCGCTAATGACCGCAGCCTTTCAATGCGACCAAGGCACACTGCAATGCAGCTCAGCTCAGAGCAGCTGGTGGGATCCAAGCAGATGGCCTGCTTCCCTTCAAGGCAGGACTTTCTGCAGGTGACAAAATGATATTAGGTGACTGACAAAAAGAAAAACAAACAAAAGTGGAAACTGGCATATCTGATGTCCGAGTTTAGCAGTGCAGGGAGCCTTGAACTTGGGCCCTGAAGGGGGGTGGGGTGTGTGGACTGCTGACACAACCCACAGCTGTGCTACAGAATGGGAGAGCTGCTTCCAGATCCCAAACCATGCCAGGAGCCCCAGGGCTGCTTGGTGCCGTGTGGGGCATGGGAATGTGCCGCACAAATCCATCCCTGCCCCGTCCCTGGCGAGTGCCTACTGCATGCCTGTAAAGGGGTGCCCAGCACTCCAAGGGAGGCCAAGACAAGGTCCCTGCCCTCCGGCAGCCAGCTGCAAGGGGAAACCAGACGACCTTGGCGAACTCTAGTGGAACGCAGTCGCCACTCTGTGCACACGGCGAGAGCACAGTGGACTGGACCACGTTCCTCTCTAGAGGTGTTAAATATAAGCCCCTATATTTGTTTACACTTCTGTTTTCCCTTTGGTTATTTGCTTACATACTCTGCCTCCTTCACTAGAATAATAATTGGAATGCTTTGGCTTTAAGAGTGGAACTCACTCAGCGGGGCTTAAAGCAAAAAAAAGGGGGGGGGGAATAAAAATTGAAAAAGTGGGCACTCTCAGAGGACACAAGATTATTTTCTCAGAAAAGCCTTTCCTGATTATTTAGCCTACCAGGGCCTCCCCCTGCCTCATCCCTAGCTCCTTACCCTGTAAGTCCCCCACCCCTACCTACTTAGGTACTTTCTTCCCGTTCATCCTGCTTTCTTTTCTTCCTAGCACCTGTTTTACCCAGCTGTTTGCCCGCCTGTGTACACAGTGCCCCACTCCCGCTAAAAGGTAATACCCCCCTGCCCTGGCGGGGTGTTGTCTGTCTCATGGGCTTCCCTGAGCAGCGCTGGTCCCCAGCCAGTACTTTTGATACCGCATGAATGGCCAGACACGCCGAGCTCCGGACAGAGAATCTGGAACTAAGTAGCTGCTCACTGGCTCACACTGTTCCCTCCTTGTCTGTTTCATGGAGGCTCTGACCTCTGCTCTTCCCTTCACCTCCTTCTCCTCCTAGGTTGTAGCCCCCTTCATAGAAGTGCTTTCTCCACTTCCCTTTCAGAGCTGAAAACCTTGCTATGGTGGCCCCCAAGATAAAGTCCAGAATCTTTCCAGTGATTTCTAAGTACTTTATGACCTGCCCCCATTCTCACTCTCATGTTTTTAACTCAACTGCTCTTCTAGCCATGCAGGGCTTTTCTCTCTGTTCCTCAGAGGAGCAGGTACACTGGCCTCTGGGTCTCGGAGCACAGTGTGGCCTCTGTCTAAGAGCACTCTGTCCCCCTCACCTCCTCCTGGCTGGCCTCTTCCCATCTGGGCATGGTGTTAGGTGACCCTTCGTTCTGTAGATTGCTTTCTGTCTCTCCGACTGGACTGCAGGCTCCAAACTGGCAGGGACTGTCCCAGCCTTATTCTTCACTGCATCCCTTAGTGCCAAGCTCAGCATCCCACACTAGTAGACACCCAAATATTTGTAGAATCCATCAATGTACTATATATTGGTAATGGCTATTCACTAAGGAGCTGTAACAAGAATCAGATAGCAGTTCACGAGGGCAGGGAATGTGATTGCCCTGTCTGAATTCCCTGTGCCCAGAAGAGTAGACACCCAATAACTATTTGTGGAATGACTACATTCCTGGCTTGCCGGCTCTAACTCCACCCCTTTCCCTCCCACTTGAGAAAACATATCAGAAAGCAAGTGGGTAAAAAATGACATTATGAAAGGGACGTCTCAGAATCATTTGAAAGATCAACACTTGATTCCTTGTCATAAATTACTGGACCCATAACTCAACACTGATCATTACTTACGAGATGGTTTGAGACAACGGCTGAGAAGAGCTGATTTAAACAAAGCTAAAAAAAATATGAAGCACTTTCTGCTCTTATCATTGTATTTTCTAGAAGCTGGAGATAACAGTAAGTTCAGGAAGAACTAATAACTGAATCATTTATACCCTCACTTTGCTTTTTACAAAATAGGTTCTGCATACCCCAGGAGAAATTTTCACTTAAATCAGGACAATGTTCAAATTTCCTTTCCAGTTATTTTTCTCCTATATCAATGAGGTCCACCGAGTTGCTGCTGTCGCCATTCAAAAGCCAAAGAACAGCACCACCTAACTTATTTCGGGAACACTACGCTGCTGGTCCCTACAGATACAGAATCATTGCCCCAAAGTAACAATACTGGTCTCCTTCAAGTACAGCAATGGGATGTTTTGGGGTTTTCAGTGTTTTGTGTGTCTGTTTCATCTCTTGGACAAAATGTATGTGGTAAAGTTGCTGGGACCTGCATCAACCCGGTTTTATTTTTGTTTATATAAAGCATCCCCAAATACGGATCCCATGATGAAATAAAACCAAAAAATGGAAAGTCCTAATGAAGGTGTCAGTCTTGATGTGTTCAAGAGGGAAACCAGTAAATCTGAGAAAGTCAGACAAGAAACCACACAGACAGCCACATACTCCAAACAAGGCTAAAGTTAGTAAAGGAAAATATAGCAACCCAAAGCTACTAACATCATGACCATTAATAGCCTCCAGAATGAGACACTCCATCCACACAAACAGATCTGAGCTCTTCAGATCACCCCACATGCTGAGTGACAGTAAAGATTTTGTTTCCTATATGGAAAAAAAAAAAGGTTCAAAGACCTTTTAGTCTTAAAGGATACCAGTGTTTGAAGTCTTCGGCCCCAAATTAGAGAGGAGGATGAGAAAAGGAGGGGTGCAAAGGCAAGGCGCCAAGGTTAAAATGAAAACAGCATATAGAAATCGGGAGCTGCTTGTTTTAAAAAATAAAGACCATAAACTCTTCAAGGAACTGCCTTCTTTGTATTACCTGATAGCTGCTGCACCATCCAAAGGAAAAAAAACGGCAAGTTCCCCCACCCCACCCCATGCCTGACTTTTTAGCCCTTTGAAGACCTTAATCAGTTTCCACTAAAATACTTCATTTTCAGTCATATTCATAGCCATTCTTTTGTAGAGGTTTTTAGCCCATTTTTGTGCCAAGGATCCCTTTGGCAGTCTGGTAAAGACTACTGAGCCCTTCCCAGAAAAATGGTTTAAATGCATACAATAAAATACAAAGGATTACAAGAGAAAATAATTATGCTTAGTTATCAAGACAGTTTTAAGTGATGATACAATCATATAAGCAGCTCTGTATTAATGCAGTGAGGAGCAAATCAAGCAGCACTTCTCTCTGCTGCCCAGTATCCTAATTGAGTGAAACTGTAAATTTCAATCTGACTGTAGTGAAAACAGAGATGCATTTTCCTCCCCAATCCCAAGTTCAGGAATTTTGTGAATTCTATCTGAAGACCCCAAAAACCTTTGTTGGGAGAGCCAATAAAAATACATTTGGTGAAGCATCAAATTAAAATTAAAGTCTTGCAAAATGTATTACCCATTCCACTGTGAGGTGAGGGGAACTAAGAGTAAGCAATATTTTCCCCAAAAACCATGATGGGCCATTAGTCAGCACAAGAGCTGCATGCTTCAAACTGAATCCAGGAAGGGATTCAGGTGCTCGCTTGGGCAGCACATATACGAAAACAGAAAGGGATTCAGCTCCCCTCGTGCAAGTTACCAAAAAACCTGAAGCTTTGAGGAACTCACAGCCCTGCTGGAATCTGCCCTGCAGTGGGAAAACAGTGACCAGGGCAGTGCCGTGATCCAGCTCAGCTATGAACTTAAACAAATCTCCTTCCCGCCGGGAACCTCAGTTGCTTCTTCTTCAGTAAAATAAAAGGGCTAAATGTATACCAGCACCTCTTAGGCCCCTTCCAGTTCCAAAGCCCTACCCATCTTATCTCTTCCTTATGCTGGCTTTTCCAGCCTATTGAGCTTAACTGCGAAACATTATTGCTTTTCCTTAGGTTTGGAGCAGGAAGTTTTACCAAATTTGAATGTCTTCACATATGAGACAAATATGTGCGCACCATTGCAACTTTTTTTTACAAGCCTGTTTTGCACATACCTACTTCAAAGGAAGTGATCGCATTGGTCTTTCCCTGTCACCATCCGTCACCTTAAGAGTATTCAAAACCAACACACTAAATGTTAACTGCATTTTCCACAGTTGAACCAAGGAACAGTATTAGAGGGTACAGACAAGGAAGGATCCTTAAAGATGGCCTAACCCAATCATATTTCCTTTATGGCTGAAGAAGCAGAGACAGGGTAAGAGACTAAGCCAAAGTCACAAAGCTAGCTGGCAAGAAAGCGGAGATTGAATCTGGGTCTCCCGACCATACCTTAATGCTCTCCCCACTACAGTGAGCGGCCTCTCAAATCCAGACATGCTTCCTCAACCTCAACGTGCCAGCCAGCTTTACAATGAATAGCAAGAAAGACCTGACACTTAGACCAGTCATTTTCTCTACCCTGAATCATGCAATGGGCACAACAAAGGGTTGTGTCATGACACATTCATTGGTTGGAATCCAGAAATAATGAAATTCCACTAATCCAACGAGAAGGTGATGACTCTATTAACACCCTAACTACCTGTCAAGTCCCTTAATATTGTGTAATACGTGAAAAGACACATATTTGTATGTGGATGTGGACATGATACATATATAGCTCTTCACACATACATTTATACACATATATGTGTATGTCTGTACATATATACATATGTGTATATAGTTCCTCAGTCTGCTCCCCAGGATTTCTAACATTTTAATATGTAATTTAGAAGAGAGAAAAAAAAGAAGAAATTTAGAAGGGAAATGAAAGGTAGTTGTACAACTACAAAAAAAAAAGTAAAAGCTTTTATCAGTACCAATATTGTCATTTTTAGAGGTCAAGATTAATTTTATCAATAAAACCTACTAGAAATTCTCTTATCAATATTTATGTCTCAAATGATCAGATATGCAAAGTTGATATTGATTCTTTGAGGGTTATGATTGTTTGAAGGGGGCAGGGCACTATCTCAAGTCCTGGGAGTAGGATACAAATAAATAGGGTCTCTTTGAAGTCTACCTATTACTCACTATTTCCCCAGGATTCTTCAGTGTGTGTTATTTCTAAAGAGTCAGAAATCTACCCTCAAAAAAGACTAGAATTCTTCTCAAGTATTCAATAACCTGACAAGTATCTTCTGAGCAGTCTGAGGTCAACTCACATTTCAGTTTCTCTGAGAAACCTGCCTTGACCTCCCAGTTCAAGAAAGCAATACCTACCCAGCGCATTCTGCAAGTTAACCACCTTTGGTGGTGAGCCTGGCAACACCTGAGATTGCCATGTATTATTCATTTGTTTACATGTTTCTTTCTGCTGATGCCCGCCCCTCCACGCTAAACTGAGCTCCTTCCTCAGTGCAGGATCCTGAATACCTAAGCAGGGCAGGCACATATCAGGTGTCTGGCCCCAAATGGTAAATTGCCAACTATGTCATACTTAGTGTCTCCTGGAAAACCATCAGTTGAGCACACAGCACATGCGATGGGCAACACATTGACACAGCCTACTTTGGAATAAGCCTTTGATACCAGGACAATCCTGAGTCTAAATCCTTTCCACGGCTCTGGAACGCCCTGCACTTGCAGCTATAAACACAAAACCTCTCCAAGGCCCACTTGAACACTGTTTTTCTGAAACATCTCCACAATGATTTCCTCAAAAGGACATAATGAAATAAAGTTCTGGAGTACGTTAATCTTTCGCGTCGGGTTCACAAAGTATGTTAAACACACTTGAAAGCCAGACACACAAACAAAACCAAACTCTGCAAAATTAGGTTGGGCTGACGTTACAGAAGACAAGCTAACCTTGGGCTTTCCCCCTGTCATTCCCCTCTCCTTCCTCTGAACCCTGACATCTGTCTCTTCAGCGCAATTAAGATGCAGGTGGGAAAAACCGCTTATCTGCAAACTTCAAAATAGGTAATGAGATTTCCAATAATCCTCCACTTAATACTCTAGCAACAACGTGAGGAGAACTAGACAACTTCCAGCTGTACTGTGTCTGGAAGCTTCCCTTAAAAACCCTTCTCTTCAAAATTATTTTTAAGTCGGCACTTACTTCAACGTATTCAGTTATCAAAACACGTTTTTCAGAGTTCGCCGAGATCCTCCCTACCCGTGGCTCCTCATATACGGGCTAAGCCTACCTATCAGCACCAAAGACCGTCTGAATACAGGTCTTTCAACAGAGAAGGACAAAAGCGCGGGTTCCCAAGAGTGACACATCCAAAGAAGAAAATAATCCTTTCTTCTCCAAATGCGAAATCCAAGTTGCTCCCACTCCCGAGTTTCCTGCACTTCCCTCCTCCCCATTCTGCTCCCCTTTCACTGCCCACTTTATCCTACTTTAATCCCGCGAAGCCTCTCTCCCGGCTTATTAAGGGTAAACAATAGAAATGTCACAAGGAAACTCAGGAAGTAGATGAAGTCTCTAATTGCTGCCGTTTAACGATTGTAGATAATTACTATCTTCAAAATGTGGTTTTCACAAGCGGAGAGGGAGCCGAGGCTGGCGGGCTCCCCGGCGCCGGGAGAACAGCAGCGAGGCCGCGGCCCGGGACGCTGGGGATGCGGCCCCGCACCCCGGAGCCCCGGCAGGCGCTGCCTTGTCCCTGCCCCCTCCAGGACACTCACGCCTGGGAGGGCCGAGGGCCGGCCCGCCCGCCCGGGTCACAGACAGTTCACTGCCCCCGGGCTGCAGCTACCCGCGGCGGTCACCATAACAATATGCAAAGAGCTGCCCGCGGACGCCCACCGCGCTGATCCCGCCGCCCGCGGCGGCCGAGCCCGCAGCTCCGCGCTCGGAGTTCCGAGACCCGGGATTACAGGCCACCCGGCAGAGGGTCCCCGGGGACCGGGCCCCACCGACCTTTCAGCTTCGTCAACTGGGGGGGGGGGGGGTCTCCCCACACACCGTAAGGTGCCTACGACGGCGGCGCCTCGGCCCCGGCCCCTGCCCCTACGCGCCCTCCCTGACCCAGGGCGCGCGGGGAAGTGGAGCCAGGGTCCGCCCCTCCCTCCCCCCGGGTAAGGACGAGGACTCTGTCCCCGAGAGCAGCGCCCCGCGGGACGCGGGATCGCCACAGTCCCTGCCTCCCCGGGGCCGACCCCACTCCGCCACTTCCTCGGCCGCCGTCCTCCGCGGGGAAAGCGCATCTCGGCGGTTTTTGCAGCACCCCGAGCGCGCGGATGGGGAGCACCGCTCCCCGGGCGCTTGCCGCCCCGGCCCCAGA
Organism: Mustela nivalis; assembly: GCF_964662115.1. Classification (NCBI taxonomy): domain Eukaryota; kingdom Metazoa; phylum Chordata; class Mammalia; order Carnivora; family Mustelidae; genus Mustela; species Mustela nivalis. The sequence goes on from NC_139025.1 coordinate 43,496,920, forward strand.
GCCGCCCCCGCCGCCCCAAGAGCCCCGGCGTTCCCCAGGGAGCGCCCGAGCCACCCCGCTGGCCCCGCTCGGGGATGCCAGCTCCCCGCGGCCGCCCAGTCCGGAGCACTCGGGAGATCTCGGGACTCACCCCAGTACCACCAGCTCCCCGTATTTCACCGGCTCCTTATTGGGGGCGCAGTGCTCCTCCTGGCCAGGGGAAAACATGGAGCCCCGATCGGCCGCCGCCGCCGCCTCCTCCGCCGCGATCCCCGCCGAGTCCGCGCCTCCGCTACAATCCCATCCTGAGAAGGGGGTGAGCGCGCCGGGGAAGGGCACGGCGGCGAAGGGGGCGCGGGGCGGCCAGTCCCGCGGCTGCTCCGTCGTGGCTGTGCGGCTGCCCCGCCGCGCTCCTGGGAGCTCCGCACGCCGCTGCCGCTCCGAGCCGGACTCGGCAACAAATGGGACTGGGCAGTAGGGGGACCTGCCCGCGCCGAGCGCCGCCGCCGCCGCCGCCGCCGCCGCCGGAGCCCCGCGGAGGGAAGGAGGGAGGGAGGGAGAAAGCGAGCGCGGGAGGGGCGGGGGCAGCGAGCGGGGGAGGGGCGGGGGCAGGACCACGGAGCCGCCCCTCTCGCGCGCGGGCAGGTGGGAGCCGCCCGGCCAGCCGCCCGAAGCCCCGCAGCCCGCGACTCGCCCGGCGCCCCCTCCCCCTGGCGCGTGGGGCGGCCCGCGCCCCCCTCCCCGCCCCCCTCAGGCCCCGCGGTGGAACAGCCCCCGTGTTATGTAAACATAGAGTAAAAGGGAAAGGAAGTTCTTAAAGGAACAGTTCTATTTTTTTTCCCCCTCTCGCTTCCTTCCCCAAACTTAAAGCACGGGGTTCTCAGCCCTTGCAGTCCAGTTCTCCAGCAGCTGAAGGCTGTGCTGGGTCCCGGAAACGCAATAGTCAAGGTTCCCGAGCTTAGCCTAGCAGTCCCGGGTTCCGTTAGATGTAAAAAAAGAACTTCCTCTCTGGTTAGACAGCATTTGCTCTCCCCGTGTTACTGTATAGCGGCATACATCTGGAGGTGCTGCGCTCGTGCACCTGGGTAACTCTTCTTCCAAAACCAAGTCTTTCAAAGCTTGAAGACATTTAGAAATTTGCAGGGGCTTGCTAACTGGTGCTGAATTAGAGGAGTTTTGACTTTTGAAGGCATTTGGGGCATCCCACCACTGCATAGGATGTAGTTACCCGGTTTGTGGTCAGCAAGGTTCTACATGGCTTTAAAAAAAAAAAAAAAAAAGTTGTTGTTGTTGTTGTTTTAATCCATACTCCACCCATTTTTCCCATACCTTCTCTCATTTCCCTAAGAAATTTGAGAGGAAATTACCTGGGCGAACTTTTTAGTGAGTATCAATGTTCCTTTATTACCATAATGTAGTCAACCCACTGTGTTTGCTTACAATGCTCTTCTAAATAGTTACTACTATGGCTTTAAAATGGTTTAGAGGGGGCACCTGGGTGGCTCAGTGGGTTAAAGCCTTTGGCTCAGGTCATGATCCCAGAGTCCTGGGATGGAGGCCCCCCCCCTGCTCAGCGGGGAGCCTGCTTTCCCTCTCTGTCTGCCTCTCTGCCTACTTGTGATCTCTGTCTGTCAAATAAATTTTAAAAATTATTTTAAAAAAATAAATAAAATAAAATGGTTTAGAGTATAATAGCTTTACTGACTGCTGTTTTTCATCATGCAGGGTTTTATTGTTTTACCATTTATTACACACTCATAACCTACTAGGAACTCCATAGTTTGCCAGTCACTGCCTCCCAAGACTGTTAAATATTTAGAGAATAATATTTAGAGAAATAAATACTGCAAAAGCTACCCTATGCATAAACAATGACTGATTAGCCATGACCCTAAGGAAAGGGCTAGAAAAGAAATGACTACATCTATAACCTTCCATTCTGCTGTTCAACACCCTTTGCCTGACATTCCCTGACAGGTTATCACTATGGTGAAATGATGCTTCAGAAAGTTTTACTTCGGTTATTAACTGATCTTTTATAAAATTGAGGCTTTAGAAATGAATTGTTCCAAAGTAACTAGAGCCACACCATTGGTAAGCCAAACACACACACACACACAAAATCTAAACCAAGAACTGTTTCAGCTAACTATAAGAAATTATATAATTCAACTGAATACAGTTTCTCTATATATTTTATATATTCTCTGTATTTTTTAATATATATATTCTGTTGTAGTTTTAACCCACAAGTCTTCACTAACCGGTTGAATGTTCTCTCATCACCAGGGTTTTAATGTGAATTTCCGTCTGAATTTTGTTTGATTAATGCTACCTTCATCTATGTATTCTATGCTTCTACTTATCATATAGATGTGTGACTAGCAAAGATCTATCCGAATCATGCCATGGTTACACAGTCCCCTGTTATTACAGTACTTGGCTCTGTCATTTGAACTTCTCCAGGCTTGTTCTGTTGCTGCTACAGCTCTCTAGGCTACAATTACCTCCTCCCTCCTTCTCTCTTGGCGTGCTGTGCTTTTGTGCATTACATTACACTATTCTGGCTCCATTTCCTCCTTGCTGTGCTCTGCATCTGCTCTTAGGAAGATAGAAACAAATATTTATTAACCTCCTACTAAGTATTCCAAACCCTAGGCTGAGAGTTTCCCATGGGATGTCCCAGTCTTTGCAGGTTCTCCATTCTTGCTGTCTGCCCATGGCGCCCCTGACTTTCAGAGGTGCAGTGCTCTCTTTCTGTTCTCCCAGCGTGCCTTTGAGCATGTTTATGGTTCTGAATCAGGTCTGTCTTTATTAGAATTATTTAGGAAGTGTTGCTTTAAATGGGGGGGGGGGTAGTATTTTGGCGGGGGGGGGGGGGTGTTTTGTTTTGTTTTTCTTATTATTGTTGTTTTGTTTTTATCACTGGAGACTTTTACTGTAGGCAGCTCAGGGCTGCCACACCAGTTTTGTAAATCATTCTGAGACCCAAAAGCCTCAGGAATGGATGCAGGGACCAGGAGTGAAAATCCAAATGAGCACAAGGGCTGAATGAGGACTGTGGCAAATTGGTGAGCCATGCCTTTGAACATGAGCATCTCATCTCCAGCAAACGGCTGCCGTGTGACAGTAACAGCTCACTATTGCTAACTTTAACTTTTTTAAAAGCCCAAATCCTGAATTTTATGCCAAATCTCCCCTTTTGGAACTGTCAAACAACTCATTCAGGTTTGTTTGTCTTTTTGTAAACAGAGCATAGGCCCACTGAAACTATATCTACTTTATACTTTGGGCTCAAGCTCCCCAAATTTGTATTCTCTGATTTCAAGGAAATGTACAGGAGTATAAGTAAAAGAACACTTTTTAAGTGGTATTAAATGGCAGGGCTGCGAGGGGAGCAGAGTGATGGGGCATAAATGTAACGTTTTCAGAGAGTCAGTGACTTGTGTCCCTTTAGAAGGCAACTTGTACCTTTCTCTGTCCATCCTTTATGAGTTTTCTGCTCACAACTTACGCCAATTAGAATATTATCCCTACCGTCCCTAGCTAATACTAGGAATCTGATTGTAGCATGAATTTATCTCTTTTTGAATGTAATTGTTTTAGTTAGTAGCTCCAGGCTGGTGGGACAATCTGGCTGTGCCATCTGCCAGCCCATGGTGGGGTGGACTGACCTAGCTGCCAAGGCAGACCCGCCCATTTCCCTCCTTGCTTACCATTCCATTTGCATCTCTCCTAAACCATTCTCCTGGAGAGGATGACCCACCCACAGATTCCCAGAGGGAGCTGATGCTATTTCTTGGGCTACCAAAGGCCATATGTTTACTAACGCAAATAAGAAATGTAAGGCTTTCTCTTGATTTCTCCCCCTGTTATATCTACCCCTTTTAAGCTAGAATGAAAACATCCAGTGACGAAGTTTGCTTGTCTTAACCATACCTTAAATAAAGCCAATCAAATACCTTCTGGTATTTTTAGAATGAAGAATCTAATTTTTGGTCATTCTACATTCTACCTTACTTGTTTAGGTTTGCAAAGACTTAAAGAGTAAGATGATACTCTAAAAAACATGTTTGGAAAAATTGGTCTTTTCCTTCTCATGAAACCTTAGTTCACATTCCATTTTAAAATTATATATTAAAATACATATAAAAGATATATTTAATAGAAAGTATTTATATAATAAATTAAATACATAACACTGTGTGTTAAATATATCTTCAAATCTTATTTTAAGTCATCCATAGTCTTCTTATCCAGAAATACCCCTATATAACATTTTTTATCGATTTCCATCACTTTTTTATTTTTCATCTTTTGATATAGTAGTGATAATATAATGTGTAACCACCCTTTATGCAGTTTGCTTTCCTCCCTTTCATTATATTAATAATTTGTAATATTGATGCTATTGTATATTATACAATTATATTAATATTAATACATTAATACTATATTGTGAGCAGTTTTCCCTTGTCGATAAACTTCATAAACATTTTTGTTGTTTCATCCCATGTGTCAACATCTATTAACCATTCCTCTCTCATGGAACATTGGGAAGGTTTCTACTTTTGGGTCTTAATAAATAATAAACATATTTACATTTGTTATTACTGCATGAGAAGAGAATCCTACAAGTAAAATTATTACATCAAAGAGTGTAAACACTTTTAAGACCCTTTGATGAATATTTCCAAAGTGTTTTTCAAAATGGTTATGCCTGCCAATTTACACTGTAACTAGCAGTAAATGAGAGAGCCTGCCTCAGGGAACCCTTGCTAATGTGACAGGTGATTTTTTTTATTTGCATTTCTTTGATTGCTATTGTGAGGTGCATTCACTTTAATTGTGGTAAAAAATGTGTTAAACAAGAGCTGCCCTGGACAAATTTAGAGTACTGTAGAGTATTGTTAACTCTAAACACAGCTTGTCCAGCAGATCTGCATGAACTTTTTCAGCTTGCGCTATTGAAACTTCACGCTCATTGAAGAGCAACTCCTCATTCTCCCTCCTCACAGCCCCTGGTGATGACCATTGCACTTTTTCTGAGTCTGATGATTTTAGATATGTCAAAGAAGTGACGTCAAAGAAGTGGGATCATGCATTGTTTCTCTTTCAGTGACTGGCTTATTTTTTAGCAAGTCTTCCAGGTTTACCAATGACATAGCATTTAACAGGATTTCCTTCTTTTTAGAGATGAATACTATTCATTGTGTGTCTGTGCTAATTTTTTTAAATTTTAATTACTTATTTATTTGAGAGAGAGAGAGAGAGAGAAGGAGCCAAAGAAGGGGTGTGAGGGGAAGGGGCAGAGGCAGAGGGAGAAGCAGGCTCCCTGCTCAGCTCCATCCCAGGACCCTGCGATGGATCTTGACCTGAGCCAAAGGCAGACGCTTAACTGACTAAGCCACCCAGGTATCCCAGTGCTACATTTTTTTAATGGATTCATCTCTGGGTGGACATTCAGGTTGTCTTCACTACTTGGCTATTGTAAATAATGCTGCAGTGACAAGGGAAGTGCAACTCACTTCAAGATCCTGATTTCCATTATTTTGAGTCAATACCTGGAAGTCGGACTGCTGGATCATATGGTAGTTCTATTTTTAGGCTTTTGAGGAAACTCTATTTTATTTTCCATAATGGCAGCACCAATTTCTATTCATGTTAGCAGAGCACAACTGTTCCCATCTCTCTCTATTCTCCTCAACATTTGCTATTTTCTGGGGGTTTTTGGATAATGAATATCCTAATCCTAACAGGTGTGAGATATCACATTGTGGTTTTGATGTGCATTTTCTTAGTAATTAGTGATGTTGAATATCTTTTCATATATCGATTGTATTTGTTTATCTTCTTTGGAGAAATGTCTATTCAGTTCCTTTGCCCACTTATAAATTGGGTTCTTTCTTTCTTTCTTTCCTTTTTTTTTTTTTTTTTTTTGCCATTGAGTTAAAGGAGTTTGTATGTTTTTCACATATTAACTTCTTATTCGATACATGGTTTGCAAATATTTTCTCCCACTCTATAGGTTGCCTTTTCACAGTGTTGATTATTTCCTTTGCTGTGCAACAGCTTTTTCATTTGATGTCGTCCCATCTGTCTATTTTTGCTTTTGCTGCTTGTGCTTTTTGGTGTCAAATCCAAGAAATCATTGCCAGGACCAATATCTTAAAACATTTCCCCTTTGTTTTCTTCTAGGATTTTTACAGTTGCAGGTCTCAAGCTCAAGTCTTTGATCCATTTTGAGTTGATTTTTTTGTATGGTGCAAGGTAAGAGTCCAATCTCATTCTTTTCCATGTGGATATCTAGTTTTACCAGCATCGTTGAATGAAAAGGCTATCCTTTCCCATTGTGTATTCTTAGCACCCTTGTTAAAGGCCAGTTGGCCATATTTGTGTAGGCTTGTTTCTGGACTCTGTTCCATTGGTCTGTATGTCTATTTTTATGCCAGTATCATACTGCCTTGATTACTGTAGCTTTGTAATATGTTTTGAAATCACGAAGTTTGAGACCTGCAGCTTGTTCTTTTTAAGATTGTTTTGGTTATTTGGGATTCTTTGTGATTCCATATGAATTTAAAAATATTTTTCTATTCTGCAAAAAATGCCATTGATATTTTGATAGATTGTTTTGTGTAATATGGACATTTTAACAATATTAAGTCTTCTAATCCATGAACAGGAGCTGTCTTTCCATTTATTTGTGTCTTCTCTCATTTCTTTCATTAATTTTTTCTAGTTTTTAGTGTAAAACTCTTGTCTCCTTGGTTATGTTTATTCCTAAGTATTTTATTCCTGCTAATGTTATTGTAAATGGCATTGTTTTCTCAGTGTCCTTTTCAGATAGTTCACTGTTGGTACATAGAAACACACCTAATTTTGGTATGCTGATTTTGTATCCTGCGATTTGACTGAATTCTTTTATTACTTTCAACGGCTTTTTTTTTTTTTTGGTAGAATTTTTATGTATCTACATATAAAATCATGTCACCTGTGAACAGAGATAATTTTACTTCTTTTCCAACTTGGACCTTTTATTTCTTTTTCTTGTCTAATTACTCTGGCTAGAACTTGCATTACTATATCAACTAGAAGTGGCAAGAGTGGGCATCCTTGTCTTGTTCCTGATCTTATAGGAAGAACTTTTCATTTTTCACCATAGAGTATGATGTTAACTGTAAGCGTTTCAAATCTGATCTTACTTATGTTGAGGTAATTTCCTTTTATTCTTGGTTTTGAGGTATATATTTTTTTAATCAAGAAAAGGTATTGAATTTTGTCAAATGCTTTTTCTGCATCTGTTGAGAGCATCATGAGATTTTTATCCTTTGTTCTGCTAATATAGTGTGGAACCATTCTTGTATACCAGGAATAGATCTCACTTGGTTATGGTGTATGATCCTTTCAATGTGCTATTGCATTCAGCTTGCTAGTATTTTCTTGGGGATTTTTTCATCTATATTCATCAGGGACATTGGCCTGTAGTTTTTCTGTAGTGTCTTTTCCTAGCTTTGGTATCAGGGTAATACTGGCCTCATAAAATGAGTTTGGAATTAGGACAATGATATTTCTTCTTGTTCAATTTTTTTGGAAGAGTTTGAGAAGAATTGGTATTAATTCTTTAAATGTTTAGTGAAATTCACCAGTGAATTCATCTTCCTGGAATTTTCTTTGTTAGAAGTTCATTCTCCTTACTCTCTTTGTTCTGTTCAGATTTTATATTTCTTCACAATTCAATCTTGGTAAGTTACATGTTTCTACAAATTTGTCTGTTTCTTTTAGGTTATCTTATTTGTTGGTGCAGAATTATTGCTAGGACTCTCATAATCTTTTTTATTTCTGAAGAAGTGATAATAATGTCCCCCCTTTTATTTCTGATTTTATTTGAGTCTTTCTCTTTTTTTCTTAGATAGTCTAGCTAAAACCTTGTCAATTTCATTGATATTTTTAAAAAAACAACTCTCAGTTTTGTTGTCTTTTTCTATTTTCTTTCTTTCTTTTTTTTTTTTTTTTTTTTTCTGCTCTAATCTTTCTTGCCTTCCTCTGACTAACTTTCGGCTTTGATTGTTCTTTGTTTTCTAGTTCCTGGAGGTGTAGAATCAGGTTGTTTATTTCAGATTCTATGTCTTTTTTAATGTAAGCATTTATCATTATAAAGTTCCCTTTTAGTACTATTTTTGCTACATTCTGTAAGTATTGGTATGTGGCACTGTTATTTTAATTTGTCTCAATATATTTTGTAATTTCCCTTTTGATTTCTTTTTTGCCCCATTGACTGTTCAGGAATATAAATATAAATATTTGTGAATTTCCTAATTTTCCTTGCTATTGATTTCTAGTTTTATTCCCCTGTGGTCAGAAAAGATGTGAGTATGATTTTATTCTCCTTAAATTTGTTAAGATTTGTTTTGTTATCTAACATGTGATCTAAACTGTAGAATCTTCCATTTGTACTTGAGAAAAACGTGCATTCTGCTGCTGTCGGGTGGAGGTCGTCACTTTTTAAACAGCCACGTGGTTGGGTCATATTTAGCTTGTGGTCAATAAAATTTTAGCTTTTTGTCAGGGGAACTGGTTTTAAACAGGATGCATCTCACCAGTTCCTGTAGAACTGAATTACTGACTCCAAGCGAAATGTTGAATATTTACTCCTGTTACGTTTCCAATTCGCTAGGTTTAGACAATCCAATGGGTTCTTGCTTTCTCATTCTTTTAAAGAGGCTTTAATTACTGTAATAAGTAATACATGCAAGTAGTAAACAATCTAAATAATACAAAAGAGTGAAAAAATGTTTTAATCCTATTTCATCCTGCCATCCTTCTCCCTAGTGGGAACCACTGTTATCAATTTCTTATGTCTCTTTCCAGCACTGTTCCTTGTATATATTTGTATAAGTGATATTTAAGAAAACACAGGGAAATGGAGGCACACAAAGCACACTCTTCTATACCTACCTCCTTTCACTTAACAAGGAGACCAGGAGAGGCCTTTTAAGGTGGCCTCTGAGCAGACACCTGAATGCTAAGGCAGTCACCTTTGGAGAGCTTCAGGAGACCCAAGGGAACAATGAGATTCCATCTAGAAGGTACAAGTACAAATGCCCTAGGGTAGAAATGAGCTTGGCTTACATTAGGAGCAGAAAGAACTCCATGTTGTTTGAACTTATGGAATGAACAGAAAAGGATTATAAAATAATGTTGGGGATGCAGGTAGAAGCCAGATCATGCAGGGTATCAGGATAATGATTGAACATTCCATCTGCTTCTCTTTGATACTGTAAATCACTGGAGACTTGGGTATGGTTGTTGACACAGTAGAAAACAAAATCAACTAACAATGTTACCTACATACATATCATGAGACTATGAAATGAAAATCAAGGTACACATGTTAGAAGTTACTTTATAAATGATTTTTGAATAAAAGAATTTATTTTGCCATTCTTAGCCCAAGGCTAGAATAACTACAGACAATGAAGGGAACTTGTACCCATGAGATTGCCGTGGAAGAGAGACTTCCTGCTGTCAATCACTCCTGAGACAGGGACACAAGGAAAGAGGTTGCACTGAGACAGAAGAAAGGCATCTGAAATAGTGGACAAAGGGCTAGGTTAGGGGACAGAGACCTCAGTACCACATCATTAATCCCTTTATTCCTATCTTGGTTATCCCATCTATGAAAGAGGAATGATCATTTCCTGCCTATATATGTATCTCTCAAGGTTTTTGAGAAACTCAGATGGGATGATGCCTGTGACAGTAGCTTACAAAGTATGAAAACATGTTTAGTGTGGTCATTTTTTGAATAAAACTACAGGAAGAATTTCGTGGAAGGGAGGAAGCAGAACTATTAAAGATAAATGAATCAATAAATGTGTTAAAAGCTTCCTGTACTTGTTTTATGCAGTCCTGTAATAATAGGTCAATTTGATAAATATTTACTTAGGACCTATTATTCTAAGGCACCATGATCAAGCCAGCAAATGATCCAGCCACATGGAAGACAGCAGGGAACCGAGGCCGCAAGAGCTCACATTTGGAAGGTAAACTCCTAACCCCAAAACAAGGCACAGAGAGGGAGTATTCAGGACTCTGGTTGGCAGAGATTGCATAGTCGGTGGCTTTACCACTAATTTTGAGATGTTCCAGTTGTAGCAACTAGAGCCTTAGAATCTAAATAAGAAATGACTCCAGGGGCCCCTGGGTGGCTCAATGGGTTAAAGCCTCTGCCTTTGGCTCAGGTCATGATCCCAGGGTCCTGGGATCAAGCCCCGCATCGGGCTTTCTGCTCAGCAGGGAGCCTGCTTCCTCCTCTCTCTCTCTGCCTGCTTCTCTGCCTACTTGTGATCTCTATCTGCCAAATAAATAAATAAATAAATAAATAAATAAATGATCTTTAAAAGAAAAAAAAAAAAGAAAGAAAGAAAGCAAAAAAGAAATGACTCCAAATGAGAATGCTTTCTAAACTGTAAGGTACTATAGAGTGACATGACTTGGAGGGAGCCTTAAAGGATACCAGAAAGCTAAATCTAAAATTTTGATCTACTGTTTCATCCACTTCCAACTTGCATATGAATGTCCATCTGACCTTGAATTCTACCAGACGCATCTGTTTTATTTTTTATTTTCACAGTCCTTTAAATTCAGCCAATACAATTGCATATGGGAAGTGACTAGATGCGTTTATTTGCAGAGTCGACACATGAAGCAGAGTGACCTAATCTCCACTACCGCGTGCTGGTTCACGTGAAAAATCCAAGGGCACGCTGATACAGACAGCTCAGCACAGATGGGGCTGACCCCCACAGTTAACAGCTAAAGCAAGATAAGGTGCCAGATAACAGGTAGAAGTTAAATCTACTCCCCTAAGCTCAACAATAAGGCAAAATGATATTTTTCATTCCTTTTGAAAGACCAAGGTTGCAACATATATTCACAGGAAACAGGAAATTAAATAGTCTAAGACCCACAAAATCAAAAAAGTGTCAATTCACAAAATAACCACCTGCCTCATAAGTTGAAGTTCCTATTACCCTTTCTCTTTGCTTGGTCAGTGGTCAGTTAAACCAGGGGTCTTTTCCCCCTCTTGTTGTACTCAGTCTTTATGCTGTGATTAGCTAAAGTCAACATGCCAGAAAGATCTGCAGTTGACAAAAACAAGCCATAAATACACAACAGGGGAGTAAAGAATCTTCACCAAACTAAGCACATTTATTTCTTTTATGAATAATGAACATTGTATTACATGTTCAGCATTTTATTAACTGTGTCCTTGTCTATGTTCAGACCAACAGATGCTGAAAGCAAGTTTAAAGAAAAAAAATCTTAAAAAATCAAATCTCTTGCCCTCCCCTCCTTCTCGAGGCATTTTAAAATTCATAATCTTTCTGGCATTTGTCACAGACTCACCATATGTTTGCTACTATACATCATATTCAATAGAGAACTTTCTTGCACTCCATAATCTTTTTATAATCAAATCATATGGCTATTAAGTTGAAATGTCTATAGTTCTGAGCATATTTTTTTCATTCACAATTAGAGATTTTATTCAGCAACTTTTGAGGATGATATACTGGCTATCGATTAGTGCAAAACAAAATACCCCAAAACTTAGTAGCTTCAGACAAAACCCCAAACTACTCTTGGTCCCATCAGCTAGGGTTAAAGGGTGGGTCATGAATTCTAACACAGCTGCTATGGGAACAAGTGAGAAGGTGGGATGTGAGCTGGGAAAACACCTCCCATTGTCTCCTACAACTATAATTCCGATGGAAAGAGAGCAGAAACATTTGAGTATAAACAAAATGCTAAAGTATGAAGGAGTTATATTTAGTACTACGTGTGGGATAAAAATGAGTAAGAAGAACATAGCCAAAGACACATTAACTCAAGTAGGCAAGGAATAGTGAAAGGGGCCAACTACATAGAAGGAGAGATGGAAGTTCATCCCAGGTGACATCTCTGAAAGACACGAAATGCAGGATGAATAATTCAAACTTGAGGAAAGTCTCATTGAAGATTCTGAGACAAGAGGTGATAGGGTCAACGTGGCAGGAGAGATACTGACATTCAATCACTGAAAATAAGTGAGTAGACGGTGAGTATATACCGTGTGCCGGACCTCGTGCTGGGTCCCGGGACTGTTTGAGTGGTGTGGTTCTAGAGCATCTGAAGGGCACACGTTGCCTGGAGGGCTGCCAAGGGATTCTACTCTTGTGTGTTACTGCAGAGAGAATGACAGTGAAGTCTGAACAGCTCAAAGACAAAAAGGGGGGGGGCAAATTAGGAGGGACATCACCGTTAGCATAAAATTTCACTTTTTATTCTTTAGTTTTCCCCACCTGTAATTAAAGATAAATATGGGCAATGTCATCCTTCTTTCACAGAATCATGAGAAATGCAGAGTTTGGTTTTATTTTAGAGTGTTAAAAAAAACCAACAGTGTCAAACAGGAACTTTGTAGCTGATCATCTTATGGGCTTCAGTGAGTCTCTATCTCTCTAAGCCTTAGTCTTGAAGTGCAGTAGGGGCTCATAATCAATAACATGGACTGAGTATTATGTGCCAGGCGCTGCTGTACAAGCTTCATACAAATTAACATACTCAATCTTTGCAATAACCAGATGAGATAGGTCATTATCCCCATCATATAGATGGAGAAATTAAGATATAGAGAATTTAAGTGTCTTGACCAGGGTTATCCAAGTCATAAGCAGCAGAACCGTGTTTTAAAACCAAAATATCTGGCTCTAGAAACCATATAATATGCTATGGTGCCCTGTAGTTACTTTTTAAATTTAACATGTTTTCATTCATACCTCTTGGAATTATTGGCTGACTGTCCTTTCATATGTCTACAGTTGTCAGCAGTCTGTGTCGTACATCCACTTCCAGCATACAGGACCATTTAACTAACTGGATATGCTTCCCTGTCCTCAAGCGACCAACAGCACAGGGCCAAAGATGCCTAGTCACAATGTACCACGGGGGCGGGGGCATCATAACCTGTCCATCTTTGCTTACTGCTGTACTGGCCAGACACCTCATGCATGTGTGTGAACGTTTGTGTGTGTGTGTGTGTGTGTGTGTGTGTGTGTGTGTAATGCTCGCACACACATACAGACACACACACTCCACTCAGGGTGAATAAGCCATTTGCTCTCCTCATTGTTACAGAGGGATTGGAATATCCAGCTTTCTCCCAGATCACTTCTACCCTCACTGCCAGAGGAACAACTGCAGCCAGCCGGTAAGTCTGCCCACATCAGCATGGGTGGCAGAGAAGTCCAAGCTTGTTGCTCTGGGAAAGCAAGTCAACATTAAAATGCTTTGCATGGCTGCTAACCCCCCAATTTTCTCAAATTTCATTATTGAGGGGATCAATGTCAGTGTAATAAATACCAAATTATCAAGTTTCATGAGCTAATGTAAGTTGGCAGCCCTTGGCCTTGTTACATAAACCCAGGATAAGATGGGGTTGAAGTGTGGCCTTTTGAGTTACAAGAAACAGAGAGCCACTCATGACACTCTAAGGAAAGAAAAAAAAAAAGGTTTTGCTACAAATCTCCTCATGGATTAAAAGCAGAACTGGGACAGCTGTAGGGTAGATCCTTTGGAAGATGCCTGCTTTCTAACGTGTTCCTACTTTTCTCATTCTCTCTCTGGGCGGGTTTCCTCTCCCTGCTCCTATTCCTTCCCACTTGGACTTTTGCAGATCACATTGGAAATCAAGTCTCTCCATGTTATAATGATTCAGCTTCTGCTCCTAATAATACTTCCTGAATTCCTTTGCTTGGCATTCCTTAGTTCACATTCCTGAGAGAGAGAATACAATTACAGGTCAGGGGGGTGGTCTCTCCTGGTCCAGTCAGCTGTGGTGATGAGGAAGAGTCAAATGATAGAAAGCTTGACTTGCCAATGGCTCTTGGTCTCTTTCAAGTAGAGTTTGCCTCACTAGAAGCTGCTATGGGTTGGCATGTACCATATATATACATGCCTAATGTAGGTGGGATATTTGGGGTTAAACTGAAGCAAGCTCGTGGTAACAGGGCATTAACACTGTAAATTTTACACAATTAAAATGGCATCATTGAAACAATTTTTTAATGTTCAAATTTATAGTCATTTCTAGTCAGTCTTTATTTTCATTTTTGAGCCATAAGAGCATCCATATTTTATGAAGTTAGTTCTTCAGTAAGTTCATGTATTAGTTTTGAAGAAAGTAGATTTTTAAATGAGTAAATTATCAGAGAAAAGTTCAAGACTACTTACAATCTCTTTTATCTGCTTAAGCTTCAAAAGTGTCCCGTTTTTTTCAGTCCTTTCCCTGGAGTTTGATTTCCACTATCTCCAACCTCACTTTAATTTAGGCCAAATGATCATTACAAATGAAACTGCCAGAAGCAACAAGAAATATTCGAAGGATTTATCTTTGTTATTTGGCTTCTAACTTAGGACCTACAAGGCCAGGGTTCACAAAATTATCCTCTAAAGATAATTTGTGGGAGAAAAATAGCAGATTCAAAGATGAAGATGTATTTTAGCAATAAAAAGTGAAGTAGTATTAGGTACAAAGAATGAGAATGAATTTTCATCATTTTTCGTTTAAATGTTGTCATGACAATTAATCCAAACAAAAGCATCTCCTTCTTCCAAAGACAGATTTTCAGGGAAAATTTGGAAGGTTCTTGATCTAGATATATCCATCATTTTATCCTGCCCACACCCCTTTCTGGAGAATTTCCCTGCTAACAGCCCTAAAGGGGTATGACTTGTCCCCTTGGCAATTGTACCAAGAGTGGTCATGTGACTCAAGCTAGGCTGTTCAAATGATCTCTCCTAGAAATTCTGGAAATTGAAACAGACCGAATTATCTACATTTTAGGCTCTAGAGCCATAAGGTCATACAGACTTCATAACAGAATTGGCTTCTTGGCCAAATTAAAAGCATAGCTAATGTCAAAGTTAAATGCAGCTGAAGTTATGGGAAAGCAAATTCTAAAAGGCCTAGAGGAGAGGCTGATTTCCACAGGGAAGATGGAGCTGACCTGGAAAGAGAAGTAAAGACAAGATTCTGAGAAAGACCAAGAAAACCAATCTGCCTGCAGATATTTGAGCTCCCATAAGTCCCCCAGCTGTATCATTAGATTCATAGAATTTCTTCAGACCCTTACAATAAATTCCTCTTTACTTCTACTAGCTCAAGTGCATTTCTTTTTCTTGTAATGAGGTAAAGATACTTGTTTCTTGTGTGTATCCTTTTGATCTGGATGGAGACCACATTTAATATGCCTCAAAAGACAAAAGGGCCTCCGCCTCTTCTGGTGCTCCTTGGAAAAAAACTGAAAGCAAACACCAAAGCATGCATATCTTAAGTATCTGCACAGAACAGCAGTTTCATCCAAAATGGGATTTGATGAGTAACTTCTGTGACTGAGATGGAACTTAATAGAAAAGCTTTTCCTAATAAGATGGATGATTCAGTCATTGCAGTCATTCAGCAAATTATATTGAGTGGCCACTATATGTGCAAAGTACTGTGAATGGTTCTGAAGCCCTCAAAGAGATTAGGTGAGTTATAAATAAGGTTTCCAGTAGGACTATGAGTAAGTCACAGTTATTATATAACATACCTTAGTCCATTGAATGCTAAGGAGGATTTCAAATGGAGAGCACTGTGCTACAGATTTGGGGGGTGGGGTTGAGCCACATGTGAAAAACCCAGCTCGTTCTTGCTTGAATTTCTTTGACAAGGCCTTCCAAGTTTAAACAAAGTCTTGTGAGCAAGTTGTTGAGATAATTTTGAACAAGTCAAAAGACATCAATTAAAAAGGTACTATGTGCTAGGCACTGACCAAATGCTAAGATGAAAAAGGCTTGGCTCTTTGTCAAAGAGCTTTTGTACTAGAAAGTGAATTAAAATAAATACATCCCAGTGACTTTTAAATCCTTTTATATGACATGAGAGAAATCCTTCACTCATTAGCTTCCTGTTTGTGTGGATGCCTGAGTGTTATGTTGGTGAATTCTGTAATCGTTTAAGAACTTTGTGACTTCTCCTTGATCTCTTCTCATTAGTTTAAATTCTATCCCATTAGGAGCAGATGTGGTTCCAAATCATATCATTATAACTTGATAAGAGCATTATAACTGAAACCCCTCAACTTGCCTTGAGGATAAAGCCCAGGAAAGTCTGCTAAGTCCCGGCCCTGGAAAACATAGTGTCAGTCTTCAAGTCATGATCTATTTCATGCCATTTTTGTTGTTGAAGAAAAGGGCAAATGGCATAGCCCTCTGAATCCACAGATCGTGAGCAAGTTAAAACATCAGTTGTCAGCCCAGGAAGCAAGTCAAAAGAGAGCAATCTGGCACAAGAGCTGGAACTGTCAGGCCCATTAATAGAATAAAGGAGATACACAAGTATCTACAGATTCCAACATCAAACTGCCTCTTTCTTCCACAGCCGCTCAGGAAGCTCTCCTAGAACCCCAGCCCTGTTGGGGCTGGAGACAAAGAGGGGACAAGCACAAGACGAGAAAATATTTAGGAAGCATCTTGCAGATGCACTGCCCTACCTAAGCGCTTCCTAATCATGATGTTATGGTTGAGTGCCTATCAAATTATAGCTGCAGACCAAGTCAAACGCAGGCCTTTTTCAGAGCAGTTACTGTTCACTTAATGGTCTGATAGGGCAAAGGATAAATTTTTGAAAATGTCAGGTATTCGATAAGGCATATTCTTAGAGGGGAAAAAAAAAAATCCTTTCAGAATTCAGGCTTATTATCTAAGGTTAAAGCCATGGTTCATGTCCAGCAGGAATTTATAAAGATAAACACAAATGTGGCGGTATTGGTCCCCAAAGCTCTATAATCAAACTAAGAGATTTTCAGCTGCTCCGAATCATTCAGCTATGTCCTCCAAGTGCCATTCTACTGAGAAGCAAAACACTCCAAGGTGAATATTTTAGCTAGGATTCAAATGGACCCGGGACTTCGGGAGTAGGTAGATTGGAGCTACACAAAGATGGGAAGAGCAGATAAACTGAGTAAATTAAGTATTAAATCTGAATTCCAGGGCCACCATTTGCCAGCTCTGTGACTTTAGGCATGTGACTTCACATCTCCGAACCACCATTCGCTCTTCTGTAAGATGGCAGTAGTAATGCCGGCCCCACAGGGCCACTGTGAGAATCGAGAGAGGGGACATGGGGTGCATAATCGCTGGCATGGGGTGGGCAATCGATAAATCTGGGTCCCCACTCCCTAGCATGGCCTAGAAACAAACGTTAATCAATGTACAGTTCATTTTTCATTTTACTTCTTTCCCCATAGGGTTGAGGAGGCAGCTCAGCGGAGTGGGTCTGAACTGTCGGGGCACAAGTCCTGGGTTTATTGATCTCTAAATGTGTAACTTTGGGCTACTTACTTAACCTTTTTGTAACCCAGTTTCCACTGAGGATGAACTGAATTCATATAGACGCTTGGGAAAATGTCCGGTACACAGAGAAGATTCAGTTACTGTCGTTATTAGCCTCATTGTTAACCGCGTCCTGGATAAAATACATATTCCTTCAAGGCGCTCATTCCGGTGAAGTTTATCTCTCCGGCTGTCAACTCAGGGATAATGTGTGTTTTGAAACACGGTGGCATTTTTTCATTCTCATGGCAGATTGTATTTTTCCAAAGACAACTGCAGTAATAAGTCCCATTTCGCAGGCTCTTCTGTGATGTGACCTGTCACTTCTCCATCAGCAGGTGGTGTCTCCCTCTCCATGAATCTGGGCGGGCTTCTCGCCCCTTTAGCCAAGCAGTGTGGTAGGGGTTGACGGTATGGGTCACAATAGGGGATCCAGCTTCTGCTTCGTTCACTGGGTCGCTTGCATTTGGATCCCTGAGGCGACCACGCTGTGAGGAAGCCAGACCCCACAGAGGGGCTTCTGGTGACGCTCATCAGCTTAGCCCAGGTGCCTGACATGGGAGCCCCAGAGGAGTCCAGCCTCCAGCCTTCCTTGCACCCTCAAGTTTTAAGCCTTCTGCGCTGAGATCTCAGACACCCAGAGCAGAATCAACACAACCCTTGTGTGCCCTATCCAAATTCCCGATCTGCACAATCCGTGACCATATTAAAAATGTTGTTGTTTTAAGTTGCTGTACTTCCAGATAGTTTCTTACGCAGTTAACTGGAACATTTTCTTTCGAGCAGAAAGTTCCATTATTTAAAAACTTTTCTGGGGTTAACATGTGTGAAAAATTCTTTGTTGATGAACACAAAATAGGGCCTTCAGAATAATTCATGGGAGTAACTTGAAAAATAGACGTTTCAAATCCTATATATTTGTATGAGTTGACGGGCAAGGCCTGGAACTGATGTTTATACATCACATGTCAAAAAGCTTTGTGTGCCCCCGCCCAACAACACGTGTGCAATTATTTTTCTAGAACGAAAGTTCCCGATAAGAAATTCCTTTTTTTTTGCAACTGGAGCAACAAAATCTTTCTGGTGTTTCCTCACTCTGAAATAGAAATCACTTAGAAATGCTCAAACAGCTGTATTCAATTATTGCTGAGCATTTCAAAAAGCCAGCGGTCCCGGAATCATTCTGAAAATGACCCACGGCACCTTGTGAATGCGGCAAAAGGGTCTCCATCGACCTGCCTTCGCACACACGTCCGCATCCCTGCCCACCAGCTCCCGCAGCGTGGTGTCGCCGTGCAGAGCCCAAGCCCCTATTTTACAAGGTGTGTTACTTGCAGCTGGAGAGCGACACGGACACTCCAAGATAGGGTTTGCGCTGTGTGAAATAAGGACACAGAATCCCATTTCTTAAAGGAAGCTTTCCGAGGAACAGCCATCTGTCCTGTTGTGTGTGCGTGTGATTTTTTTTTTTCCTGAGCTATCCCAATTTCAAACCAGACAGCTAGTAAGAGCTGACCTGAAATATTTCCATACTGTCAGCTTCTGCCACCTTCTTGAGGGTGACTGCCTTCTGTCCCTTTGGTGTTTGAGAGAGGCTGTGGGCTGACAGCGAAGGACACAGGAGGCTGGGGCGCTGAGAAGTGACAGATATGTACCTGCCACTTGCCCTGAAAATTCTCCAGTTTCATTTCTGAGGTCTCTGAGCCTTTCTTCCTCTCAAGAAGCTTCTTTTTGCATGGACCACTCCCTACTTCCTCCTGTGTAAGTGGTTTGCCCCTGTCACCCCCTGGGGCTGTGGTTTATGGCAAGAGCTTTGCTCTTACAGACATTGGTATTTAATTTCTGGCTCCTCCACCTACTAGCTGTGTGACTTTGGGCAAGTTACTTAAAGTCTCTGGTCATCCATCTTGGAACCTTAAAAGTGGAGACACTAATATACCCATCATGCAAGAATCTTATGAGAGTTAAAGAAATAATGCATCATAAGCATACAGAACAGTGCTTAGAGTGTAACTGAATGTTAACACCATATTAGCTGTTATTTAGAATAAAGGAATGCACATCAGAGATATTAGAACAAAGAAGAACTTCAGACTCCAGACCCCGCATTTTAAGCGTCCTCTGGATTTCAGTTATTTCCAGGAGTGCTAGGAATAGGCAAAGCTGTCGAAACTTGTTCCGGTTGATGGGTTTTGCCAAGGTCAGGCCCCTACCTGAGTAATGCATTACTAGTTTAAGAGGTGCTATGTGTTAGGTGCAGCAGAATTAGGCAGTGAGAGTGGATGGACCAACAGAAAGTATCCTCCTACAGGCTCGGGAGAGCAGATGCCCTCGTACCTCTGTTCTCCATTGTAAGAGACTCTCCTAACAGTCTATGAATTGGGTGCACATACATCGCCACCTGCCCCAGGGGCTAGGCCCCCAATTCCAAGGTATGTTCTTTAGGGAGAGCAATGTATTTCATCTCATATTCACATAACAGGCCAGATGAAAAATGTGGGTGACACAAGTGTGCCAAAGTGGCACCCGAGTGATTTTGTTATCACACACAGCAGTAACCACCAGGACCCTGGGAATGAACATGAGGAAGGGGACGGTCGTCTTTCACGTCTCAGTACGCTTTTCTTCCCCTGCGCCCCTTCCCTCAGTGCCAGGATCCTCATCAGCCCCCAGCATGCTCTCATCCCCGCCCCCCCCCGCCCCCACCGCCGAAACGTTCCAAGCTCCAGGAGACTCTCCCTTGGTGGTCAGCAGAGCAACACTCATTATTCTTTACATAGATTTGTTCACTGGTTAGATGAATTCACAGTAAGCTATGAATGACCAGCCAGCCCTGGGACTTAGAAATTTAGTGCAGTAGGTTGGATTGTGGTCTGCCCCCTCAAAATATATCCAAGTCCTAATCCCCAATGCCTGTATGTGTGACCTTATGTGGAGGAAGGGTCTTTGTAGCAACAGTAAGTGAGGGATCTTGAGATGAGATCCCCCTGGATCAGCTGAATGGGCTACAAATCAAATGATAAGTATCCTTATAAGGAGAGAAGAAGATAGGGAAGACAGAGTCAGAGATTGGAGTCAGGCAGTCACAGCTAAAACACACCGGGATCTACCAGAAGTTGGAATAAGTAAGTTAGGGCTCTCCCTAGAGCCTTCAGAGGGAGCGTGGCCTGCTGACCCCTTGATTTTTCACTTTGGTCCTCTAGAACAGTGTGACAGCACACTGCTGTTATTCAAAGTCACCCCGTTTGTGGTCTTTGTATACCTGGTCACCCCACCCCACTACCATCATCCTGAGGCCCACTGAGCCTAGAATGCTTCCCTGTGCATTATTTTAATGAACCTTCCCCAGGAGAGCAAAAGTAGATACCTGATCTTGCCTTGAGGGGAGAAGAACCTGAAGTGAAGAAAGGGTCAGTAACTTGCCCTTACCATGGAGAGAGGACACGAACAGCTGCTTCTGTGCTTTTCTATGCCTTCAGTTTCCAGATTGCTGCTGGTTTCATTTTAAAAGAGAAGCCTAGGGTTCCAATGCACTTTTGATGGACAAAAATGTTTTGCTGGTTCCTTCTCCTTTCCTCACTCTGCCACTGTGCCTACAGAGCACAGGACCCGAGTCCTGGCTTTCACACGGTGGCTGACTCAGAGAGAACAGGGAAGGAAGCAAGGCTGCCCCAAGTACCATAAGACGTAAAAACACAATTTTTATGGACTTCCCTTTGCATGCATGCTCCTTTGTCCCAGCTCAACCAATACCAGACGTTGGCTCATCTCTAATTTATGAAGGAAGACTTTAGCAGTGCTGTTAATTTCCACATCATCGGCTGTGCTTTGTACACATATTTTTTTAATTAAATGATATCAAATTGTGGTCATAGTTCCCCATCCTCAAATTTTCAATAGTAATTATGTTTCCAGTTATACCTTTCAATAGGTTTCAGAAACATTTTCTGCCAGGGGGATTCACTAGATCTCCTTTAAATTTTTCACGGCAATCTGGAGATGACATGAGCTTGCACACTCATAACTCACGGAGGCTCCAGGCACCTGCGGTATCAGCAACAACCTATCACTTTTGCCTTCTTTTACTCGTTGTTTTCATCTACCTCCAGAAATGCTTAAATGTTCCCACATCTTTGTAAGGTTGAGAGGTGCTGAAATTGACACGTATTTATTGAGTGGTTCCCCTGCATCTAGCATTGTGTTCCAGTTGCTGTAGAAATAAGCCGGAAAATCAAACTCTGGATTCTCCATGTCTCACATATTCAAACTTAGATGAACGTGGCTACAAAAAATAATTATGCCATCTTCTTTGAGATGGAAATGCAAATCTGCAGTTTCATGTGCCTCTTTAAACTGATAAAGCCAGCAGGGAGAGACAGAAATCATTTGGTCTACTTTATTTTCTCTGGACTTGAGGGAAATTCATTTATAGTAAAAATTTAGTTTTGGATATTCTAGCTGCTCTGAAACTTAATGGACTAGGAAAGAAAGACAGGAGAAAAAGAGAGGGCTACCCAAGAGGGAAACGGTACACTTTGCTAGTGTTTGAGATGACAAACTACTTTTATTTTTCTAATAGTATGTCACAGAAATAGAATTCACTGGACATTGGCCAAGACTGACCAGCCAAGCTCAAGGAGGCGTAGTACAGGTGAGGTTTAGGACACATCCAACATTTGTACTAAGAGTCAAAGATGAAAAACATAAGGAACAAAAACCAAGCACTGGGTGTTGAGAGAGAAATAGTTAAAATGCTCTATTTCTGATTGCCCTTCTTTTGAGCCAAACTTTCTTAGTTTTTCTTGAAAAGAAATTGAAAATCAATCCAGTATACACACCACTCTTCACCTCTTGTTACTACAAAGTGTTCATTCAATGTAAAAGTAGTATTGCTGAGAATAAAGCCATTAAGAAATGCTAAATTGGGGGGGGCATCTGGGGGGTTCAGCTGGTTGAGCAGTGGAGCATCTCTTGAGTTCAGGTCATGATATCAGGGTCTGGGGATCAAGGCCCTGTCGGGCTCCCTGCTCAGTGGGGACCCTGCTTCCCCCTCTCCTTCCAGCTCCTTCTCTCTCTCGCTAGCTCAGTTGCTATCTCTCTCTCTCAAATAAATAAATAAGATCTTAAAAAAAAAAAAAAGAATCTCTAAATGGGATGTGGAGTCAGGAGAGATGAGAAGAGAAAAAGAAGAGTGTAGAAAATTATAAATCTCATTAAAGTCTTTAAAATAGCATTTTTGGGGCACCTGGGTGGCACAATCAGTTAAGTATCTGACTCTTGGTTTTGGTTCAGGTCGGGATCTCAGGGTCCTAAGACTGAGCCTCATGTCAGGCTCTGTGCTGAGAGCAGTCTGCTAAAGTTTCTCTCTCCCTTTCTCCCTCTGCCCCTCCCCACTCTCCCCCCCCAAATAAATAAATATGTAAAAAAAAAAATAGCATTTAAAAAAGATAGCATTTTTCCTTTAACCCATCAGGATTAGGAAAATCTGTACTTGACAAAGCACTTGAATTATAAATCCCATGCTGCAATATTTGAAAAGAAAATTGATTTACGTGAGGACACTGAAAGAGGACTTACACATACTTCTTCTCAATGATTTTCACCATAGCATTTAAAGCCACCAGGTTGTTGGGCCCAGGCCTTTGAGTACTTTAGGTTATATACCAGCACAGGAAGATGGTCCAGCGTTACAATGTGAAGGTGTTCATTGACAGCTGGATGGGAGCTTGGGGATGTTAACTAAGGAGGTTCAAAGACAGTAGCATGTACCTTTACTTCTATTTTCTTTGAAGAAGCAAGAGGGTCACATTGAGCTTCTAATTGGGCAAGGGAAAGGACATGACAGCTAAAAGTCTGAAAGGACAGTATGAGGAATTTAAATTGGTTGTCAAAGGGAAAATTTCTTATAAGAATCTAGGGATGTTATTTAAAAGACCTTCAAACGACTGACTGAAGCCTTGCCCATGGCAGCCACCTTGGTTTCCCTTCCCAGTCACATGATTCTATAAAGCAGAGCAGCAGTGCTCTATACAGAGGTAGGGAAAGATAGTGACTATACGCTTACACTTTGGAATCACATAGACGAAGGTTCAACTCCCCTATCTACTATCTGACAGCCGATTAAGCTAAGCAGGTTATTTAGCCTTGTTATTTTTAGTTTCTTCACTTGTAAAAGGCTGGAAGTAACACAAGTGTATACTACATAGGATTCTGGTGAGAACTAATGAAGCAATGTGAAATCAGTACTGAGCCTTGTGTCTGGAACATAGCAGATATTTAAGCAACAGTAGCTAGTATTGTTGCTACTATTATTATGTCTTCAACAGAAGCAAGATAACAGCCCAAACTACTTCCTTCTTTTCATTTATATACTGTGCCAGTGGGATATAACAACTAATAACTATAAGTAGTACAATCATATGGTCACTATCCTTCTTGCCAGTACTTCAAGTACTCCAGGAATTTTGCAAATGAATGTCTCCTGAAGCTGCCCACACATGTCCAACGTTTCCTGTCCAGGCTGACCTTTAACCCAGAGCTACAATATTAAGCTACGCTGCCGCATTCCACGACACCTCAGTGAGCCAACATCGGCTTGGGCTTCACATCACCAGGAACACACTACCTTTTCATTGCTAATTTGCAATTTCTCTCCGGTCTTAGGGCTTTCAAAATTGGATATGGTCAATTTCATTACTAGTGGTCTGTAGAGTCAATTTTAAAATCATTAATCTTTGTAAACTCAAAGGTGCGCCCATCAGCAAAGGTTCTTGCAGAGTTGTCATTATTCTGGGCCACAGAGTGGATGGATACACGGGTAAAATCCCTCTCAGAGCACTAAGATCATAATGGCTTAATTAACAGAGAAATAGTTATCTGCTGCAAATGGTATACAACTCTTGCATTCTTACCAGATTTTTTTTAAGATGCTGAAAATGAGTTGCTGGGAGTTATTAGAGGCATCCAGCTAATGAAAGCTATGCAGAAAAGCTCCAAGAAAAGCCAGGAAGAGATTAGGTGACACAGAACAATAAAAAAGGGGGCAGGTGAGTGGGGAGTGGAGACATCTTTGCCCAGTCCTTTAGGAAAAGGGAGGAAAAATAAAAATGCCGTACTTTTGCTTACTTACTTCTTTTTGGAATCCATACATGGGAGAGGAGAAAAATCACACACTATTTTTGTTTTCTTGTGTTTGTTTTTCTGTTTATTTACTTTGTCCTGGTTTCTAATCCCAAGTAAATATGATTCAACAAGAAAATGTGAGCAATTACTGCCTAAAAACAAACAAACACAAAAATAACAAGCAAACACACAGAGAAACATAGAAGAAACGAACTTTGCTGTTCAAAATCTTTAAAAAAAAAAAAAGCAAAAATGATCTATTGGATTTCATCAAGATAAAAAGCTTCTGCACAGCAAAGGAAACAATAAAAAAGGCAACCTATAGAATGGCAGATGTTTGAAAGTGACATATTTGATAAAGGGTTAGTATCCCAAACATATAAAGAACATAAAAACCTTATACCTAAAACATCAACAATCCAGCTAAGAAATGGACAGAAGACAAAGAGACATTTCTCCAAAGAAGACATATAAATGACTAACAGACACTTGAAAGAATGCTCAACATCACTCATCATCCAGGAAATACAAATCAAAATTACATGAGATATCACCTCACACCTATCAGAATGACTAAAATTAACAATTCAGGAAACAACATGTCAAGGATGCCGAGAAAGGGGAACACTCTCACCCTATTGGTGGGAGTGCAAACTGGTGCAGCCATTCTGGAAAACAGTACGGAGGTTCCTCAAAAAGTTAAAAATAGAGCTACCCTACAACCCAGCGACTGCACTACCAGGTGTTTACCCAAAGCATACAAAAATACTGATTTGAAGGGACAAATGCACCCTGGTGTTTATAGCAGCATTATCACCAATAGCCAAATTATGGAAAGAGCCCAAATGTCCATCAACTGATGAATGGATAAAAAAGATGTGGTACGTGCAACAGGGTAGATCGGGCTAGAGTGTGTTATGCTAAGCAAAAGAAGCGGGTCAGAGAAAGACAAATACAATATGATATCATTCATACGCGGAATGTAAGAAACAAAACAGATGCACATAGGAGACGGGGAAAAAAAGGGAGGGAAGCAAACCACAAAAGACTCTTAACTACAGAGGACAAACCGAGGGATGCTGGAGGGGAGGTAGGCCAAGGCAGGGCTACATGAGTGATGTGAGGAACACTGGGTGTTATATGTAAATGGTTATATATATATATATGTATATATGTTATATATGAATGGTTAATCACTAAATTATACTTCTAAAACTAATACTACACTATAATAGCTAACTAGAAATTAAATAAAAATTAAAAAAAAAAATGAAAAAGAAAGTGAAAGCCTGGAAAAAGATATCCCATGCAAATTTTAACCAAAAGAGGGCTGAGGGGACCATACTAATAAAAATTAAGCTAAACGTAAGTTAAAAATTGTTGTAAGGGAAAAGGAGGAAATTATATTTTGATAGAAGTGTCAACTCATCAAGAAGACAAAAACAATTTTAAGTCTGAATGCATCAAACCATAGAGTTCAAAATATGTGAAGAAACATAGACTTGGGGCACCTGGGTGGCTCAGTGGTTTAAGCCTCTGCCTTCAGCTCAGGTCATGATCTCAGGGTCCTGGGATCCAGCCCTGCATCAGGCTCTCTGCTCAGAGGGGAGCCTGCTTCCCCCTCTCTCTCTGTCTGCTCTGCCTACTTCTTGTGATCCCTCTCTCTCTGTCAAATAAATAAATAAAATCTTTAAAAAAAAAAAAAGAAAGAAATAAAAATAGACTTGAAGAGAGAAATACACAGATCTACAATAATAAAAGGAAATTTAAAAATCAATTCCTGGTATGATAGTATGCAAATAAATAAGATACCTAGGAATTTATCCAAGGAGGTAAAATATTTGTTCAATGAAAAATATAAACATTACTGAGAGAAACTAAGGGAGTCCTAAATAACTGGAAAACCATTCCTGGTTCAAGATTGGAAGAATTGTGTTAAGATGTTACTACTACTCAAAACAATTTAGAAATGTAATGCAATCCCTATTAAAGTTCCAAAGCCATTTAAAAAAAAAAAAAAAGGATCAGGGAGGGTCTCCTGACATTTTCTCTGAGGCAAGTCAGGTTCCAGTAAATGAGCTGCCGGAGGGGGTGGGGGGCCTGGGTCCCCTACAGCAGCGGAAGATAAACAGGGCATGTGGAATAAAGAGAAACTACTTAACCCTGAAGAGCTAAGGGTAGTTCTCATTTTCTCAGAGATTTTCTGCAGAGCTCAGGGTTTGAGGGAGAATCAGAGTAACAAAGGAAACCGAGAACTCCTCAGATGTGGGGGGCTTTTTCACCAGCCCCAAGACAAAAAATGTCAGGGAGGAAACTCCCCAGTCCCTTAAACCAAACCAAGACAAACCAAACAAACAACACTGCTGTGATGAGAATAAAAATCTTCCCCATTAGTTTACCTGTGAAAGAGCAGATAGGGGCGCCCTGTGAAAGGAAAGTCTTTTTGTAAAATTTGATCGTCGTTATTTTCACAGCAGATGGGGCCAGAGCTGGCCCGAGGTTCCTCGCTGTCAGACACCAGCCAGATCTGCCACTAATTAGCAACGCACCACACTGCTAAATGGCCCCGGCCTTCCATTTGCAGCCAAAGCCATGGTGACCTGCCCCGCGCCACCTGAGACCACGGGCCAGCCATCCCCCACCTCCCCGGATGCCAGCCCCCAGCCTCCAGCCCCTGCCAACGCCGGGGCCACAAAGGAAGCCCGCGGAGGCTCTGGTTTTCCCTTACTTTTCCATCTTAACTCCACCAAAGGAAATTCTGATTTCTCCGAGATCATTGTCCGAGGAAATAAAGATAGGTCTTGTCTCACCACGTATTTTCCCTACTTTATCTTTTGTACGGCTCTTTCTCACAGGAAGGAAATGGGAAGGATATTTTTTTCTCTTAATAAGGACAAGGGGAGGCTTTTATTTATTTCTCCGTGCCCACAGAATCCCTTCTAAGAGTGCATGCATGTCTTTGTAATTGGTTTTTGCATCATCTGAGGGAGAGGCTATCTTGTCAACCCTTCTGCCAGGCAAAATGAACATGCAGGGCCTGCAGCAGCTGCCTGGCAGTGACTCTGTCCAGGCCTTTTGCACCGGCTCCTGGTGCCGACCTAGGGGTCCATGGAGATCGGGCACCGTGGGGGTTTTCTCTCAGCCACAGAGCCTCCAGCCTCTCCCTGTATCCCACGGATATGGCTGGCTTTGTCTAGTCCATGAAGACAAAACTTGCATTTTTAAAATCCCTTTATCAGATGCATTGTCCTTAAGAGACACATTTCAGCAAATTTAGAAGCTGCACAGTGAGGTAGGTAGCTGTTCTGATCAGAAAATTCAATTCTCCTTGAGAGTGTGTGTGTATGTGTATGTGTGCCTGCGCACACGCTCATGTGTGTGACAACTGGGAAATTTTACACTTACACTTTATCTTCATAGCAGTGTCCAGCATTTTTAGAAGTTTTTTTTTCCTGAAACTATGCTAAGAACTTTATGTCCATTACCTTATGTATTTCTCAAGACAATACTGCTTTAAATACTAGCTTTGTCCTCATGTTAGAGATGATAAAACTGACATCAGAGAGATTTCGTGACTTGCACAAAGTCACACAGTGTAGGGCCATCTGATCCCAGCATCTGAACACTTAGCATGGCTCTTGCCTTGCCTGCCTTTAGTAAATGGCAAATGACTGTCTCCCTAGAACTTTTCGAGAAAAAGCTTACTTTGGATGTATTTGCCAAGCCCATTCTAAATAAAGAAAGGGCTGTCCTGGCATCCTTCAGCCAATCCCTTTCTACGTGTTTTTTCATGTGGGAATATAGCCATGGCCAGAGGTGAGTCTCTCATGGAGGGCAGTTGGTTCTGGCTGTTGGAAATGCTAATATCAGCCAGAGCAGGTGCTTCTGAGACTTCACAGTTAGCCAACCTTTTCTGTAATAGTTTTGGTGACAAAAACCCTGGGAGAAAATTTAGGAATCACACACACTGAAAAAAAAAATGGAGGCAGGCAAATAGTTTGCCATGAAAATTATGTGAACCTTCGGTTTTTTATTCTTCCCTGTTCTTTACTCTTGTCTTCACACAAGGGATGGTTTAGTGTCATACTCAATCAAGAGGCATTGCCATGCAGGTGGGAAAAAGACAAGACTGTTTTGACACTACAGACTTTGATTTCTATTTCTGATACAGATTATTTGTGAGAAAGACCCTGATTTGGCTAGTTCTTGTAACAGATGTGGCATTTCCCCAAGACTCTTCAGAAGCAAATTTCCTACTGTTTTCTCCTCAATGGTCAGAAAAATAAAGTCCCTGAAATGAGATAAGGTCAGCCTCCAACCTAGGCTTGTCATCCCCCGAGGCCTCTTCTCTTCTCAGGCTGTTAAAATTGTCCTTCTTTATTGAAATGGGCTCCATAAAGGTCTAAACAAATTGTAAGAGGCCATTTGTTTAACCATCTGACAGCTTAACCAAACCTCCTTGTAGCAGGGCTTCCACTATAAGATTCCATTCTCATAGGCCATGGAGGGAAATTCTTATTCAGAGGAGAGAGGAATCTCCTATGAAAACGTGTCACGTGGACAGGGCAGCCCCCGCAGTTACACTGTTCACAGGGTTTGTAATGGCTCAGCTACATTACCATATTCATGCCGAGTCTCTACCATCTCCCTCACCTTGGGAAGTCTTGGCATTGAATATAATAATAGAGCTGATCCTTTATGCAAATGCTACCAGGATACCAATACGGGCTACTTAGCTTAGATGCCGTTTCTTGCCATACGGAGCGTTAGTACTGGAAACATTGCTTTCTGCCAAGAACTCCCGAGTCATCCTGTCATGAACTATTAATTCAGAAATTCGTCTTCTTGTTGGCAGCTAACCACGAAACCCACAAAGTTGTGTTTAATTTGCTCTTGGAGGATAGACTGTGTGAGAGCAATGCCTAACCGTGGGGACCCAGGACAGGTCTGCAGCAAATCTTGTGAGCCATAAGTCCTTTTCATGGTTGGTTAATGGTATGGCTGATCTGCTCCCAGAGTTTTACCTGACAGCAAGGACTAGATAAACACAGGTGACTGTATGGGCTCTTGGGGGAGATTTGGCTTTACCCTGCAAACTCAGAGTTTTCTATTAACAAAAGATAATATGGTCTCCCAACAGCCTGCTCGTTGGTGCAGTGAAAAGATGTGCTACTTTCTTGGCAAGTGGAGAGCGTACACTAGCAATGGCAAGACTGGACACCTACATTTTTCTTATGAGATGTACACATGTGGCCCGCATCCTCAATAATGACTCTTTCTACTTGGGTCAGTGGATCAATCTTGGGAGGGGATCCACTTCTACTCATTCCTACTCCAGAAAGGGTGGACAGGCCTCAGCTGCCTTCGACAGAGCTTATAGAGAGGCCCGATCCAATCAACATACTGTAATTTTCCTGGTCACAGAAAATGGTTCAGGAAATTGTATGTGATTCACTGGATGTTTGCTAATACTCTATGTACAAAAGCTTTGCTATCCTCTGTTGTACTCAAACATGGAAGGCTGTCACCCTGAGGACTTCTGGAAGACATCTGATGACCAGAGAAGGCCTGTGGTTAGAGCTGATATAGAAGAGGCTGATGTGAAGAGAGTAATCAGCTTGTGGTGACATCACGTAAGGTGAACATGTTCCACCTAAAGCTGATTTCCTCTGGACTCTCCAGTTCTTACGCCAAGTTTTTACATGGGCTAATTTGGGTTTTGTTATCTGTCATAAAACAATCATAACTAATAGAGCCTTAGAAACTAATTTACTTTGGGATGCCTGGGTGGCTCAGTTGGTTAAGCAGCTGCCTTCGGCTCAGGTCATGATCCCAGCGTCCTGGGATCGAGTCCCACATCGGGCTCCTTGCTCAGCAGGGAGCCTGCTTCTCCCTCTGCCTCTGCCTGCCGTTCTGTCTGCCTGTGCTTGCTCTCTTCCTCTCTCTGATAAATAAATAAAATCTTTAAAAAAAAAAAAAAAAGAAACTAATTTACTTCAACAAAATTCAAAGAATATTTATCCAAGTATTTTATGTATAAACATGGTCAAATTTGCTCTTCGTTAGATTTTTATCTTTTCCTAAAAATATTTTGGGGTCCCAAAGAAGGTGTGGTACACACACACACACACACACACACACACACAGGAATATTACTCAGCCATAAAAAGAATGTAATCTTGGGGCGCCTGGGTGGCTCAGTGGGTTAAGCCGCTGCCTTCGGCTCAGGTCATGATCTCAGGGTCCTGGGATCAAGTCCTGAGTCGGGCTCTCTGCTTAGCAGGGAGCCTGCTTCCCTCTCTCTCTCTCTCTCTCTGCCTGCTTCTCCGTCTACTTGTGATTTCCCTCTGTCAAATAAATAAATAAAATCTTTAAAAAAAAAATGTAATCTTGCCATTTGCACTAACATGGATGGAGCTAGGGAATATAATACTAAGTGAACTAAACCAGTCAGAGAAAGACAAATGCCATAGGATTTCATCCATACGTGGAATTTAAGAAACAAAACAAATGATCATAGGGGAAAAGAAAAGAGGCAAACTGAGAAACAGACTCTTAGCTATAGAGAACAAACTGATGGTGACCAGAGGGAAGTTGGGGGTGGGTGGGTGAAACAGGTTAAGGGGAATAAAGAGTCCACCTGTCATCAAGAGCACAGCTATGTAGTACACCTGAAACTGTTATTACATTGTATGTTCACTAACTGGAATTTAAATTTAAAAAAATATTGTGGGGACCATAACACTCTAAACACATTAGAGAATAGTAATAAATGCTTTGCACTGGCAAAGTGTTTTACTTTACTAAAAGCTTTCAGAGCCATTGTATCATTTGATCCTAAGCAAAATATGCGCTAGATAGGACAAATTTTATTGCATTATTTTACAGAAAAAAAGGTTTAGATGATGTCATGTCCAAAGAACACAAGAATAGAAACTGACCTTAGCGATCATATGGCATGCCCTCCCATATTACACATATAGACACTGTAGCTCTAAACGCCTTCCCTAACATCACACAGCCAGTGATTTAATTCAGATTTTGGGGAAAAAACTTTCAGATTTCTTTGTAAGTTCAGCTGCCACATCATATTTATTACCCATAAATCTCTTATACACAGTGCTTAAAGTATCACTTTTTTGCTCTAAAAGAGAAACCATGTCTCACTCACATAAAGAAACATTAAATCTGATTCAGTTCATGTTTCTGAGCCCTGGAAATGGAACCAGGTCACAAACTTGACAGAACAGATTTTCCCATCCATATCCATAACCATAACCAAGATCATAATGCGGTGTTTTTCCTCACTGCCCCGAGACGTTATCCTATCACTTTGATATTATAAATCATTAAGGAGTAATGCCACTCTGCCCAAGATTTCTTGCTTGGTAAATGTGACCACAGTTTTATTCCTAATGTTAGAACTACAAGATTGGTTCTTTACTGGCATCAGGAAACTCTCCAGCTGGAGGCTTACCATCAGCACACAACTAAGACAAATACTACCCCTGCTAGTCTCATTCTTGATGACCATGGGTAAAATTACTATTAGGTGACATCTCTGACATGAATTTAAATACTCTGGGTCACTAGATCTCTGCCACTTTCCCCCCCAAAATACCTTCTTAAAAACTTGATGATAATCTCTTTGGCTTTTCAAACATATGTAATGATTAAAATCCTTTCATTCAATCTTTCAACAGGGTTGAGCACTGTTCTAGGTGCCGGAATACAGTTGTGAACCAAACAGAAAAATCTCTGATCCAGTGAGACATTCCTCCTAGTGGGGGAGATAATAAACAAAGTAAATAAACTATATAGTTATTCTGCTGAGAAGGGGGAAGTGAGGCAGAAAAGGACAACCTGAAATTGTTACATTTGTTACATTTGAATAAATAAGAAAGTAAGGGATCTGACCGTAAGACTCTCTGGGAGAGGAGCAATCCAGTGGAAGGAACAGCAAATGCAAAGGCCCTGGGGAAGAAGTATGTCTCAGGTGCATGCAAGCAACGGCAAGGTGGCCAGTGTGGCTTCCCTGGGGTCACGGAGAGCAAGATCGGTAGCAAATGGGGTCAAGAGGTTAACAGGGCGTTCATTGTACAGACTTGGCTTTTATTCTGGATGAGTTGGGAAGCCCTTAGAAGGTTTTAAGCAAGGAGTGTCATGATTAAACTTCATGTTCTAACAGGATATCTCTGGCTAATGGAGCAAGAAGAATCCGCAGAGGGGCACGGGTAGAAGGAGTGCAACTATGGCAGTAGTGAGAGATGGTGCGGAGTTGGACCAGGACAGTAGTAGGCTGCTGTATGTATGTTAAGAACGATTGTATGTAAGAGTGACTGCTGTATGTGTTTTGAAGGTAGAGCCAACAGCAGTTACTGCAAGGTCACGTACAGAGGGTGTGAGAGAGGAAAGAGTCAAGGATGCCCTCAAGATCCTTTGGCTGAAAAAACGGCTAGAACACAAGGGCCCTAAATTGACTACAGGAGAAGCTGATTTCAGGGACAATGACATGATTAAGTTGAAGGGGCCAATTCAACATCCAACTGGAGATGTGGAGTGGGCTCTGATGAATTTAAGGGAAAGATCTAGAGTGCAGATACAATATGGGGAGTCATCAGCACAGAGATACACTTAAAGCTGTAAGACTGGAAACCATCTCCAAGAAAGCAAATGCAATTAGAAAAGCGAAACTTGCTATGGCTGAGCCCTGACAGGGTCCATGATTTAGAGTTTGGAAGGAAGAAGAAAACCCTGACCAATGAGGGCCAGCAAGAGAACCTGGAAGCTGAGAGAAGAAAGCTTTGCAAGGAAGAAAGGGCATTGACTTGATTGAAGGGTGCTCAGAGGTCAATTAGGATGAGGTCTGAAAAGTAACATTAGATTTAGCAAGACTGTAACTCACTGGTGACCCTGAGCAATGTCGTTAAAGGACCAGGGTCTCAAATCTGCCTGGAGAGGGAGAGAGAAGCAACTGGAAATTACAAGAACAGATGCTTCTTTCAAGAGGCTTTGCTATGAAGGAAAAGAGAAAAATGGGGTAAAGAGGAAGAGGGGTCAGAGAGGAAATTAAAAAAAAAAACGATTTTATTTATTTGAGGGAGATAGTATGTGGGAAAGGGCAAAGGGAGAGGCAGTCTCCCTGCAGGGAGACTGATGTTGGTCTCAATCCCAGGACCCTGGGATCATGACCGAAGCTGAAGGCAGGTGCTTAACCAACTGAGCCACCCAGATACCCCCCAAAAAAGAGGACGGACATTACAGTATGTTTACATATTGATGGGAACGATCCTACAGAGTGGGAAAACTTGAAGTTGAGGAGAAAAAAGGGAGAATTGTTAAAGCAAACATCCTTGGGCAGGACTGAGGGATAGCAGAGTGCCCTGGTGGAGACATTGGTCACAGGCAGGAGCAAGGCCAGGTCATCACAGTGACTGGAGAGAAGGCAGAAACCCAGTCAGAGGCAGGTGTATTGGTAGATATAAGGTAGAACCTTGCCATAGTTCTCTGATCACCCCTGTTTTCGTACTGAAGTCATGTGCGCTTCATGAAAAGAGGTTAGTATTCCACATTTTTGCAAAGCTAAGGAATGTCAATGTCAAGAATTCTGTGACTGAGAACGTAATAGGAGCTGTGCTGCTATCATTAGTTTGGTGCCTCACTTATCATACTCTGAAGAGTGGAGGGCTTTCCTACACTAACACTAGGCCTGTCTTTCTAGAAACAACTTTCTGACATCCAGATAAAGTGGTTCTGAGGAAATCTCTCATACCTGATTCTGTCACTCCTGGTGCAAGAGATACCAAACCTTCCATTATCTTGATTTGTACAAGTGCCTGCCTTTTTTTTCTCTCTTCTGCAAGGCTCCCCAGCTCTGTCACACGTCTTTTCAGACATGCTGGAGAGCACAGCTGGGGGGGCAGTAGTAGCGGCTGGCAGACCAAACCGAGAACCTAGGCAATTCCAGGCAGGTGCCTACATCTTAGTGGTTTTCCCAGTTTGTACTAGACTTGCTCTTGACCATTTCATTCTCTGTTCGACAAAAGTAAAATAATTCCTGTCATTTTGTTGTTGTTGTTTTTCCTGTCATTTTGTTGTTGTTGTTTTTAAAGACCTGCTTAAGTCTCCGAGAGAAAACTCCATAGTGCCATGACAGACATTATATGTACGCCACTGTCTCCTCAACTTCGAATTTGAGATTTTCAGTGTCCAGGGCAGGTAGGGAAAGAGAAGAAGATCTGTTATCTTGTCCAATTTGGAAGCTCTACGTGGTAGGTATCATGGCCTTCATTCTGTAGATGAGGTTCACAGGGAGTACGTAACTTGCCCAAGCCATGTGCTAATGAGTAGGGGATCCACACTTGAACTCTGGGCTCTCAGAGCTCAGGGCTGTGTTCTTTTCACTATACTTTCTTTTTTAAGATTTTTATTTATTTATTTGACAGAGAGAGAGAGAGAGAGAAAGCACAAGCAGGGTTAACGGCAGAGGGAGAGGGAGAAGCAGACTCCCCATGGAGCAGGGAGCCTGATACAAGACTTGATCCCAGGACACTGAGATCATGACCTAAGCCGAAGGCAGACGCTTAACCAACTGAGCCACCCAGGTGCCCTTCTTTTCACCATATTTTGTTCCATGATGAGCCGGGCAAGGCAAATGCTGTATCAGTAAGTGATGAAAGTTCTTCTCACCTTGCCCCTAAACTGGCTCTCCAGGTAATGCAGAAACCCTTACTGCAAGCCCTTGTTCTCTAGGGCTTATCCCACAAAGAACCTTTTGTTTTACCAGGGGCATTCAGAACTCTGCTTGCTGCCAAGATGACTTTTAATTTATTGGAGGTCTTTCTGGTATGTAGATGCCCAGACTCTTCAGTTACTGCTTTCTTAGCCAAAAAAATGAGGAGGGAAGGGGTCTAGGCCCTCAGTCGGAATGTGAATCCGTTTTGGTCTTAGGGATTCCTCACTTTCAAAAACAACTTCCATCCTCCCCCACGGTGGTGTTCTTTTCCTGCTCCACATTCTCTGTCCCAAATAGACTTCGTCCGCATTCCACGCACACGCATTCCACGCTGCAGATCAGCTCGGCCCAGCACGTGATCCACAGGGGCCACTTTACATTCTATTTTCTGAGTTCCCCTCCCCTTTCATTAGCAATCTTTAGTGAGAAGATGGAGGGCCAGGCCCTCCTGGGCAGACTTCCTCAACTCCTCTACCCTCTGCGGCAGATGTGCCTCATGTCCGTTCTGTTCTCTTTTCTCTAATCTCAGAGGCAGGAAGCAGTGTCCCTCACCCTTTCCACCATGATCGTTTTATGGGTGTCCTTGATCCCACTTCCTCCCACCTCTTTGGGAATCGCCTCTCCTATCGTCAAGTTCATGGGCAACCTAATGTCCAAGTAGCTCCCCTTTCAAAAAAAGCCTTCCTAGTCTCTTAAGCTACCACCCCATTTCTGAAGTTTTACCACCAAACTTTTTGGAAGAGATGCCAAACTCAATACCTTTACTTCCTTTTATTACAACCCCTCCTGACCATTTTGCCAAAGGCTCTCGTTTGGGCTGTCGCTAGTGAGCTCTGACAAGGCAAAGGGCACGTGCTAGGTCTTCATTCTCATGAACATCTGTAAAGCTAAGAGTGTTGGCATCCATCAAGCCTGGTACAAGTTCTAACTCTGTCACTGTTTAGCTGTTAGGAGCTTCAGTATAATGCCTGGCATGCAGCAAATAGTCCACAAATGTGAGTTGTATTCTCCTCCTGACTATTATTAGCTGTCTTTCCTCTGGAGATGTCTTCATCCCCTAGCTTCCCTGCCACTGACCGGTTGGTTGTCTGTCAAACTCTGAAGGTTTTCTCAAAGCCCCCCCTCACTCCCTCATTGGCTTCTCTTCCTTCAGTGTAGGCTGTGGCCAAGTTTCTGCCCTTCCTCTTTTCCTTTCCTCACTGTTCTTTCCCATAGGAATCTGACTCACTCCCATAGCCCGGCCTCTCCCTGGGGTGAGACATGGCCAGACCCCAAGAGTGATTGTTCTGATTGACTGGAGGTCTCCTGGCTTTCTCTCTTCTGATGGAGGCTCATCCTCAGTGACATTTCCTTCTTGAAGCCTTCCATTCTCACCCATATCTGGCCTGCATTCAGCTCTTCCTTGGGAGCCCTCTCTTTATAACGACTCCCACTTCTGCTCTTAGTCTATGTTTTACTACTTTGAGTGTGCGTGCTTCTGACTCCCTCAACAGACTGCAAGCTCTGTTGGGCAGGAACCATATCTGAATCGCCCTTTTACCCCTGCTTGCTGAGTGGGCTGTGTTCCCCACAGTAGGCTGAACTCATCAGAACAGACAGGCAGGGCCAGTGGGGTCTGGTGAGTATTCAGATACCCAAGCACCTCCCAAACTTGACTCCAAGTTACGAGAAGGCTCAGGAAAGGTAGGAAACATCAGTGTTAAAGAGAATTCAAAGGAGCAAGGCATCGAGATGTGCTAAGTAGAGGGAGCATGGGGACTACCCGATGACTACAGCATCTGGGAGAGAATGGAGACAAGGAGACAGAGGGGGTTTCTTGTTTTGCATGTGGTCTTTATATAGTAAAGTGAGACAAATGTCTTTAAATACAATTAGAAAATGTACCATAAGAGGCTCCTTCTGTTTTCCTGATGAAGCAGTGTAAGTAAGATACACTGAACCATACTTGCTCTAAAGATTATTGAAAAAAGTTGTAAATGACCATGTGGGACACAGTGATAAGTTATATATAAATTCACATTTGCACCTCTTTGCTTTACTTACCTTGGTACCAAAAGGGAGAGGGGAAACAATACTTTAAATTTGCTTTTTATACCAGTTTTCCTCTCTCTCCCCCCTTTCTCTTTGCATTCACAGTATGTTATAGGTAATTTAGCTGAAATCCCCAGGCTGCTTCCCTAATGTGATCATTTAAACACAGGCCAGATGCTAACATAAAGCCTACTTGGACAAGACCTTCTCCACCCTCAAGAGCCCTCCTAGAATGTTCCGTGGACAGTTATAGAATTTTTATTTTTGAAAACTGGCACAACAGAAAAGAAACCAACAACATCTTATTTGCAGCAGGAGAAAACACCCTCGGGATGACGCCTCAGTAACACATTGGGTGACGGCAGATCACAAGACACTTGGCTCCAGAGTCAAGATATCAGGTTTCAATCAAAAAATATATAGACTGGATATGAATAAACTCCACTGAAAGTGCACGCCCCTTCACTGGCTGGGGATTCAGAAGGGAGATCAGTAACATTTGCAGATGACTCCAGCGATACAAGGGCTCCCATCGGTAGACAGATGAAAAGAAGGAGGAAATTTTCCTTGGATGCTTTGCCTGGGAAGTGTTAGAAACAAAATAGTCTGTCACATCTTTCTACCAACATCGACTGGGACTCTCTTGCCAACAATTCAATTGGTTTAGAATGTTAAACTTGGAGAACGGCCTCATCCATCTCAGAGGTCCACGGCTCCCTCCTGCCTAGTTAGTGGGAAAATGAAGACATCCTAGCAGCAGCAGCCCATTCTGTTTTGTTTGGGTTTTGCACCCGCATGCAGAAAGCAGTACAATCGCGTCCTTATGAAGGACAACGTGTTTTCCATCTGTTTCAATGTCCCATTCAGATCTACTCTGCTCGGCTCTGCTCTGCGCCACAGGGGCTAACCAGACAGTCTGCACCAGCTAGGCCTGATCACTGGAACATACTGGCAGGGCACTGGACAGTGAGAGAAGAGTGAGACCTGTGTATGGATTGTCCCAGCGCCCTTCCTGCCAGAATGCAATGCTTGGCTGCTTCCCAGCTAAGGGCCATAGCTCTCCATCCAGCCACTGCTGGGTTCTCCAAGCCACTTGGACCTTCAGATCTAGGAGTGGCAAAGATGAGCAAGGGTCCCTGTATCCAATACCCCTGAAGTGTCCAGTTTGAGTGTCCCAACTGCTGGGTCCCTTACTGAAAGCTGGGCCAACAGTGATGGATTATTGGTGGATACTCCCAGGAGTGCTGTATGGATGCTTTCAAGATTTGCATGCGGATCACAAGAATGCTGTCATTCTTTGTTGTTGTTGACCTTGGGTGTGACAGGAAGAGATAAGCCAGCAAAAATTCCACCTATTTCCTATCTTTAGGTCTTTATCACAGTGGACCGTGATGGGACCAGAAGTAACTTCATCCTAGAGTCAAGTCTTTGATCACATAATTTAGTCAAGGCTTATTGACGGTCTTCATTTTCATGTTGCAGGTACTCAAATGTTAATGCTGATGTCAAGAAAGGGAATTATTATAACCAGGGCGATATTTTAAACTTTAAAACTATATTGTCCTATAGAACTAATAACAACCAGCAGATGGGATTTTTAAAAAAATCCAGTTTGAGTCACCTTTTTTGTTCTATGGTCTATCCTTGGTTCTCTGTTTTAGTTCTTCTCCATAAGTCTTCCCATTTATATAACAAGCTCCCAATTTCTTTAGTTCTCTTAATTTCTCACTTGAAGTTATTTAATCCTCCTTAAGAAGGCAAGTGTGTCCTAGAAACTAGAGCAAGGAACAGGAGCACTCTGATCAAATTCTTTTCCTTAAAGTCAAACTTGACTTTTTTGATGTGCCTAAGTTTATCTGCTGGCAAAGTGAAAGATAATGAGAGTTAACGCCTCTACACTTTAACAGACCAAGTCACACAGAGAGCTGGTGATGCCTCTGGGCTCACAGTGATCCCAGATTTACTACAAAAAGATTTCATTGTTACATATCATGTGGCATTGTGCCTTCTAACAGCAGCAGGAGGTAGAGTTAAAAGTAATTAATATTAAAATATATTTGATTGTAAATGAAGTAAAAGGAAATGTATTCTTCTGGAGATGAGATGTAAATACAGATTTTTTTTTTTTAAAGGGAAAGTGTTCTTGAACTGTCAGTGTCTTTCAGCCAATTGTTTGATGAGCTTACGGCCTTGTCAAGACTCTGCCCAGATGATTTATTATGATTATTTTTAACACTGAAACAAAACTTTTACAATTTCTAAGGCAGAACGGGGGTTTGGATCACAAATGAAGATCAGGACGGCAGAGCTGGGTAGATATGATCCGTATGCTTTCCCCCTGCACCATACATCTAGAGTTCACTCATTCAAAAACATCTGTTAACAGACATTTAACTAAAATATGGTGTCGGTTGCATTATTAAGGTTTGGACACATGGAGCAGTTAGTTCTAGTGCTGGGGTTCAGTAATAATGGGAGACTCACACCCATATTAGGCACTGGGAGATGAGCAAGAGTTTACGGGTTAGACACATGGGCGAGAAAGGAATTCTCAGCAGAAGGAAGAGCGCCGTGAAGGCCCAGGAGCGGAACTGCCTGAAGTGGTCAGAGGATGGAGATTGGGCCAGGTGGTCAGAAAGTTCCGTGTGTCCTGCTAAGGAGCCTGGACTCAGTCCTAGAGACAATGGTGAGCCTTTAAAAGAGTGGCGCAGGGAAAGGACATAATCACATTTGTGTTTTGGGAAGGTGACGCTGATTGAAATCGGAATGAATGGGAGGAGGCTTGGAACCAGAGAGGAGGTCATTGTAAAGGTCAGGGTAAGAGACAGGTGGGTCTGAATTAGGGAGCCAGCCCTGGAAAGGAGAGAGAAGAAATGTATCTGACCTGTGCCGGAGAGACACGAGTCAGTATAGAACTGGGCGCCCTGGCCGGTTGCGCGTGTGAAGGCACGGGGGTAGTGAGGGAGACGCAAGGGGTCTGAGAGGGTTTTGCAGCTTCTATTTAGGGAATTAGAAAGATATGCTAGTGGGGAGAGGGCAGACATGGAGTCATAAGTATGCAGTTGGTGGCTGTAGGGGCCATGCATCCGGACAGAGACA
Source organism: Mustela nivalis (assembly GCF_964662115.1). Taxonomy (NCBI): domain Eukaryota; kingdom Metazoa; phylum Chordata; class Mammalia; order Carnivora; family Mustelidae; genus Mustela; species Mustela nivalis. The sequence goes on from NC_139025.1 coordinate 43,537,304, forward strand.
GACAGGTGACAGAGGAAAGATGAGGTGTGAGCTCAGAAGCCCAAGTCAGGGTTGAAGGTGCAGATTTTGGAAATCATATTTCATCAACACTGAGAGCATGGGGATGCGTGAGAGCACACAGAGAAAAGACGCCGAATGAGAAGAGGAAAGGAGAAAGGGAAAAACCAGAGTCAGCTGGCCCATATGCTATGATATAAGCTGCTCTCAGATAAGGGTTTGCAGCCCTGAGCTTTGGAATTAGTGGATCTCCTCTCCCTTTCTCCTTTGCCTTGGCGTCTCTGGCCCCAGCTCTCTGTGCTTGGCTCTGGCTCCTGGAACCTGGCACTCCTTGGCGTTCTCTCTGGCACAGGTCTCTGCCAGTGGCTTTGCTCACAGAGCCTCAGCCTGTGGCCTCTCACCCCCTTCTGCTTCCTGGGGAGCATATAACAGCCAGGCCCAGTTGGCATTCGTACTTTCTGTTCCTCTAGTTCTGTCTCCAACATGACCCTGAGGTGTGGTTTGGTGGAAGGTTTGGCAAGAGTAGAGCAAAGTCAGTGAATGGGAAGGTGGAGGTCCAGGAAGTCAGGTTCATGACATCCCATCCTGGGACAGACTTGCTGAATCTGGATCCTCAGCCCAGGAGATCAGGTCCACCGTGAGATTCCTAGGCTGCTTGCCCGAGAATTCTCGAGACCTCAGATCCATTTCCCAACCTCTTTCCTGCTTCTTTTTCTTTATTCCTTTTTTTTTTTAATTTTTTAAGATTTACTTATTTATTTTAGAATGAGAGCATGCACAAGCAGGCGGTAGCGGCAGAGGTTGAGGGAGAGAATCTCAAGCAGACTCCCCACTGGGCATGGAGCCTGGTGCAGGCCTCGAAATCTTGCTACCCCGAGATGATGACCTGAAACAAAATCAAGAGTCAGACACTCAGCCTGACTGAGCCACCCAGGCGCCCCTCCTGCCTCTCATAACAAGTGTGTTTAATCTGCTTTGGCTACATCAAAAATAAAACATTTCTACAAATTAAATACGTTCTGGATTCCTTGCCTTGTCTCTGAGTTTGGTTTGGAAATACTAATTAGCCAGAGAAACATGTGCTTTGTGTTTCCAAAAAAAGAAGAGGGGGAGACCTCTTTAAAAATAGCTAGCTCTGGCGAGAAGCTGCAACTAAATGTGCGTGTATCCCAACGACATTTTGCAAAAGCTGTCTCCTGTCCTCCAGAGATGGGGTGCACGGAAAGAGAAGTCTCTCTCCCAGAGCAGGTGACAAAGAAAGGCTCCGGACTTTTAGAACCAGAGGCTGGATTGTATAAAATAGTCCTCTGTGCAGAGACAGAGGCTCAGTCAAATGACTCCCGGCAATGCCTCGACTCTGAATTTAATAGGGTAGGCATGGGTGTCTATGCCATTTTTAACTGAGCTAACACCGAAGCTGTTCATCTCATCCTAATGGATGGCAAAGGTTGCTCTCTCCCTCCGTCTGATCAATGACCGTGGCCCCACCACATTTGTCTTCTAGCTGGCAGCAATTCTCAAGTTACTGATAATGAGGGTCTTCCTAACCAGGAAGTCAAACGCTCTAGTGAATTGTTGAAGGCCCTGGCCTCTGCCTGCCTCATTCACATAGAGTTTGCAGCCAGAGGAGAATCCTGCTGGCCAGAAGCACACAGTTACAGGATTTGATGCAATAGTGTTTCTGAAGATAGCAAATCCTGAATAACGACCATTAAAAACTCACAAATATCTTCTTTGCTTTATTAACCCATAGAATAACACTCTACTGAGTACAGAGCTGAACAAAGCAGAAAGGTCAAATCTGCCTCCTTGTCTGGAAGAATTCTGGAAAACTGGAGTCATTAGCACACCACCCCAACTAAACACCATTTGGGGGAAAAGTTCTGCAGCACCAGTAGATAGATAGTTGTAGGGGTAGGTTAGTACTACCTAGTGGCTATTTACAAATTAAGGTAGTTTGGCAGCACATTTTTAAAAAGAAAAGAAATATAGATTTTGCGGGTAAGGAACATTGTTATTAAGGAAGAATGTCAGGCATTGAGTCCCAAGAAGATAGAAAACCCAGACCTAATAAAGTCGAAAGCCAAAATGATGGTTTTGTTCTATTAAACATCATGAGACTTTAAAGTCAATGACCTCCAAACCTGGAATTTGTATCAAATAGGAATTGGAATTACCACTTGCTGGCAAGAAAACACATTTCCGGGAGCAGCAATGCCTATATTTCTCAGAACACATTTCAGTAGCTATATCAAAGATGGAGCCCCGGAGTCTCCCACCAGACTTCAGGAACAAAACAGAATATGGGCTTCCATCATCCCGTGACCCCATAAATTTATTAAGTACATCCTACGTGCTAAATACTGTGCTAGATGCTAAAAAATCAAAAACAAAACAAATAAAATAAAAACATGGTACCAGCCCTGACAGAACTGTATTTTTGTTCTCAGTAACTCTAACTAAATTGTATATTTTCTTTAAGCATGGAGGCAGTAAGCCACAATGGTATTAAAGTTACCTCAGACTTTGTCACCAATAGAAACCACAGGTAAATTCCTAACATTTTTTAGTTACTGCTGATGTCACAAAATATTGTTTATACTTACCGCTTCTTCAAAATAATAGTAGTTCTTAGATCTACCGCTGAATATTACTACTTAATACCAGCAAAATAAGCATACACATTATATAACAGATTTGTTTTTGACATTTTAATGCCTGCATTGCAATATGACTTATTTCACTTTATGTTAAGTATTTAAAAACACTAAGGAAGGGGTTTATGGGTTTCCGCAGGCTGCCAAATATATCTGTGGACCAAAGAAAGGTCAAGAATCTCTGGTCCAGGGTTTGAAGGCTTCGGGACTGGTCAATAATTCATGGACTTCTGCTGAGCTAGATATGCTGAGAAGGATGTGACCTATTCCAGGGACTCCATAAATAGGCTGGGACCAAAAGGAAATGGTCGACTGCAAAAATGCCTAGTTTCTGCTTCTTTGGTTAGGAAGCCTCTGGCCTCCTTCCCAAAATAGTTGGCCTTTTATAGATCCACTCTCTCACTCAAAACGTGCTCTGGACCAGTCTGGTGTATTGCTCTTGGGGAAACTGTGCAGATGAGAAGCGGGAACCACGGTGAAGACAGTGTAGATGGATCCCAGAGTAGGACACTCTTCCAATGAACATCACTCAGCGGAGAGTTTAAGCTGCTGGTGAAAATCAGTTCTAATGAGGGGAAGGTAAAGTAAATGGATGAACTGCAGAATGGTCTCTGGGAAGGTCTTGTCCTTTCCCAAATCCAGATTCTGGATCCAGATGTGACCACAGGTTTGTCCTTTCTCTGGGGTCACACGGCCTCCCTCTGTTCATGGAGCATCTCTTTCTTCAGCCTCCTGGGGCTGAAAAGGACGTTCAGCCTTCATGCCCATCCTCTCTCAGTCTTTAGTTCCACATCTTGTAGCCGCTCTTGGGAAGCAAAGAACGAAAACTACTCTGTGACTGACCATCCTTAACAAATTAAGAGTCTACTTCAGAATGTCAACGTTTTGCAAATCCACTTCTAGAAATCTATCCTACCAAAATGTCGCCCCTGTGCACAAGACTTTCCATTGAACATTGTTTATGATAACGGAAATGGAAACAACCTAAAAGTCTATCAAGAGGCAGTTGGTTAATTAATTATGATTCATCCACACTTAAGGAGCAGGTCCAAGTGATTGAAAAGAATGCACCAGTACAGACAGAGATTCACACCACATTTCTTTGCAGGGAAAGAAGAATTGCGGGGTAATGCACAGAGTGGGACCACACTTCTTCTTAAAGCATTTGTGAAATCCTCACCTATGTTTGTCAGTGTCCAGATAAGGACCTGAAAGATGATCCCTGAACTTAGTGCTTATTTTGAAGGCTGAGAGTAGAATTTGGTGGTAAAGGAAGGAGGAAGATGAGAGTTTCAGAGAGAAATTTTTACTCTTCAATATAGTTATCTCCAGATTGCTTGTGAGATTTAAAATATAACTGAAAGAAAGACTGCATCATCTCTCATCATGTGTAATGGTAATCATCTGGTAATCGGATTGCAAATTTTAATTTGTTAAGAAAACCATGCTGTACCAGAAAAAAAAAAAAATTGATCTCAGGATTCAGTTTAACTGTGAATAACAGTGTCCTAGACAAGCAAGGAATCTAGTTCTTCGGAGGTGGATGACCCGGTGCCAATTTGGCAGCTCTGCTCAACAACTCCTCCCTCTTGAGTACGTGGTCTTATCCTCATGGTCTCAGATAGGACGTAGGGGGAGAACAAACTCACCCCTGTTCCCAGAAGGAGAGTGCAGGAAAGGACAAAGAAAGGGGTCCTGTGGGGGCAGACTCAGATCCACTCTCTGCTGTGTTTTCCTAAATCATTTGCCTCTATATTCTTAGAGAGCGTATCCTCTATTAGGAGACTGTGACACACACAGGACACTTTGAGATGCCCCTGCTGCTGACTCCAGACAGGCAGGAGTCCTTGAAGCCCTCTTCTCAGGGGCTCCCTCCTCTCCTTCCTTCACTCTCTCTCCCCCGTCCTTCTGCACCCCCATCGTCTCCCCGCCTGCTCGCCTCACTTTGGTTAGCCAACGGGCCCCACTCTCACAACCCAAGAGTTTGCTAGTGCTGAGGTTGCTTTGGGTGCTGCTAGATTCCTAATCCAAGGGCAGGGGTCACAAATGAAGGCGTCTTGTCTGAGAGTCTTGGGAGAATCTCAGAGAGCAAGACAGAAAGATACAAAGCGGGAAATTTGCAGCCATTTGGTCGTGTACGGGTTCTGCTCCTGAAGACAGAAATAGCTGATCTGGGGTGTGCGCGTGCGCTTGCCCACGTTGTTTAGGTGAAGTATTAGCTACTTCATCTCTCGACATCTCTAGCTCAGCCAAACCCCTGAAATGTTTTGTTATCAACACCTCCCTACGGACATTTTACTTTCTCTCTTTTCTCTCTTTTTTTTTTTTTTTTAAAGATTTTATTTATTTATCAAAGAGAGAGAGGGGGAGAGAGCGAGCACAGGCAGACAGAATGGCAGGCAGAGGCAGAGGGAGAAGCAGGCTCCCTGCTGAGCAAGGAGCCCGATGTGGGACTCGATCCCAGGACGCTGGGATCATGACCTGAGCCGAAGGCAGCTGCTTAACCAACTGAGCCACCCAGGCGTCCCATCTTTTCTCTTTTTTTAATTGAGATAGAACAGATATGTGATATTGTGTTAGTTTCAGGTTTACCACGTGTCTATTTGATATATGGATGTGCTGCAAGATGATTACCACAATGAGTTTAATTAACGTCTATCACTTTGCACAGTCGCGATTTTTTCTTGCGATGAGAACTTACAAGATAAATAATCATACTCATATTTATAAATCAATAATAAACATTAACTGGAGTCACCACGCTGGACATTACATCCCCTCCCCTGCCCCGGGTCCTCCACCTGCTGCCACTGGCCATCATCAGTTTATTGTCTGTATTTATGAATTCAGCTGATTTTATATTCCACATATAGGTGAGATCATACAGTATATATCTTTCTCTGTCTGCCTTAATTTCACTTAGCATAATGCCCTCCTCGTTTGCTCATATTGTTGCCAATGACGGATTTCCTTCTTTTTTATGGTTGAATAATATTCTATCAAACACACACGCACACGCACACATTTTCTTTCTCCATTCATCCATAAGTGGACACTTAGATTGTTTCCATGTCTTGGCTATTAGGAATAATGCCGCAGGGAACATGGGGGTGCAGATACCTCTTTGAGAGGGTAATTTTCCCTCCTTGGCTATCTACTCAGAAGTGGAGTTACTAGATTTTACTTTCTCTTTTGTCATAGTTCTTTGTACACCTATTTCAATTCTCCTTGTGGACTATAAACTTCTTGAAGGTGGAGACTATTTTGATGCATCTGTGTACCTTCGGCCTCTAGGAAAGAGCCTGACAGAAGGGCAGAGCTGAGAGAATCAGTGCATCAAGCTTTATGGAATCTAAAGTAATGCGTGGTGGCTAACCTCTCTTCAAAAGGCAGGTAATGGCTGCACAGAGATATTGTGATGCCTTTTTGAATACAAAAAAAAAAAAAAAAGAGAGAGAGTTTTAACAGGAGGAAACAAGGTCATATCCTGGCACATGCTTCCAGTTGTCCCCTGGAGGCTCCCTTCATTACTAGAATTGAGATCTTTCTCTTCCTTTCTTAAGCTCCTATTACACTGATGGTCTGTCCCAGGACGGCAGTACAGATTTTCTGATTGGATCAGTGTGACTTCCAACCATCTTTAAAAATTTTTTTTAAAATTTTTAATTAACATATAATGTATTATTAGCTCCAGGGGTACAGGTCTGTGAATTGCCAGGTTTTACACAGACTTCCAACCATCTTGCAAATTCTTTTGAGTTGTGGACCCTGCCTTATACTTCTGTATCTCCTTCCATAGTACTGGGTACATAGTAGATGCTCAATAGATAAATTTTCCTTTAATTGATAATCAAAATAATCTTTGACAAAGCAGGAAAAACTATCCAGTGGAAACAAGATGGTCTCTTCAATAAACGGTGCTGGGAAAATTGGTCAGCTGTGTATAGAAGAATGAAACTTGGCCAATCTCTTATACCATACACAAAGATAAACTCAAAATGGATAAAAGACCTAAACATGAGGCAGGAATCTATCAAAATCCTAGAGGAGAACATAGGCAGTAACCTCTTCAACATCGGCCACCACAACTTTTTTAAATACATGCCTGCAAAGGCAAAGGAAATGAAAGCAAAAAGAAACCTTTGGGACTTCATCAAGATCAAAAGCTTCTGTGCAGCAAAGGAAGCAGACAAAACACAGAGGCAACCCACAGAATGGGAGAAGATATTTGCAAATGACACTACAGACAAAGGACTGATATCCAAGATCTATAAAGAACTCCTCAAACTCAACACTCAATGAAAAGATAATCATGTCAAAAAATGGACAGAAGACATAAACAGACACTTCTCTAAAGGAGACATACAATGGCTATCAGACACATGAAAAAATGTTCATCATCATTAGCCATCAGGGAGATTCAAATCAAAATCACATTGAGATACCACCATACACCAGTTAGAATGGCCAAATTAACAAGACAGTGAACAACAAGTGTTGGAGAGGATGTGGAGAAAGGGGAACCCTCTTACACTGTTGGTGGGAATGCAAATTGGTGCAGCCACTTTGGAAAACAGTGTGGAGATTCCTTAAGAAATTAAAAATAGAGCTTCTCTATGACCCTGCAATTGCACTATTGGGTATTTACCCCAAAGATACAGATGTAGTGAAAAGAAGGGCCATCTGTACCCCAGTGTTCATAGCAGCAGTGGCCACAATTGCCAAACTGTGGAAAGAACCAAGATGCCCTTCAACAGACGAATGGATAAAGAAGGTATGGTCCATAGATACAATGGAGTATTACACCTCCATCAGAAAGGATGGATACCCAACTTTTGTATCAACATGGAGGAGATTATGCTGAGGGAAATAAGTCAAGCAGAGAGTCAATTATCACAGGGCTTCACTTGTTTGTGGAGCATAAGAAATAACATGGAGGACATTGGGAGATGGAGAGAAGTGAGTTGGGGGAAATTGGAGGGGGAGACAAACCACGAGAGACTGTGGACTCTGAGAAACAAACTGAGGGTTTTGGAGGGGAGGAGAGTGGGGGCTTAGGTAAGCCTAGTGGTGGGTACTAAGGAGGGCATGTATTGCATAAAGCACTGGGTGTGATACATAAACAATGAATCTTGAAACACTGAAAAAATAAAATTTTAAAAAATAATCGATAAATCATCTCTTGATGCATTAAACATAAATATGGTTAGAAAAAGATAAATAGAGACACATAAATGAACTTTGAAGTGAAGTCTTCCTTTCCTGTTTTACTTTTCCTGAGCACCTGCCACCCTCTAACATATTGTATAATTTAACTCAGTATATTTTGAGTCTGTCCACCTTTCCACTGGAAACTAGAGCCTCATACATTGCTGGTGGGTGTGTAAATTGTAACAGCCACTTTGAAAAACAGTTAGGCAGTACCTGCCATGGTTACTACAGCTCACGTTTAACTAATAATTCCACTCCTAAATACATATGCATGAGAAGTGAGTGCATAAGTCAAACAAAAGACAGATTTAAGAATTTTCTAATCAGCTCTATTTATAAAAGATGAAGATGGAAACAAACCAAATATCTGTCAACAGCAGAATGGATAAAATAAATATTGGCATATTCCTTCAGTGAAATATCAAATAGCAGCAAAAAGAACAAAGCAGTGATGCATGTGACAGCATGGGTGATTCTCGCAGACAGTTTTCAGTAAAAGAAGCCAACTACAAGAGAACAACACAGAAGAGTATATGCTGTATAAGTTCATCTATATGAATTCAAGAGACAAAACGGTCCACGGTAATTGAAGTCAGAACAGTGGTTACCTCTGTGTGGGAGTGGTTTCTGATTGGGTAGAGGCACAAAAAATCTTTTGGGATTTGGGGAATGTTCTATTTGTGTGGGGGTTTGTTACCCTGGTGAGCACACGCGCAACAGTTCATGCTGTACCCTGGATACGCCTGCAGCCTTTGGGACACGTGCTTTAATACAATTTTCTAAAAATTAGGAGAAAGAACATATGCTCCATTAGGCAGGGTTTCAGGTCAGACCTGATCTAGAGTAGGTTCTCAGTAGATACTCACTGAACGAGTAGAGGCGTGATGTGTGGACTTGCATCCTCTGTAACCATGTGGATTTCTGTCCGTGTTCTGTTTGTATCTCTTGGTGGAGTTATGTGAAGGAGGGGTATGGGAGTACCGAGGCTCAGAGATGTTAAGTACCTTGCTCAAAATAAGCCAGCTAGGAAGCTTCCCAGGCCTGGGCTCTTAAACCACTGTCCTACTGCTTCACGCTCTGCTTCATGAAGAGACAGGTGACAGCTATGGGAATGGAGGGATGACCAGGGAAGCGGAAGACCATGTTCTTGGTCTAAGAGCTATATGGATAATAGAGAAGGCAAGAAGGAAAGGAAAGGGTGAGTTTCCAGATTCCAAGGGGCTGCTATCGGACTCAGTCTGTCCTGTGAAAGTTCTCTGATCCTAAGGTCTGCGACAGTGGCCGTGAGCACTGTAAACACACAGTGGAGGAATCTTTGCTGGGCCCCGAGCTTACTACCGTAGCACTGGAAGTGAAACACACTGATCATTCTAGTGGAGGCCAGCCTAGCCCACACTTCACTTTGTGCCGAATAGGATTGTAGTCCTGATGATGAAAAAGCAGACAGGTTCTGAGCGACTGAGAAGAATTCAGGTTATCTGTTTACTGGGCTCTCTTTCCTCCTCCCTTTGCCCAGTTTCTTTTTCTAACACAACTTAAGTAAAATAAAGAGATCCTCTATGGTTTGCAAGACTCAGCAAGGGCTGTTGGGATTTTGGGGTCCCTTGCAGCACCAAGGCCATGTGACTGCCAGTTCTGAGAGTGTACTCTTGCCCCGCAGTAGCGTTCCTTCCTACACCACTGTGACAGAAGGGGTTCATGTGAGCTATGGGAGGAGCATTCAGTAGAGACAGCTGCAGTAGTCACCATTTGTCTCTGCCCCAGAGAAGATTTTTTTCTTTTTAAGATTTTGTTTATTTTTCAGAGAGTGGGAGAGGGAGAGAGAGAGAGAGAGAAAGTCAGAGATGGCACACACAAGCAAGAAGAGAAGCAGGCTCCCGCCTGAGCAAGGAGCCGGAAGTGGGATTCGATCCCAAGACCCTGGGATCATGACTTGAGCCGAAGGCTGATGCTTAACCAACTGAGCCACCCAGGTGTCCTACCAGAGAAGATATTTAAAGGAAGGCCTGGGCTGGATGGCCATACATTCTCTTCCTTGTATCTTCTACCTTAGCATCAAGAAGCAGCAGGTGAGAAAGAATACAAACTAGAAGGTGTTCTCCTTGCTATACTGCTTCCCCTCGTGCCCCACACTCAATGCTTCACCAATTCCTGTCAGCAGCAGCCTCCGAAATGTATTCGGAATCCCCACTTCTCTGCACACCCACTTACACGTCTTAACCATCACTTTCCATCTAGTTTGTTGCAATATTTTTTGAAGTTCTCTCCTTCCACCCTTGGCTTCTCTTTTCACTCGCACGGCAACCAACGTGATGACTTCTCTTGTGCCTGGAATAAAATCCAACTTCGTTACCAGGATCCTCAGGTCCCTACCAAGGTGAGCCTGCCTGAGAATTTTTTACTTGATCTCACTCACTCCACCGCACTCGCTCATGAGACAGCAAGTATTCAAGTTAAAAAAAAAAAAAAACACACAAAAACCAGCTTGAGTTATAATTCATAGATCATGCTGCCCATCAATTTAAAGTATACAGTTTAATGGTTTTTTAAATGTAATTAAAGAATTGTGTAATCATCACCATAATCAAGTTTGGAACATTCTCCCAAAGTCTGATACCCATTAGCAATCACTCCCCATTTCCCCGCAATTCCTCCACCCTAAGGCAACCACAAATCTACTCTGTCTTTCCAGATTTGTATGGCCTTATTTTTAGCTTTTGATCACACCAAGCTTTTCCCTGCATTAAGTCCTTGCTTGTGTGGTATCCTCTGCCTAGACATCCCTCTCAACCTCCTCTTCAGGGTTTCACGTGACCTTCACCCCACATATCGCATGGCTGGTTTCTCTCTCCCAATCGTATATTGAAATGTAATCTACCCACAGCTTTCCTGAATGCCCCATGAAGGACTAGGTTCCCAATGTTTTCCTTTATTTCCCTGTTTCGCTCTTGGTTTTCTTCTTAGCACCTCTCACTAGTAATCATTGGTTTATTAACTTATTCTCTCCAGTTGGTTTTAAGCATAACAAGGGGAGTGAATAAAGCCCACTTGTTCTCTGTTGAAGCTCTTGTTCCTTACTGCAGAGCCTGGCACCATGAAGATCCTCAATAAACATTTGATGAATAAATGAATGAACAAGCGAATGAATGAACACACAGATTGGTGGTCAGCATGGCCTGGAAGTAAGACTTCTTGCCTATTTGAGCAGTGGATTTTGCTCCAATTGTGCACTGTCATTTAAACCACCTAGCTATTCTACTGATTCAAGCAGAAGTTTTGGATCAAGCTTCTCTTCACATCATTTTAATAGCTGGCCTGAAGTGTTTTCCATGCCCTCCCCCCTGCCCCCAAAAACTTTTCAGAGAAGTTTGAACAGAATGATCTCCTGCAGTCGGGTGGCAAATTGCTTCCGTATGAATGGTGCCACACCGTTCTCCTTTCCCTCCTCCTCTGAAGACTATTGACTGCTGCTCCTTGCCCGTAAACATTAACAGCAAGACAATCACTGCTGCTAATGCTTGTCTAATCATTAGACAAAGACAGTAGCCCCATCCACCAAGTCTCCCCACTGCTATAAATGATCCATTTAGTGTTTTCTCAGTATAAAAAGCATAAAAAAGGATCCCCTTTCCAGCACCATCACCACTGTCCAAGATTCTGTAGTTGGCTCTGGGAAAAACCAGACTATAAGCCAACGGAAGGGAAGTACATACTCTCTTCCGCTCCGCTGTCCTACCCCTAGCCACTCACATGCCCGAGAAGCTCACAAGTAGCACTTACGAACACTTACTGAATGAGAGACAACTGATTAGGCAATATCCTTCCTGCCTTCTTCCTGACCTCCCCACCCCCTTGGCTCTTGTCAATCCTGAGCTTTTAAGCTGCTCAGAGGTTTCAATCACAGAGAAAGTCGATCTGATCAATCCATTCACAGTCTGCTGTTTCATGGACATAAGCAGTGGTGTGTCAGAGCTCCTTATAATTGTTTACAAGAGCCGACTGTGTGTATCTCTTTCCAGCTCTATATTCAGTGACATCAGGCTGGTAGCTTGAAATCAGCAGTGGTAGGAATCGTTACACCAGAGATATTGGCAAATGCTCAAATCAAAGCAGTATTATTATTATTATTATTATTACTAGTATTATTGTTATTATTATTATTATGAGCCAGTTGTTAAACACATACCAGTATACCACTGACTTCAGGCATTCACATTATTCCCTACATGTTCCTCCACCTCCTTTTTCTAAGAAAATTCTTGACCAGGCTTAATTCAAAGAATGACTCATCAAGAAAGGCTTTGAGGCCGTATATGTATAAAGCAAATACTTTTTCCCACTCTCCTGCTCGGGCTCTTTCATAGCTTCCACGCTTAAGTACATCCAACCCTTAGCTCTGCTCTTGACAATGCATTGGCTTGTCAAAACAGGCTAAAAACTCCAGTATTTTAGGGATTTCTATGTAGCTTCTTTATAAAGTTTAGAAGGAATGCAATGACTACCTCAGGCAGACATCTTCCTCAAACTGGATCAGACTTGGTGGTGCTTCTTAATCTAGCTAGTTTCAACCTTCTGCATGGCTGGCTTCTGAGGCCATGGGAAATGACCTATGTCATAGCTTAGTGACAGAAGCACTGACTTATAGAAATTTCGGTCTGCCAGGAAAATAGGATACTCTCTGATCCAGGGTAGTTCCCTCAACCTGGCTGCATGGCCACATCACCCGAACAACTTAGAAAAAATTATGACGGTCTGGGCCTCACTCTAGACAAATTCAATCAGTATCTCCTAAGTTGGGATGGGGCATTCCTAGTTTCCATACCTCCCCAGGTGATTTGAAGGTGTCACCAAAGAGAACTACTGATCTAATCACACCTCAATTTCCAGATGAGAACCCTGAGCACCAGTTCCAAGAACCTTGCTCAAAGCCCCAGAGTGGCTGAGCAAATGCAGAGCTGGCCCTTGACTCCAATCACTTGACTCCCAGACCACAGATCTTCCACAGTCATGCTCCAAACCTGAGGACTTCCTCATCCCTGCTTCCTAAGTCCCTGAACATGAGTCATAGAAACAACAAGGGTTTTTGTTTGGCAGGAATCTCATTAAGACCTGATTTCATTCATAAGTCTAATTGATCCTTGATCTTGAGTGAATATTTTCCCAATTTTTTTTCAGTAATTCTAAAATTAAATGGAGACTCTTGGTACTAAGTTATGGTAATATAAATTATGTAAATTCCATAAAGACAGGGACTACTGAGTCTAATCTTTACTATGTCAAACATAAGGTCTGATCAAGGGCCACATGCCTGTTAATCTATCTGTAAAGTAAATGTCACTTGAACACCACAGGTTGGAACTGTGAGGGTCCACTTACACACAGATTTTTTTCAGTAATTACAACACTTTAAATGTATTTTCTCTTCCTTATGATTTTCTTAATAACATTTTCTTTTCTTTAGCTTACTTTAAGAATACAGTATATAATATTTATAACGTGCAAAATAGGTGTTAATAGACTGTTTGTGTTATCAGTAAGCCTTCAGGTCAACAGTAGGCTATAGTAGTCAAGTTTTGGAGTTCAAGGTTATACATGGATTTTCGATTATTTGGGGGTTGGTGCCCTTCACCCCTTTGTTGTTCAAGGGTCATTTGTACTTGATTTGTTAAGGGCCTTAGCTAGATGTTTGGAGTCATTTGATAATGTGGTTTTAAGGTGTAGACTTTGAAGTCCTATATCCTGGGTTCGAATCCTGGTCTACTACTGGCCAACCAGAGACTTTGACTAAGTTATTTAACCACTTGGTGCTTCAGTTTATTTTATTTTGTTTTTTTATTTAAAAAGAATTTTAAAGATTTTGTTTATTTATTTGTCAGAGATAGAGAGAGCACGCACAAGCAGAGGGAGCAGCAGGCAGAAGGAGAAACAAGTTCCCTCCTGGGCAGGGAGCCCTATGTGGGTTTGATCCCAGGACCATAGGAACATGACCTGAATCAAAGGCAGATGCTTAACTGACTGAGCCACTGTCCCTGTGCTTCAGTTTAAAAGAATTAAAGATTAAAAAGGCAGTGTATGGACAGCACTCAGCAGAGTGCCTGGTTGAGAACTTTGATAAACACTGCTTATTACTGTTTGGTTGTATCATCCTATCTCTACCTCGCTGCTGGGAGAGGAGAAGAGAAATATAATAGTAATGAGGAGAGGCCAGAAACAGCAGCTTTCGAGCATCTTGCACTGAAAATCTGCCTTGGCCTTGAGGGTTGCTGGTAGCCAGGATGAAGCTACATTGTACCACAAAAGGCAAGACACAAGAGGAAACCTGGAATGGTAGATTCTGGGCTGTTCCCTCTCCTTCCTCTCTCAGTGAATGGCACTGATTCCTTTTTAAATTCTTATTGTAGAAGGCTATTTTATTAGCACTGAATTACTTTTTTTTAAAGTACACAATTCTCATGTAATCATTAAATACATCTATTAGCTTATGAAAATGTGACCTATAGAAAACTTTTCAGGGACAATAGTAATACCTGTATTACTGCTACGAAATTTTTTATTGAGATATAATTGATATATTAGTTTCAGGTGTACAATGTAATGATTCAGTATCTGTATATATTGCAACATGATCACCACAATAAATCTAGTTAACATCTGACACCATGCATAGTCACCAATATTTCCCTTGTAATGAGAACTTCTATTCTCTCAGCATCCTCAAATATACAATCCAGTATTATGAACTCTAGTCATTGTGCTGTACATTAAGCATTGATTCTCAAAGCCAGCAGCCCTAGTGGTCCTCCTGTTCTCTCTTGTCCCTCCAGCTGCGCACTGGCCTCCAGGCCTGAGCTGCCGGACCTGAGTGCTGGTACAATGGCCGGTCAGTGGCCACTTACCACCTCCTGCTCCTCCGATGGTCATTTCACAGCTCCAACCTGCTCCTCACCCAGCATCCAAATTCAGCAGACGTCTCCTCCCAGACCGATAGGAAATGGTATATCAGGACCCTGCCCCCATTCATATCACTGACATGGCTTCTGATCTTCAGATCAGTTTTTTTTTTTTTTTTAATGAAAACTCCCATGAGATTAAAGCAGAGCAGAGGAAGGAACAGAATGATAAATGTCCTCAAGCAAAATGAGATACAGTTCAGAGACGGTTGGGTTGCAGTTGCTTTTTTAGACAAACATTTAATGAAAGACATTGGCAGAAGTGTCAAAAGCCGCCTGTCTCAGTTTCAAATATTTGCACAGGATATTTCCTTTTGGTTATTATTAGATGCAGAAATTTGTTCCCAGGTAGGGCATCGTGGGGAACTCAGCCTCCCCCCTCAACCAGGGTATCGTTCTAAAAAACTGGCTCTAAGGTTGTAGAAGGAGGAGTCTGAGGCAAAGAAGCATGCAGATGGGTCAAAATGTGGTTGGGCAGTGCTTTCAGAATCTCATTAGATGAAAAACTGAATTTACAAAATACTTTAGCATACTAATAGTCACTTTTCTCTTCTTTCTTTCTTTCTTTCTTTTTTTTATTTTTATCATGAAAAAACTGTATTTAGATTTAGCCAGCTGGACTCAGTTTAGATGATCCCAATTTTGTTGGCAACATCCAAAGCATCATAGTCAGGGGCAAGCCGAACGTATGCCTTCTTCTCTCCATCAGGCCTGATTAAGGTGTTGACCTTGGCTACATCAATGTCCTAGAGCTTCTTCACAGCCTGTTTGATCTGGTGCTTGTTGGCCTTGACATCCACAATGAACACAAGTGTGTTGTTGTCTTCTATTTTCTTCATGGCTGACTCAGTAGTCAGGGGGAACTTGAGGATGGCATAGTGGTCAAGCTTGTTTCTCCTGGGGGCGCTCTTTCGAGGGTATTTGGGTTGCCTTCGGAGACGCAGAGTCTTGGGTCATCGGAACGTAGGTGATGTGCGGATCTTCTCTTTTTTTGTGACTGTGGACGCCTTTCAGCACCGCTTTCTTGGCTTTCAAAGCCTTTGCTTTGGCTTTGGCTTTGGGAGGGGCAGGGGCTTCCTTCTTAGCTTTCGCCGCCATCTTCGTAAAAGGGGTTTCTTTTTTTTTTTTTTTAAGATTTTATTTATTTGACAGAGATCACAAGTAGGCAGAGAGGCAGGCAGAGAGAGAGGAGGGGAAGCAGGCTCCCTGCTCAGCAGAGAGCCCGATGCGGGGCTCGATTCCAGGACCCTGGGATCATGACCTGATCAGAAGGCAGAGGCTTTAACTCACTGAGCCACACAGGTGCCCATAATTGTCACTTTTCAAAAGGATTCACCACCATCTGTTCTAGTAGGGCAGAACACATACGTATATAAGTATGTAGAAATATTTTCTTACGATTCCCACCACTTTTCCCTATAACTGTCTTTTCAGTTTTCCTTAATAGATATTCTGACCCCCAAGCCCTTTTCAGCCCTGTTCTCAGCAATTTACCCAAGTTTGAATCTCCCCAAAACTGAAAATCTAAGGAATTCAGGAAATCTACCAGTATCTCAAAATAAGCGTTCTCTTGCAGCTCAGAATAACCAGCTTGCCTATCCTGCTAAGATGCTTGCACTGGTGAAATGGCATCTTACCCTGCCTCTCATTAAGAATTTACCATCGAATTTTTCTTAAAGAACGTTTCTGGATCATGAAATACGGAGAAGTTCCTAAGATATTAGCCAGCCCCAAATCTTCATTTTATAGAGTGAAGAAATCAAGATCAACAAGAGGAAGACAATTTTTCCAAGATCACAAGAAAATTCCTCCAAGGTTAGAAGCAAGGTTAGGATTATAATTCAGGACTCCTGATTTGTTGATTAGGTACTGAATGATTACTATGTGCCCAAACTGTGCAAGATACTAGAACAAATAAACAAACCAAAAAGATATACTCCTGCCTTCATGTGGAGTGGGAAAGCAGATCTCTGGGTACAAACTTGAGTCATAAAAAGAAGGTAACAGGGGATTTCACCTCATCTAGGGTGCCAGGCATAGCTTCCCTGATGAAATGGCCTTTGAGCGAAAGAAAATCTAAGATCCAGGTGAAGAGGAATGAACTCAATGAAGGGACATGGCCTGGGTGAGGAGGAAGAGAAGATTCTAGGAAAAGTTCCTAAGTCTCTTCCAGTATATATCACAATTTCTTGACCACCGAATCACACAGAATGCAGCTGTGGTTGTGTTTTGTTTTGTTTTTCAGGCACCCTATTGTATCTTTCCTTTGATTTAGGTAGGTATAATTTAAGAATATAATCTCCAGGCACCAATCGCTGTTGACGACAAGAATCGGCAAGCACTAGTTCAGGAGGAGTCTGGAGTGACTTGTTTGGTATGACTTTAAAAATCATGATGATGAAGAACGAGTTGACCCTCATTCTAAACTCATTCAAAGCATTGATTTTTCGGTCTTCTTTCATAGGATTCCAGAACTGGAAAAGATTTGCCTCACCCCACGTCTCTTGATTTTCACAACTCATTAAACGCAATTCATTTATACTTTCCTAGTTTCTTTGTCTGAAATACAAGGAAAAGAGTGTAAATTTGGAAGCATCTAGGCACCATGATGCCAGACAGGATATAAGAGCTTCAGAATTACTAGGGAGACTTCAATATCTGGCTTTCATCTTAAAAGCAAGGAAATTTGAAACGCGTAAGTAAGCTCTGTGCATAAAAGGAGGTGGAAAAGAGTAATTAGGAAAGGAGACACCAGAGAAGTAATGCTGGAGGACTTACAGTGGTTTTCAGTCCAGTCTTCTAGCTGCGAACTGCTACAAACTGATTTAAGCACTTCTCTCGTTTGGTTTTTTCATATTCTCTTAATAACCTAGCCTACTGCACTTTCTAAACTGCAAGGTCTAGCGTAGTTAGAAGTTGTAGGAGACACAAGATGCATATGAGCAAGTACACTCATCAACCTGATGTTGGATGGATGGATATGCATGGAATTCAGGTCCCGTCCTAAATGGGCAGAATGAAGGGCACTGGAGCTGTGACTGATGGTCGACCCTTTCTCATCTTGGGAGGGGAAAGCATGGGCAGTCATTGCCATATAGATTTATTATCCAGGGTTTATCTGTGCTTCTGTGTTTGCATTATAAATATGCTCTTGCGTCTTTTAACACGCCGAATCTGAATGGGAAATTGTGATTCCTGTAAATGCTACATGTTACAATTTTAAAAAAATAAAGCATTCTTTAAGGTTCTTTCTGGTATGAGTTTTCAAAATGCATGTAAAAGTGAATATTGAAAGAGTGTAGGATGCAGGCTACAAGGCTAAATGAGAACACTGGTTTAGGAAATTCTAAGCCCATGAGAGTATCAGATGACCAGTGACAATATATAGGAGAGCCACAAAAGACAATGGTATAATGTAAGTCGTCTTAGAAATGATCTTAAAGAACAGGACTAGCTGAAGGAGTTACCTTCATCATGGCCACTGTCTCGAAGAAGGATTAAGTCCTGTGGTCATTAATATGGCTACACAACCATTCCTCAGTTTCGTCTTTTCTCAGTTCTTGTATCTGCCAGCTGTACCAACCTCTCTTCACTTCCAAGACATAAGCCTGGTATTAGGTTTCTCCATTCCCCATTGTTAATCATCTGTACATAATGTCACCAAGTCTGTTTGTTTCTTCTTTCACTGATCTCTTGGCTTAGTTAGTTCTTTGGGCTTCTTTTTCTTTGTCACACCCTACTCCAAAGCCCTCATCACCTCAGCGGGAGTACTGCAATCATCTAGCTGGTCTATGATGAACCAACTCCTCTTCTATGTTTAGAGAGTCCTCCATTGTCTGAATCTTGATGGGAGGCTGTGATCTTGTGACTTATCGTAAGATATATAGGTCTTTGTCTCTTTCTCTGGCGGAGTTTCTAAAACCCTCAGGATTTCCTAAGTGGCGAGAATATAAAGGTATCTTTTGTTATGTTAATGAGGCAATTTTTGGAAAGCCCTTAGGTAATGAAAGAATGGGGGATGGTTGCCAGGGAACTCAACCACACGATTAGGGAGTTGGAACTTTCAGTCCCACCCTAAGTTCCAGGAAAGGGAGAAGGGCTACAGGTTGAATCAATCACCAAAGGCTAATGATTATCCAATCATCCCTGTGTCATGGAGCCTCCTTAAAAATTCCACAAGCATGGGAGCTTCCTGGTTGGGAAGGTAGATTCAGGGAGAGTTCTGCGTATTTTCTCACTATCTTGTTCTATATATCGGTTCTATCTGGCTATTTCTGAGTTACATCCTCTTTAAATAAACCAATAACCTAATACATAAAATCTTTCTTTGAGTTCTGTGAGCCCCTCTGGCAAATTAATTGAACCCAAGGAGGCCGTTGTGAGAATTTGTGATTTATAACCAGTCAGTGAGAACCTGGCACCTGAGGCAGAGGGCCAGTCTTGGCAGGACTGAGCCCTTAGCCTGTGGAATCCACTGCTGTCTCCAAATAGCCAGTGTCAGCCTTGAGTTCAACTGTAGGACGCTGATCTGGTGTTTGAGAACTGCCTGGTAGTGCGTGGGAGCTGCCTCCACACACTGGAACTGGGGGCAGGATCATTAGAGGCACACCCAGCTTCCATCTGCAGAAACCAGAAAGGGCAGATCATGTCTCCCAACCCCTCCTGAAGCCAGAGCTCATGTGTCTGTCCCCGAGTTTGGCCAACCAGAAGTAGCCATTCCAGACACTACATCTGAAACAAGGATGCATGGGGGATGGAACAGTTGAGAATGTTTTGCTGTGGTCACAGGGGCAGCTGTACCACTGCTGGATGTCTTCAGGGCTACCTAGGAGAACTTCACCGACCGAGTCAGCTCCAGCTTCCATGCCCGGTCCCCAGCTGCTGGCAGACAGGGTCCTCAGCAGACCCAGCTCTATGGGGCAGATTTCACCTGTGGCTCTGGCTCTGTCATCCCCTTCAGTTCTGCTCATTTCCTCAGCCTGGTTCTCTCAACTTCCCAGCCTTTCTGCGAGCTAGCCAATATCCGTTTGAAAAATTCCTTTCATGCTTAAGACAGCAAGGATTGGGGTCTGTTCTGAGAAATGTCAGTGATAGTTCACCGCATCTGTCCCTGATCCTAAGCAATCGCTCATACCCCTGCCCAACTCTTACAGAAACTTCCCTTTTACCATACCATTTTTTATTATATGCTTAAGGAGGTGGAATGGATTCTACATAAAGTCAAGTTCCTTAATTTGCTTTTCAGGCTTCTGAATAATCCAGCCTCTCTCGAGGAGCTTTTATTTTCTCTGCTGTCTTTCTGGACAGTAGTTTCTCCCCTCCCAAAAAAGTTTTTATGAGACCCAAAGCAATAAACAAATTAAAGGCCAACACACACACACTCAACTCAAGCAAACACTTCCTGAAAAATATTTCAATTATAGGTAATAAACTCTGATATTTTCTCTTCCATTCTTTTTTTCCCCCACCTTTTTAAAAATGCTTGTTGGGGTGCCTGTGTGGCTCAGTGGGTTAAAGCCTGTGCCTTTGGCTCAGGTTATGTCCCAGGGTCCCCGGATCAAGCCCCGTATCCCGCTCTCTGCTCAGCGGAAAGCCTGCTTCCCCCGTTCTCTCTGCCTGCCTCTCTGCCTACTTGTGATCTCTGTCAAATAAATAAAATCTTTTTTAAAAAAGTGCTTGTAGACACTCATCAGATTGATTTGTTAAACACAGGTTCAGCTTATACTCGTGGTTTTCAGACCACCCATACTCTTACGAGTTTTTGAAACGGACAGGAAGTACATAAAGGAATTAACTCAAAACCTTCAGTTAATCTCACTTTTCCTATTAGGGTTTCTTATATTTACACAAACGTTGCAGAAAACAATACAAAATTGGCATCATGACAAAGAAGGCCTATGAAAAGCATCATTCTTAGGACTACTGAATCATGCTTGAATACATAATTAAATCAATCACCAAAAAATTGCTTTCTAAACTTCAATTTGATTTTAAATATTACTTTGGAAGAACAATTTGATTCCCCACACACAAAGACTTTTTTTTTTGCAGGGGGAGCCAGTTAGTTTCTTGGAGGAAGTCCTGCTTTGGCTCAAGGGTTTGGGCACTGGCTACTGTTTGACCCAGAATGTTTCTCTACAGAAACTCTAACCAAACACGTGAGTAACAAATCATTGCTGACATTTTTCAAATGAATGTGGTAGAAATAGATTAGTAAAAGATTTCTTGAAAATGATGAGAAAAATTCAAGTCTCTAAGGCTGGGCATGACAAGTTTCAATGAGCTATTAAAACTGCCCATAGCTCTTTATTGAAATCCAAAGGTTGATCTGGGAGATGAAAATGGAACTGAGAATGGGTGGTGGGGGTTGGAGTCCAGAAGAAGAGACAGGTGCAGACTGAAAAGATGACAACTCAGGGCTGCCAGAGGCACATGTGATTGCTGCCCTGGGGACACTCTCCCAGCTGCTGTCCTTTCACAGCTTAGCACTCCCTTCCACGAGGTTTCTGATGTCAGTGTATCTAAGCCTTATGTTTGGTGGCCTGTAACCTTTGTGTTTTGCAACCCATCATAACAATCTGTTCACCTCTGTGAATATCTAATAGGTAGTCGATGTACTCCCTTGAGATCAGAATACATACTGAAGTAAGAAAGAAAAAATGTTTCTTTTGGTTAATTCCACAATGGTCCATATTCCAACACATCATTGTATCTATCCATCTTTGTGGGCTGGAAAGCTAGCCATCTGGAACCAGAGATGCGAGCAGACTCTCCCCCCAAGAGCTTGGAAGTGTATAAATAATGACCCTCTCTCCCTTCGTCCTATTGGCTGCAATCTCTTAGACCCCAGGCTATTTCCAGGCACTGGAGTTTTCGGCAGCTCTGCTTCCCATCTTCTTTTCTCTACATTAAAAAACACACAGGAGAGCTGCCAAGGTAAAACTAAACAAGAAATTCCTTGGTAAACAGAAAAATGCATCCTGTGTCCTGTATCCTTAGGGTCCCATTTCTGCTCCTTCTACCCACCTTCCCAGTCCATCCTCGTATTCCTTTTCAGGACTTCAGGCATGTGTTACAGTGAGAAGCTGCTGGTATTAGGGAGACCAGCATTTATTTATTCTTTCTTTGTCTGATCCACAGGGACATCTTTGCCTTTCTCTGCAATACCACTTGAGGGTGGCAGTAAAATAAGAGAAGGCGACTAATGGATCATGGGAAGGAACTCTTGAAATTGGAAACAATCAATAACAAGTATTCCTAATGCTCCTACTACTTTCCCCCTCCTCCTCCAGAGTGGGAGGTAATGCAGAATAAAAGTTAAGAACCTGTAGTCAGATGATTTGGATTTAAATTCTGATTTTCCTCTCTTTATCTCCTTATCTGCCCTTGACACCTTACTTAACCCCAAGGCCTTGATTTCCTTCTTGACACTTTGGTTATTATTATGCTTTCTAGGAGGGCACACCCTCTAGGAGCCTGCACTGAAACAGAAAGAGGACTCAAGCCACATGTTCTCCATTACTGTCATTCTTATGTCTCACCAACTGTGGAACCTGCCACGGCCATCAAGTCCCTGGTGAGAATGTGGGAATGTGGGTCAAGTGCTTTTCTTAACATAACAGTGCTGCAGGACAGGGATCTCACCTTTCCTTCCATGGTGCATCTAGTCGTTTTTTTTTTTTTTTCTTTTTTTGAAGTCTTATTTATTTATTTGACAGATAGAGATCACGAGCAGGCAGAGAGAGAGGAGAAAGCAGGCTCTCCGAGGAGCAGAGAACCAGATGTAGGGCTCAATCCCAGGACCCCGGAACCATGACTTGAGCCCAAGGCAGAGGCCTTAACCCACTGAGTCACCCAGGCGCCCCCAGTCTTTTGAGACAAATGACACCCTGGGCCTTCCAGGTTTGTTGATTTCCTAGTGATAGGATGCCAACCTGAGGTTTCAAAGCAGAATCTTTCTTTGTCAACAACATGTATGGCCCACAGCTGCCACGCTATTCAGAAGCAGTGACCCATGTGCTGAAAGCTGATGTTTCTGGTGGCAGATGCGTGGATTCCATTCTCTAGCCCAATTTCTGCTTCCTAAGTGTGAGAGAGCGCCTTCTCTTCCTCCAGTCTTCACGTCTTTCTCTTTCTTCTTTCTTTTTTCCTTCCTTCCCTCCTTTCTTCCTTCCTTTTCTCCTTCCTCTCTCCCTCCCTTCCTTTCTTCTTTTTCTTTCTTTTGCCTGTTTGCTGCCCCAAATCATTAGGTTATTTGGAACACCTTTATTTTTATTTTAATATAAGGGTCGTTGACATCAAAAGGATATCACAGCTTCTTGCAAAATATCTAGAGAGTGTGTCTAATTAGATCCTGCCATGTTAGCAACTCTTAGGTCCGATTTCTTCTCCTCCTTCTTGTTCTTCTCCGTCATCTTCTTCCTCTTCTCCTTCCTCTTCTTCCTCTGCCTCTTTCCCCTCACCTCCTCTTCCTCCCCACTCTTTATTCTCCTCCCCCTACCACTCCTTTTTGTTTTTTTTTTTTTTTAAACAAATCTGGAGGACATCAGAGTGGACTAAAATAATTTCCCCGTCTGCAAAAGATTTCACCGACAAATAGTACTTAAGCTGAGAAATCCCATGATAAATTTGCCAGTAGACCAATTCTTTTCACTAGTATGAAGGAGGTTTGTAACAGGAATCCTTTGTGCATTGTGGAAAGCAAATGCACATGTATTTTGCATGAGCAAATTCTAAACCAACCAGCATGACTTTTTTTAATTACCCTTTCCCCAAAATAACGCCCTTTAAAACAAGTTCTCAAAGACCTTCTCTCCATGATTGTAAGCTGCTCTTGGGAGCCTTGGAAGGGATGGAAAGAGAAACTGAGAGTCAAAGGTTTCCATGTAACCACAGCTATTTCTTGCATTGGAAGCTGCCTATTTTTGCTCTCCCTAGAGAGAGAATTACAGAAGATTTTGAGGTCTGTCTCAAAATTGATTATGGGTTTTTAGTTTTTACCAAGTTCAAACTTAAAAAAAAAAAAACCAACAAAAGAAACACAAAAATAACACTTACCATTCTCTTCTACACATGGCAGTGAGTTTGCTCTGCACGTGTGCATGCCTGGGGTCACATTATATGTTGGTATTTACTATAAAACTCTACAAGCTTAAAAGCAGCAACAGGAGAACACTATGAGGACAGCTTGTGTTCTTTGTGTGAATTGATTCAAGGGTCTCATTCATAAATTAGCTAGACTTTTTGATTAGTTAGGTTGGGGGTTTTTTTTTTCCCTCTCAGGTGATAACTCATGTAAAATCTGGATCCAATCCACTCCAATTAGTGCTGCCCTAGAAACAAATGGTTTGAACACTGAATTTTACTTTTTTTGGGGGGGGGGGATAAAAAATTAGAAAGCTAAATAATATAAAATCAATCTTAGTTTTTTATTCTTGCCTAATGAGTGACTCTTTCATCAACAGTGAAATGCTTTACACAAAATAATACTTAAGTCAATAAAAATAGAAAAGTTATAAACAAATAGGACATACGAGGAAGGAAGTAGAGAGGAGACAGAATAGAAAGCAAGAATGGGGATAAGAAGAGGTGGTGGGGAGAGAGAAGATACTCTTGTGTGAGCCTTTCCAAAGAGCAAGAAAAAAAGAATTTAATGACTGGATTTGTGTTACCCTGGATATGACTGGTGAATATAACGTAACAGACACTGAGAGTTTAGTCAAAAGATCCTTCAAGTTCTGATACAAAGTTTTCAAATACTTATCCAAACCCAGCAAACCATATGGCCTGTGGAGGCTCCTCTTAATACAACCCACATGGTAATAGGGGTCTCCCTACCCACTTGAGATCCAGACAAGTTTGGCTTGAACTCTTGTTCTGGGTCTCACAGAGGTCCAAATCTCTGCACCCCTCTGTGGCTTGTCTCTTCATTTTCTTACTGTGGCCTTTTGATGAACAAAAGTTAGTTTTGATGAAGTCAAACATACCAGTTTTTCTTTGGTGGTTCATATATTTTAAGTCCTAGCTTATAAATCATTGTTTATTCCAAAGAGAAAGTATTTTTAACACGGGATTTCAAGCGGTTTTAAATTGAAATTAGACATCTCTGGTGTTTTCCCCTTCACTAAGATTTTAGGCTAGCCACTCTGTGCAGAGATGCTTAAAGGCTAACACCATCCCCCGGTCCCTCACTTCCATATACTCTAGGCCAAGCCCTAAACTCCAAGTTCTCCCTCCAGTACAGAGCCATTTGAACTTCTCAAGTTCTAAGCTTCATGGGGCACCTGGGTGGCTAAATCAGTTAAGCGTCTGCCTTCAGCTCAGGTCATGATTCTGGGGTCCTGGGATCAAGTCTCCATTGGACTCCCTGCTCAGTGATGAGTCTGCTTCTCTCTCTGTCTCGGCCCCCACTCCTGCTCCTGCACTCTCACTCTCTCTCTCTCTCTCTCAAATAAATAAAATCTTAAAAAAAAAAAAAAAAAAGTTCCAGGGCTCACTTTGTATTAGTAAAACCTACAAGCTATCTTGCAAATCAAAACAAACTTTCAAGAAAACAGTAGTTGTAATAGAAATTTTCCTCTTCTTCACATTATTGAATCAACTCAAACTTCTGGCGCAAGTTTCCTATCAAAATTTTGGGATTCTAGCTAAATTCTTTTTTACTGAAATATACATAGAGCCTTCAACATCCAGAGAACTCAGATACTTGTTCCCTTTTTATCTGTTGTGTCCATATTTCTGACTATGATGTGATATAGCTAAAAAAGAAATGAATAAGCTATTTTTCTCTGTGGTTACATCTTCCTCTTCTTGTCTTAATGACATTCAATAGAATCATACCACAGTCCAGCATGTTATCTCATCCTTTCCTCTTACTTTGAGTTTCTGAGACTATGTCACTCATGTCGACATGTGGAAAATCCTAGGCAATGCAAGGTTACTTTATAATATAGGGACTCAATCTTAAATTGTTCTTCTTAAGAGTTGAACTCCAACTTTGAAATTAATAGATTTTAAAAAAATATTATCTTTTGTTGGATTTCGGACTGTTCTACCACCTCAAGTCCATCATGTCCCAAAGAGAATTTGTCTTTTCCTCCAAAATGGTGTTCGTTTTCTACACCACCCACCCAAAGCAGGGCTCAACTCCTAGGCATTTTGGATTCTTACATCCTCATTGTCCTGTGTTTGTTATGGGTTACTCTTTTGAAATGCATAAAACTTGTCCTTTTCTTTCCCATTCCCACCTTAGAACGGATTTTTCTTAAGTTACTACAGTAACTTCTAATTTATTTTCCCTCAATTCTTTCTCTGCTCTCACTCTCTGACCCCTATCATCACCCCATATCGTTTTTAAACTAGGTAGTTCTTTCTGTGTTTGTCCAATAGCATACATGGCATCCTTCTGGACTACCACACCTGCCTGAGCCTGACGGCTCCTGGAGGCCTCACCCCACCTCTCCGAGTTACCTCCCAACATGAGCTCTGTTCTTAGGAGGCCAGTCTCCTCACTCTCTCCCCCTGTATACCAAGCTTATGCTGTTTGAGTTCTTCACTTTGGGCTACCGAAACTCCCCCAGAGACTCACAACATAAAAGGCTACTCCTCAGAGTCACTTTCTAAATCCTTCTCTTTCAAACCTTGGTTCATCTCACCTTCTCCCACTACTTTCTCTCTTCCCTAAACTATTGCTTCACTTATAATTCACTGAGCCTCATCTGAAATACCTGGAAAACATCGTCTGGCTCACAGAGTTCATGTGATAATCAAATGGAAATACATGGGAAAAAAAAAAAAAAAAAAGAAAAGAAGTCAATATGCTTATAATACAGAGCCTCCATTAGACAGGAACTGAGCCCCTGAGGCCCCGGGGAAGGAGATTTGGACTCTAAGCCTCCCTCTGACATTTCCTTTTATAGCCACTAATTTATACAGGACTAAAGCCTCCTGGAGAAAACAAAAGACTTGAATGCTCTCCGCTATTGGGAATCACACACAGCCACGTCTGATGGACTGGGCTGGCCCCAGTGGGAGCCAGAAGGACAACAGTCTTTAGAGAGAAGTTATCACAGAGAAGGGGGAGTGTGGATCAGTGAGCCAGAATGGAGAGGTGATTTTAAGAATGGCCCAAGAGTTGATACCAGAAACTTCCTGACCTAGTCCTAGTGCCAGCACTTGTCATTGTAGAAAAAGGGCTTAGTTGTATGAAATGGAATGAGCTGTATATTAAGCACCGTAGCCCTCTGGGGCTCAATAAACTTTACTGACAACCCTTCCTTCTCTTTCCCCGCCCCCCTGCCTGGGCTGAATACAGAAGAGCATTTTTCTCTCTTTGCCAAGATAGTGACAACATCTCTGGCCCCAAGGTACAGTGGAATTATTCCAATTTCTCAAACAATGGGTGCAGTGGATTCCCATCTCCACAGGTGGTGAGAGGGACAAGAGCCAAGTTCCACCCCTCGAGAGGCACCTCTGTGGACCTGCCAGGGCTCCAGGCTTCAGAATCCTGGCTTGGCTTGACATTGATCACAGTGGCCATCATGCTTTCAACCTCACTGGTTACTGTGGCGGGGACCCCCTGCACCCAGTGCAATCTAGCAGGATGGCTGACATCATGTTCTAGGCCTGGAAATGAAGTGCAGTCTTTTTCTACTGCACAGAAGGAAAGACTCGATTCCACACCCAAACCAAGCACACTTAAATGCAACCTGCTGTTCTATGACTGGATTGGGGGGAAAAGTGAGTATTCTATATATTAAAAAAAGGGGGCTAAAGTTTCTCAACCATTCATATGGGCTCACTGTAATCTTTGTTGTTCTGATGAAGAGCGAGTTGTTCTGATGGCTTATGAATTCTTGGGAATTTGGGTCCATTCTTCATTCTCTTGGGGGAAGAAACAGACTGCATGTTAGGTCTCAGAAGTTGCATAGGCAGTAGTGCAGACCAGGTGACTGTCCCAATTCCTCAGACTGATGGCTCTGGGATCTTTGCTATGGGGGCCTAGCTCATGTGGCCCTGTTTCTGCAAGAGGGTAGCCAGACGTGAAGGTTGAGTGTCTTGTCACGTCAAAGGAAATCAGAGAAAACTAACTCACCCTTTAAAATCATGGCTACATCAATTTCTACACTTAGCTTTCTAATGTAGCATGGTCACCACATTCAAAATATTGTATTATAACCAAGTTGCATCAGACATAAACATATCTGTCCCATAAACTTCAACTATACTGGGATACAACCTGATGCCCAAAGAAAGAAAATCTCATTACAAGGTAGCCTCTGCCTAGGGAGACTAAGGTCACACGAAGGAGAGGGCACTAGGGTCTCTATCTACCAAGATGTGGTGTGCAACCAAAAGGAAATTCTACTTCATTTTGTGAAGCATTAGTGAGGCTCTCTGGCTTCAAGACCCAGTGACAACATCACCATTTTGGCCTTGAGTATGTTGATTTCTAGCACTGTTTTCATGAAAATTGAACTGTGCAATAGGTTGTATTTGGGTATTAATTTCATTTTGTGTTTGTTTTCTATAAGCTTAAAATATGTTATAGTTCTCAGAACCCTATAAAACATTAGGTACACATCCAACAAGGAACAAATGGTTCTGTTTTAGGGCTTACCCCAGGGCTTTTTAAAAATATAAACACAACAGCCTCCCAGGATTAAGGTGGGCGGTCATGTTTCCCTCTTCAGTACTATGTGTTTCTTTTACTCCCTTCCTACAATCAACTTCTCCTGCTCCTTATCTTCCTTGTCTGTGTTTTCGATCTCTTTAAAAAAATTTTACATTTATTCATATCCATGGAGAATGTATAGTACTGCTTTGTATTCTTAAACTTTTACATCAGAGCCATCATACTGCACAAATCTTTTGGTAACTTGCCCTTCCTTCCTTCTTCCTTTCTTTTGACTGATCCATGTCGATACAAAGACGTGGAGTTCATGCATGCAGTCTTGTCTTACTACACAGAATACCACAGACTGGAAGCAGCAGCACCACCAGGAGGCTTCTTCAAAGAGGTAGATCCCCAAGCCCCACCCCAGACCTAAAGATCCCCAGGTGGTTTCTTTGCACATAAAAGTCAGAAAAAAAATTTCTGTATCCCATCTCATCAAATGCCAACACCACAGTTTACTTATGCTTTACGATATACAAATATGTTTTAATATATGTGCAAATATGCTTATATTTATTGCTCCCCTACTGATGGATGTGCGAGTTGTTTCCAATTTTTTGCTATTAGAAATAATGCTTCATTGAATATACTTAGACATGACTTGGGGTGCACATATGTAATTTTTCTTATCATCATGGCCTGGAAGTAGAAGTGCAACATGGGAAGGACATTCATCTGTCCATCTTCAGCTTGGTATTGCCAATCTGCTTCCCAAAGAGGTCATGCAAAATTTCTACTTCCTTCTCCAGTATACAGTCCTATCCTTGACAACACCTGACATTGGTGGATGACTTTTTTGAATTATGCAAGTCTAATGAGTGTGAAATTGTCTCGGTTGTTTTTTTTCTTCTTTTTACAGCTTTGTTGAGGTATAATCGATATACATCAAGTTGCACAAAAAATATAAAATCCAATGTTTTGATATATATATACTTGTATGAAACTATTGCTATAGTCAAGATAATAAATGTGTATGTCACACCTCCATTTTCTCGTGTTTTTCCATAATCTCTTCCTCCTGCTTCTCTCCCCACCCAGTCTAACTTCAACTGACATTATTCACACATCACATAGAGCCCAAGAACCTGATACCAACATTCTTCCATTTCCCTCTTTCTGGCCTTTGTGTGTTGTTTGTGCTCAGACATTTGACTTCTACGTATGTTCTAAGCCTCACAACACGTTGTTATGATTTTTAAACTGCCAGTTATCTTTTAAAATAATGAGAAATAAGAAAAAAAAGGCTGTATTTATATGTGTGCCTCATACCCGTGTAAACCCAGATTCCCATCTGGTATTCGTTTCCTTCTGCTTGAAGGACTTCCTTTAACATATCCAGAAATGCTGGCTTGCTGGGGGTGGGGGGGAATTCTCAGATTTTGAATGCTTGAAAGTCTCACTTTTACCTTTGTTTTCAATACATATTTTTTGCTGACCAAGAATTCTAGACTCTGTGTTTTTATGTTAGTACTTCAGTGACGTTTCTCCACCATCCCCTGGGGTGTACTGCTTCTGGTGATTTAATCTACTGTAACATTTAGTCTTTGCTTTTCTGAAAATAATGTATCTTTTATGTTCTAATTGCTTTTTATTAAAATATTTTATTTATTTTTTTGAGAGAGAGAGAAAGAGCAAGTGGGGGAAGGGGCAAAGGGGAGGGGAAGAAACTTAAGCAGGCTCTGCACCCCACACGGGCTGATCTCAACACCTCTAAGATCAAAACCTGAGCTGAAATCAAGAGCTGACACTTAACTGACTCTTCCATCCAGGTGCCCCTGCTCTACCTGCTTTTAAGATTTTTGCATGATCACTGATTTTAAGCAATTTGATTATGTTGTCCTCTGTGTCATTTTCTTCATTAAAAAAAAAAAAATATTTGTGTTCAGGCTTATTGAGCTTCTTGAAACTATAGGATTTAATTTGCACCAAATTTGGAAAAACTCTGGTCACTGTCTACACATATATATATGTTTCAGTTACTCCTCCTTCATGCACTCAACACGTATTATGAGGCTACCCCAGATACCCGCAGTTAATCTCATTCTGTGTAGCTTTCATCCCAGACATCATATTTTCATCTTTGGGAGTTCTATTTGGGTGCTTTTCTTTTCTTTCTTTTTTATTTAATATCTGCCATGTCTCTACTTAACAGGCTCTATCTTTATATTCTTAACATTTGTATGTAATTAAAATAACTATTTTAAGGTCCTTACCTACTGCTTCTATTATCTGTGTCATTTCTGGGTTGGTTTTGGTTGACTGATTTTTCTTCTCATTATGGGTCATATTTTTGTGGCCCTTTGTATGCCTGGTAATTTTTTACTGGGTCCTAAAACATTGTGAGTTTTACTTTATTGAGTGCCAATATTTTGGTATTCCTGTAACAAGTTCTAAGCTTGTTCTGGGACACAGTTAAGTTAACCAGAAACAGCCTGATCCTCTCAAGACTTGGCTTTTAAGCTTTGTTAGGGCAGGCTCCGAGCAGTCTTTTGTCTAGGGATAATTTTCCTGACTATTGAGGCAACACTGTTAAGAGGACTCTACCCAAGGTTTGATGAGTTATGTGAATGATGACGCTTTTCCACTCTGGCTGGCAAAACCCCAAACTATCTCCAGTACCACATGAGCCCTGAAAACTGTTTTGTTCTCATCCTTTTTGGAGATTCTTTCTCCAGCCTTGGGTCCTTTCCTCGCATGTTAATCAGCAATCAGGTGAAGGCTTGAGAGGTCCCTCTTCAGATCTTCAGAGCTCTCTTTCTCTGGAACTTTCTCCTTCCTGGGATTCTCCCTGCAGACATTAACTTCCTTGGCACCCTCCAGACTCTGAATTCTATCTCCTCAACTCAGGGAGACATGGATTCTCCCTCCAGAACCCTACAGACCCTCAAAGAAGGAACAGGTGGATCATAGGGCTAACTCCTTTGTCTCAGGGATTACTCTGCCTTACATCCAATGTCTGGGATAAATATTAGGGGTCAGCTCTAATGAGATGACATCTGTACTCACTGATTGCTAACCTAGAGCTACTTGAATTATAAATATATTCATAGTATTATCACAGTCTCCTATAATTTGGCATTGTAACTATCTTGAAATTTTTTTGCTCACTCATTTGGACAAAAGTACTAAATAGTGAGATTAATTAATACAAAATAGCAAGGAAAACATATTTTTGTTCATCATAATATCCAGAACCATAGTTTGATACCCTGACTGTGGCTCAGAATCACCCATGACCTTTCTTCCACATACTAATGTCTGGCTTCCACTCAAGTCTCTTCAGTCAGAATCTCTAGCAATGAAGCTTGCTCAGGAAGATAGGTTTCAAAGGCTCCATGGGTGCTTCCGCCCAAACAACTTGCTGAGAACAGTTTTAGTCATAATTATATACTCATAAATACTACTTTTCATTTAGTAACCATTAACTGAGCAACTATTATTCTTATTTATTAAGTGATGGGAAAGAGATGTTACTCTGGCATAAGTCTGGCCCAAGAGGAGCTCACAGTCTCATGGAGAATGCTGACCTGAAACAAAAAATTTGGTATAAATCTAAACACCAATATCACAAGTGCAGTGACAGTGATCTACCCAGGAGCTACGCCTGCATAGTGGAAAGCACCGCACCTTAAGTCACACGCAGGAGGGGGTCAGGCAAGGCATCCTGCTGGAAGCGATACCGGCGCTTAATAGAAAGGAGGAGTGTTGAGCGTCTGGTGGAAGGAAGAAGGAGGAAAGATATTACAGGCAGGGAGAGCAATACGCAGAAACATGGAAAATAAAGTGCAGAGGGATGAAAGTCACTCGGTGATCCTGCATCTGAAAGTGCGGGAAAAAATGGAGAATTTTAACACTGCAAGTACGACAAGTGTCAGATGAAAGAAGACCTCAAATACATTAAGGATATCAGAGTTTGCCCTACAGGTCAGTGCTTCTCAAACATGAGAGTGTGCACAAATCGCTGTGAGTATGGGTAAGAAGGGGATTCTGACTCAGAAGGACTGGGGTCGGGGGACAGGGCAGAGATTCTTCGTTCTCTAACAAGCTTCCAGGTGATGATGCCGGGACTGCTTGGCCTGTGGACCATATTCTGGGTAGCAGGTCATGAAAGCAGTCCCCCATGTAACAAGACCAACTCATCTAAGATTGTCAGACTGAAAAGCCATATGTCGGCACTCTGGTTGATGTGCCCATGGAGCTCACCCTTTCTGATTTCAGGGACACCACCTTGGGCAACTCTAGACCAGCCCATCTGTCATTTAAATACCAACAAATGATCCCAGTTGATGTAAAGCAGGAGACTTCCCAGGTAAATTCTCTCTGGATTTGCAATCCATGAAATTGTGAGATGTAACAAAACGGTGGTTGTTCAAGCCAACAAAGTTTTGTTGTGCAGCAACAGATAGCCAGAAGAGAATTTGGTCTAACATGTTCTAGGTGCATATTAGAACCAATTTAGGAGGCTTTTAAAAAAAATATTGATTCCTGAGCTCTAGCCCCAGAGATTCTGATCCAGTTGGTCTTAAGTGGGGTTCAGGCGTTAAAAGCTTTAAGAGCCCCAAGATATCTCTTATAATATATTCTATATAAATTTTAATGGGCAGGCACATTTTAAGGCTATTTCAACAGATGATGAAGAACCATCAATCAGGGAGCCGATGTGGCATATCTGTGTTTGACATAATCATGCCAACATTAGGGAGGATATAGATTTGAGGGGTTGAAGACCGGCACTAGGGAAACCCATTAGGAGGTTGTTGCAGAAATCCAGGTCAGAAATTATGGCAGTTTAAGCTAAAACAGTGGTAGCAGGCCTGGGAGGACAGGATGAATGAGAAAGGCTCAGAAGACAGACAGTTCTAGGAGACTAGATATGGGAGAGGAGGCAAAGGCGGGAGCTCAGCACAGAGTTTAAGAATACAGCCTGGGTCAGCAACCTCTTTGACCTCAGCCTCAGCAACTTCTTCCTAGAAACATCACCAAAGGCAAAGGAAGCAAGGTCAAAAATGAACTATTAGGACGTCATCAAGATAAAAAGCTTTTGCACAGCAAAGGAAACAGTCAATAAAATCAAAAGACAACTGAGAGAATGGGAGAAGATATTTGAAAACGACGTATCAGATAAAGGGCCAGTATCTAAAATCTATAAAGCAGTTATCGAACTCAACATCCAAAGAACAAATAATCCAATCAAGAAATGGGCAGAGGACATGAACAGACATTTCTGCAAAGAAGACATCCAAATGGCCAACACACACATGAAAAAGTGCTCCACATCACTCGGCATCAGGGAAATCCAAATCAAAACCACAGTGAGGTACCACCTCACACCAGTTAGAATGGCTAAAATTAACCAGTCAGGAAATGACAGATGTTGGTGAGGATGTGGAGAAAGGGGAACCCTCCTACACTGTTGGTGGGAATGCAAGCCGGTACAGCCACTCTAGAAAACAGTATGGAAGTTCCTCAAAAAGTTGAAAATACAGCTACCCTACTACCCAGCAAATGCACTACTGGGTATTTACCCTAAAGATATAAATGTAGTGATCCAAAGGGGCACATGCACCCCAGTGTTTATAGCAGCAATGTTCATAATAGCCAAACTATGAAAGAACCCAGATGTCCATCAACAGATGAATGCATAAAGAAGATGTGATATGTATAGGTATATTATGCAGTCATTAAAAAACCCCCAAACCTTGCCATTTGCAACAACATGGTTGGAACTAGCGGGTATTATGCAAAGAGAAATAAGTCAATCGAAGAAAGATAATTATCATATGATCTCACTGATATGAGGAATTTAAGAAACAAGATAGAGGATCATAGGGGAAGGAAGGGAAAAATGAAACAAGATGTAACCAGAGAGGGAGATAAACCATGAAGAGACTCTTAATTTCAGGAAACAAACTGAGGATTGCTGGAAGAGAGGGGGTTGGGAAGGATGGGGTGGCTGGGTTATGGACACTGGGGAGGGTATGTGCTATGGGGAATGCTGTGAAGTGTGTAAACCTGGCGATTCACAGACCTGTACCCCTGAAACAAATAATACATTATATGTTAATTTAAGAAAAAAAAGAATCCAGTCTAGGTGCCTGGGTGGATGACGGTGACATTCCCAGCATCTGGGAATTGGTGCACGAGAAGAAGAATAAGAGTAGCAAGCAAGATGAGTTCATCTGGGGATATGTTGACCCTGTGTTAGATAGAATACCCAGGTGGGACTGTCTGCAAGGCATCTGGGTACATAAATTTGAATGGCAGAGAAGCAGTATTAGCCACAGATATTGATTTTAGTGGCATCATCGTTTAGACAGCAGCTGAAACCAAAAGAATGGATGAGTTCCATCTCTGAGGGATGCCTATGGACGATACTTCCATTGTTCAAACAGCTCAACCCCATTCCACCCTCCTTTTATGGTTTCTTCCTATTCTCCAAAGGTGAAGAGTCCTCAAATGACACTTGCCTGAGCTTTGGAAGGCAGATAGAAAGCAGAGCCCATCCTCTCGCAGTTCTCTGCTGACAAGTAAGGTCATGCGTTCATGAGTGGAGAGGCAATTGCAAGGCTAGACTCAGATGGGCCAGAGGATAGTTGCCTGGATCCGTTCCACCCCTTCATATCCACACCTGTTTCTCCTATGGCCCCCCACACTCTTAGGATCATCTATCTTCTTCCTCTAACTATGTGTCCATAATCTGAAAGTTAAATTAAATTTTTTTGTTATGTCAACAGTTATTAATTAGCACATTAAAAATCACCTAAGCTACTTGAGAAATTGATGCAAAGGTCCCAAACCCCAATATTCTGATTTAACAGGTTCAGGGTGTGGAATCTTTGTTTTGTTTGTTTGTTTGTTTTTAAGATTTTATTTATTTATTTGACAGACACAGATTACAAGTAGGCAGAGAGGCAGGCAGAGAGAGAGGGAGAAGCAGGCTCCCTGCTGAGTAGAGAGCCCAATGCGGGGCTCAATCCCAGCATCCTGGGATCATGACCTGAGCCGAAGGCAGAGGCTTTAACCCACTGAGCCACCCAGGTGCCCCTAGAATCTTTGTTTTTGAAAACATTCCAGGTGATTCTTTTTTATTTTTTAAATTTTAGGTTGGGAGGGGTAGAGGGAGAGAGAGAGTCCCAAGCAGACTCCCTACTGAGCATGGAGCCAGACATGGTTCATGACCTGAGCTGAAACAAAGAGTCAGACACTTAACCGACTGAACCACCCAGGTGCCCCAATATTCCGGTGATTCTAATATACAGTGAGACTTGAACTACTGACTTTAACGATACGTATGTTAATCTTGGTAATTTTGGCACATACCACAAAAGCTTGTCTGTTGGTCTTCACTGTGTGGACCATGAAGTATGATGGTTATCTGGTTTTCACAGAAGACACAGAGGGATAGTTATTTATCTTGATTTAGTCAAGTGAAACTTAGGCTAAGCAAGTCTTCTTGAATTCAACAGCCATATTATTCATGTTTATATACCTGGGAGGAATTTCTTGCACCAAGTAGATGAATAATAAATAATTATAGAAAGAATATTTTTTATTATTTTTTCTAAATAAATCACATTAGATTTAATAGTTTCTTCACTGATTCTTTGTACTGAGAAAGGGTATTTTCATTGTCCCCTTCATTCTTAAGATTAACAACAGACTTTTTGTACTCTTCAACTTCTTTTGTAGCAAGGAGCTCTTCTTTATTTACTTGCAGATTTTTCTCAGCAGCTTTCATTTGGAGAAGTGTTTCCAGGATATTTTTTTCAGAGGAGCTACTGTTCCATACGTACTCTTCCATGTCTGCTTCAATCTTATCTTTCTCCCATTCTTCAGTTTTCCAAGACTCATGGTATAAAACTGTTAGCAGATATAGTGCATACTCATAATTCTGTCTCTTTAAAGAGCACCTGTTTGTTTTGATGGTAAGTACATCTGTAGTCTTGCAGTATCGCTCTCCCACAAGTTTAATGGGTTTCTTCTTTGCATGATCATCTAAATTTAAACTGGAAAGTTTAACCCTTAAGGTTTCTACTCATGCTTTGGGGTTTCAAATAGATGGTCCTACTGAAAATCAGTTGTGTCCATTTCAATGGG
Source organism: Mustela nivalis (assembly GCF_964662115.1). NCBI lineage: Eukaryota > Metazoa > Chordata > Mammalia > Carnivora > Mustelidae > Mustela > Mustela nivalis. Next base: position 43,573,891 of record NC_139025.1, read on the forward strand.
AAAATGCTTCTCACATTTCTCATCACTGTCCATTGCAGCTGGCCAATCAGTGTAGAAATCTTTAAGAGTTTTACAGTGCTTTTTAATTGCTTCAGGAGTTAAATGCAGAAAATTGGGGATCTTTAATAGTTCTAGATTTCCCTCCTTTGCCATGCGCACTGCCCTTTTTACTGGATAGCCCATTCGAATGGGAAGAGGTACAGCAGAGGGTTTAAATGGTGCTGCAACAGGATAAACACTTGGCCAATCTTGGTCAACAGTCATTTTCTCCACCCTGGAAGGTAATGCCTTTCTTCTCAGCAGTCTTTTATATCTGGGTGTTCTGTCTGCTGTATGTGGGCTTGGTATCGTGGAGCAGGTGGCCAGAGACACAGAGGTACAGAAAACACGCAGGGTCCTGGTCCCCGGCTGAAGGGCCAGCCACGTGGAAAGTGAGGCAGCCACCCTGGTTTCGAGGACCTTATTATTTTTTTTATAAAAGACTTTATTTATTTATTTGACAGAGAGAGAGAGAGATCACTAGTAGACAGAGAGGCAGGTAGAGAGAGGGTGGGGGAAGCAAGTTCCCCGCTGAGCAGAGAGCCCAATGTGGGGATTCGATCCCAGGACTCTGAGATCATGACCTGAGCTGAAGCTTAACCCACTGAGCCACCTAGGCAGCCCTAGAAAGAATATTATTAACCTAGGTATTTTGAAGAAGCTTGGCTTCTAAATCTATTTCACCTCCATAAAGCATTTTCATCAGTATTCATTTATTTGGATCTGGGTTTGATCTGGACGTAAGGTGTGAATATAGCACATGAATGAGATAAACTAGGATTTGGATCTTTTGTTCATGCCAACAGCATCTAATCAGGCTCAAGTCCTTCAAGTCAGTATTCTGATTAAATGCCCCAATTACCAGTTAATTGCTAGAGAATAGATGCAACTGGCTCATTTATCTTACAAATTCCAAGTTGGAAACTCAGATGAACAACAATAATTCTAGCCCCACAGTTAGTTAAATGCCAGGCTAAACCTCGCCACTGTCGCTGTAAAATATGCCCCCAGTACTACAACCTAAGCAGACAGCACCAATGAGATTTCACATTAATAGGGTGTTTTGAAAGGGCGCCATCACAGCAGAGAGCTAAAATCCAATAGTGCAAACCACATGGATACACGTTTTCCAAGATAAATACTTTGGCTGACTCCCTAATTAAAGCCATTAATGATCATTAACCTTACAGGAAAAATGACTCATCTGATGGGTAAAAATATACTTGGGTTTCATTTTGGTCTATTATCATCTTTCTAAGGCTACAGATGAACTGTCTGTCCTTATCCACATGTGTGCTCAAGAAAGAAAAAAGAAAGTTCTGGAGGCCCTTTTGCTGAGTTTTGAAAGATTCAGAGTAAAGCTCTGATGCTATATCCTGATCTCCCCTAAATAAGCCTGCTACCCTCCCTGAGGAAACATAGAAAGCAGAATGGTTCTGTTGACTTAAACATTACATTGGATGACCAGTGATAAATAATGCAAGGTCTACTTACTTTATTGGCTTGCAAAGAGAAATCAATCCAGGGACTCAAATTTATTGTTCGCTGAAATGCATGGATCAACTAATATGCATTGTTCACTCCTGGGTTTTAATCAAATTTAAAATAAATGCACTGTATTATGACACCATGAGAGAGTAAGATGTGTACAAGTTCCCAGCACAGAGGCAGAATCCTTCCGTTTTCCTCATTTTCAGTATAGATCTGATGGTGACGAAGAATATTCTATGAATTTCATCATCCACATAATGGCCAGACTGACCTCCCCACCCCCCACTCCTACTTTTGCGCCACAAAGAATCAAAGTAAATTCGATAGGCGAGGGAGGGATGAGCTGTTCTTTTGGTCCTAGGGCTAAAATCACCAGGTGTTGGGAGCATGTTTAATTAAAATAGTATAAACCTTGATAATGGGCTGTCAATGAATGTTCTAAGGCAGATTTAGTTGACTCTTTTCTTCTAAGATCCATCTGGGCCACTTCTCATAGAGCACCTCCAATTTCCACATGAGAACCCTGGGCAAGGAAGACATGGGTAACTTGTTCAGCACTAAAATTAGGGTCTGCCAGTACATCATCTCCTTCATAAACTTTAAAACCACTTCATATGATTTGTTGTCTCACTGGTGTGGTGTATTAGATGCTATGGTGTTACACCCACATCCTGATTTTAGCATCTAGACATTCCTTCCCTCAGTTCTCTGGAGTGGCTGATGAAGCGTCACAGTTAAGTTACCCTCTGCAATTTGCCAATAGTTAACAAGAGCTACACTGCACAGTGTTAACTGTCCCTTCCTTTCCCAAGCTGGTCAGTGTGTGTGTGTGTGTGTGTGTGTGTGTGTGTGTGTGCTTTTGTTGGTCATACAGAAGCCTAGACCCTTGCCTCAATTTTGGATAAGCTCCTATGGGATCAATTAGCAATAATCGCGCCTCGGATAAACCTCATTGGCTACGATACTGCCACTGCGCAAAGCTACTCCTATGGGATCAAAACAGATCTCTGTGGCAACTTCATCAAAATTCACCCCCCACACCCCAGTTCAACTCCCCTCACTTCCTTCCAGGAAGTTTCTCAGAGCACCCCCAATAAACCTCCTTCAAACAAATCTCCATCTCAGCCTTTTATTTTATTTTATTTTATTTTTTTCCCCAAAGAGCCTCAATCTAAACTACATCTCTATCATCTTTAGAAAAACTGGGTCTGATTCAGTTCCTAAAAGCATTCCAGGTCATTTGTATTTGGTATCCTTAGATAAACGATCACCAAGCGGGAAAGCCTCATTGAGTTGAGACAAATTAGTGTTTGTCATCCATCAGACATTACCTAACTTGGCTCATTTAAAATAATATGGTAACTTCTTTTTTTCGATGTAGAACCACACCTTTATTTGGTTCGTGAAATGTACATGTATCTAGCATCCATGATTACATAAAGCTGCTAAGTCTTTTGAGTGCTGGGCAGAGCAAATTGTTTTCAACACTCAGACACTTTAGAAGCACTCTTTGCAAAAACAGATATGCTAACTACAGATAATTTCCCTCTTTGAAGCAGATCATCAAAGGTGCTCATTGAGGAAACATTTTATCAGTTAGTTTTGATTACTGTGTATGTTCAATCAGTGATTTCTTTTAAAAATCCATTTTTATTAGTATATATCTCTTTTCCTTCCATTCACTCCATGTTATTATCACATTACTACTATGATTAGAGATTTCTAAATTAATGCTGAACCACTGTGAGCCAAATCAGCATATATTAATGGCCAAGGCATACTGAATACTCACTCTGTCCCAAGTGGTTTCTGTGTATAAACTCACCTAATACTTAACAGGAGTTTGCTACAGTTATTATCATTGTTTTCCAAATGAGAAAACCTGTCCGAAGTCACAAACCTAGGAAGCAACATACCTAGATTTTGGACCCAAGTGATTTGGTTCCAGAATCGGAGCCCTGAGCCACCCCATTCACAATTTTCTCAATATCCAGAAATCTAGACCAAGAAAAGGAGAGAATGGGTTAAAATATTTTATAAACTTAGAGAAAAAATTCTTATTTAGAGAATTCAGGGAAGGCTACATTGAAGGGATGGTGTTTGAACAAGGTCCTAAAATATAAATCATGTTTAGTGGTTATAGTGAATTTCTTTCACCTTTCAAAAGGTCCTACAAGAAAACCTACCAGATTCAGCAAAGAGAAAATAGATAGGAAAACAAAAACAAAAACAAAAACCACCCCACCAACTGTGTTTCTTCATCTATTAATAAAAATAAACCATTATATCCCTGGCACTGTACGGATTATAGAGACTTCTGGTGTATGGTCAGTGTAGGCAGAAATTTATAATCTAGTTGCGTAGGTGAGACACTGACTTGAAAAAGGTCAACAAGTAGTAACTACAAAGCCCTATATGGTGAATGCCAAATGAGAGCATAATTGGGTGAGTAAGTAAAAGAGAAATGACAGGTATCAGCAACCCTGCCCCCCAAACCCCCTCCTCAAGATGTATTTCTAAAGGCTCACTGAAACACAGGTACATGGGCTTTGCCAGGGGGTGGGGCAGAGATTACTAGGAAATATTTGGAGGGGTAGAGGTAGAAATGAGACAGGGAGCCAGGGTCCAGGATTCCTTGAGAGTAGAATGGATTGAAGTTTGTAAATCCCAGGGTTTTCAAGGCTTAACCTTTTTAGCATCATGTGGAGGTGGATAAGACTAAGAGGAGAATGGTAGAGTTCTGTTTTTAAGGGAAGGTTCTGCCCTGAATTCTAGATCTCCCAGCCTTTTCAGAGGCCTCCATGCCCCAAGTGGCGTGGAAGGCAGAACTGAGTGGGACAAGGAACATCTCAGAAGTCCCAAATAAGGACAAAAGGCAGACTATGCTAGATTCTGTAAGACCCACGGGGCCTTTGAGTAATGGGGTGGGGTGGCAAATCCCAGTAAGAACCAAGACTGATTTTTTTGTCATCCTGGCCAGTGGACTTCCAAGTCATCTAATTTAATGTTTGGGATGAATTCATTACTCGGATTTTTTTAATCAACCCAGCATGGTAGTGAAGCAAAATTCATACCAGCTATAGACAATATATATACTAAGCTTTATGGGATTACATTAAAATCATCACTGCCTGGGAAAGCCAAGAAATTTCATGGGAAAAGATGAGATTTTATAAAATCCTTGAAGATCACATAAAATTGAGAAAGTCAAAGCAGGCAGTGGGCAACATTCTGATGGTGTGTACAAAAACATGAAGATGAGACACACCATTCCTTGGAGATAGAATACTTTGGCACTTCTCCAAAAAGCACGAAAGCCACGGGTTATTAACCATATATTTGGGATGGCACCCAAGCTCTAAGCAAGAACTGTCCATATCTATTTCTGAAGAGTCTCCAACACTTGTCATTAGACTCATTTAAGCTGGAGCTGCACGTTTAATTTATCATTATCATTACACATCAACCCCTCCCCCCCTTGAGCTGTACTCTGGAGTGTCATGGATGTGACAATCCATTTCCACTTCTTGCCATGCCATATTCCTTGGAAGTCAGGGTGAACATGGGTTCCTCCAGTATTCCTCTACCCCTGTCATAGTCCACCATAGTCAAAACCAGAAAATGCAGCCCATGGATAGGAAATAAATTACACATTCATCCTTTAGTAACAATGGTGGACTGTAGTCCTTGGGCACGTACTGTTTTTGCTACTCAGAGTTAAACACCTTTTCCTCCTTACCAGTTAATGAAAAATGCTGAATCTGCTCTTTTCCAAACCATCTGTTTCCATTAGAGACATGTCAACCTGGACCATCTGTGTGCATCACTTGCAAAACCTGAATTCTTCTATGTAAAGTGGTTCTTATTTAAAGAAGGATAAAGAACTATGGACCTATATTCTACATAAATGCTATTTTAAAATACCATTGTCTAGTATTTAACTATAGGAATTGGTGAGTCTTTAGAAAAGCCCTGGTGTTTAATTTAACCGTGTACATTCAATCAGGAGAAGATATATGCAGACACATACTTTCCTCTACTTCTTTATCTCTGTGTCTCCACACTTTGCTAGCAACCACTCCTTATCTCCTTCTTCCTCTCCCCACACTCCTTCTTCCCACCGCACCCCACCCCCATCTGACTGCATGGCTGGGCTCTGGTCCATCCATTCCAGGACAAGAAAAGGAGGCTCTCTAACTCCTTATAGCATCTTTTCTGGGCACTTGAACAACAGTGAATTTGCTCCTTTGTCCTACATTTTCCTTCTTTTTCTTCCTCTTGCTCTTTGTTTCTAATGACAACTGACATTATTTTATGCACAATTCATTTTCTATATCAGAGAGCTACTAGATCCTGACTTTGCTGAGTAGAAAAACTTCTTTCACCCAGATAAATAACACATGGTTAATATCTGGGGAGATGTAGAGATGTATTCAAGATGGATAAATGATTTTTAACAATGTAAGGTAAGACATATGTCCTAAGATACTCATCCTTGCTCCTGATAGATGCTAAATTTAAAGCTACAGATTTCAGAATGGGGGAAGAATGGGGCAGCTGAGATATTCCTTTTTTTTTTTTTTTAAGATTTTATTTATTTATTTGACACAGAGAGATCACAAGTAGGCACAGAAGCAGGCAGAGAGAGAGGGAAAGCAGGCTCCCCACTGAGCAGAGAGCCCGATGAGGGGCTCGATCCCAGGACTCTGAGATTATGACCTGAGATTATGACCTGAGCCGAAGGCAGAGGCTTAACCCACTGAGCCACCCAGGCTCCCCGAGATATTCCTTTTTTTTAAAAGTGCATTGGAAATGGTCTAGACATAGTTAGAGAATGATTTTCTATAGGCTAATTGAAGCATCAACAATTACAGAGAAATGCTGATCTGGCAAGTTTCCTCACTTTGGGGCACGTGTCAGATGTTCATAAATGGCATGAACAGAAATTTCCAACTCAAATCCAATGGTAACTAAATGCTGAAATCACTACTATTTATGTTTTTCTAACAGTTCCAATTCTGAGGAAGGCACACCCATACAGAAACTATGAGGCTGAGTATCGTGGTCCAATTCTACTCCTTACAAGAGTCAAGGACCCCCACAAACTAACATTATATCAAGTAAACTCTAAGGAGTCTATCCCAGGTGCTATAGTCCTGGACAACAGAGTATCCTCACAAGGGACGAAGACAACAGATGTCAGACCACCAACATTGTCACTGCAGTTGCAAGACAGAGAGACAGCTTGGGCCTGAGACTGATGTACTTCTGATGCTTTCCATTCAAATGGAGCCCAAGTAAAGCCCGGGAGGAAGGGCTCCCAACCACCGGGAGTGCGCAGCTAGGCTTGGACAGTTTGCTGCAAGGAAGCAGAGTAGATGGAGAGGAGGTGGAGTTTGGAGGCATGACAGTCCCCGAGAGAGCAAGGTGCCATATGCTGGGCCCACAGTTAGGGACCTGCATCCCAATGTCGGTGATCCCATGAGCTACTCCTTCTCACAGGAGGGGAGAGGGGAACAGGGATTCCTCCAAACAGCTCCTACCTGAAGAGTAAAGTAGAAGTCCCTCTCTTTTAGGAAACTCAAATTCCCCAAACAGAATCCTCCCCCCACCCCAAAGAGCACTGGGCGTGGTTTCTTTCTGTATGCATTTGCTAAGGCTGCTGTAACAAAGAATCACAGACTGTGTGGCTCCAGCAACAGAAATTCATTACCTCACAGTTTCGGAGACCAGAAATCCCACATCAAGACATTGGCTGGGTTGGGCAAGGGCTGTGAGGGGAAAAGCTGTTCTAGGCCTTTCTTCTGGGCTCACAGGTGACAGTCTTCTATGTATCTCCACATTGTCTTACCTCTATGTTTGTCTCTGTGTCCAAATTTCCCCCTTTTGTAAAGACTGGGGTGGATTAGGGACCCACCCTACCGACCTCATTTTCACCTGAATCACCTCTGTAAGGTCCCTTTCTCCAAATAAGGTCACACTAAGTATGATTTCTTCCTTGAATCAAGTGATCCAGAAAAAGCCCGTTTAATAACTAGGGCTGTTTATCAACGGATACGGCACCAGCCAGACAGCAAGATGTCTTACTCCGAAGTGTTGTGTGCACTGTTGGAAAGCATAGCTCATGCCGAAGAGCCCCGCCACGCGGCTCCAGTAGCCGTCATTTGTGAACAAGACTCCCGGGAAAGGCATACCTGGCTCCAGCAATGCTTCGGGGCCCTACCCCTCAAACGGAGTCTCTGTCAGGAACATGAGTAACCGGCTCGTTTGCACATGTTCCCTGTCAGAACGGCTCAGCGATCCAGTGCTTCCGTCTCTAAATATTTACAAAGTACTATTTATCAGAATGAAAGAGAATGTTTCTGCTCCACAACGTCGGGCATATGGTAGCAGCATGACATAGAAGATAAATCGTGCGGGGTGATTCCAACTGGATTTAATGCCAGCAATAATTATTTTTAATCAGATGGAAAGTTCCCTCAGTGATACCAGACTATCTAACACTGGAAAATAATTTTGTCAGTTCTCATTGTCTGAGGCTGTTTCTATAAATAATCTCCAAGGGTCTTTTGAAGCCCAACTTTTTTTTTCCTTTTATCATTTCCCATGTTTTCTTTCTATGGGAGGGGTCTACTGGTTGTTGCATACAGAATGCCTTTATTAAATTGTATAAAGCATCTAGGACTTCGCAAAGCTTCTCACAACCACATGGAATTTCAACAAATGTCTTGGTTCTCCACGTACTTCTTCCCTCCCAGAGCCCCCCCGCTTCCCAAAAAAGAGGACAGCAAAATGGAATAATAACCCACGAGAAGCTCGGATCACGAGATATACTGCCAACGTGTGGTGTGGCTGGTGGCGTGTTGCTGGGCCCTCGCTGCCCAGGCTGAGTGTGCATGCACGCCACCACACCCACCCATACCTCGAGAAAGCACAGGAGCATTTCCTAGCCAGCTGTGATCTGGAATATTTTTTAGTAACTGGTAATATAAAAAATCACTGGCTATTGCACTGCATTCACTTGTAGGGGTAAAAATCACATGAAGGAAAACAGTACAAATCCCATTTCCAAGCAATACATAGGGGAGATTCATAATTTATATTATAGGTAAAGGAGGGAAAGTCATGTCTCTGATGTGAACCCAACCCTCAGTTTAGGCTAAAGAATCCTCAGCCACAGTCAGGATTTTTCTTCCGGTCCTGGTGCCTTTGTGGGCGCTAACAGTGGAAACCCAAGTGCCTCACAAGGTGCCTCACTGAGAGGGCACCGTCCAATGTTGGGCCCACCTGACCCTTCTCCCCAAGTTCCCACATTTACCTACTGCCAGGCTGCTCCAGCCTGTGAGTCAAGATGTTTGCAGAGCCCCCAAGCCTAGAGCAAGCAGCGTTTCTGCTAGCAAGCAAAAGCCAGTTTCCTACAGCTAAGAGGAAGAGCATGAGAAAAAAAATCCCCTCATGAGAAAGCATTGAGGGCCTTTGACTAGATCTGCTGAGGGGGTAAGTCTCAGCAATTCCTGCTTCAGGATCCCTTTGTACACTTATCTTACCGGTTCTGCAAAAACTGGCTTCTCATTTTGGCTCCTCCTACTCCAAACTGTAGGCTAACTGTTGGCACCTAAACTCTCCAGGCCACTGAGAAACTAGGTGAGTCCTATTGCTTCCCTGGGGGTAGAAGAAACTGGACCCCAGGCTGCTGCCATCACTCCTGGGCCTGCAACTTATCAGAGATCTCCAACGGGGCCGTAGCTGCTAGAAGTCCCAGGACATTCCCAACACACTACCAACGAGAAGACCACTGAGTTTCCGGGTGCCCCTATCTGAGACCCATCTCGGGATCTTGCCTTCAGACAGATAATTCATTTCATAGTCTGCCTTTGCTGCTGAAAGAAAAAGAGGCCCTATTAATTTTCCATGTAGAGCTCTACTTTGATGTCCAGGGGAATAAAAACCTTGGGGTCACCAAGCAAATGAACTTTAGAGACATTAGTGCAGACACTGAAAAGGTAAATGAGTCAGATGACTGACTAACAACTCCTTCCTCAAGTCAGGTAATTTCTAATTCTTTCCATTTACAGAAATAAAGGAGGAATTGTCACTGGATATACTATCAGAAATAATTTTGGAAAACAGATCACGTCATTTTTTTTTTTTTTTCAAATAGCTCAGAGGAACGAACGCAATTTGGAACTACGTTATAGCAAAACTTTCTATTTCATCTTTTTACTTAGCATTTTGCTTAAATATTTTCAGATATTTGTTAAATGTCGGGGATGGGTTTATGCGCTTTACACACACTCAATCCATACTCACAACAACCCTGTAAGGTAGGCTTTACTATGACAGCTAATTTATTGATAAAAAAGGAATCCCAGAGAAGTTGACTATTCATCCAAGTTCACAGAGCAGTAAGTCACAGAGTTGAGATGCAAACTCGAGTAGACTCACCCCACAGGCTGCGTGGATAATGGCTGTATCATGCTAATATTATTCCTCAGCTCCCAGTGGCAAGAGCAGTAATGGCAATGGAAGTGATGCGGAAAACTCACCTATTTTAGCAATAAATATATCTATCCACTGATACATGAATGAAATGAAAAATTTTAAAATCCTTATCCATATTGAGATAAATTTCCAATAAAATTTTACTTTTTAGGGGCGCCTGGGTGGCTCAGTGGTTTGGGCTGCTGCCTTCGGCTCGGGTCATGATCTCAGGGTCCTGGGATCGAGCCCCGCATCGGGCTCCCTGCTCCGCAGGAAGCCTGCTTCTCTCTCTCTCTCTCTCTCTCTTTCTCTGTCTGCCTCTCTGCCTACTTGTGATCTCTGTCTGTCAAATAAATAAATAAAATCTTTAAAAAAAAAATTTACTTTTTAATTTGATTACCAAACTTTGTAACAGATGCTTGTTATTTCATACTAACTTGATATTGCTAAAATTTATAACCAATCCAGAAGCTGTTTTGTCATTTATGGCCTGGGTCACAGGGAATTTAAAAAGTTAAATTTCTATGTATATGCAACTTTTGGTTACAAAGTATAATGGAGTAATAAATATAAGATTTTTATTTTATTTATTTATTTTTAATTTTATTTATCTGTCAGAGGGAGAAAGAACGCAGAAGCAGGGGGAGCAGGAGGCAGAGGGAGAAGCAGGTTCCTCCCCCGCCCCAGGAGGGACTTGATCTCAGGACCCTGAACTCATGATCCGAGCTGAAAGCAGCCGCTTAACTCACTGAGCCACCCAGGCATCCCTAAGTATAAGGCTTTTAAACAAAAACACCACATTAAGGTAAATTTGGGGGGGGGACACTGAAAAAATTACCAATTTTTGAAACTGGGCTTATGTATTTTTCTCATTCTTGTATTTATCTTTGTTATACATTTGAGATATTAGGATTTTTTTTATACATAACACATCCATTTCAGTGGATAATGTTGAGTATCAGACTACCATGTTGTTTAGATTCCTTTGGATTTTTTTAAAGCCACATTACTAAGGTATGATTAACATACAAAAACCTACCATGACGTCTTGACTGGAGGTCTCTACATAATCGCTTTGATCCTTCTCTCACCAATCAGCAGCCAGGCAAACAGTCCCCTACCAGAATTCACACACAGTTCCATGAAGGGACTTTTTTTCCTGCAGAGTGCCTTGTAGATTTTCGAAGGCTGGAGAGGGGTAAAGAGGTGATGGCCGTGGTTGATAAACAATGAACAGCTGAGAAAAAATTTTATGTCTACCTCTTCCAAATGGTATTAGTCCTTTTCCTGCCATCATCCAAATGTTTAAACCAAATGAAGAATCTTTGAAGTCTTTTGGGGGGTGGGGCAGAGAGGGAAGAACTAGAAAATATGCATAGTAAGAGAAGAAATAATATACTCCTATTTAATGTTTATCATTAAAATCTTGACTTAAACCTATCGTCTGCAGACATATGCGTAACCTAGCTCATGCAATAAGTAAAAATCCATGAGTAATGGAAACATTTAGTTTTTGTGTGCATTTTGGGGACCTGATTTTTATAAAAGGAAAAGCGGAGAAAGGTGGGACACAACGGTTTTCCAAAAAGTTAAGAGCCCAAATATCCTTCATCATGAAGAATTCAATAGCTTCCTTTCAGACATACCAAGTTTAAGCAGCACAGGTCATCTGTGAGTCTTGAAAGATGTAAGCTCCCTGAATTCCCACCCCACTCTGTTGCCCACCCTCCTCCCCAGATCCACTCTCCCCCTTTCCTAAGTAATAGAATCCCTGATCTTTAGCTAGGCATATTGCCACCCAATTGAAAGAAGAGAGACCATGTGACTGAGTTTTGGCCTGGGAGGTCCATGGGACTTCTGAGCAGTCTCTTTAAAGGACGGGTATGTTCTTTGTCCATATATCCATGTAGCTGCCTGTGGCAAGGATATGATGGCTGGAGATTGAGAGGCCATCTCAGAACTTGAGGAAGGGCAAGCAGAGAGCTGGGAGGTGCCTGGGTCTCTGATGACTTAGGAGAGCCCCAGAGAAGGTCTGGCCTCTTTGCTTTCAGACGTCTTTCACTTGAGATAGACATGAGCTCCTGTCCTGTTCAAACCATTGTTACTTTAGCTTTTTCTGTTCTAGGGAATCAATTCATGGTGCCTGAAAAGTAGTCCATCCCTAATATAAATTACGCATCGTGACACGCCCATTTTCATGATTAAGGTTTAGCACTTAGTATTTTCATGACAAAGTGGAAGGGCAGAGAGATTTGTCATTTGATTCATTCCACTCTAGTTCCATGCTTGAAAAGCTGTTGGGTTTCCCTCAAGTTTGCTTGATCATGCAGCAGTTTCCAATGACTTTGGCCAGCCTGTTTGAAAACTCTGGTTTATATGTCATAACTATCTGGACCTCTACAGTATAACAGATCTTTTATTTTCAAATATCAAATTCCCGGTGAAAAAGAAGAAATACTTTTAAAACTAGACCCCATTAGTTGCTGTGAAACGCCTTCTGTGTTACTTACTGCAAATGTGTTCTCTGGTTGCTGGATATATGGAACCCACCACTTGTGTCCCCATAATGTCCTCTGTGTCCAGATTCCAGCCTCATCATCCTACAAATAAGGTGGATACTTGTCAGGAATGTTTTGATTTAAAATGAGAGAAATTTCATTCAAGCTAACTTAACAAAAGAATCCTTTCTTTGTTCATGCCACCAAATAGTCCATGGGACATAGGTCTGCTGGCTTCCGACATGGCTTGGGTCAAGCGGTCATCAGAAATCTCTTTCTTGACATTTTAAGGCCTGCTCTCCTCTGCGGTGGCAAGATTTCTCTGTATGGTGGACAAAACAGCTCCCGGCAGTTAAAGGTTCCCACAGTCTTTCATGTTAGCATTATGATCCCAAAATGGGCTGCCTCTAATTTTTTTGGCTTAAGACATGTGCTCCCCTGTGCATAAATCCATAGCTAGAGGACAAAGTGTTCTGATTAGCAATGTCTTTTAGCCAGGGGTACTGCATGAGCAGAGCACAAGAGAAGAATGAGAAAGAAAAAGGATGGATTTTATCACCAGAAAAGAGCATACTTTGAAAGGAAATGTATCAGATATTACTACATGGCAATACAACAACCCTGAAAATAAGGACAAATAATGTGTTACTTTCAACATCTTTGGATGCTGTCCAGGTCTCAGACTTCTCATCGTACTATATTTTACAGCTGAATCTATTCTACCACTAACCTGTGATAAAGCTAAATACTTACTTTTTTTAAAAGGTTTTATTTATTAATTTGAGAGAGAGAGCACAATTGGGGGAAGGGTCAGGGAGAGAGGCAGAAGCAGCCTCCCCATTGAGCAGGGAACCCAATGTGGGATTTGATCCCAGGACCCTGGCATCATGACCTGAGCTGAAGGCAGACGCTTAAACATCTGAGCCACCCAGCTTCCCCTAATACTTATTTTTTATACGGTTTTCTTGCCTTCTAATGTCTTTTCCAGACTTTGTGCTTTTCAACCTACAGAAGGATGATTGAGAGGACTGAGGCTGTGCAACAATGGGGACTTCATAATTCTTTGCTTAAACCCAATACAGAAGAGTTGGGTTTAAATGATTTGGGGATAACAAGGTAGAGAGTAAAACTGCGTGGATTTAGGAAGTGCTTTGAGAGATCATGAGCCTGGATGCTACCGCGATGTGAAAGGAATGGTACTGACAACTAGCATAGAAACTCTACCACCCAATAGTTTGTGTATCGCAGGTTTTCCTATCTCTGGAGTTTCAGCTCCAGTTCAAACAGGGACTTCAATGGGAGCCAGGCAGACAAAAGAGGCCAGAACATGGCAGAAGCAAGGATGGATCAAGAAGGATCGTTGGCCAGTCATCCAAATGGAAATGGTGCCCTTAGCCTTGACCAAATGGCATCAATAGCTATGTGCTCCGGATGTGGTAAGCTGCATAAGACAACCAACAGTATGCAGGTCAACAGATGACCATGTCCAAGTCTCAGGTGTGGGACAGGGCTCCACAGAGCAATAGTGGTTACTGAGAGATGGGTGTTCTTCCCACAAGAATAGGTACTGGCAAAAGCTAGGTGGACTCGGACTCGGACAAGTGGTTTAACATTACAACAACAACAACAGCAGCAACAACAATAACAAAACCTTTTACCCCCAGCAGGGAACCTCAGGTATACATCAAGAAACAAATGCAATAATAGCACAATTATGGAGACAGAGCTGGTTGTGGGGGTGGGGGGGTGGACATGGCTTTGATCTGGGACATGCAACTGTCAGCTGCTCCTCAGATTACAATGACTGGAGGGTGTGGAAGTGCATCTACCTTGAGACTTGAATTACAATAGTTGAGAAACCTGGCGCTGAGTTTACTGGTTAAAGTTAGCTGCCAGAACCTTCCAATGAGGAGGATAAAGATAAATTTGAGGCAATTCTCAACTAGTTTATAAAGTTGCTCTTAATCTTTTGTATCTTGAACCACCTACTATAGTGCTAGGCATTGGATTCAGTACAGACTTAGTGAATTAAAGGAGGAATAACATGGGGCGCCTGGCTGGTGCAATTGGATTAAGCGTCTGACTCTTGGTTTTGGCTCAAGTGGTGATCTCAGGATCCTGGGATCAAGCCTTTAGTCGGGCTCTTTACTCAGCATGAACTCTGCTTAAGACTCTCACTCCCCTTCCGTCTGCCTCTCCCTACTATGCTCTCTCTCTCTCTAAAGTAAATAAATAAATCTTTAAAAAAAAAAAAAGAGGAATGACAAACAGACACTCATCTCTCAGTGAGACCATCCACCAAACAAGTACCATACCACAGGTGCGGCTACAAATGGGAAGAATGCAGGCTGGGGCCATCTGATTGTGTGAGCTTGGTCGGCTCACTGCAGTGTTCTAACCAAACCAGCCAGCCAGCTCCTGCCTACACCTCCAGGAGCCACAAAAACTCTTATTAATAGTCATCTGCCTTTCTAGCTCCCAGGAGTGATGTGAGGTCTACATTTTATTGAACTTTGGAGTTCTTGGAGAGATAAGAGAGCTTTTGGAATTAGAAACATGGGGCTTTTCACCCCCAGAATAATGACATTTCCAGGCCCAGTACTATCTAGAAGGGGTTTTGTTCTTTTTTAAATTTGTGTGCTGGGTGGTCTGATGTACTAATTGAAGACATTCTCACCCACTGTATCTTTCTGGCTCTGATCTAAGGAAAACCCTCTTGCCCCTTATATGTTTATTTCCCTCTCAAAAGGCATGTAAACTTAGGTTATAGAGGAAACCCTTTGTGGTTTCTGTGACCACTCATCTTATATGAGACGGCAAAATCAGTTTTGGAACCTCCTGGGAATCAGAAAGGGTAGGTGTTGCCAGATTATCTTGGCCATCATTGGGCTGACAGATGTCACACCCAGGTTGTTCTCATGCCCAAGTGATTATCAGGAGCCAGGCCAGACCTCCAAGCTGGTGGTCCAAGGGCACACACAGTCAGAGCAGGTAGCGGGCACAAGGCAGAGTCAAATCTGCTCTACTCAGGTCAAAACAGGAGGCTCTCCTAAGACATAATCAAAGGTAAGCAAGGCAAGGTTTCCTGGGGGGATAGAAACAGAGTTTGTATCCCTTGTATCAGAGAACATTTAGGTGAAGGGAAAAAAAAAGAAGAGAATGCTTTGTATAGTGCTGTGTCCTCCCAAGTGTCCTCGACTTTAGGGAAGACTTGATGAGAAGACATCGTGGAGCTCTACTGTTGGTCCGAGACCCTCTTCACTGGTCACTGCCTCCTTCGCTCTCAGAGCTCTTCTTTTGAAGGGGACTGTGTCCCTGTTGTGTGACCAGACTGTGGCTCTGTGGGCTCATCTTCAAACACCCCTCCATACGTACTTAAGAGCTAGAGCCTTAGTCTCATGGGAGGCTCACATCTTATCATCTGAATTAGGGCTGGGGTTGGGGGCAGGGACCGCATATGTGGGAAGGGGATGGTGCCAGGGAGGCAGCCTTCCCGGTGCTCCGGACCATTCGTTCTGCCCTGCTGGTGGGGCCAGCACCGGGGGCCTGCTACAGTCTGCTGAGATCTGCTGTGGCTGCAAGCCGAGGCAAGGGCTCAGGGCGAGCACGGCTGATCCCACTCTTGCTGCTGGTACAGTTGGCCTTGACATTTGCGGGCAAGATCTCTGAGCTTCTGTCTTGGGCAGGGGCATTTGGGAGAAGGTGGCAGCTCTCGACAGACATTCTCTCCTCACCCACATAAATCCTCAGAGGGTTTCCCTCTGTGGGTTTATAAAAGCCCATTATCTAATTCATGACTCAGAGAATTGAGCTCTCTGGCAAGTGGCTTTTTAAGTCACATTTTGAATAATTTCTCAGCAATTCATTACATAGGAAAACAGGTCCCTTTTGTTCTAATACTTAGCTTAGGAATGCAGCCCCTTCTGCCAGATTCATTAACAAAACCTGTGTATGCGGGCTGAACATCTCTAGCCGCTTTCTTATATGTACTAAAACTTGCTGATCATTGAAATGTAAATTTTTACCTTTGGCTGAACATGATTCATGGGTCTCAGCTTATACAAAATGGCAATGTGACTTTCAAATGCCCAGGATAGCGCCAGACCAAGTGCCCATTGTGAGATGAGACTTAACGTGTGGCAACAAAGCCAAGGCCACATGTCATTTTTCCAAATGGCAGCAGAAGGGAGGGCCCAGTAATGAACACGGTCACAGCGTGAGGGGAAAAAAGTCCCCCTCGTTGGCCATATAGTGACCCACAGCTCAGCAGAGCCCCACGACAGGACCAGACCGTTCGAGCTCCTGGTCATATCAATTATCATCACTGTGAAAACAGTTCAGACTTGCCATTTCAGGCTGGCCTTGCAGCGTGGGGGGTAGATTCTCTACACTGAGGGGAGCTGTGGCCAATGGACCCCAAACCAGTGAAGCTAGTAAAATGGCATGAGGCATAAGGAACCATCTCAAGGAACAGGGCTGCTTGATACAAAGCTAGATACACTTATTTCTAAATATATATTTTTATTTATATTATGTATAAGATTGTATATAACAATAAGTGATATTATTTATATATGTTTAAAATATTTAATGTGTTGAAACTAGAAGCTTAAAATGTTTAAAAACATATATACTTTTTAAATTTTTTGATGGTGATAAAATACAAATAATATTTACCATCTCAAGCTTTTTAAGATTTTATTTATTTATTTGAGAAAGAGACAGAGAGCATGAGCAGGGGAAGAGGGAGAAAGAGAAGCAGACTTTGCACTGGACAGGGAGCCCGACCCCGGGCTCGATCGCAGGACCCCAGGATCACGAACTAAACTGAAGGTAGATGCTTAAATGATTGAGCCAACCATGTGGTCCCAAGCATTTTTAAGTGAGTATTTTTAGTGGTATTAACTGCATCTAAATTGCTTCATAGCCATCACCACCACTCATGTCCCAGAACTCTTTTCACCTTGTAAAACTAAGCTTCTGTATTCATATTTTTCATTTTATTATTATTATTATTAATTTAAATTTTAGGTAGTTAACATACAGAGCAATATTGGTACCTGGAATAGAATTTGGTGATTCATCCCCTATATACAACACTCAGGGCTCATCACAAGTGTCCTATTTACTTCCTGTCAACCGGCTAGCTCATCCCCAACACACATCCCTCCATCAGTTCTCAGTTTGTTCTCTGTGCTTAAGGGTCTCTTATGACTTGTTTCCTTTTCTCCTTTTTTTTTTCTTTTCCCCCTTCCACATGTTCATCTGTTTTCTTTCTTAATTCCACATATATGGTATTTGTCTTTCTCTTTTTCACTTAGCATAATACACTCTAGCTCCATCCACATCATTGCAAATGGCAAGATTTCATTCTTTTGATGGCCAAGTAATATTCCTGTGTGTGTGTGTGTATGCACGCGCACATACACCACATCTTCTTTGTCCATTCGTCAGTCTATGGTAATGATTGATAATGCTGTTATCAACCTCGGGGTGCATGTATCCCTTTGAATCTACATTTTTGTATACTTTCCATAAATACCTAGAAATGCAATTGCTTGACCATAAGGTAGTTCTGTCTTTAACTTTTTCAGGAACCTCCATACTGTTTTCCAGAGTGACTACACCAGCTTGCATTCCCACCAACAGTGCAAGAAGGTTCCCCTTTCTCTGCTTCCTCACCAACGCCTATTGCTTCTTGTGTCATTAATTTTAACCATCCTGACAGGTGTGAGGTGGTATCTCATCATGGTTTTGATTTGTCTTTCCCTGATGATAAGTGATGTTGAACATCTTTTCATGTGTCTGTTAGCTATCTGAATGTCTTTTTTGGAAAAGTGTCTATTCATATCATCTGCTTATTTCTTAACTAGGTTATTTGTTTTGCAGGTATTGAGTGTGATAAGTTCTTTGTAGACTTTGGGATACTAACCCTTTATCTGAGATGTCTTTTGCATATACTTTCTCCCATTCCATAGGTTTCCTTTTAGTTTTGTTGATTGTTTCCTTTGCTATGTAGAAGATTTTTATCTTGATGATGTCCCAATAGTTCATTTTTGCTTTTGTTTCCATTGCATGTGGTGATGTGTCTAATAAGAAGTTGCTATGTCCAAGGTCAAAGAGATTGCTACCTGTGTTCTCTATGATTTTGAAGGTTTCCTGTCTCACTCTCATTAAGGTTTTTATCCACTTAAAATTTATGTTTTAGTATAGTGAAACAAGTGGTTCAGTTTCATTCTTCTGCATGTAGCTGTCCAATTTCCCAACACATTTGTTGAAGAGACTTTCTTTTTTCTCTTGGATATTCTCTCCTGTTTTGTCAAAGATTAGTTGACCGTATAGTTGCAAGTCCATTTCTGGACTCCCTATTCTGTGCTGTTGATCTATGTGTCTGTTTTTGTGCCAATACCATACTATCTTAATGACTATAGCTTTTTCATGTAATTTGAAATTTGGCATCATTATGCCTTCAGTTTGTTTTTATTTTTCAGAATTGCTTTGGCTATTTGGGTTGAAGCATCAAAAAAGAAATCAAGGAATTGATCCCATTTGCAATTGCCCCAAAAAGAAGATACTTAGGAATAAATCTAAACGAAGAACTAAAAGATCTATATTCTGAAAACTACAGAACACTTATGAAAGAAACTGAAGATCACACAAAGAAATGGAATAACATTCCATGCTCATGGATTGGAAGAACAAATACCATTAAAATGTCTATACTACCCAAGGCATTCTACACATTTATTGTAATTCCTATCAAAATAACACCAGCATTTTTCACAGAGCTGGAACAAACAATCCTAAAATTCATATGGAACCACAAAAGACGCTGAATAGCCAAAGCAATTTTGTATCCATTAAACAATAACTGTCCATTCCCTACTCCCTCAGCCTCTGACAGCTATCATTTTATTTTCTGTCCTATGATTTTGACTACTCTAATTACCTCACATACATGAAATCACATAGTATTTGTCTTTTTGTGCCTGGCTTATTTCATTTAGCATAAGGTTCTCAAAGTTCAGCCATGTCATAGCATATGTCAGAATTTCTTTCCTTTTAAAGACTTAATAATATTCCATTGTATGTATATACCACTTTCATCTGTGGGCACTTGGGTTGCTTATGCTGCTAAGAACATGGATTTATGTCTTAATTAACTTGGGTTGCCTTAACAAAACATGATAGAGAAGGTGGCTTACACAAGAGAAATTTATTTTCTTACAGTTCTGGATGTTGGAAGCCTCAGATCAGGGTACCAACCTGGTCAGGTTCTTAAAGATTTTATTTATATATTTAGAGAGAGAGAGAGGGAGAGAGAGAGTGTGTGATAGGGATAAGGACAGAGGGAGAGAGAATCTCAAGCAGACCCCTCACTGAACCTGGAGCCCAACGCAGGGCTCAATCTCATGACCCTGAGATCATGACCTGAGCCCAAAGCAAGAGTTGGACGTTTAACCAATTGTGCTACCCAGATGCCCCACAGGTTCTAATAAAAGTGCCCTTCTGGCTTGCATATGGCCATCTTCTCACTGTGTCCTCATACAGGAGACAGGAGAGAGAGAAAGGGAGAATGAGAGGGAGAAGAAGAGAGGAAGAGAGAGTGGAAGAGGGCAAACTCTCTAATATCCCTTATAAGGGCACTAATCTCACTATGAGACTTCCTTCCTGACCTCATCTAAATCTTATTACCTCCCAAAGGGCCCATCTCCAAACACTCATAATACTGGGGATTCGAGTGTCAACATACGAATTTTGATGGGACACGATTCAGCCCTTACCAGTATACAAACATCTCTTCAAGACCCCGCTTTCAATTCTTTTGGGTATATACCCAGAAATGGAATTGCCAGAGCATTTTAAGTTTTTGAGAAACGAGGCTACTTTTTTCCATAGAGCTATACCATTTTATATTCCCACCAGCAGTACTTGGGTCCCAATTTCTCCACATCCTCACCGACACTTGCAATTTCCTGGTTTTTTGAGACTAGCCATCCTAATGGGTATGAAATGGTATCTCATTGGGATTTTGATTTGCATTTCCTTAATGATTAGTGACTTTGAGCATCTATTCATGTATTTACTGGCCATTCAAAGACATATAATACATACTTTAATCAATATATACTTTACACATTTTAAAAGCACATGTTATATAGATGCTAGGAAAAAAACCAGAAGAAATTATACTGTAAGGTTATTGATTCTACTGGTAAGACTAAGGGTGTATTTTTCTATATGTTCTAAGTTGCTTTTAATAAGGAGGATTTTCTCTTATAATTATACTTGTCATATCATTAGCAGCACCACCTAACATTTCTTGTTACGTCATTTTGTTCTGGCACTGCACTAAGCATTTAACATGCATTATTCCAAATAAACTCTATGATCACCATTGATAACTGGCATCACAATTATATGTATATATGTTATTTTGTTAAAAAAGAAAAAAAAACAAAGAAGGTCCTGTTCAAGAATCTCAGGGCTATCAAGGTGACTCACCACCAAGTTCATTAGAGATCCTTTATTGGTCACTTCACAGCACACAGTCCCTGAGTTCAAACTTAAGACAGGTTGCCTAATAGAGAAGACAAACTTCTTTGTACTAGAGTTCTCAGAAGCACTCCATAAAGGTCCATTAGACATTTTATTTACTTCAACAATGTCGAAAATAAATAACGACACCTACTATGCTCTGGGCCCTCAGACAAAATGCCAAGAGAAAAGGCAGTTCCCACCCTCCAGGGTTTGGCAGGGCGAGGTGTGTGAGCAACTCCAGGAGCTTCCTTAACTGCTCTTCAAGGAGCCACGTAGAGGCACAAAGAAAAGAGGACTCTGCCTCTCGTGGCATGTGAGATTTATCTGGAGGGCTTAGTAACACCATCCCAGACTTACTGAATTAGAAGCTCTGGGACAGGGACGCCTGGGTGGCTCAGTTGGTTAAGAAGCTGCCTTCAGCTCAGGTCATGATCCCAGCATCCTAGGGTCAAGTCCCACATCAGGCTCCTTGCTTGGCAGGGAGCCTGCTTCTCCCTCTGCCTCTGCCTGCCACTCTGTCTGCCTATGCTTGCTCTTGCTTCTCTCTCTATGACAAATGAATAAATAAAATCTTTGGGGAAAAAAAAAAAAGAAGAAGCTCTGAGACAGAGCCTTGGGAATCTGTGTTTTTTATATAGTTGCCCAGGTGACTGTGATTTGCAGCCAGGATAAGGAATCACCAGGTTTTGTATGGTACCTGGAACTAGCTATTGCTAACTGACAGGGTAATCTCTCTTTAGATAAAAGAGTAAGGGAGAAATTTTATGGAGTAAGAGACACTTAAGATGGGTGTGGAAGGATGCTTATGAATCTCAGGTTTTATTCCTTTATTCATGTATCATCCTACGGATAACATATCTTGCAGAAGTGTTAAAGAAGGCCTATCTGGTACAGCCATTATGGGAAACAGTATTGAAGACCTTCAAAAAATTAAAATTCGAATGATGATATGATCCAGCAATCCCACTCTGAAGGAAATGAAGGAAATCCCACTGAAGGAAACGAAATCAGCATCTGCAAGTGTCATCTGAGCACCCATGTTCACTGCAGTATTATTCACAGAGGCCAAGATGTAGAAACAACCTGAATGTCCTGTGTCCTTTGGTAGATGAGTAGACAGAGTAGATGCGGTATACATATCAGTGGAATATAATTTAGCCATAAAAAAGAAGGAAATCATGTGCCTAGGTGTTCAGCTGGTTAAGCCACTGCCTTTGGCTTGGGTCATGATCCCAGAGTCCTGGGATGGAGTTCTGCCTTGGGCTCCCAACTCAGCGGGGAGTCTGCTTCTCCCTTTGACCTTCTCCCCTCTCATGCTCTCTCTCTCTCTCTCTCTCTCCTCAAATAAGTAAATAAAAATTTTTTTTAAAAAAAGGAAATCTTGCCATTTGTGACCACATCGATAGAACTTGAAGACATAATGCTAAGTGAAATAAGTCTGAGAATAGACAGAGCCATCGCAAGAAGCTTGCGGCCGCTCCAATTAGCCAAGGTTTCTAAAGGTAGACTTGACATTTATAAATTCTGTACAATCATTGGTCATGTCAAGAAGAGACTGCTTTGTTGGCAGATGTGTGGGATTTGGGAAAGATTTTGCTGTCATGGAAGACTGGGTAGAAGGACAGGCTCCTCTTTCTCGCTTACAGAAAATCTGTTCCTGCCCCGGAGCTTGCGATTCCATTTCCTTTGCTTTGATAAACTACAAGTGGTTTTAAATTGAGTCATAAATTTCTCCAGGCTTTTTAAAAACCATCCCCCTGCCTTTGATTCCCTCACCTCCTGTGGCAGTGAAATCTGGCTGGAGACATGCACATACCGCCTTGCTCGTAGTTGGGCTGGGAGTTCGAAACGGACAGGCCATGCCTTGCAGAGTGACCTCGACTTCTTAATCGTCTGAGCTGGAACCAGAGAGACTGCGAGGGAGGATATGCTGGGGGCTGTAGGTCTCTGGGACAGATTCAGCTGTGTCTAGAAGAGACCCAAATACCATATGCTTGAAGCGAACTGTTTACAGACGGCTCTGGTAAACTCTTTTTGTAGATGACTGTATTGACTACTGCATTTGGAGTCATGGTCTCAAATGAGTTTTCCCTTTCTATTTTTTTTTTTAATTAAATTCATTTCTTTTCAGCATCACGGTATTCATTATTTTTTCATCACACCCAGTGCTCCATGCAATCCGTGCCCTCTATAATACCCACCACCTGGTAGCCCAACCTCCCACCCCCCCGCCACTTCAAACCCCTCAGATTGTTTCCCCTTTCTAATTCATGATTTTTAACATAATACGTGTTGCTTTGATTAACTATATCAGAGCAACAGGGCCCAAATACTTGAAGCGTAAAGCCAGTGTTCAGTGAGCACTGATAAGAGCAACTATCCTCATCACCAAAGCTTTGTACAGGCCCTTGGTGGGTTGTGTGCAGGAGACCCTGGGTGGGTCTGTGGGTCCCTCTGTCTACCCCTGCTTCTTTAGAACCAGTTATCATGTGAAGACAGCAAAGGGAGTGTGGGGTGCTTCTAAGTGGCTGGGATTCCTACGGCCCTTCTCCCCTTCTCCCGCAGTCTGTGCTCTTCCAGGAGGCTCAAAACATGCTAGGCGGGACTTCACCACCCTCAGTCATGGCCAACTGCTGTCTCTTCTCCGAGTAGGTCTGACTTGAAGCAAAAGAAAATTCCAACTTTGAAGTTTTCCCTGAAGTCAAACCTATCCCCAGCTGTCCCAGCAGGCCAAACCCTCCCTACTTCTGCTTCTCAGTCCCCGCCTGCCTTCATCACACACAGCCTCGCACACCCACATTCTCCTTTTCTCTCCTTTCTGGTATTCTTGGTCTCTCCCTCAGCACAGCTCATGTCAGGAAGTGTCGGGGACATAACAGGCTCCTCAGACTGATTCTCATTAAGGGGCGTATAATCTATGGGCTCCTCGCCATCCCCATAAACCTTCAGTTTTAGGAGTTAAGAGTTTTAGACCAACTCTTCTTCCAACCAGCTGTGGAGTGCGGTGTAAGCCCCTTTGTGGAGCTGTCATCAATTCACCTGTATTTTTACTCATTCATTCCAATATTTACCAAGTACCAGCACAGCATAGTATCTACAGGGTATGGGGGTCTGGGCTCCAATCCCATCTCTGACAAGCTGCATGAGTGGGGGCGAGTTGTTCAACCTCTCTGTACCACTCTTGGCATCTTTTAGATGGACAGAAAAGCAGCACCTACCTCAAAGCATTGTTAATTTATTTAGCAAATACTTTTATAATTCTCAGGACACACTGCTCCTATCCTAAGCCTTTTCACCAGTCCTATAGACCTTCAGACATGCATACATGTTGTGCATATATAATATGCATTATATATATGTGTGTAATATGTGTGTACACATACATGCAAATATGTATGAATACATAAGATAACTAGTAATCCCAATGTGAACAGCTGTGAGGTAGTACTATTATTAGACCCAGAGTGACACCTATGTGACACCTAGCCTCTCCCCGGTAGGAGCCATTTGAATGTGTTCTTTATTTTTTTCTTTTTTAAAAAAACTGAAGCATAGTTAACATGTAGTGTCCTGTCAGTTTCAGGTATCACTGTAGTGATTCAACAGTTCTACGCGTTATTGAGTGCTCTTCCCGATACGTGTCCTCTCAGTCCCCTTTATTTCATTTCCTTCTCTAGTCTCTGTATTTAAGAGTCTGGTATTTTGTTTCTCTCTCTTTTTTTTTATTTTGTTTTGTTTCCTAAGTTCTACTTAAGAGGGAAATCATGTGGTATTTGTTTTTCTTACTTAGCATTATACCCTTGAGATCCATCCATATTGTGCAAGTGGCAAGATCTCAACCTTTTTTATGGCCAAGTAATATTTCATTGTGCAGCTATACCACATCTTCTTTATCCATTCATCTGTGAATGGACCCTTGGGCTGCTTGCATATGTTGGCCACTGTAAATAACGCTGCAATAAACATAGGGGTGCATATTATCCTTTTGAATTAACGTTTTCATTTTCTTTGGGAAAATACCCAGTAGTGGAATTACTGGATCATATGGTAGTTCTATTTTTAGAACTACTAATGTCGTTAGAATGCACTACTACTTTAGAATTACTAATTTACATTCCCACCAACAGTGCATGAGGGTTCCTTCTTCTCCACCAGAATTAAACATCTAAGTGCGTTTTTCACCATCCTTCATGTTCAGAAAAGGCATCCCCACTTCCCAGAGCCCAGGTTACCTCATTCCTCCAGAGGTGTTTGTCAAGGCCCTTGGATGACATTCGGTGCTGACATTCATAAGGGCTGGACTGTGGAAGGAGGGGGTGGCCTTGTTCTTCACCCCTCCCTGGGGCACTGAGGTTCTCATACTTCCCATGACTTCTGGGAAAAGGGAATGAGGGACTGGCCTCCAGTTTCGGGTGAACAGTTAGTTACTCCCCTCCCTGGCACCAGGGGAGGAAGCCTGGAGAAGACTGGTGGGGAGAGGGACACGCACCTCAGTCACTATTCCTAATGGCCTCTGAGAGCTTAGGATGGAAGACAAACCTCATGTCGGCAGGCGTCCCCTGCTGCAAGCAGCCAGGCAGGAAATGACAACTTTGTGGGGTTTTTTCCCCCTGTGTTTCTGTTTTTTTTTTTAAATGGTACATTCTAAAAGGGTTTAAGATGAAAGAGAGAAGTGGCTGCAAGACCCCTTGGGGAAAGGAGCAGGCAGAAAAGGGTGCCCTGAGAAGAGTAGTGCTGTCTGCACCCTGAAGGCCCGCTGCGCAGACAGACAGGGAGATGATTCCTTACCAAGGGTTAGAGAACAGACCCCGGATGTTCCAGGGATTTGGCGCTCTGGGATTTATAGACTTAATATAGTTTATGCTTTTGTGGCCTCGTTGGTTAGGTAACTGCAAGATTCCGTGTTAATAAAATTCAAAGTAGGGCTGATAAACCACATCCCACAGGGAATGTGGTTGCCACTGGGAATCCCCCAGCACGGGGCCCACCAAACCATCCAGAGGGGACAAAGAGCCTCGGGTTGCCTCAGACAGCTCTGCTGCTCTGGGCACTTTTTCACCCTCGTCCCCCCCACCCCCTCCTCAGTGATACAGCAAGTATCTCCGAGAAGGTAAACTCAGACACCGAAATGAGGTAAAGAGGAGCAACTTCGTGCCTGACGGGACAGGACTCAGGGCTCCCTGGAAATGCGCAGGGAAAGGGGTCGCTGCGTCATGGGTTGCCTTACGCTGATATGTTATCTTGCTGTCAACTGAAACAGTAGCTAAGTGGCTCAGACCTGGGTTTCAGCTTCTGGACACTGTCTCACACGGATACGGAAAGAATTTGGTAAATAATTGGGTTATTTGAAACCAGTGTTTTCCTTTACTCAGTGACATCCTAAAGGTACTTATTACCAGACAGGCAAAGGTTGCAGTTCAGCTGGAAGCTTCAGGTGCCCAGAAATGGATTTAATCTTCGAAGTATACCCCCTCATGCACCTGGTTATTAGAGAAGGAAGGGGACTATGCCTGTGAGTCCAAGGCTGAGAGCATTCCTAAGAAAACACAAGTTTTTATGACCCTTGTGGTATTTCAAGGCAGAGGCAGGCAGACCCCTCAGGGACTCAGGGCTCCCAGGCTGCCAGCAACACAAGACTCCTTAAATGCAATACACAAGCCAGGGGCAAACAAAGAGAAAACGCAGGAGAGGAGGCAGCAACTCTGCTATTTTTAAACTGCCAATTAGAAGGTCTAAAATTACGTGGCTAGAACTACATCCGCTCCAAGTTAATCATACTCTTCTGAGCCCAAGTTTTAAATCTTGTTTTCAAAGCCCCTGATCAGAATATTCAAAAAGATCGTTTCTTGACTCCGTGAGGCCCAAAGCCAAGCTGTGGTTCAGTATGGTTTCTCTATTCTTGGTTAGAGTTCTTAAACCTGTCTTCTGAATATGTTTATTCGTTTGTTTGTTTGTTTGTTTGTTTCTGGGGGGAAACAAAAGAAAGAGAAAAAGGGAAAAATAAGAAAGAGAGATTAAGAAACTAAAGAGACAGAATGACAGAAAAAAATCAGGGAAAAAAATGAGCCTGTATGGGGATTTTTAAAAAAATGACATAATGGTTCTGTGATTCTGTTTGACTAACATACCCTGATTAACATGGGCCTGCTCACCACTTACCCTTGGCCTCCTGTTACCCCTCTTCTCCCTCTGGGCCCCGCTAGCCCAGCAGTCAGGATATAAGGTTTTGCCCAGGGCAAACTCCAGTTTCTTCCACTGACATTGGACCCCAGAGAGCTCAATTCAAATGAAATGGGAGAGACGGTGCATATTAAAATCCTCACCACCTAAAAGGCCTGATACAGGGGCTAGGCTTCACGAAGGCTGCATAAACCACGGAAGTGTGTGGAATCCCCAATTATTCCTGTACTCTTCCCACGGCACACCACCTGCCTTGGCGGGCTGGGTCACGTGTGGCTTCTAGTGCCTAGGCTCTCAAAGCTGTCTGACACAAGAACACAACTCGTTAGGCCAATAAGGACTGAAAGAGAAAACTGCAAACAAATAAACGAAATATAGAAATATAGCTTTCTGGGTAGCAGCTAAAGGAAATTAACTTTATTAAATGGAGGTACTGGGTTTCAGCCCATGCCTCTGTATGTTTTGAAGAAAGCATATTCTATGTGGTCACTTGGAAGCGGCATCCTATTTGCCATGACAATGCTTTTCTTTCTTTAAATCTGTCAGTCAGGAGAAGAACGTCCATTTGGCTTTCCTCAGGAAAGAATATGAAAGAGTTGCAAAGACAAATAGGGTGTTTTCCAAATAACAACACCTCGGGAGAGACTGAAAGGGAATGTGTGGCACCCACGTGCGAGCTCAGGCCCCGTGCTGGTGGCTGGAGGAGGCTGGCTGTCCCCTTGCCGCCTCCTGCCCCAGGCACGCTTAGCTCTGCAAGACTCCTCCTCCACAGGTGACCAAAAGAAGTCAGAAATGATATGAAGATGAAGGAAGGGCTGCTGCCACCACCAGCATCTGTCTAGCTTAGTGTTTGATGCCTTTTTCAACTATTACTCAGCACAATGCTCCATCCTCCATAATCTCACATTTAACAAAAGGCCACCTACACCATTTAAAAAAAAAAAAAAAGGCAAATAGTGGTGAACACAGAATTACTTTTTAAATGTGTGCTTATGGCTTCTAAGCATTAAAAAACATATCTGTGTACCCCGTGGAACCGCCACAATGGCAAACACACTGCCCAGAAAAGTACCTTAAAACGAGGTCCTTTGTGTCTTTTGGGAACTACAACAATTCGGACGAATGCAAGATGATGCGGATGGCACTGCCCCGGGGTTCCAGGGCAGTATCATAAGAGATATTAACGCTATAAAAAAAAACAAAAACAAAAAAAACACACACAAAAAAACAGTGCTTCTGTTTTATGGTGGGGAAATCGAGTTACACGGTAATTACTTAATTGTTCCAAAATGAAACTGAAAAAAAAAGAAATCGGGAACAAGTGTTCAAGTAGAATCCTCGTTTCCAAGCTCTTGCATCTACGCCCTCTCTGCATCGAAATACTACCCTCTATCTTCCTCCTGCCACAATAAATAATATAAGCTCTCTTCTTTCCTGAAAAGAGTTCATTCTGGGGACCAGACAGGGTGCCTATTTCTTTTTTAATACTGCCCCTCAGTCCTGTGAGCTCTGATTAAATGATCCCACATGCTGAGCTCAATAATTGGAGTTGCCTAGTTCCCCACCATTTGTTTGCCAGCTATAATGAGTGTCACTGTTTTAAGGGAATGACTGATACGCTAAAAAAGCAAGAAAGGGGCCGGGAGGACCAGCAAATAAGGAATCCTATTCAGAAGATGGGAGGCACTAAAGGTCACCCCTGCCCAGCCTCCCGGGTGCGCCCCACACCCCAACCCGCCCCACACCCCAACCCGCCCCACACCCCAACCCGCCCCACACCTACAGGCTCATAAATTGCAAATCCGCATTCAGAACCGAACGCTACCCTTGCACACTGCATCAAATTCAAATGCTAGTAATATCGAGGCTCATTTCTCAGCCCTTGTTTGGGTTTTGGCATTTACCAGTTGAACCCTTGGGCAAGCAGCCTCCTGTCTCAGAAGTCTCCTCACCTGTGAAAAGGCACCCTACCAGGACCTCAGTGGCATCCTGTGTTCCTATGAGACAAGCTGGTTTGAGGCACCCTAATGAAAGCCCACCACAATCAGCCACAGGCCCGGGGGAGAATCCATGAGCCGCCAAGTGCGATTTGATGTAGAAGGATGGGGAACATCTGTACTTAGAGCACAGACTCTGTGTCTGCGCTTATAGACTTGAACCTTTCTAGCTGCAACCACTCCCGAGGTTAAGAAAAGGAAGCACACATAAAGGAGCGTACATACAACACGCAGTGGTTGTATGAAGTATGTAAAACGGGTCTTGATGTTGGAGAATTCGTTAAAATGTCTCCACAGCGTCTGCCACACCCTCCACACTGTAGTGCGTGCTTGAGAAAGGACAAGACATAAAATAACCCTCAGGGGCTCCAAGTTTGCCAGTTTGCCAGAGGTCACCGAGTGCCAGAAAACATGTCGAACGCTGCCTAGGGGCGTGTGGTCAAAGAAGGTGATCAGACTGAACCTTACAAGCAAGCAGGAGTTAACCAAACAGGAGATTAAGAATCCAAACTTGGGGGCACCTGCGTGGCTCAGTGGGTTAAGCTTCTGCCTTCGGCTCAGGTCATCATCTCAATGTCCTGGGATGGAGCCCCGCCTTGGGCTCTGTGCTCAGTGGGGAGCCTGCTTCCCTTCCTCTCTCTCTGCCTGCTGCTCTTCCTACTTCTGATCTCTCTCTGTCAAATAAATAAGATCTTAAAAAAAAAAAAGAATCCAAACTTGGACCGATACAATAGACCAAGGAACACAGCTGGTGAGAGCAGCAGGGACTCTGTAGCGGTCGAAGTGTGTGTTGTTGGAGGTGGAAAGGGGCAAGGAGGAGGCTGGTGAGGAGGAAGGAGAGGTGCCTTGGGGAGAGACGCATCCAGACCCTGGAGGCTGAGGTCTAACCCACAGCACAGCTCGGGAAGCAGCTGGAGAGCAGTTCTGAACAGGGAATAACACAGTCCATCATGTTTACCTTGTAGGAAGATTATTCTGATAGCAAGCGTGGAGGACTGAGGCAAGTGTGTGAGAGCAAGGACAGGAAATTGGGGAGGTATGCAGGACAAAATAGTGGTGACTATAACTGGTATTAAAATAAAGAGGTTTTTGGTCATACATTATGAGAAGATAGCCTAAAGTGTGGGTGGGCAAGCCGTGGCCAGTGGGCCAAATCCTGCCCCTTACCTGGGTTTTTTTTTTTTGTGTAGCCCTAAGCTAAGAATAACTTTTATATCTTTAAATGATTGAAAAAAAATCAAAAGAAGAATACTGTTTCATGGTACATAAAAATTTCATGAAATTCTAATTTCTGTGTCCATAATTAAAATTTTATTAAAACACAGCCATGCTCATTTGTTTAATATTGTTTATGGCTATTTAATGGTTGCAACATAACGAATGGCTTCCAAAGCCAAAAATATTTACTATCTGGCCTTTTTATAGAAATCTTTTGTGAACCCCTAGCCTAAGGCTTGAAGATGAGAGGAGAGAGTATAGGGTCCTTGAGGGCAGGGATGGCGTTATCTCATCTCTGAATGCCCAGCTCATGTCTATCTCATACTAAATCCTCAGCTTGCTGATGGAGAAATGAGTGAGGACCAGAAGGCAACAGTCATAAAACTATAATGATGCCATTATTATGCCCCACTGAGTGGTTAAGTTGGTGTTTATCTTGGCAGGACGATCTTTGTATCTGGGAAGGTCCCAGAACCCCATATCCCTCAAGATATTCTACTACCTTCGGTGGGGCAGGAGAAGAGGGAAAGACTCCCTGAAAGCAAGATGTGAGTGACACAGAAAGACTCATTATTTTCAATCCTTTATTTAAAAATAATCCTAAGGCACCTACAAGGAGTGAGAACTGGACAGGTGCTGGGGACACGTCTGGAGCACAGCACTGGTCTCCTAACGAGTGTTCCTGTATCTGTTCCCGCCCCTCCAATTCATTTTGCAGACAAACTGAGGGTAATTTTTCTGAAACATGGAAGACAGCACTTCAGGCCCTATATTTCAGCCTCTCCTATAAAAAAAAGTCCAAGCCCTTGACTGCGCCCCGAAGACCCTCTGAGGTCTGGTCCTTCCATAGCCATTGCTCACCAAGTTCTCCTCTCAGGGCCACCCTCCAAGGACACCTAACTACCTCGTTTCCTAAATGGGCCAAGCTATTTTGGGTCTCCAAACCTTTATCCTGCTGGTCCCACTGCCTGCCATGTGAACCCCCCTCCCCACAGTGTTTTCGCATTCCTTACAGTCCAGCTCCAGAGTCACTAGGCATGGAGCTGGCAGGTGTGAGGACAGCGCATGGCAACAGTGTGTAGTGGACAAGAGTGGCAGAGAGGCAGGAAACCTGCCTGCTGAATCGCAGAGATCCTACTTATTAGGGAAGACCACAGGGTTAAGACAGCAGTGGCGGGCTCAGAGGTGAGGTTGGGACTCAGGGATCAGGCAGTTTTTAGGTTGTCAGAGGTTATTGATTTTATGAGAGGTGGGCTTCTTAAACTTGGGCGTGCATCAGAATTATCTAGGAGCTCATTAAAAAGTCCCAGGTAACCAACCAGAGTGGCTAAAATGAAAAATACTGACAAAACCCCAAT
Source organism: Mustela nivalis (assembly GCF_964662115.1). Lineage (NCBI taxonomy): Eukaryota > Metazoa > Chordata > Mammalia > Carnivora > Mustelidae > Mustela > Mustela nivalis. The sequence goes on from NC_139025.1 coordinate 43,605,694, forward strand.
TATCGGTGAGGATGTGGAAGAGCTGGGGAGCTCTCAAACAGTGCTCGTGGAAATCTTAAAATGGTGCAACCATTTTGGAGAACAATCTACCAGTTTCTTATAAATTTAAACATATACTTATCATATGACCCAGAAATTCTGCACAAAAACTATTACATGATGATTATAGCTGCTCATTCTTAATAAGCCAAAACTCTATAACAACACAATGACCACTAACTAGTCGATAATCATGGTATACCACACAAAAGAACACTAATTCCCAATTAAAAGGAATGAATCAACGATATATGCAACAAAATGGGAGAATCTCAAAACATAAGCCAGATACAAAATAATGTATTATTCATGGTAACTTATGATTCTATTTTTTACAAAATTCTAGAAAAGGCACTAATAATGGTAACAGATAGCAGATCAATGAACGCCTAGAGCCAGGAGTTTGTGGGAAGGGGTACTGAGTTCAAAGGACACGAGAAAATGTGTTTTGGTGATGGAAATGTTCTGTACCTTGATTGTGCAGGTGACTACAGAAATGTATGCTTTCATCAAAACTGATTGCCTTTGTACTTCAAATGAGTCTATTTTATTGGCTATAAATTATACTTCAATAAAAGTGACAACAAATAAATGATTCAGGTCCTGTGAAAACTCCTGACTTAAACTCTCTGCAAACTGGGCGCAGGGCATCAGTGTGTTCAACAGGCCCAGCAGGTGATTCCAATATGCTCTGAGTTTGCGAATTGTTGGGTTGCCATTTTACTGGGCTGGCTGAAAACACCACAGCCATAGCTCTCTCTAGCTATCAACCTTGGCTTTTGGAGAGTTGTGATATCACACTCCAAAGAGACTTCACTAAACTAGAGGAAATCTTTTAAGTTCACACAGGCCAGTCACCTGCATTTGGGCAATTCTAGCTACAAATCTGCTCCTTGGTTTCTATCTAGCTTAACTGCATGCAGGAGAAGATTCCAGAGTCTCCTTGAAATGGGCTCTGGAACAGGCTTCACACTCAGAGTCCTCAATCGGGAATACCTCCAAACAGCAACCCAAGGTCAAATCTACCCACAGGGAGCAAAGGAGCTCCTCCTCCCCCAAAGCTCCTACTGCAGACAAGTAATAGTGCCATCCAGTCTGTATTCTGGAAGCAGCGCGGAGTTTCCGAAGTTACTTACTCATCTACTCATCCATGCAAATTGAGATAGTTAGGCATTAGACATGCTTACATGCAACCATGGCTGATTTTTAAAAAGTCTCAACAGTTTAAAGTTTAGATTGTAAAAGCCAGACAGTTAGATTGTAGAAAGTTACAATTTTTACCTAAAATACATATGCCACTTTGGCAAAGGATGAGTAATTCTGTGTCTCTGAGGTTTCTCAGGATGGGTTTGGGAGTTTAGGTGTAATGCAATCCATGACACTACCTGTGATAAAACACCTCTCCATGTCAGTAACTAGCACCCCAGGGTTGCTGCCACCTGCCTAATTGTGTAAGACAACTTAGGACATGGGTAGCATGCTGTAATTTGGAGAGCAATGCATTATGGGTTAAATTAAACTAATACCCAAATACTACTAATAAATTATGGCTAAGGGCAGTAATGGATATTATATTGTCTTCAGGGGTAGAAATTTTACCTTCCTGGAAGCTGACTGCTTTGTCTTGATCACAATTGCTGCTCCTCAGGAACCTGCATTAATATAACAAATCACTAGATAAAATAGAGCCTGTGTCACAGAGCGATTGCTGCATAAAGAACAGCTTGAACAGCTTGAACAGCTTGAATCGCCCGACAATGTCAAAGAAAATTCAATACTTAATAGTCAGGGACTTTCCCAGGATGGTTTTGGTATTATTGCTGTTATTTTTGTTAATGTCTTCAAAATTTTAGTTCAGATTTAAGGCAGTCTGATTCTATACAAAAAGCCTTGCTCTAGATTTTTTTCATTAAGTAAACCTGGAGCGTACAGAGCAGATCAACATTCCTAAACAATGTGAGACAAAATTACATGCACTACACACTTCTCAGAAGGACGGAGATAGAACCAAATTTCCTTAGATCACTGTATCTCAGATACATCTAGCATTAGAACAAAGAGGGAAAGGCTTTGGTGCCTCAGGAAAGCAAGTGAGAACATCTATCACTTCCTAGCAACTGTGTCTAGGCCTGGGGATGAGTTTTGTTCCTGGAAAAACAGCGATGTGGCATTTGGAGTGGACATCCCAGTAATACCACTTAGAGAGCACTATCTGTCATGACATATGCCTCGGAGTTAAGAAGATGCTTGAAAGAATGTATATAAGCACTTGGTACAGCTCTCAGGGTACCATAAGCGCTTAATAAAGGTTAATTACCACTAGCATCTTTTTCTCCATCAACCCTGTTTTTGAAATAATGAAATTGAAGATCACAGAGACTCCACAGCTTGCTCAGGCTCATAAAGTAGTTAAGTGTCATAATAGGATCTTAACTTATATCTGAATGGCTCTAAACCCGGAGTTTTAAACCAGTCTCCAGCACTTACTTTCCTCGATACAGAATTACTCTCCTTGGTCCAGATAAACTACTAAGATCTTGGAAACAACTCAGAGGTCTATATTTATCTATTGCTGCATCTCTGGTTAGGATACCTGAGCTGACTGAAGATAGCTCCCAGGCTGACAGGTGCATGGGGGAGGGGCAAACTGTGTCAGGCTAAGGGATGGCTTCGTGTACAACCTCTCAGACAGACCTGATTCCTGCATCTTCTCCAAGCCTCCTGTTCTCAGTCGAGGTAGCTTTCACTATGCAGACTACACACTATGCAGATATATACGTACGCACTATGCAGGCAATATGCAGCACATACTGCCATCTATGTTGCTAGAATATGTCCTATCACTCCAGGGATCTTAGGACACATGTTCAAGTTTTTCAATGACTTGTTGCATAGTTTCTCCCAAGAAAACACATAAGGTGTCTAAAGTCAATTATATTTAACGTGATCTTTTGGTAAGGAAAGACATTTCACCTGAGTGATGAAAATCACTTATTTCATCTACAGTTGAGGACACAAATACATCTGTGCTGGAAAAGTACTGCAGAAACCAGAAACCGAAAATGCGCACGGCAGCACTGAGATGGGTTCTGTTGCTAGGGTGTCTGTTGATGCATAAATAGATAAGGACTACAGAAAATCTTATTAATAAAGTTGATGTGTCTTTGGTTGACTGGCCAACTCCGGCTGCCTTCAAAATCATTAAACTTCAGACCAGGCTTAAGATTTATTAAGAGATCTTGCTGCCTGATAGTCTTTATAGGGCTATTCTTTTTTTTTTTTTTCCTTAAAATTATTTACTTATTTAAGAGAGAGGGTGTGGGGGGAGGGGCATAAGGAGAGGGAGAAGCAGACTCCCCACAGAGCATGGAGCACGGAGCATGGAGCCCAGCACAGGACCTGCTCTCAAGACCCTGAGATCATGACCTGAGCTGAAATCAAGAGTCAGATGCTTAACCAGCTGAGCCACTCAGGTGCGTAGGGCTATTCTACTGACAGGTGCTGCTGTCCTATTTGGGCACGGGGTCCATTTCCAGCAACCAAAAGTTTTGAGAGAAACTGAAATCAAGTTTAGTATAATTCAACCACAACAAGAATGTAACAGGAATTAAAATAGAAGACTCCCAGATACCAATGATTTCCTCCTAGACCATTGAGATAATTGGCAGGATAGAATAATTTCTTTCAAACACAGGAATCCAGGGAAGAACATTTTTGCTCTACATGAAAGCACTGTTGATTCTTCATCCCTTATCCTCATCATCCCAGCTGACACTTACTGACCACTGACCTCACGCGAGGCAACCGTGTTTAAGTACCATGTGTCGCATGTAGTCCTACCAAAACTATAAAATAAGCACAACTGTTATCTTTCATTCTACAGGGAGGCTCCTGAGGCTTCAAGCAAGTAACCTGCCTATGTTTATGGGTTAACAAGTGGCAAAGCTGATAATCACCTAAGTCATCTGTTCCCGAGTCCGTGTGCTTACTGTGACGGCAGACGTGACACTCCGTACTTTCCTTCAACTCAGTTCTGATGAAAGTCCGCTGAGGTAAGTAGCAGCAGGGATGGGGCACAAACACTGTGCAGTTTCCCAATTTTCTCGACCATCTGCTTCTTGCCAAAGGCCTCTCTCTCAGACTGTACCTCTGCTGCTACTTTGCTGGTGCCCCGGTACCCGGCTCGGCAATCCCAGTAGCCCAGAGTCCACACCATGTATGCTGAACCTTGTCTTCTGTCATTCCCTTATACTTCTGCAACACTGCAGAGCACTGCATTTGGATTCCTGAGTACTCACCAAGAGGCTGCATGATCCAGCCCTGAAGCTGGGGAGAAGCTGTGGCCAATGAGGTAAACCTTGACCGACAGGAGACATGAAAAAGGAAAGCACTGAGCAAATAGGTTCCCCTCCTCTGTCCTCCCCGCGAACGGCTCTGAGATGTGGTTTCTGATCATAAACTCTGTGGCGAATACCCCTGTTGAACAGCTTGTCAGGTCGTGACCAGCAGAGCTCCACACTGCAACACATTTTCTCGCCTTTGCCTTGCTTGCCTCACTAGCCTTCTTCCTTTTACCGGCGTGGCTCTAGGTTTGTGCTTAAATAAAGCTTCGGCACTTTCATCTCTGCCTTGGGTTCTACCTTCTGGAAGTCTAGGGCTGAGACACAGTGTTGTCCTTATTTCACATCTAAAAAACCTGGGTTTCAGGGAAGTGGCTTGCCCTAGATAAGGCAAACTCTATGGCAGAACCAGCACTTAAACCCAGCTCCAGCAAACTCGAAAGCCTAGTGTTGAAGGAGTTAACCTGACTGGAGACTAGGTAGTTGTACTGTTCAAAGCAGACAAGAGTCTAGTAAGGTGATAGGGGATTCACATATATTCCCTCAGGCCTGGATCCTGTGTTCACAAGTACCACACCACCACACACTCACACACACACACACACACACACACACACACACACACACATATACCCTCAAGGAGCAAATTCAAGTTGGAGGGACAGTCCTCCTTCTTCTATTTCACTCATAACTTTTTAAATTGTTCCTAATGTTAGTTGTAAAATGTTTATGATATATCTTATGATCTATTTCCAGTTTTACTAAGTATTTGTCGGGGGTCATCTACATGCAGTCTACTGGGCAATCCACTCAATAGTTTTCTGAATCCGATGCCACTAACATTGAAATTGGGCAGAGGAGAGCCCATAGTCTGATTAGTTGAAGGCTAATCAAGACCCTTCTAAGAGCAGTCCCTTCTCTGGAACTCTAAATAATTAGACAGGGTCTTTCTCTGGATTCGATAGTATCTACACTCAGCCTTAACTGGGACACACAAAAGTATGTCCACTATTATCTCAAGGTATCCCAAGAGACAGAAAACATTCTCTTGAAAAATGTCCAAGCAAAGTAGCCTCAATTTTTTAAAAAAAATGTTTTTAAAGAAACAAATGTATGCCATCCATCACTTTTAGTTACAAGAGGCATTAGATAAAATCCAACTAAATAAAATGGGATGCCTACATCCTCAAATGGTCAGGGAATGCCTTTAAACATCTAGGAAATCACCAAAATCGTGTATCTGGCCAGTGAATATAAAAACTGATTAAATTCATTCCCTGGAGAAAACTTACTAGAATCAACACTCAAAGATTAGGCTTCAAACGGTCAGCTCCCTGAGGATACAAAAAGGTGCTCGTGTTACCTCTGTAAGCAGAGCCTTTTGAAATACTGAGTGAAACAAGGAGCATCAGCTTATCTTTGGATAAGGTAAATGCGCAAAATGAAGGAAAGGCTGAATCACACCATCACACCACAGAACAAAGAAGAAACCCTCCTCTTGCACTTCCCTTCCCCCTTCCTTCATCCAGAGGGATGGGCTTCTCTCCATGGGCTGTAGGGTGGGCCCATCTGGTTTAAACCTCTGGAGACAGGTCTAAGTGCCAAAAGGGGCTGCTCTCAAGGTATTTCAAAGGGCATTGTAAAGACTTCTTTTTTACTTAGAGTTTTTGCCAGCAAGAAAGTCATCTTTTTAATTATCTTTTTTCCTGTTTTTATCCTCTTCTCTCTAGGAGAGTCAGGGCAGAATTCCTATGGTGCTCCCTTTCTAAATGGAACATTCAAGGCTGAGGAGGTTCTCAGTATGTCCCCTCTAAACTAGTGTCTTCGTTTGGATTTCTCCCAAAAGAGGTCCTGAGACAAAGATCTGAGTAGTTCATGTGGGTGGTGATCTTGGGAGTAGATTTAAGGAGTGGGGACGTGAAATAGGAGAAGGGAGAAAGCTAAAAACTTGAGCACCTGAGGTATCATTCCCCTGGGAAATCTGAGAAATCATGTGGAACACACATCAGAACCACACCCCTGGAGGATGGAGCGACTGGGCATTGTCTACCAACTCCCATCCCCCACTGGTGGAGGGTTGCTCCCACAGCATGAGCTCCCTGCACTTCCAGTTTACTCCAGGCTACTCGTGGACAGCAGGGAGTGAGCAGGAGAAACCCCTCATGCAAAGATGCTACAGATGCTGGAAGGGGGAAGCTGCTGGTCTTCCCCCACAGCTGCAGGGAGACTCCAGCTGGCTGGGGGATATGGGACAAGGCAACGACTTTTCATTTACTCTTCTTCTTCTTCTTCTTCTTTTTTTTTTTTTAAGATTTTATTTATTTATTTGACAGAGAGAGATCACAAGTATGCAGAGAGGCAGGCAGAGAGAGAGGAGGAAGCAGGCTCCCTGCTGAGCAGAGTGCCTGATGCGGGACTCGATCCCAGCACCCTGAGATCATGACCTGAGCCGAAGGCAGCGGCTTAACCCACTGAGCCACCCAGGCGCCCTTCATTTACTCTTCTAAAATATGCTCCAAAAGTTCTTAACCAACGGAATATTTATAAGCAGGGAAGAGATAGGGTCAAAGCAGTGGTTTAGGAAGAGTAATTCTGCACGTACATGGATGAGTCAAAGCAGGAGAAGATGGGAAGGTGGAGGCCCGTCTGGAGTCTGTTGCAACAGTTTTTATGGTATGAGCTTATAAAGTCTAGATTTGAGATCTCCATGGACATGAAAAGAAAATGCCCCCTGGAAATGAACTGGCTGGGGAAGGCAGAGAAGGATGCGTTAAGGGAGAAAGTGTCGACAGTCATTCTGAAGATTTAGTCTGGAAGACTGGAGAATGGTGCCATTACAAGTAAGAAGGTTGGAAGAAGGACCCCTGCCTGGGGGCTTGGGGGCAGGATGGGGAAGTGAGGCAGGAAATCAACTGTTTGAGATGTCCTGTTTGTGCTGGTGGAGAGACATGCAGGTGGAAATCTTCAAAGAGCAGCTGAAAACTTCGTTGTGTCAGGGAAGAAAAGTTCAACAGAAGGGAATGAGTAGAGTCAACTTCCTAGGGGTAGGAGCAGGTGAGATCAATGCCATTTATTGTTTTGATAAAAACAATAGAGTTTTGGAGAAAAAACCCAGCTAGTGAGTGACCTTGCCCTCAGTCCTCTCATTCGTACCCTGGAGCTACTGATAAAAGCAGCACTGATGGTGGGCATCCAGTCCACACAGGTGGCTCCCTTCTCTCGCACATCCTATAACAAGATGTGGCTTTCTGATCAATTGTTTTCCGTTACACGAGTGCCTGGAAATGATTTTGTACCATTAGCTACCTGTCCCCAAGTGTGCCTCAGTATCTCCATGGGCATGCCCAGCCTGTACTGAACCTCCATTTTTCATTCAGTTAGATCACAATAAAAATGACTTACACCTAACGTGCTTCTCATATTATCCTAACATTGTTTGATAATTTTCCACCCCATACAGTCCTCATTACTTACTGCCCCCACCTTGGGGTAAAAATCTTTGAAAAAGACTTTATTCTCCCACCTGGCCAAATTTCTACTGAATTTATTTTTGAACCACATTTTAGTTTTCTGAATATTTTATTCTTCAGTTCTCTATCTTAAAAGCCTCAACAAGCGTGCCCTATCTATTGTTCCCACCCATAAGAAGGACAATGAATGTTTATAGTTCCCTTTATCATTAAGACAGAGTATCTATTTGACTGTACTTTATCACATTAGAATTTGAAACCAAGAGATAAGTTTTTTAGACAGAAACACTTCCTGCTGAATAGCAATGGGCTAGTATCCAAGCAGGGCCTAAGGGCACGTCTCCAAAAGGCCGAAGGCAAATAACGGGCTTTGTATAAGTAACTCAACCTGATATGACATCTACTAATGCCAGGTCTGGTCCTGTGCTCTGCCAGAGCAGAGAGCACTCCTACCACCATTCCAATTATGAAGTATCCTCGACAGGAAGAACACTCTTATTTTTAAAATGATGCTTGTGTATATGTGTGTAGGCTGAGGTTCAGGTGTGCTGCAGTGTCCCACATAAGCTGGCATTAATTCTTGCTGGTTCGTAGGTACTGCTTTTAATAAGTCATTATTACTGTATTGATATATGTCCAGCCTCTGAGCCAAACTATACCTCTTAGAAGATGAGAGACACCTACTTCTCTAAAGTAACACCATTATACAAGCACTGGCTGTTAGCGCAACTGATGAATTATTGAACACGACATCTGAGACTGATGTACTATACGTGGGCTAACTGAATTTTTAAAAAAATTTAAAACAGTAACTTCATTATGTACTTACTATTCACTGAGTATTATATTATTATATAGCAGATATTGAAATTACTTTTTAAAAATTATATCACGTTAGTCATCATACAGTACATTATTAGTTTTTAACATAGTGTTCCATGAGTCATTATTGGCACATTAACACCCAGGGCTCCATGCAATCTGAGTCCTCCTTAATACCCATCACTGGGCTAACCCATCCCCCCACTCCCTCCCCTCTAAAACCCTCAGGTAGTTTCCTGCAGTCTATAGTCTCTCATGGTTCATCTCTCCCTCTGACACCCCCCCCCTTCATTTTCCCCTTCTTTCTCCCAATGTCCTCTGTGCTATTCTTTATGTTCCATGTATAAGTGAAGCCATATGATGACTGTCTTTCTCTGCTTGGCTTATTTCACTCAGCATAATCTCCTCTAGCCCCATCCATGTTGATGCAAAAGTTGGGTATTCATCCTTTCTGATGGCTGAGTAATGGTCCATTGTGTATATGCACCACATCTCCTTTATCCATTCATCTGTTGAAGGGCATCTCAGCTCCTTCCACAGTTTGGCCATTGTGGACATGGCTGAAATTACTCTTTTTTTGAGAGTTTTTAAAATCTTAATTCAATTAGCCCACATATAGCACATCATAACTTGCAGATATAGTGTTCAATGATTTATCAGTTGCATAGAATACCTAGTGCTCATCACATCACATGCCCTGCTTAATGTCCATTACCCAGTTACCCCATCCCCCACCCACCTGTCCTCCTATGACCCTCAGATTGTTTCCCAGAGTCAAGAGTCTCTTGTGGTATGTCTCCAACTCTGATTTCTTCCCATTCAATTTTCCCTCCTTCCCCTATGACCCTCTGCACTGTTTCTTATATTCTACACATGAGTGAAACCATATGATAATGGTCTTTCTCTGACTGACTTATTTCACTTAGCATAATCCCCTCCAGTTCCATCCATGTTGATGCAAATGGTAGGTATTCATCCTTTCTGATGGCTGAGTAATATTCCATTACACATACAAACTATATCTTTTTCTATCCATTCATCTGTTGAAGGACATCTCTGCTCCCTCCACAGTTTGGCTATTGTGGACGTTGCTGCTATGACTACCCTATGACACAGCAGTTTTATTACTGGATATTTACTCTAAAGATACAGATATAGTGAAAAGAAGGGGCACCGGCCCTCCAATGTTCATAGCAGCAATGAAATTACTCTTTTAATTTTCATAATAATTCCATGAGGATGTATTATTAACTTCACATTATAGGTGAGGAGAGTTAAGTAATATGCCCAATGCTATCAATTAGCAAAGGCAGGGTAGGAATTTGAATTTGAGTATTCTTAGGCAGGATCTCTTTCTATCCTGATTTTCATTAGGGATCAGTAATGTTTACTAAATGAGTGAATGTGTGAGGGATTTTAAAACCCACATCCTTAAACTTGATGTCATACTGAACCATTTTATGGTCACAATAATAAGCCAATACCTTGGACAATGTGTATGTTCCCTACATGTAAATAGTTAACAATTATACAAAATCAAGAGTTGTCTTCAAAGAAATGCAGCACAGAATAGATAAATAGACTGTGGTTATCCAGACAATGGAATAATTTTCAGTTCTAAAAGAAGAGCTATCAAACCATGAAAAGACATGGAGGGCACTTAAATGCACATTACTAAGTGGAAGAAGCCAATCTGAAAAATCTATATACTGTATGATTCCAACTATATGACATTTTGGTAAAGGTCAAACTGTGAAAATGGTAAAAAGATCAGTGGTTATGATGGGGGGTAGGGTGGAGGAGGAGGAAGGGATGAACAGGAAAAGCACAGAAGATTTTTAGGGCAGTGAAAATATTCTGTATACTACTATAATGAGAAAGTCATGTCATTATTTATGCGTCCAAATACACAGAATGTACACCAAGAGTGAACCCCAAGTAAACAGTATACTTTGGATGATTATGATGTCCATGTATGTTCATCAGTTGTAACAAACTACCAGTCTGGCGAGGGATGCTGGTAGTGGGGAAGGCTATGACTATGTAGGGCCAGGAGGTATACAGGAGATACTTCCTCTCAATTTTGCTGTGAGCTTAGAATTACTCTTAAAAAAAAAAAATTTTTTTTGGTTTTTTTTTTTTTAATGAGGTGGGTGATTATAGCTGAAAAACCAAGAAATACATTACTACCTAATTCAATTGACAAAATTTCAGCATATATATATATATTTATAACCATCATTATAAACAGTTATATATATATATATATATATATATATATATATCTCCATTAAAAGAACCAAGCTTTGGGGTGATAGTAGGTTTCTTTTTCTTTCCTGTATTTTTTTTTCCTCTTGGGAGGAGTACAAATTAATTCAGTAGATTAGGAGCGAAGATCAAGTACAAAAGCAAAAAGAGTGTATAACAGAATGTGACCATATGGAAAGAGCTAGACGTTTCCTCTTTTGTCTTTGGCACAGCACAAAGGAAGGGCTCAAGTTATAATTACTTCTATTTTTTCAAATTTCACCTCTTCTATTTTTCATCACTATCCACAATCTATTTGTTTATTTGCTCAATCCCAGTGAACATTTATAGTTATGTCAGAATTGTTGACCTGTGCTCCCATGGGAAACAACTTTATTCACTATAGTACAGTGTTTCTGTATAGTTCCTTTAGTTCTTAGTCTCACAGTCTCTACTCATTTCCTAAATTATTTGGGTAAATTTTTCCCCTGCTCCCATTAATGAAATTATGTCATACATCTGTAACACAGATTTTTTTTAATTAATTATTTATTTATTTGACGGACAGAGATCACAAGTAGGCAGAGAAGCAGGCAGAGAGAGAGAGAGGAGGAGGAAACAGGCTCCCTGGCGAGAAGAGAGCCCGATGTGGGGCTCGATCCCAGCACCCTGGGATCATGACCCGAGCTGAAGGCAGAGGCTTTAACCCACTGAGCCACCCAGGCGCCCCGAGATTTTTTAAAAATAAATTTATACCCCCCACCCATTACAAATTTTTTTTAATAAAGTCTTTAATAAAAGTAACACTGAGGGACAAAACCCACTAAGTTGAACAAACAGACCAAGATTATGTGACTTGTGTGTTGCAAAAACCTACACTGTGCTCTGTTCATCTTTATAACCATCATTATAAACAGTTAGCCAACTCCATTCCTCAAGTCAAAATCTGAACTTGGAGCACCTGGGTGGCTCAGTAGGTTAAGCGACTGCCTTTGGCTCAGGTCGTGATCTCTGGGTCCTGGGATCAAGCCCAGTGTCCAGCTCCCTGCTCAGCGGGGAGACTGCTTCTCCCTCTCCCTCTGTGCCTCCCCCTGCTCATGCATGCTCACCCTGTCACTCTCTCTTTCAAAGAAATAGATAAAACCTTTTTAAAAAAAAAAAAAAAAACCCTTTGAACTCAAATAGGCCACACTACCAAGAACTGACCAAAAGGTGTATAGATCAGCTTGGCTTCTGACCATTAATATCAACACACTAGGATCTGCAAAGATACCTTATTGTGATCAGGGCATGGTGCTAGGTCCTAGGGTTGAGTTCCAACCTTCCCATCCACAGTGTGAGTTCTGGAGTATACTCCTACAATATCTAGGATACACTGCTGCTGTTTTCCTTCCCTGGGACTTAAATGATAGCCCAATAAGCCAATGAACACCTAATACCCGCACATCATATTCCTTGATGTTAGAAAGCTGCAGCAGCAGCGTATCACTGATATCTGGCAGGTGGTTCCTGCTGTCCGCCACCTGAATGCGTGCCAACATTGCTCCAGAGCTAAATAACAACAAGGAATGAAAACCCATTCACTCTTGGCTCTGCACTACCTGTTTTTAAATAGTTACCTCTTCTTAACTCATCTCTCCTTCTACCAAGTGGATTTTTCTATTAGAGGTTATCTCTGGAGTTCATTGTCGAGTCCATTTTAATTCCTGCATTCCCTTATGAGATATTCATTCAAAATGAATTGCTATCCTGTCAGTTACATAGCTCCGCTCCTGGCATGGGAATTGTATTTCTTTAATGGCTTTATTCCTCTAAACATATTCTTTTTAGAGGTCTCCATTATCCTGCAGTCCTTAGAGGGACCCACTGGCAATCGCAGAATAGGGCTCTTTGCTGCCTAGAGGCTTGAGAAACAAATCTGAAATATTTGAAAACTAAAAAAGCTCCCGAACCGATGTGTGTCCTGGATTGACTGTTACTGGGCACCGAGCACCAAACACAACACAGAATGGCAATTATTCTTCCTGGCAGTTAGGGTGCCAAATGAATTTTTTTCTGCATTTAAAAATGGATGGAGATTTTCAGTAATTGAATGAAATAACGTACAATAATTTAAAATATTGTTCATTCAGAGAGAAATTAGGCTTTAATTAAATGGCATCACTTAATATACCGTCCGGCAGATATTATAATTGGTTTCTTTAGCAGAGAGCACAGTAATACCTAAGCTTTACTCAAGTGCTAATGGTACGAATGTAGCCCAGTGGATACGTAAACAGCCTGGCCACTTCAGTCACCCCCAGGGAATGAGAACTGAGCTTTGATCATGACATCTGCACAGCTCTCCATCAGTCATTTCTTTCTGAAATAAAATTATTAATCACCCAGACTAAACAAACGCTGTTTACATTAAACAGGTATGATACCCAGGACTTTCCGGGATAACAAGCTGTTCATTTCTATGGATACAGAAAGGAGGGGATATCATCAAAGCGGTTATGTAATTACATTTCATTTGCGCAGGGAGCATGGCATTTATTATTCTTAAAACCTGGTATAAATGCAAACCAGCACTCCCCAGTTCGTTCAGGGAGGGCAGACAATTTTCTGGCACAACAACAGTTGTGTATTTTAGCTATCTTCTGTTGGTCATTTACAAGGACGTTTTCATTTCCAGGCTTGGCTTCTGTTTTTTCGTGGCTCATTCTCGAAATGTGATACAATAAGGTCCTATTCTCTTCAAGCCATTCTGCTTGATAATTCTGAACAGAGCCAGAAGGGGATGGGGGTGGGGTAGGGGAAAATTGAACTGAATCTAAAAGAGGGGGCGAAAAAAAATTGCCTTCTAAAGTCTAATGCTCCCAGACAAATTAAAAAGTAACCAGAGATTAGATTAAATTCCTTTGCTAAATTCTTTGTTTTCAAAAACACACACGCTGCACCTAGGGATGGAAAACTTTCACTTCCCTGTTTGCAAATGACCATCAACATATTTATTTTGGAAAAGAATAGAAACATTGATTATAACAAAGAGCTGGCCCGGTGGCAAATGTCAGCAAAACAGGCTGGCTCTATCGCGGGGTGGGGAAAGGGAACTGGCAACCACAGGATAGGGTTCTGGGGTCCAACTCCACCTTCGCAGACTTTCCAGTGGATTATCAGGGATCCAGTACAGCACTTCACAACGCCCCCCCCCTGCCCCCCTGAGAATTCAGGGAGGGCGTTTCTAGGCTTGTCCTCAGAAGATGAGAAATTATCTGAGGACACAAGAATGATTTGTAAATGGCATGCTGGAAACTCCAAAACCAGGACACTCCCTGCAAGCTCAAGGGAGCTGGAAAACTGGGGGAAAGAATCCTGAGTTGAACAAAGGCTGCCTCGGAGTCTGCCTGGGTCTCACAGTCACAGGACACACCTCATGCCCACACAACTGTATCTGCGAATACAACTCTCAGAGATCAACACAGTTCCTGGAGGCCTCAGAACTCCTGTCAGGCTTGGGTTTTCTTCCTGTCCAAGCAAGCCACTCTCCCTGGACAGAACAACCTTGAAAATCAACTGCACTCTGGATAATTAGAGCCTCTACTCTCCTGCCAGTAAATTATTTTTTAAACCAGGGCCATCCACCCCGCTGCTCCCAGGGCACCATTCTGCTGCCAAATCTAGTGACCTGTTTTTAGTCACTGCGCTTCCTGACCTTTCTGGGGCGATCCAAATGGTTAAACCTTGCTTCCTTGGATGCTCCCATCCACTGGTTGCAACAGTCTTAGGTAAGACCCTTCCTCCTTTCTCTCTGACTGCTGGAGTAATTGTTCTAGAATGGGAAGATGCTCCAAGGTTACCCCCATTTAAATCACCTTACATTGGCTTCTAGTTCCTACAGGACAAAAAACAAACTAACAGCAAGGCATACAAATATCTTCAAAGTTGGCCTCTAACATCCTGACTTTTCTTGTCTTGTTTCCTGAAACTTCCTCTCAGGTAACTTTCTATCTTTTCACTCTGTTTTTCCTTCTCCCACCAAACCTTCCCCCTTCTCTCTCTCTCTCTCTCTCTCTCACACACACACACACACACACACACACACACACACACACCTTCTTGTTATTATCTTAGCATTCCTTGCTTTTCCAAGTCTCTGTGACTTTGCCCATTCGCTTTCCTTCTCTGTCTTCCTTCTTCACCTGATGGGCTTAACCCATGTTGCAAAATCCTTCCTGGCCTACTGGACTGAAAATTCTAGAAGCGCACACACTTCTCTTGTCTTGCCTATCACAGTTTCGTAGCAGGGAACCTGGCACATTGCGGGCATGAAGTGTATGTTTGCCACAATAAGTCAGTGTTCCCAAATATTTAGTTGCATTGTCCTTTATGTTCCCACTGAAATTTCTTCCCATCTTAAACATGATAATTTTTATTTTATCCCTTAATTATATGGATGAGAATTACTCCTACCACAAGTGTTATTTTTCCAGATCAGGGACTTTTTCTTAGCCATTTGCTTGGCACATAGTAGGCATCCAAGAACTTTTTATTGGATGAGGCAAGAGAATGTGGCAAATGGCCCTGTGAACATTGAAAGGTGGATTTTCGGCAGAACACCTATGCTCTCCCTCTTCTTCAGGGTGGCATTTCCATAACTTTACCAGCTCCAAAAGGCGGTCTTTTAAATTCTGTCTCCTGGATTCCTGCTGTGACCCAATAGTCACAAAGCAGGCAAGGACTGATTTGGCACTTCACTCACAGGCTGCCTGAGGGATAAAGAGGCCTGTTCTAATCTAATAAAGGGCTGCTTCATGAGGCTTCATTTGCCCAGATTCTCTGCATTCTCCTGCCTACTCCCTTAAACACCCACCAGGAAATAACAGCAGCCTCCCAAGCCCGCAAGATAAACCCACTGGGATTACAGCCATTCCCCATAATTGAGCACACCACCTCTCGCAATGCCCATACATTTTGCATTAAACACAGTGTATCGAATTAAAAATAAAACTCGAGTTGTTTGGTTAATGGTTTTCCCAGGCCTGAGGTTGAGACAAGACCGCTGATCCGTCCCTTCAAGAATGCCAGCTGGTTTTGCTGCTTGCCACAGACGCTGTTTAGCTATTATGTGCCACATGAAGCATTTTGATTCATTCTTAAACCTAATGTCCAATTAACTGAGAGAGGGGACTCATTAAATAATTTAAACTAGATCCAAATTAAAGGGCAGTTTTCTCTGTCATATTGCAAAGAAGTTCAATTTGGCTAAAGGACTTTATCATTTTAGGCCCGTCTTGGTTTGGGATCCTCTCTAATGGGGTAATCTTTAATCAGCTCCATTTGCATCTTTTTTTCATAGGTAGCAGACGGAAAGCTTGCCTGTGACCCCCGTAGACAACATTTTCTCCTTGACAATGTGTTTAAGCTTAATTCTTTGAAAAACTGTGTGAAAGCGTTTTGGTCATAATTACATGTTCAGCTTTTACTTGAGAGGACCTGTTAGACTAGATGATGAGTCATATTCACTGCCAAGATGCTAGAAAAAATCCCGAGTACCATCTGGAAAGCCGGTCGGTTGTAGACATCATTCACGTCAGGTTATTCTTAGCAGAGCTGGGAATAGAACTCGGAACATTCGACTCGTGTTCCAGTCCTTCCCACCTCACTGCTTACTACTAGGCAAGGAAGACCCAGAGTCCAGAGTCTGGTCACAGGGAAAGCCATTTGGGGGTTCTGGCTAGTTCGCCAGAACACACTGTTGGGCTAGGGAACACAAGAGCAGCAAACAGAACAGCTCTCCTGTTCCTGAAAGTTTCTTTCTCTAAGTTTGCACGCAGTTCTTCAGGCCGATAAAAAACAAGTAAAGGTGACAGAAACCCTATTTCTTTCAAGTCCAGGGCTCGACTCCGACCACCAGAGCTTCTAGAATAACTTCCACCCTGAACATTCCACTGTTCCTTTTTCCAAACAGTGGGTCCAAAGAGAAGTACAGGCAAACAGTCCCTTCAGGGGGCTTTCCTCAGATGACCACCTGCAAAACACTCAACTCTCTGGGTCAAGGAGCTGCTCCCACAGGCAGCTCTTGTTCTGGGCACCCTTTCCTAAACAGACTTTCTGTTTAGACCTTGTTTCTGGGCCTTGAATTGTGTCTTTAACTCTCCTTAGTCAATATAATAATACTTAAAATAGTCATCATTATTTGCCTCAAAACATTTTTTTCCAGTTGTCCTCTTGGTAAGGAACCGATAATTAATCCAGCTCTCCTCTTTCTTCACACAAAGCTGAGGAGACAGCATAGGCCAAGGCAATCTGGCTCTATCTTCACGAGGCTCCACGCTGCTCCCGTTGCTGCTTTTTGGTGACTCTTCCTCACAGGGAGTGCTGGCAGTTATCTTTGGGCAGCTGCTCCTCGTGGGGGATCTTCTGTCAACCTCCTATTTGTCCTGTCCCCCACCCCAGTGACAACGTGGGCAATTTCCAGCTGCTCCAGGCCATGATTTCTCTTTCTTCCTGGAATAGGTCTTTAACTTCCTAGTAGTTGAAAACCTCATTTGTAGTCTCAGCACCACCTTTAGGGAATGGCTCCTCAGAGGGCCCACTCAGAGACTTCTATAAGTAGCTACGAAGCTCAACAACCCCTTTAACAACCTGGCGGGGGACGACACATAATAACTTTTATAAAGAGGTGTATGGCTACACAGCATCTCTACATAGAGTCTCTATTTTCATTTTCAGAAAAGTCTTATAACATAGGCAGTATTATTTTATAGATGAAAATCTTGATAAAAAGATCCCAAATTCTTATGTTCCTCTGCTCTTTCACCTTTGGAAGGTATGAGGAAACCTAATTATTCTGCTCTGGACCCTTCTTGCCCATCTCTAACTTCTCATTGCTTACAGAATAAAATCCTAATTCCTTAACTTAGGGCACAGGCCATATTCAATATGATTAAAGTCTTCTTATCCCATTTTGTCTCCTAGCCTACTTCTATGTGCATGCTCTGATCCAGAAGAATGAATCATTTTGTGCCTCATACTCACCCATCTATGAGACACCATGATGCTATGAGAAAAGCATTAGATTTGGAGACAGACTGATTTTTTTTTTTTTCCAGATTGCCAGCTCTATCATTAACCAGCCATTTGACCTTGATAAAGTAATCTAAGCCCTTTGAGCTACAGTTTTAAAAAGTCAATTTATTCATTGAAATATATTTACTGGTGAACAAACAGACATGGTCTTTGCTGTTCAAGAGCTGATACCCTCTGGGTTATAATGGAGGGAGAGGAGATGCAGACTCAACCTTGGTGCTGGTCAAGTGAGTGGGGAGGGGCTGTCAAAGCAGGGAACTGAAAGAATCTGGCGTGACTGGAGGATGGATGTGGGAGAGGAGAATGACCCAAGTTGAGGCTGAGGAAGGAAGCAGGCTAGATCATGAAGGCTCTTTAAGCTTTGTTCAAGAATCCTTTATTCTAAGGGAAATGAAAAGTATTCACAGAATTTTAATTAGGGGAAGAATGTGACCAAATCCGCATGCTACAGTGGTCTCTCTGGTTGCTATGTGAAGAACGGACTGAATGGGGATGGGTAGGAGGACAAGACTGGAAGCCACAAGATCTACTAGTAGAAAGTGGTTGTATGAGAGATGGTCGTGGCCTGGACCAAAACAGGGGCAGCCAGGGCCCGGGAAAGTGGGTGGATTCCAGGGATGTTTACACGGTAGAATCAATAGGGCTCTACGAGACTGAAGAGTAGAGGGGGAGGAGTCAAGATTTATGAGGAAAAGTCAAGCCTGTGCAACAGAAACGGATAATGAGTGATACCACTTGCCTGGATAGACACACAGGAGGAGAAAGAACAGGATAGGAGGAGAGAAAAGTATTGAGTACAGCCTGAAAATTTTGTGTCTCATGTGATTATGGAACAAACAGCAATACCATCCAACAGAGTTCTTAAAATAATTAAATGAAATGACATATGCACCATTCCTTCTATCTAGTGGATACCACTGTTACAAATTATAAATTTGTGTCCTCTGAAAATTTGTTAGTATGTTATCATCATAGGCTAATATGATGGCATTTATGTTAATCACATGTTAATATGATGGTATTTGGAGGCAGGGCCTTCAGGAGTGATCACACCTTCAGGAGGTGCGATTAGGTTTAAATGGGTCCTGAGGGTGTTGTTCTCAGGACAGGATTAGTGCCCTTATAGGAAGAGGAAGAGATACCTGAGTTTCCTCTCTCTCACTCTCTCTCTCTCTGCCTCTGCATCTTTGCACTGATGAAATGCTACATGAGCACACGGCAAGCCAGGAAGAGTCTCACCAAGATCAGAATTTGCTACTACCATGACCCTGAGCTTCCCAGCCCTCAGAATTGTAAGCAATAAATGTCTGTTGCTTAAACCACCCAGATGATGATTGTTACAGCACCCCGAGCCGAGCCTGACAGCCCTAGCCGGAGCTACCCACTGGAGCTACCCACTAAAGTGTAGTTTTATTTTTTATTTCTCAGATCATTCCCTTTGTTTGGAATGTCCTCTCCTTCATTTCTGCAAGTTCAGATCCAAACCATATTGCAAAGCTTATTTCAAAGGTCACCTTCTTCCTGAAGCCTTTTCTGATCTTCCTAGGTAGGGGCTTTCCATGCTCTGACCTCAGAGCACACACACATTCTACCTTGAATTGTGGTTATATATATAAGTATCACATTGTTCCTACAATTACAGACATTTCATTAGTGATAGGATGCATGCCTGATTGACTTCTGACTCTCAAATTAGTACCCAGTAAAAAGTAATTATTTATATAATTTTTATAATATACTGTATGTGATATATAATATATTATAACAAAATTACAGCAGTATTAATATAATAATTCAGGGAGCCAATGCATTCAATATTAAATGAATGTATTCATTTTGCCAGCCCGTTTCTCTCTTGAAGGCAGCAACAAGAAACTGGGAAAAGAACATAGGTTTCTGAATAAATTAGACTAGAAAAAATAGTTCTTTAGCTTCTTAATCATGTGACTTTAAGGAAGTACTTAATATCTCTGAACTTCAGTTTCCCACTATGGGAAATGGTAATTAAAAAAAACAAAAACAAAAACAAACCTGGCACTGGACATAATCATCAACACAGACTAAATCCTGGTATAGAATCTGGCACTTGATCAATAAATTCTGGCTCCTCCCCAGTCCCACTCTTGGCATTTACTAGAGATCAAGGAGCAATGGAGACCAGACAATAGTAAGAAGGTAGTATTTTTATATTTCAATTTTTTTCAGATACCATTTTTTTTTTTTTTTTGACAGACAGAGATCACAAGTAGGCAGAGAGGCAGGTGGAGAGAAAGAGGAAGCAGGTTCCCTGCTGAGCAGAGAGCCCAATGCAGGGCTCGATCCCAGGACCCTGGGATCATGACCCAAGCCGAAGGCAGAGGATTTAACCCACTGAGCCACCCAGGCACCCCCAGATATCATATCTATTTGGTATTCTCATTTATAATAGAACTTTCCAGTATGCCAACTGCTGTTATTGACGTTGTAATGCTTCAAACCATAATCTGTTTTCAGGTCCCATCACATTGTATGACTAGCTTCCTATTACTATGCTCCCTCTGCAAATCGGTATAATACTCACAAACAGTAAACAAGGGTCTTTGCTTTGATCAGAGTCAGATAGATATCACTGATAAAAAGCTGAACCTCCCATTGTGTAAAAAATATTAAAGAACAGGAGGTAATGAAGTAGAAAACATGAAAAATACTGACTGAACACAACCACAGAAGTCAGAATGCCACCCTATGTAATCAGGACTTAAAAGAAACAGCAAAATGTTTAAAATCACAAGTTTAGAGATGCAAAGACTCAGAGATGAAGAGTAATTTTTGACAATTTTTACATTTGAGGATAAAAGGGTTTAGCTTCTTGTCATTAATATCCAATTTGGCTTTATGCTTTTTAGGATCAATCACATAATTAGAAACATTATCTGGTAACAGATGATAGCAAAAAAACACTTTACACTATTATACCACATTAAGAGGTGTTAAAAAAAAAAAAAAAAAAGCTCAAACTAAAAACAAGAATTAGAGCCATGAAAGAAAAACAGACACATCATTTAAGAGTTGCCCCTCTGTGTGCTCTGGAAAAGGGAGATAATTCATTTTCCATGTAAAACACCCTTGAGATTGAGAAGAAAGTTACTTCCAGCATTTTCTGAATCTCCTCTACCTAAGCAACGAATATTTAGAATTTGGAACTATGCTGCTCCCTCCCCAGTGGACCAACTTCCATCTTTATCTGCTCTTGTCAAACAGATCTAACAGCAAACTAGAAGGCAAGATCATAGGCATTCTTACAAGTAAGTGGAGAGAAGTCCTATGCAGAAGTCTGAGCCTCAGCTCTGCCCTCACAGTATAAAACAGAATACAGTTTCTTCTCCATTGTGTGCATTGCGTAAATTTGTACATGTCCTAGAATTCCTCTCACACACTAACGATGGCTTTCATAGCATGAGAGAGTATAACTTCAGCATTGCTGAAATGATCCGGCAACCCTACATTTAAAAAAAACAATAAGAACCTCTAGCATTTCCTTGGTCCCAGGTCACCCCATTCCAGGTTTACTCCTCTGACTGCCCCCCTTACAGTTCCCAGCATGCTTTAGGACTGAGCCCACATGGGTCATCACTCTTTGCAGTACATTTTCTGAAGAAGGTCTAACCCTGTTACTTTCTTCTAAGGCAACTTTAGAACAATGTTGTAATGAAATGGTGCTCATCAGCTCTCTTTCATGGTTGGTGGGTTTTTGGGGGGATTTTTATGGTCTTAGCATGTCAGTGTACATCTCACTTCCACACACTTATCAATGCTAGTTATTATCACTGTAATAATTTTAAAACTCACATCTGTCGCTAGGGTTATGATTAATTTTCAGGAATCTGGACAAAAGGATATATCTGAGTTTCTATTAGCAATCATCTTCTATATTCTCAGTGGGTGGTGAAAGTGGTTTAGGGAACCGTTTGGGAGGGGGGAGCTCCTCTCACTTACTAGGTCTGTCTTCCTTCCAGGGTTCTGAAAAAAGAAGCTGGAGGATCAGTTCTATCTAGGCCACAACTTCCAGTAGGAGAAAGCTCCCTGGGGCTCAGACTTCAAGCACTATGTGGGCAAAGGAAGAGTGAGCTGAGCAGGTGCACACTTCTATCTTGGATATTGTCACCATGGGAGGTCACCTGAATCCACAGGCTCTTGGACAGCCAATCCTCTTATAAATTAATTTAGAACCCAATGATAGGTTATCAGTTTACATACATCTTTAAGCCTGTCTAAGAAATAAGAGCTCAAAATATTTTTTTTAAGATTTTATTTATTTATTTGACAGAGAGAGATCACAAGTAGGCAGAGAGGCAGGCAAAGAGAGAGGGGAAGTAGGCTCCCCGCTGAGCAGAGAGCCTGATGAGGGACTGGATCCCAGGACCCTGAGATCATGACCTGAGCCGAAGGCAGAGGCTTAACCCACTGAGCCTCCCAGGTGCCCTTTCTTTTTTTTCTTTTTTCCTTTTTTTTCTTTTTTAAAGAAGGAGTTCAAATTTTCTTAACAAGAATGAATCACAGGTCAGGAAAGGAGTACCAGAGGCTCCATAGCCTGACTGTTTGCCCCTCTCTTCCTTGATGACCGAACGTCCACCCTGTGGGGAGAGACCGAGAGAGCACATGTTTTTGCAGGAATCTAGCATCATCAGAGTCCTTTATTCAACCAGTGATTATTGATCACCTACTCTGAGCTCACAAAATAAGAAACATTACTTCTATCATCTGCCTAAACATTTTTAGGTGGAACTTCAACCTCTTGCTGTCTATTCTAGATTAACATAATAGAATTTCTAAACCAGAAAGATCCTAAAAATTGAGTTCAATGTCTTCTTTCTAGAGGTGAGAAAACAGAGTCTATGAGACTAAGTGACTTTCCCAGTGTTACAAAAGTAGACATGACAGAGGTGACCTCACCCTCAGGCCTCCTGGCTCACCACCAGTACTCTTGGCTGCTACAGGAAATTTCTTGAAGGACAGTGTGAACATGATCAAGCTCTCAGAGTAACACAATGAAGCATTCAATCATTATTTTTCAATTACTTGGTAAGCATGTATGGAGTGCCCACTTATGACTGCGTGTGACTTCTGTAAGGACCCGGGCAGTTCTACCTCTGTGGGTCCACTCATCCATAAAAAAATTATTAAAAATTGTATTTAACAACCACATTGTTACAAAGATGAATATATTCATATCATATATGAAAATATACTCTTTGATCCAAAATTCATTATTCTTCTGATTTTAAAAGAAATTGAGATATTTTCATGGACCTTTGAAGGTTTTATTGGCCATGGGTGCTGTGCCTCCCATGTTCTAGAGGCTAAGTTAGTCCACACTGGCCAGATGCAAGGCATGGAACGCGGTCCTGAAGACTCAAGGAGTAGGAAGATGGATTCTTGCCCTCCATCAGCATATAAGACAGTTAGTGAAAGTGGGTACAGAATACCCTCTGTTCTGTGAGTAGCCAGTCTTCTTCAGACATAGCAAGATTGGCATTTACTAAAATAAAAACTGTACTAGTCACAGTTTATTCCCTGCATCAGCGTCTCTCCCTAAGAAAACCCAGGCAGGGGCGCCTGGGTGGCTCAGTGGTTAAGCCGCTGCCTTCGGCTCAGGTCATGATCTCAGGGTCCTGGGATCGAGTCCCGCATCGGGCTGTCTGCTCAGCGGGGAGCCTGCTTCCTCCTCTCTCTCTCTGCCTGCCTCTCTGCCTACTTGTGATTTCTCTCTGTCAAATAAATAAATAAAAAAAATCTTTAAAAAAAAAAAAAGAAAGAAAGAAAACCCAGGCAGGAACAGTTTGGTTGAGTCACGCCTGTCAATTCTCCTGCCCTCTTTTGTCCATCTGTTTCTAACAACAGCCAACCTTTCCAGGGACCGAGATAATAAGCCCATGTTGAGCAGGGTAATATCTTCTCTCACTCTATCATCAATGGATGATTAGTGTCATCTTTCTTAATAAAAAGCCACCGCTAGGAGCTATCTCCACTAAATACTCTTGACATCACTTCCTTTAATAGAGCTTAAAAGTTATAAAATATTTAAGCAGCAAGGCGTGACGGAGCATTTATTACTCTGGACCATTCATTCAGCTCTGTCTTCTGGTGTGAGACAAGATGCTGAAGGCCAGTTCCCTGCTTCCCCTGGAGCATAAGTGTGGACACTGAATGCTGCATCACGGGGAAAATGATTTTATTACCAATGTTGAGTCTAAAAATAATTACTAGATGAAAGACATCACACAGATGATTACCGTGAAAATAAACTGACACCCAACAGTGCCAAGTTTCTGCCTGTCTATCCTCTGATTATTCTGTGATGCTGTAATCTGTCTATACCAATGGACAGCTAACTTGTTTGAGCGGGGCCTTCCCTTTTTCATTTTTATTGCTTTTTTAATCATGGTAAGTATACTTTTTAATCCCTACCCCCTCCTCCACCCATTCCCCCACTCACTTTCCCTCTGATAACCATAAATTTATTCTCTATAGTTAATAGGCTGTTTCTTGGTTTCTCCCTCTTTTTTTAAAAAAAATTTTGCTCATGTGTTTTGTTTCTTAAATTTCACATAACTGTGCAATCATCTGGTATCTGTCTTTTTCTGTCTGACTTATTTTGCTTAGCATGATACTTGATAGCTCCATCCATGTCATTGCAACTGGCAAGATTTTGTTCTTTTTATGGCTGAATAATATTCCATTGTATATACATACCATGCATGGAGCCTTTTTAGCCACGTAAAAAATCATGTGAGCTATAGACACCACCTACTCCCTACTTTTTGGTGGAGAAAGAACAGGTGACTGCAAGAGTTGGAGAAAAGCTAAACTGAAACCAAGAAGCTAACTATACAGCATTCCACACACAAAAATAAAGTTTCAAAAGAAGTAAAATCTACAGATACAAGGTGGTTAATACTAGGAGAACAGCAATGAAAAACCACAATCACCCCAAAGCAAGACTCATTCTGTGTTGATAATGATGTGCTCTTTCAAGAATTCTAAACTCAACACTCACAAAACAGATGATCATATCAAAAAATGGGCAGAAGACATGAACAGACACTTCTCCAAAGGAGACATACAAATGGCTAACAGACACATGAAAAAATGTTCATCATTAGCCATCATGGAGAATCAAACAAAAACCACATTGAGATACCACCTTACACCAGTTAGAATGGCCAAAATTAACAAGACAATAAGCAAGTGTTGGAGAGGATGTGGAAAAATGGGAACCCTCTTACACTGTTGGTAGGAATGCAAATTGGTGCAGCCACTTTGGAAAACATTGTGGAAATTCCTTAAGAAATTAAAAATAGAGCTACCTTATGACCCTGCAATGGCATTATTGGGTATTTACCCCAAAGATACAGATGTAGTGGAAAGAAGGGCCATCTCTACCCCAATGTTCATAGCAGCAATGGCCACAGTTGCCAAACTGTGTAAAGAACCAAGATGCCCTTCAATGGACAAATGGATAAAGAAGATATGGTCCATAAATATAATGGAGTATTACGCCTCCATCAGAAAGGATGAGTACCCAAATGTTGTATCAACATGGAAGAGATTATGCTGAGGGAAATAAGTCAAGCAGAGATAGTCAATTATCACAGGGCTTCACTTACTTGTGGAGCATAAAAAATAACACGGAGGACATTGGGAAATGGAGAGAAGGGAGTTGGGGGAAGTTAGAGGGAGAGACAAACCACGAGAGACTGTGGACTCTGAGAAACAAACTGAGGGTTTTGTGGTGACTTGGGGGGTAGCATGAGCCTGGTGGTGGGTATTATGGAGTGCATGTATTGAATGGAGCACTGGGTGTGGTGCATAAACAATGAATTTTGGAACACTAAAAAAAATTAAATTAAATTAAAAAAAAAAAAGAATTCCAACTACCTGCAGTATCATATGCCCAATACAAGCATTTCAAAATAATTAAGACATTTTAGTAGAATAACTATTATGCTTAAGTTAGCTCTCCTAATCTGGTAACTTATAAATATCACATTTTAAGAAGCCTTAGTAATTCATGTTTTAGATTACTAGATAGTGACCACTAGCTGTTAGTAAAAATGAAAATATAAAATTATGAATCATTTGTATATCTGACCCAATGGAAAGGGTTGTACTTTTGAACCTCACCTCACCGTTAAGAACAAACACTCAAAAAAAAAAAAATAGGTACTCAAGAAAACATAAACTTTTGATCCTATAGTTCCCAACATTCCCCTTTCTCTTTAGTAGGGTGACAAATTATTACCTCTCTAAAACACATATTATCTTGGTAGGACGTAGGGTCCAAGAGCCAGGATACAGAATCCACATTCCTTGCCCTTTAAAAGTGTCTCCCAGGAACACCCACAACTCTTGGAGAAGTCAGATAAAATAAATTTTTTAAAAAATAAATTTTAAAAAATGAGTGTTTGAAGGCTTTGAGAAATCAGACCAAAAATGGAAAATGCAGTGTAGAATGTGGGTGAGTAATTAGGTGGCAGCTCATGTCTTGACAGATGATTCCAGAGAAAAAGCCAAACAAAGCCAGCCATATGTTCAGCTTTCTGTGTAAACCACTATAGACAGAGAGAGCTTTATGGAATATTCTATAGCATATGTCTAGTCAGTATGTTTGTTCCATCCTACTTGTTGCCAAGTTCCAAATGCTTAAAATAATCAACCTTTGCCACCTCTTTGGAAAGCTCTGCAATACATTCCTTTGCTTTACTCTGTCATCCTTCAAGGCAGACCTCACCAAATTCACCACTGAAGTAGGCTTATTCGCCTCTGAAATTCAATACTCATGTGTATGTTAAGAAATCTCTCTTCCAGAATACTATTCAGGTGATTGCACAAACGAATGCCAAATACTAGTTTTTCAGCCATTAAGAAAGGCATATAAGAAATAATATTAATGAAACAAGCATTTTAGTCAAATTGCTGTAAGAATTTTTTTTATTAGTTGTTCTTTTGAACACTGTTAGTACCTACCCCATGTTAGAGGTTTCAGATACAAATATACATGAGACATGTTCTTTGATCAAAATAATTTATACCCTGATGGTGGAAACATAGCTGAAAGAGCTATTATTCTTATCAAAAGAAGGTATGGGGGTATAATGGATTTGTAGTATCAGCTCAGTTTCACTGGATCCAAGTTTCTCAGAATTCCCTTCCCTTATAGGTCTGTGTTAGCAAGGAGCATAAGAGCTGTTTCACAGTAAATTTGGAAGAAACCATATTCTTCCTACACTCAGAGGGTTAGAGCAGGGCAAGGGGTTCTGTGACATCTCACATATGTGGCTGAGTATCTGCTGGTTTACCTGTTTGAGGCTGGGGACAGGCAACAGCTAGACTCACAGCAACTCTAGCTCATACTCTGCCCTCCTTAAGTCTCCTTAACTCCTGGACCAGGTACATATTGAGCATCATACAACATGGAACAGCTTCTCCTGTAGTATACACCTATGGCATTAGAGGTGGAGACCTCACCTAGGTTCCACTTGATCCTTGTAGGTCCCATTCAGGTTCCATTTCATCCTTGTTGCCCATGGTGCCTTTCCAACTGCCTTCCCTGAGGGCAGATATGACAACTCCCCAAAGTCTGTTTCTTCTACCAACCAGCTCCCATAATTATGTAAAGTCACATCCCAATAATAAGTCATATCCTGATGATTCTGTCCCTTAACCAGGTGATATTTGAGCTGAGGGTCTTCAAAGACGAAGAATTCCTCAATACAGAAAGCAAGAAAAAGATGTTTCAGGCATGGAGAATCACACATGCAAAGGCTTGAAGACATTTAAGAACATGCTATGCTCAGAATAGTGACCATCAAGTTTGTGGGAGAAGCTCCTAGGAGATGAAACTGGAAAGGAACACAGAGGCCAGTCTAAGGACCATGTGAGCTATGCTAAGAAGTCTGAATGAAATCCAATAGGCCATAAGGAACCACAGAACAATTTTAAGAAGATAATGCATGGATGTGTGTGTCTGTTCCTGTAGAAGATGATCAGATTTATGTTTTAAAGATAACTTGGGCAGCTGCATGAAGGATGGATTAGAAGGGGCAGGACAAGCCTGGAGCCAGAGTTTGGGTAGGTACCTACTGCAGTACCAATTAGCAAAAGATAAAAGATGGTGGAAGTTGGGGGGAGTCACCTGCCCTGTGGAGTCTATAATTTCATTTTGTATATACAATTATATGAGGCATACATTCAATCACTCAGGAGATGCTGGGGATCAGCCCTTAAAAATGTTAACACAGAATTAAATCATACTGACTCTGAGTACCAGTTAGGAATGCTCCAGGTGAAGCAAACATCAAGAAACCTAAACTTCCTTTTCAGAAGTTGGAAAGATTTCAAGATTGGTTTGACCCAAAGGCTTAACCATATCACCAAAACTTGGTGACTTGTTCTGCCCTCCAAAGAAAGGAACACACACACACACATACACATCCCACCCCCACCATCACCAGCGGCAACAACAAAAACAACAATAAATAATTCACTGAGCATTTACTTTGCTCCAGGAACTACTTAAAGTGCATACACTGTGTTTACCAGGCTTCATTCTAGAGTGTAGTGGCTACTGGCAATAATCAGACGCCCACAATTCCTTGACCTCAGACAGCAGGAAACAAAAGCATTCCTCCCTGCTACCACCAAACAGTAATCACCCCAAGCCCACTGCTGTGGCAATGGCGAGGAGATTCAACTCACTGACCGGTCAAATCTCATCTGGAATCTAGGTATGGTGTCAGTGCCATCTGACAAAAAAATGTGGAATTCTATTAGAAGTGAAAGTGGCAACTAGGAAGCCAACTCACAAGATCCATTATGCTCTGCTTTTAGTTCTGGTCTAGGATCCAAGTCCTATCCACACTCTTCTTTCCTGTGTTCTGCTGGTGATTGCTGTCACCTTCACAAAGGTGGTTACTTTGTCCTACATGTGAATATTAAGGGGATGGAAAACAAAGTCTTCTAAAATTTCCTATTCTTCCACTGTATTAGAAACACAAATTTCATGTCCCAGGAGGAGTGTATGTATGCTCATTGCAGATAGAGACTATGCCATATTTCAAAGCTCTGTTATTTGGCATATACAGATATGGTTAGTATGTCCTAGTGAATTGACCCTTTTGTCATCTGGAATGTCCCCTATTTTTTTCTGGTATGAATATAGCCACTCCAAACTTACATTGTCTACTATCATGGTGTATCTTTTTCCAGCCATTACTCTTAACCTATCCTCTTCTTTTTTTTTAAAGTGCAACTATTATAGACGGCATGTAGTTGGGGCTTGTTTTTCAAAATCTATATGCTCCACAAAAAAACAAAATCTATATGGATAACTTCTACCTTTGAACTTGAATATTAATATGCATTGATACTTCACATAGATATTCATATGTTTTGACTTAGGCTTACCACTTTAATTCTTTGCTTTCTGTTTTCCCCCTCTGTTTATTTTTGCTCCTCTGCTCTATCTTTCCTGACTTCGTTGGAATTATTTTAACATGTTTGAGAATTCCATTTTAATTTATTCCTTTGCACTTGGGCTAAACTCTTCTGCATTATTTGTTAGTTTGCTGTAGTGATTACAATACGTATCTTTAACTTTCCATTCTAGTTAGAGTTATTATTGTACCACTTTACATAAAACACAGGGGCCCTGCAACTGTGTAGTTCTATTTATTCAACTACTCACCCCCAACTCTTTTCCTTTATTGTAGAGTTGTCATATGAATTCCAACTACTTGTTGTAAACTCTATAGTAAACACTGTCAGTTTTGCTTTAAATAGATTTATTTTTAAAAAACTAAGAGGTACATTAGTCTTTTGTATTTACCTATATATTTACTCTCTTAAGCGATTTTGTTCCTTCCTGAAGATCCAAATTTCCCTCCAGGGTTTTCCTCTTATCTTGGGGAGAACCTCCTTTTAGCATTTCTTGTAGTGTAGGATGGCTGATGATAAATTTTCTTAATCCTCCATCCAAAAATATCTTGAGTGTATGTTCATTCTAGAAGAATATTTTTGCTGCATGTAAAATTCAGTGTTGACAGAATTTTTTAAAGCATGCTATGCCATGTTCTCTGTGGTGTATAGACATTTAAAGAATTTTTTTCTCCCTAAGGATTTCTGGGTGGCCCAGGCCCTTAAGCGTCTCTCTTAGACTCATGTCCTGATCTCAGGGTCCTGGGATTGAGCCCTATACTAGGCTCCCTGCTTGGCGGGGAGTCTGCTTCTCCCTCCCCTCCTTGCTCATGCTCTCTCTCTTGCTATCTTTGTGTCTGTCTCAAATAAATAAATAAATCTTAAAAAAAAAAAAGAGGAAGAAACTGTTCCCCTCTATGTAATATATTACCTTTTCCTGGCAGCTTCTAAGATTTTCTATTTATATTTGAATTTCAACTGTTTGACCAAGATGTGTCTAAGTATGTTTTTTTTTTCATCTATATCCTGCTTGGGGATCACTGAGTTTCTTGAATCTGTACATTTATACTTTTCACTAATTTTAAGAAGTTTTGGGCTATTAGTTCATCAACATTTTTTTCTGCCTCATTTTTCCTCTCTGTTCTCTTCCTGGGGACTCCGATTACACATATGTTAGACCCTCTGCTTTTGCTCTGCATCTGTTCATTCTTTCAATCTCTTTTCTCTCTCTTCTATCTTCAAGTTTATTGACCCTTCTACATCATGTCTATCCTGATATTAAATCCATGGAGTAAATTTTTTATTCCTAACTACTTTGTTAAATTCTAAAATTTTCATTTGAGGTTCAAAAATATTTTGGACCAAAGACCAACGATTTAGTCAGTTGTGCCTATGCCATGAAGCGCCTCCATCAAAACCCCAGAGGATGTGTTTCAGAGTTTCCCAGTTCATGCTCGGATTTAGGGAGAGTGGCACACCTGAAAAGAATATGGAAATTCCACATCCTTTCTCTATTCCTTGCCCTAGGTATCTCTTCCATTCAGCTGTCTCTGTGTTATAGCCTTTTATAAAAAACTGGTAACCATTTAAGTTAAAAAAAAATTCTTTGCTCTTTGTATTTCTTTGTTCAGTTTTTCTAATTTATTAGAAGTATATTTTCCATTACCTCATAGTTCTTATAGCTTCTTGTCTAAGAATTCAACATCTAGATCATTTGGGGGTACATTGGGGTACATTTCCATTGATTGCCTTTCTTCTTAAGACTGGGTCACACTTTGTATAATATTCTGGGCCTTATAAATGTTCTGCTGTAGAGGTTTTATATTCTTTTGGGTAAATTTATTCCTAGTACTTTTGATATCATTTTAAACAGAATTATTTCTTTAATTTCATTTTCAGATTTTTCATGCAGAGTATATGAAAATACAAGTGATATTTTTGTGTTAATCTCATATCCTGCAAACTTCCTAAACTTTCACATTAATTCTAGTAGTTGTTTTGTAAATTTTTTTTTTGGATTTCCTATATACAAGATTATATTGTTTGTGAATAGACAGTTTTACTTCTTCCCTTCCAATATGTCACTAGTTTCTTTTTATTATTGTACTGACTAAAACCTCCAATACAACCTCCAAAATTGAATGGAAGTGATCAGAGTAGTTATCCTTGTCTTGTTCCTGATCTGAAGGGAAAGCATTCAGTCTTTCACTCTTAAGTATGAGTTTGTAGGTTTTTTCATAAACTGAGATTGAGAAAGTGATCATTTCTTTTGGAACAAAAAAGTCCAGGTATTAAGAAAAGACCAGAGTAAAACACAAAACAAAGTAGGGTCTATATGGAATCTATAACCTCATCTCTGAGAAGAACTGGCAGAGACAGTGGCTGATGACTCCATCTGGTAAAGCTAGATGGTACTAAGTATTGCTCCTTTCTTTGCCTTCTGTATCTGAGTAGGAAAAAGCTGTCAAAATGCTCCCATCCTATAAGCCTTTCTGGGCCCATCCCTAGTGTTTTTTAGGGCTGGTGGCATCAGTTAATGAATGAACAGGAAGTGAATAAATGGGATGCATGGAGAAGGCAATCCACAGGGAAGAGAGCTGGCTTATCAAGAGGGTTAAGTCTTCAGTACTAGTAAGTGGAGCTCCTATGCATTCCTATGGAATGCAGGCTTGCGTTTGTCAATAACACCATGTGTTTTCAGATGTTATCCTGGTTTCTATTTGGCTAATGCAACATGTCTTTTGTTAATTTTCTATATCCTTCTCTATCCCCACCTCACTGTTGTAGGAAACCTCCCTCTGGAATCAAGCAGAATTCAGGAAAAATGCCCTGATACTAGGATAATTATAACAGTTATAACAATTATAATGTGGAGCATGTGGAATAGTATATTGGCATCTTAGGTTTTTCACTTCCTTAATTGTGGGTTAGACAACCCAAATAAGAGGCATAAGTCACACTAGAGATTAGTAATACAAAGAGTAGGAAAAAGTATTACTAATATTAGCTAGCAACTTCATTTCAAAAAGTGATTCCATCCTAGACTTTTTGAAGAAAATACTCTTTTCTACATGGTTTATATTAGTGATATAAGTCTGATGAAATTTTCACTTGAAGATGTAGGGGTTGCCTCATCCTTAGAAAAAGGAGACCCTTTCCCAATTTTTGGTAGCAAGTTAGTATCTTCTAAAGTAATTTCCTCTGAAATGTAAACCACCCTTGGCAACAAGTTTCTGGATCCAGAGATGGAAAGTTACAGATTAGATTTTCTTAAATGTCCCAGGTTATGAGGGAGCTTAGAGCTTAGATGACACACCACTTCATAAATTACACACAGAAGACCCCTCTGTTTGCTGTTTCAGTACTACTGAATGTTGATTATTTATAGGTTTACATCAGAGAGGAAGAGAATGTTAGAAAGAACATGGGCTTTGGAACTAGGCACTCCTAGGATAGGGTTCCAACTCCACCACTTACTAACTAGATTTTGGTTAAGTTACTTTATGAATATCAATTTCTCATCAGGATTCTAGTGTAGGCTAAAATAGGTGATGTTTTTAAAGCATCTGTCACACAGCAAGCCTTTTCTTTGTCAACCTCTCTATCATGAGTTCTGCCATCTTTTGAAAGCCATCCATTTAGTGGCAGCTGATGGTTCCAATGGAGAATTACTGCCTTTGACCTTTGTTTTCTTCTACAGTTTAAGCCATTGTAACTCATATTTTCAGTGTCCTTTTCCTCTTTCCAGTCCCCTCTCCTCATATACCACTGTCTGCCCCTACAATATCCATAGCTTTTAGAAATACCAGACTTAGACCCCACAATTACCAATATAGTTAATATTTTACAACATTCTTAAAAGCTACACTTCAATAAGAAATAAGTCTAGAGAGTTTAAGTCAGTACATCTTCCAAAGTATATTCAAAGTAATTTTAAGTGTCTTAGCTAAAATCAATTAGGAACAAATTAGGAGCTATATCAATCAATCAATCAATCAATCAATAAACAGCATATATTGCTCTAAGTGGGTCAAGAAAATCAGACAGAAATATCATCACTGTTCTAAAGATAAATACTGAGATTCAAAAGAATAGGTAGATGAGTGTGTCCTAAATAAAAACTTCCTGGGTGCCTGGGTGGCTCAGTGGGTTAAGCCGCTGCCTTCGGCTCAGGTCATGATCTCAGGGTCCTGGGATCGAGTCCCGCATCGAGCTCTCTGCTCAGCAGGGAGCCTGCTTCCTCCTCTCTCTCTCTCTCTCTGCCTGACTCTCTGCCTACTTGTGATCTCTCTCTGTCAAATAAATAAATAAATAATCTTAAAAGAAAAAAAAAACTTCCCTAAGAGGGTTTGTGGGGATGAAAAATACTTCCACTGAGTAATAGTACCCAAGAGCAGTGGGGCTGGTGGGGGAAAGTGGGTAGAATCTTGAGGTCAGTTACTCCAACCCATATCCAAACAATCTAGCACATTCTTTATAGATAAATAATAATAGTGATAACAGTAATGTCAAGCCCTTATGTGGAGTTTGTTATGTGACCTATAATACCAATTTATTTCATCCTGATAATAACCTTATGAGGTAGGTAGTGAACCCATTTCACAGAAGAAAACTGAAGACGGGCATAAATGACCATCCAACTCTGCTTGAACTTTCACCGTCTCTCAGTTCCATTACAAAAGAGCTAAGCCTGCAAAAATTTCCCCTGATAAGAGTTCATCCCAAACAACTTCAACTCATTTTCATTCAGTCTGAGCTATTTCTTCTTCCTCCCAGATGACAGGAATTCCCACCCCAAACTCAGCATGCACTTTCAGTCTACTGCCCTCCCTAGACGAAGGCAGTGTCTTCCAGAAAGCATCCCTTGGCATCACTCTAAAGGTTATTGTCTGAATTACAAATTTACCTTTGCCCTTTGCTTCAGGGAAGGCCCCAAATACCACATTGCTTCTTCTTATGGTCCTAGAGCTCTGGGCATGCAATAATTCAGGTCTCCTTAACAAGCAGGCAGAGATTCTGTTGTCCAGGGGACAGCACTCAGTAAACATGCTGGGCTCCAAACCTCCCCTACCTTCACTTATTCTGAAACTAATTACCTTGCTAACCACAGAGGCTGTGCAGCCGAGCTAATGAGCAGCCGGACCATAGCACTTTTTGTTCTCTGGGGGAAAGCCACAAGACAGCAACAGGGATGGGAGTCTCAGGAAGCTCAGGTCAGTTCTCTGAGATTCAGCCTCAGAAATTCTTAAAATACCACTTAGCCGGGAGATGGAACTTGGACACAAATTCCTCCTGGTGCTGAACGCATCCATTAATTAGCATTCAGAGAAATAAAGAAAAATGAAGATTTAAAGGTCACTGCATTAGCATTTCACCCCCATTTCTGAATAGTTATTTGTGTATACTAATTTTCCACCCATTCCTTCTATTAATCACTGTCTCTAAGGAGAACTTGGCCAAAACACATTAGCAGACATGCATCCTGGCGGCAATATTCTCCTCTATAAATAATAATACAAGAAATCATGGTTTATTTGCTCAACTTTAACATTTTCATGTAAAAGAAAATCATGGAGGCGGTTAAACTTCTGGTTCCCACTGAAAGAACCCAGAATTTCTTGTTTCTCTGAAAACCAGGATCAGTATCAGGGTTGGGGTTTTTGGATTTTTTTTTAAATACCAAAACCTGGCCAGTTCTCTCTTTTTTATAAAAGATCCACTAGTGACAGACCTTTTCCTGTGTGAGCTAAAGAAAAGTCATCACAGTCTTTCAGGTGCAGAAAACACAATGTTATTTAGATTTTAAGCTTGTCAGAGTCCAGAGAATGTTTTGGCTTCATGGAGCAGTTTGGTATTTCAGCAGCTTCTGGTCACCACACCTGCACCACCCCTAATCCTCTGCCTCCACCACCTGCAATAACCTGAAAGCTCTTACCTCAAAAGAGCTCCTGTCTTGCGACGAGCATCATCTGTGTTCTTCCCGTGCTGCCCCGCTCTCCTACAGCCAAAGCACAATAGTCCCTGAGTAAATGGGTGGAAAGCAAGTTCCACACCAGAGCCCCCCAACTCCCACAAGCTGAGAGAAACCAAGGCAGCTGCTAGTCTCCTTCAGGATGTCTTCCAGCTAGCACTGCTTCTTCAACCCCCGCGCTTCGTGGGAAACATGTTATACTTTACTGTGGAAAGACGTTCTCAGAAAAAAAAAATCTGTGCCAGGTGCTTTCTTTGCAGGGAGACCTCTTAGAGTCTGTGGGGTTGGGGAGCTGGGGCACCAATCATTATGACCAGTGAGAGCAGCCTTGAGCTTGGCCACCAACAAAGCACATTTGTGTTTACTACATGTTCACATTGTATTTCTTCAGTAGTACACACTCAACCTACATCAAGTACAGAATGTGACTGATCTTGATGGGAGAAGGAGCTCATGTCCTGCCCTGACAATTCATCTCTGAGATCTTTTTTTTTTTTTTAATTCCAAACCAGTAGCTATAAAGGTCATTTGAAAAATTTGTTGCCATCTCTGAATAATTTCCTATGAGTGAGAGAAGAGTATGTTGGAACAGGGAAAGGAACTGATGCTTCTTCACAGGTGTCACCTGAGAGGCCTGAGTCCTTCTCAAGCATGGTGGTGGTACCTCCTCTTTCCTCCCTCCCCACTCACATGTTGGCATTGCTCATTTAATGTGAAGTTTATTATCATCCAGGTTGATTTACCAGCACTCTTGATTTACCAGCCTTCACCGGGCATAGCGATACCCAATGAGCTCCATTATTATAAATATAATAAGAAACTGACCTCCCTCATTACACAATTCCAAGTGTAATTGACCCCACTGCTTCTATCTAATGATACACACCCAGGAACGTAAACGCTTAAAAAATTATTGAAAGCAGAAATCAAAAGCATGTTTTCTAGTATCCATAAGCTGTTCAGGCCCTCTCCTCTGAGGAAGGTATGAACAAAACATTACATTTTCACGGCGCATCGGGAGAAGCCCCCAGGTGGTACACAGCCCCTTCCATGGTTAAAAATAAAGGAGTTTGGGATCCATCCGAGAGGGAAGAACTCCACTGCTATGCACACAGAATTTCAAGAACTTCTAAAAAATCTCTACAACTTCGTCAGCAGCCATTATGAACTGATAATGCCACACACCACCTCCTGACTCTGACCCAGCCGAGTTCCCTGGCACCCATACACCAGCAGGCAATACGGCTGTGGCTTGGAATAGAAAACACAATACCTACAGGGACACTAAAGGTCATCAGAATACAGTCAACCCACAGCTGAAGAAAATAGAAGTGGTCACGACTCAATTTCCTTGGTCAAAAAGGCAAGTTGACACTAAGAACCAAATACGGGGCAGAATGGCATTTAATGGAGCTATACCGACAAATACCTAGGATATGGTTAACAAAATGTCTGAACAAAATAGTTTCACATTTTGGTTTGAACAAAAGAGTTATGAGGGCCCGTGCTGCACTTCAGAGCCCTGGCTGGCCCTCTAACTGTATCTGGCAGGAGGCTCCCTCACCAGATGCAAGTGGGGGCTCGCCTGGGTCCTCATGTGGCCCGACGCTCCCTGGACCTAACCTGCCCAGAGACAGAGCCAGAGTCATGGTAACAGCGATGTTTCAAGCCCCAGAGGCTCCTTTCTACTCCCCTGCCAAGAGCCCCTGAGTGCCCAGGGGGAGTCCACAGGAACCTGTGCTATGGGGTACCCCCCGAGCCGCCTCCTGCTGGCACTGCATGCACATGCTCTGCTCAGAGCCGGGACCCCAGCGGGCTCTGCGGCTGCCATTCACTGCACCGTCCCCAGCCCCCAGCCCGGCACGATGCCTCGGCTGTCTGGTGGCGGATGGCAAAGTAAGGCGGAATTCTCTCCTGTCATTTCAGTGACAGTCACTTAAGCCACACTTTCTGCTATCCCAGTAATTACGGTTTTAGCAGAACAGCTCTTCCAGTCCTTACCAACCATTCTCTCTCCTTAGGTCCAGGGGGTATCAGAATCCAGCATGGCATAGAACATACGTACTGCCCTTATCGTCACTACACTCCTCTGATGACTAAGGCTCGGTGCTGAGTCAGGTCAGCATGGCTGGCTCCTTCTTGCCTCTGGATAATGTCCCCCCACGGGGGCGACTTAGCTCATCTGCACAGAAGCTTCCGCCATGTCATCCTGCACGTAGCCAGTCACGCCCAGAGACATCAGAGGAGCAGCAGCGGGCAGACATCAGGCTGGAGCAGCGCTCCAGCCGATCGCCATATAGGAAAGCTATCTCACAGGGTCACAGAGGACGGCCCACAAGGGCACAAGCCTCTGGGCAGGGAGCCAACACACAAAGGAGGATCATCATTCTCATGTTTATTTGCTTCTTCTGGCCTGCCACACCTATCACCATCAGAGAAGCGCTAATGGAGGTGATATATTACCGATTCCAGGGAGGTGGTACGTGGCTTTGAATCAGAAATGTAAAAGCTTCCTTAACTTCCCTAAAAGCAAGGATCAAACTGAGATTTGGTTGGTGGAATGCTGCAGAGAAATTTCCATCTCTTCTGTGAGGTATTTCAAGTCCTCTGTTGTCCCTAAGGCTCACCTGTCCCCAGGAACCACTCAGGAAATATTTGTTAAACAAAATAAAGTTCTTTAAAAAAAAAAAAAAGAATTTATTTATTTACTTGTCAGAGAGACCAAGCTTAAGCAGAGGGAGCAGCAGGCAGAGGGAGAAGCAGCCTCCCCACTATGCAGAGCTCGATGCTGATGCCGATGCCTGGGCTCCATCCCAGGACCCAGGGATCTTGACCTGAGCCAAAGGCAGACACTTCACCAGCTGAGTCATCCAGTCATCCCTAACAAAATGAAGTTCTATTTCATCCCCACTGTGGAAGAAGAAAAGAGATAAGGGAAAGAAAGAATTTTGCTCATTTTGTTCCATTTCAAGTCCTAAATCAAATCTACCATTCTCGTATCTACTCTACAAAAGACCAACATTTCCAGTGGAGCCGTTCTTCACATCCTGCTTAATACTGGGAGGGGGAATGCACAGAGGAGCTTTTCAGGTGACTTGAAAAAGCATGGCTGAAAATGTTTTCTGTTAATGATTAAGATGGAAAATAAATGTTCTATATTTACCAATAAGTCTAGATTTTAAAAGTACCCCTAGCATTATCTCACCTCCATGAGGTTAGTAAATAGCATTTTTTTCTTCCTGTTTTAGAGGCAAGATACAAGGGACCATTTAGTTATGTACCCAAGCACTCACTCTTTCACTTGTCCGCCCGTCCATCTGTCCGTCCATCCATCCATCCATCCATCCATCCATCCATCCATCCATCCACACTTTATTCCTTCCAGCTCAAACCTGAATTACATTCACCTTTTTACCTGTAGATTGCAAAGAAGTACCAAAACCACATGAACAGGAGAAGGTAGAGGCTTACATTCTTTCTCCCTAGCTCATCCCTCATCATCTCTATTCAATCAGAGAAACGGAACCACCAGGAAATAATGTATTAAGGGATTTACTGTAGGGAAGTCCAAAAGTCCATATGGCAGGTCGTCAGGAAGGGCAGGTTGGAATTCTCAGGTACTGGCTGAAGCTGCTGTCCTCTGCTTTAAAGAAGCAGTCCAGAAGAAGAAGAAGCAGAGGACAGCAGCTTCAGCCAGTACCTGAGAATTCAAGGCCTTTCAACTGATTGAATCAAGCCCATTCAGATTATCTACAATAATTTCACTCATTTCAAGTTAACCGATTATGGAATTTAATCACAACTACAGAATACCTTCCCACCACCACCAAATTAGTGTTTGATGGAGTAACTGGGGACTATAACCAAGCCAAGTTCACACATAAAACTGACCCTCACACCATTCATAAGACAATACTTCAAACCCACTAGTCTTGACTTCCTCAAACCATTCACTCTACTCTTTACACCACTTCAGCCATTCAGAATCATAATTACACTTGGCATCACATCATTATGGAAAATTATTCAAACTCCAAGATCTGTGAATATGAAATACATTTGACTGCATTTAACATTTCCTCCTCTCTCAAACCAGCTGATGGTGGCTTTCATGTCCATCATATCCAACATGTCCAACATGTCTGTCTTGTCCAGCCCTGGACCCTGCCATGTGCCCCTCATTCACCAACATACTTTTAGCCTACATCACATTCCACCTAATGAAACATGCTCTGACAGCTCAAGCATCCCTTCTCTGACATATCCTCCTGATGTAACTGAATTTTCAATCCCTGCTCTTGGGAAACCCCCCTTTTTCTTGTTATGTCTCTCAGTGTGTCTCTTTCTCTCTGTCTCTGTCTCTCTCTCTCTCGATATAAAGTTATTCAATGAGGTCAGTGATTGATGCTACTATAAATTCATGTTCTCTACCCTAGGCCAGACCCTCACTGCTGCTTGGATATCAACTTACCTCTAGCTGATTCCTTCTGCCATCCCTCCAATATATTAAATTTTATCTCCCATTTTTCAAGGCTCCATACATCCCATCTGTGCAGGTGACCTGGGGTCCAAAGGGCTGAAGATGCACAACGTGAACTTCCTCCCTCTCCCTTCCACTTCTATGTGTCTCTGTTTCTCCTGCTTTCTGGTCCTTCCCTCTCATTACAGAAATGATTCTCTCATTCTTTCTGAGGCTAATTCTATTTGTTGTAGCCATGCTAAGCCTCCTGACTCTTGTTGAATCTTGTCTTTTATTTTATCATCCCTCTGTCTTATATCCATCAAATTCTTTCCCTCTTCATTGCTTTATTTTACCCACCATTAAATACATGTGCAGACTTCTATTCTAAAACAAAACTTACCAGAATAAAATCCCTCTCATACCCCCACTTCTTCCTGAATGTACATTCTCCTATCATTTGCCTTTCTTTCTCTCCCAATGCCCTCAAAAAGCCTATTCTGTCCACTTTCATTCTGTCCCTGGATAGGGCTTTCTCACCAAAGAAACCATTATCTTGATGACTTACCATCCAACCAAATCCAGTGACCTTTCTGCAGTATTTGATGGTTAAACAAACCACT
This sequence comes from Mustela nivalis, assembly GCF_964662115.1. Taxonomy (NCBI): domain Eukaryota; kingdom Metazoa; phylum Chordata; class Mammalia; order Carnivora; family Mustelidae; genus Mustela; species Mustela nivalis. The sequence continues at coordinate 43,646,193 of NC_139025.1, forward strand.
CAGTTTTCCAAGACCTGGGAATTTATTGCTTGTCCTGCCTCTCTTGAGTACTCTCCCTCTATCCCTTACCAGTAATTCTCCTTTGTTGCACATTTATAGATTATATGTCCTTATATTTTCAACTGGTATTTATGCCCCCCCCCAATTCACCATGATACAGTAGAAGGATGTGAAGACACAGGAAAACCAGTGTATGTGGAACCAGAGAAAATACATTTAAAAATAATAATGGGGCTACTTTATGAAGAATGCAAAACTGGCTATGTTTACTATGAAACCACAGCCTCCCAAGAAATAGACACACTCTCCAGACCCAGAGGTAGGTCATTCACTGTCCTCTGCCACCAAGGGTGCTTTTATGGGAAAAAAAAAAAAAAAAAATCAGAGTCATTGAGCACATGATCTCATTTGACCATGATGGTAAACCAGTTATCACTTCTGCATGAACAAAAGCTGTGCGTAGGTTAAGTTCCTTGATTAACTTGTGGTTTCAGTTATCTAGTGCTGCCTAACAAATTACTTTAAGATTAGTGGTTTAAAACAATGACCAATTTATTATTTCAAACGACTGTGTGGACAGACTGAGGCTCAGCTGGACTATTCCTTTTACGGCCTCACTTGGGATTTGTCATGAAGTTGTATCAGATGGTGACTGGGGCTCAAAGGTCTTAGATGGCTCACTGACACGTCTGGCACCTGGCTGGGGACAGCTAAAAGGGTGGGCTCAGTTGGGATGCTGAGACGGCTGTCTCTCTCCCTCCCCACCCAGTCTTAGGGCATCTCTCTCTATATATGGTTTCTTCAGCAGATTATTGGATTTCTTACACGAGAGGCTCAGAGCTCCCCAAAGAACAAAAGCCTTCTTAAGTCTTAAAACCAGAACAGGCGGAGTATCACTTCTGTCATATTCCATTGGCTAGAGCAACTCACAGACCCAGACTTTGCTCAAGGGGAAAGGAAACATGGCTCAAAAAAGACTACCAATGTGAGCAACCACTGCACTTGCCTGAATGAGGAAACGAGACTTGGACCCAGTTCTTTAACTCTAAGTTTTGGTGAACCTTGTTCTTTTTCCACTGCCTTCATTGTTATTATTCTCACCCTTAAATTCAGTTCTACTGTCAGACCGTTTTCCCCCATTCTTCTTTAGTGACCTCATTCCATTTCAGGAATTCAGCTGTTCACGTCCATAGGATAAACATGACTTCTTCCATTTCCCATGGTCTGCTGGACTGAGAAGTCCAACTGGTCCCTTGGGCTGAACATGCCCAAGATAGGATCCATATTCTTCCCTTCTGTGCTTGCTGACCTCCTGTTTTCCCTATATTTGATTCTGGAATTGGCTCCTCCTAATCACCCAGGATTAAAATCTAGGAATCTAAACACCTTTGACACTGCCTTCTCCCACCACCCACACATAATCAAGGTCCAGATGTTCTCCATCTGACCTTCTCTTCACCTTTCACTCCATGCCTTTCTCCTTATTCCCATTCCATTCCTAAGATTCAGAAAACTTCGGCTAGACTGTTTTAAAAGTTATAATTTTAAGCACAATAAATGGTTTAAAACTAGAGGGGAAAATCAGTCATAACCCAAGAACACCAGAGCTCTCACATAATTACAATCTTAATTTTGTTCATTTTTCAAATGCACTTTTTAGAGAATATGATTATGTTATATATCTTATTGACTGTTTCCTTTACTCATATTATAATATCTTTCAATTTTGCAATAGTCTTCATAGCCATAAGATTTTAATGATTGCACAACTTTCCATCCTATGAAAGTATCCTAATCTACTTAACAATTTCTTTATTGTTGGATCATGTTCTCAGCACTACCGGTTTTTTTTTTTTCTTTTTTTGCTATTGTAAGCTACTTTGTGATGGATGAAAAACTTCATTTATGTAGCTTTTTAATGTTTGAGTTTATTGCCTGTATACGCAAAATTAGTATTACTGGGTTTAATGATATGAATACTCTTACAGTTTTGACACATTGTCAATTACTTTCCAAACCAGTTGAACTGTCTTACATACACTTTTGCATAGATGAATATACAGTTTTCCTATGCTCTCAATTGAAACTGAATATTATCATCAAAATTTTGCTAATTTAATTTGCAAAAAGTGATATCATTATTTCAGTTTGGAATTCCTTGACTGATAGTAAAACTAGACTTTTTGTTATGTTTGTTTACTAAAGTTATGGCTCTTTCATTTAGGAATTGTAAGTCTATGTCTTTTTCAGCTTTTTTTTGGTATCTTACTATATTTCTTATCAATTTTGGTACTTTATACAATGGCACTTGATACAATAACTATATAACATTTTGTTGTATTTGCTATGCTATAAACATTTCTTGCCGTCCTTTTGTGTGTGTGTGTGTGTGTGTGGTAGTCCGCCTATAGTCTATTTCCTCTTCAATCATCTAAACACCTTTTAATAAGATTTTTTTCAAGTCACAGCTCTGAATGTGACAATCTCCTAAAATCAAACCAACCAACCAAGCAACCAACAACGACAAAGGTCAGTAGTTCCTTATTCTTTATTACAGCAGTTCTCATTTCTTGTCACTTAGGACATACGTAACAGATGGCAGTCAGAGGCCTGATGTACCATCATTGCACATACAGGTTTACGTATAACTTTTTACAAATTTGTTATAATTTCACCTTTTTTTCTATCACGTTTAAAAAAATCATATCAAGAGTTTCTACTTGTCTTCTGAGATTGTCTATTTTTTCATTTGTTATAAGCATCTTTTCTTTTACCTGATTAAGCATAGTTATAATTGCTACTTTAATGTTCTTTTCTGAAAATTTGAAAAACTTTACATTTTCTTGGAGATAGCATCTGTTGACTATTATTTCCCTTAGGAATGGGTCATATTTTCCTGGTTATTCAAACATCAGGTCATTTCGACTAGGTCTTTGACATGTTAATACTATGTTGTGAAGACTCTCAATTCTCTTACATCCCTCCAAAGAGTATTTGCACACACTCTCTCTCTTTCACTCGCTCTCTCTCTTTTTTTTACTCTTTAGAAAGCAATTAACTTGGTTAGACTCAACGTGCAAAATGCAAACTTTCCTGCTCTGGGGGTGGCTCTGCATGTGTGGGTCAACAATCTGTCAGAGTCTTGGGCAGTTTATACACAGAATCTGACATTCCCTTCCCTGGTTCTCTCATTTCTGGAGTTTGCCTCTATCACTTCCAGCAGTCCAACTTGCTCATGGATCCTTTCTCTAACTCCTCTTGCCAGAGAGACACGGGCTTTCTACTGAAGTTTTAACCCTTCCTGCCCACACCATCATCACCCTCAGGGTAAAACTGATGCTGGTCACTGGCAGTTACATCTTCCAAGTTTTGACTCCCTTTTGGCTTTTCTACACTCTCCAGACCCCTCAAAGAGACATTTTTTGTTGTTATTCAGAAGTTAACAGTTGTTATCTCTCAGGGTATCAGGCTGTTAGATTAGAAATTTACTCTACCATCCTGGAAGCAAACTTTCAGAACATGTAATTGTTAGGTACGATAGAAGGCTCATAAAAATATAGACAGTGCTTGTTCAAAGTGAGCACAGAGGCATTTTAATTTGGGGAATCACTATGTCACTCATAACTTTTTCTTTAATTATGGCTACAGAAGTACAAGAAGTTGCAAATATACTAGCATTTCTATCAATCACCTATACATACATTTTCAGTGAACATATACAGCTTTTGTAACTCTTGTTCTGTTTGTCCTGATTATATCCTCTGAAATATAACATGTGTCTGTTAAATATATATAATTTATATTAATATTTAATATCTGTGAATATATATTTAGCAATTTTTTTGTATTTTAAAAATATTGAAAGTATTGACATAAACCAATCCCTTACAGCTTGTGGCTCATCACCATCAGATCAATTTAATAAATATCCTCATGTAGATTTCATAATTCTTGTTTTCTTTCTCTAAGGCAAGCAAACTCTACATAAACTGGTTTATTCTGTTTCCCATAAATATTTTGCAACTACCTCACAACTACCTTACCACATTGTTGGTATATACCTAGGTTTTGTCATTGTTTGTTGGTTGTTTTTTTTTGGGGGGGGGTGGGAAGGATTGAACTCCTATACTAAAATGTACTTTTTAAGTGTCCTGAGAAACAGTAGGTTCCAGTGGGAAGCTTGGAACCAATGCTCATTAATAGACTTTTTTATACATTTCCAAAAACAGGTGGTCTCAAAGGGGTGGGAGAATTCAGTTCCTCCTCAATTAAGCATCATAAGAACATTGGCAATATCACTGGTATCTTATGTTTTGATGTGCACATAGAAACTGTGATAAGAACACAAGATCTTTGGCAGGATCGCTGGCTTCCTCCATCTCCTACATTGGCCACTTGGTAAAATGAACCTTGCTGCAGGTCCTAGGAGAGCAGTATGGTCTAACTTCAGACCTAGAGTCCATTTTCATGGGCCATTTTCACTGCTGAGTTTTCCATATAGAGAAATACACTTTTTTATAGGCAAGCAATATTCACACCCCTGGGACTGCTTCCATCATCCATCTGCAACCATAAGAATCATAGCCCCTAATATATGATACATAAAACTTATGTTTGTGACTGAATGTCCATGTGGCTCCCTCTCTAAAAAGTAAACATGCATGTATGCTTAGTGCATATTCTCAGCTCAGCTTCTATTCCACGAAGCCGATCAGCTTGAGGTCCTGTAACCACAGTGCATTGGGTCTCACTATGGACCTTTTGCTTGGTCACTTCCACTTTTACCATCACACCAGCCACACACTTCAAACCACATCTGAAAATTGATCCCCTTTAAGTAGCTTCCCCAACAGCTTCCTCTTGATTTTACTATTTCGGAAGATAGATTACTAAGTCACTGCTACATTATTTTGTACTTGTTTTCTCTTACTTGCTAGTTTTTAACCAGTTCCCTAGCTAAGCAAGATTATTACAAATACGACTACTATTGCTCCCACAATCTCTTAGATGAGCCTAAAATTCATTTTAATATCCTAGATCAGTAGATTAAAAAAAACAGATTAAAAATATTTTTTTTCTTTTTTAGCTATTACTTTTGCATTATGGAAAAATTATAAAAAATAGAAAACAATAAAATATTCATAATTCCACCTGCCAGCAACAGTAGCTGTTAGTATGTTGGATAAATCCTCCAAAAAATCAGTCTATATAACTGTACAGACAAATATGGACATGGACACAGACCTAAAAATAGACACAGACACAGATATATAACAAAAGTGTGCAGCTTGTATTCTAGTGAGTTTTGAAAAAAACTGACTAGATTATGAATGGTAATATAGATCATTGCCTGGGGAAAATATGACTTAGATGTTTTACATTAACAATGTACTTTACCAGTTTTTAGGGATATAAGGACTTCCTGGACATAAGAAAGGTTAAATACAAACAGAGGTTTCTAAGGGATGTTACGTAATCTCCTCTAAATATCTTAATAGAAACTATAATAACACTACATAGAACCTAACACATAAGGAACAATAACAATGAGACCTTCTCTGAAGACAAGAGTAAAATGGTAAAACAACTCTCCAGGTTGCCACATAACATTCTGGTTCTATCCATGTGGCAAGGGGGCTGAGTCATGAGTCATGGAAACGTGGTTTCAACTCTGGTATTAACAACTTCTGCGACCAGGGAAGTCAGTTTACCTGTGTGAGCAGTAACAAACAGTTTCACAATAAAGGTGTTATAGAGAAGATAATCGATAAGAGGATGTAGCACATCAGCCATGGTCCTGATTCCTTTGCTTCTGGATAAGGAGAAGAGACTAACTTCTTGTTGGTTCCTATACTTCCTGTGAGACTTTGTAAATAGAAACTACTTGAAAAAAAAAAAAAAAGTCAGGGCTTCTGGCTGGCTCAGTTGTTAAGCATCTGGCTTCTGCTCAGGTCATGATCCCAGGGTCCTGGGGTCAAGTCCCACATCAGGCCCCCTGCTTGGCGGGAAGCCTGCTTCACCCTTTCTCACTCCCCCTGCTTCTGTTCCCTCTCTTGCTGTGTCTCCCTCTGTCAAATAAAAAAATAAAATCTTAAATAAATAAAATCTTAAAAAAAAAAAAGTCAGTATGACTTAAGAGCTATCAGCTTCTTAGAGATTGGCAAAGATTTTCTGGCAAAATAAAGCACACACCCCACCCCACATTCTTATACTCATGCAAAGCTTTTGGTATGATTATACTCCATTTCCTGGGTTTAGCTGGACCAGAAAATATAGCAGAGGGTGAGAACAAGCAATTTCAGAGCTTCTGAAACTCAGACAGTAGGGAAAAATAATGCAAACTATTATAAAAACTGGGGACTAATAAACCTAAGTAATGTCTGCCCAGTACTGTCTCCTTGGGGTATAATGCTGTCCCTGGGGTGGGGGTGGGGGGTCTTCAGAGCACAGAGCAGCCATCCCAATATTCAGAGAGCTCATCAGTCCCACACATAAAGGCAAACACACTCTTTAATAACCTGGCATTCTTTGGCTAGCATTAGCATTGTAATATATTTATTCTGATAAAGTTCTAATTTTTACAGCCATTTGGGCAGGACAGAGAAATGAGACTAAAGAAGAAAATGGGAGCTAAAGAATAGACTATATCCAGGCATGTTCTACCAAACGTGAGAGGTTGAGCATCTGTTTTCTTTTTTTTTTAATTAATTAATTTATTTTCAGAAAAACAGTATTATTTTTTCACCACACCCAGTGCTCCATGCAATCCGTGCCCTCTATAATACCCACCACCAATTCACCCAAATCCAATTCACCCAAATTCTCTTAAAAGTTCAATACTGTTTTTAAGTTTTGTTTAGACTTAAGATCACAAGTTAAGTTTTCTTAACTGTAAAACATACATAGTCATTCTTGGTGAGGTGTCATGATGTTCAAATTATACAACTGACCTGAAAGAGCTGATAAATTGGAAAATATTATATTATTATAAGGTAATATTATTACGAAGGATAAAAATCCCTTCTTCTGTATACTGGGTATGCATCATGTCCTCTACTAGCAAAATCCCAGCCCCATGGCCCCTATACATAGCTAGTTTATTGTACTTCCTGCATTATACCACCAATCGAGACTTCTCCTCTGGGACCCAGAATATCCATCTATTGCCTACTTGATATGTGTGCTGGACTCTCTCCAAGCCACCACAAACTCTACAGGTCCAAAGGTAAACCCATGATCTTTCCTCTTCACACCTGGTCCCTGTTCAACCCTCTGTACCTCAGGGAATGATGCCACCTCTCCTCCAACTGCTCAAGCCAGAAACTTGGGAAATATCATTGGCATCTCCCTCTCATCCATGCTCTGTCCCCAATCTATCACCAAGTCCTATCAACAGCACTGCCTTAACTATCTCTTGAGTCTGCCTACTTGTCATCTCTTCTCTACAACCACCACCATCCTGATTCAAGCAAACTTCTTTCCTGTCTCCTCCAGCTCTTCCTATAGCCCCATTCTTACCTCACCCCCTTACCCATATGCTTTTTTTAAAAGATTTTACTTATTTACTTATTTGAAAGTGTGAGTAAGAGAGAGAGCAAGAGCAGAGCAAGGGGCAGAGGGAGAGGGAGAAGCAGACACCCGCTGAGCAGTGAACCTGATGCAGGATTTGATCCCAGGACCTTGGGATCATGACCTAGGCCAAAGGCAGATGTTTAACCAACTGAGACACCCAGGGGCCCCTATCTGATTTAAAAAAAAATTTTTTTTTAATTTCTTTTCAGTGTTCCAGAATTCATTGTTTATGCACCACACCCAGTGTGATTTGCTTTTAATACTATTTATGAAGTACTTTTTTTCAAAACACAGATACATCTTGTCATCTTTCTGCCTAATGTCATCAATGGCTTCCCATCACTCTGAAGAAAAAGATACTGGGGGCACCTGGGTAGTTCAGTAGGTCAAGCATCTGACTGTTGGCTTTGGCTCAGGTCATGATCTCACGGTTGTGGGATGGAGCTCTGCATTAGGTTCTATTCTCAGGGAGCGGGGAGTAAGGGAACCTGCTGGAAAGTCCCTCTTTCTCTGTCCATCTCCCCACCCCTTCAATGTCCTGCTCCTGTTCACATATACTCTCTCCAAGAAAGAAAAAAGAAAGAAAGAAAGAAAGAAAGAAGAATGAAAGAAGGAAGACAGACACTGAGGCTTCACAGTCCAGCCACCAGCCACTGACCCAGCCTCACCATTTTGGTCCACTCAAAGCAAACTGACTTGTCTCAGTTTCTTGAATTTGTCATATTCCCTCCTGTCCTACATATTAGTGCCTACTGCCGTTCTGCCTGGAACCTCTTGCCTCACGCTTTACCTGGTTACTTCAGGAGTCACCTCCTCTTCCCTGACATACGTGACTAGGGCAAATCCCGCCCTACCATGCACACATGTAACATCATGACCTCCTACTTCAGAGCCCTTTCATGATTATGGTTTTATAGTCACTTACATGAAGCAGTGTCCCCCATTAGACTGTAATCTCCATGAGGCCAGGTGGCATGTCTGTTTGGTTTCCCGTTGCATCTCTAGTACCTGTCCTAGTACCGGAGATTGGATAAATACTTTTGAATAAATAAATGAGTGAATGAGTGATGATATAGTGATTATTTCAATATTTGTCTTCCCTAAAAACAGTGAGTTCCTAAGAAGGTAAGTAAGTGTATCTAATTCATTTTAGTAACTTCAGTGTCTAGCACTGACCTAACATAGAACAAATATTAAATGTTTGTTGAAGGAATAAATGAATTCCCAGAGTTGGGTACTATGGTATAACAGAAAGAACAGAGTCAGACAAACTTTAATCTGAGTCTCTCCTCTTTCCTTTACCAGGGATGAGACTAGGGACAAATTTCCTAGCCATTTAGAAGTTGCTTTCCATATATGTATGTACTTTAACAAATCTGTCATAAAAGGGGAGCTCATCCGTGTAAAGACTGTGCACAGGACCCAGTAAACAGTAATCACACAAACTCCTGCCAGTGTTCCTTTTCCCTCCTCGGAACATATGTCCCACCCACCTCGAGACATCTGAGACACTGTGGCGCACTCTGTCCCCTTTTTGTTTGAGAATATAATCCTATGACCCTGGGCCTGACACATATTAGTGTCCTTGACTTCTCACCCAGGAAGCTTATTCATTAATCCAGTCATTCATTCTTGAGCCCTTCCATTTATTAAATTGTTGACTTATCAAGAAGCACTGTCGTGGGTGTCAGGAATAAGCAAAACAGCCCTCCTGAAGCTTAGAGTCTGCTGAAGGAGTCAGGGATCAAAGAAACAAGAGATACGGACAGATGCCAGGTCCTACCGGCCATGCCGAATGTCATTCACCTACTATGGCCAGAGAGTCAGACAAAAGTATGAAAGGAATTCAAGGTAAATTCAATATGAAAGAATGCAGAAACTAATTTGGTGGTCAAGGAAATTTATGCAGTCTGGATAAAAATGTAGAAAGCATCTATTTAAATAGATGAATAGATTTAAATAGAGTTGAAAGAGGTTATGATTAAACTAGCTAAGTGTATCATTTGAATCTAGGAAATGCTGGTGATGAAACCAGAGCAGGTAAGGGGGTGTGAACTTGGGAGTCTCCTGTCAGCGCATCAGCTAGGAAAAAAGTCCTACTTGTTCAGCGTGGCTCTAATAAAACCATCCTAGACACATGTAGCTCCCAAATCCCTCCTGCTCTAAATTTATGAAAATTAGTAAAAGCATTGGTAACCTCAGCCTGATGAAATTTTTTAAAATGCTCTAGGAAATCTCAGAATTAAATGAGAAATGATAAAAGAATCATTTAGGAATAGTCTCTATGTTGTAACTTAACATGCAATTTTTAAAAGGTTTCTGATCATTTAGGCTTGTGATCTTAAGTCTAAACAAAACTTAAAAACAGTATGGAACTTTTAAGAGAATTTGGGTTAATTGGATTTGCCAGAGCTATTCAAACACTTGGAAAATTCCTGCTTATTAGTGTAGACTTTCAGAGATCTCAAAACTAAGGCCAAATATAATAAACGTATATGTGAGTTTATGTCTATACTGCCTAGAGCAATATATACTTTTAATGCCATTCCGATCAAAATTCCACTGGTATTCTTCAAAGAGTGGGAGCAAATAATCCAAAAATTTGTATGGAATCAGAAGAGACCCCGAATCGCTAAGGAAATGTTGAAAAACAAAAATAAAGCTGGGGGGCATCACGTTACCTGATTTCAAGCTTTATTACAAAGCTGTGATCACCAAGACAGCATGGTACTGGCATAAAAACAGACACACAGACCAGTGGAACAGAGTAGAGAGCCCAGATATGGACCTTCAACCCTATGGTCAATTAATCTTTGACAAAACAGGAAAAAATATACAGTGGAAAAAAGACAGTCTCTTCAATAAATGGTGCTGGGAAAACTGGACAGCTATAAGTAGAAGAATGAAACTCGACCATTCTCTTACACCGTACACAAAGATAAACTCAAAATGGAAAAAAGACCTCAACATGAGACAGGAATCCATCAGAATCCTAGAGGAGAAGATAGGCAGTAATCTCTTCGATATCAGTGAGTTTAAAATACTTAAAATAATTGGGCGCCTGGGTGGCTCAGTGGGTTAAGCCGCTGCCTTCGGCTCAGGTCATGATCTCAGGGTCCTGGGATCGAGTCCCGCATCGGGCTCTCTGCTCAGCAGGGAGCCTGCTTCCATCTCTCTCTCTCTCTCTCTCTCTCTCTGCCTGCCTCTCCATCTACTTGTTCTCTCTCTCTATCAAATAAATAAATAAAATCTTAAAAAAATAAAATAAAAAATAAAATTATAAAAAAAATACTTAAAATAATTTAATTAACTAAACTCTATGGGACTAATTGTGTAAGGCAGTTTACTTTGTATCATTTGAGATTTTCAAACATTAGAAAAAGAAAACAAAGAAAGAAAAAGTGAAAATGGTTGTTCTTAAGCAAGTTTACAAATAAATAACAAGATTTGTAGAATAACAAAAACCTAAGGAGACAGTCTGTTTTTAACTTCACAAATTTAACAAACTGAGTATTAGTTTAAAACAAAGTGACCAGGGGTTGCCTGAGTGGCTCAGTGGGTTAAGCCTCTGCCTTCGGCTCAGGTCATGATCTCAGGGTCCTGGGATCGAGCCCCGCATCAGGCTCTCTGCTCAGCAGGGAGCCTGCTCCCCCCACCTACCTCTCTGCCTGCATATCTGTCTGTCAAATAAATAAATAAAATCTTAAAAAAAAAAAAAAAAAGTGACCGGTAAGCAGTCTTTTCCATACCCAAAATTTGCCAAACAAACAAAACAAACAAAAAACAAAACCAAAAATCCTTCACAATGAATTTAAGAATCTGGAACACTCGATGTAATTATTGGTGACCCACCATGACACCCCAGGCATCCCTCAGACTTCTTGATATGTGTACACTACTGCGTCCTTCCTGAATTTATGCTGCTTATATTTGAATTAAGAAGGAGCTGAGGGAAAGAATCTAGAAACTGTCTATAAATACTTTTCAAGTCATGCTAGCCAAATCATTCTCTGGCTGGATTAAAGTCAAGACCTGAAATGTGTTCTCTGGAAGTTCATTCATTTCTCTGCTTTTGTGGTGTTTCCTCCATACCTCAGTCAAAATGACAGCCTTGTCATGTCTGAACGAAGGGGGACTAAAAGGCTTCGAGGTCAATCAGGTTGGACAGGTGAGCTGGGAATGGAGGCGACAGGTTGAACTAGTTTAGGGCTCAGAGAGACACACAGAGCCAGGGGGACACAACCGGGGACCTGAAGAGGGGAAGCGTTACTGGTACAGTTGACTGCTGAGGTGGAATTTATGTTTGTCATCCCCTTACGTGACACGCTGGGAGGAAAGGGGGAGGCTAGATAAAGAAATGAGGCGCCGGGCAGAGAGGAAGGACCCTCTAGGCACCAAGGAACAACTGGCCTCCTCCAGAGTACCTCTGAGACTGAGCAACTATTTCCAGAGCCCAGTGGCCTGTGGGATGGAAGCTCCCAACGTCACGTTGGACCAGACTGGAGATGGGACTAGAGCCAAATCAGGGAGCAAAGCTGGAGGCAGCCTTCTTTTCTTTGATCCACCAGTCATTTTCCAAAAATGTAAATCATGAGATTTTCAGAAATATTAAATCCTAATTGCAAACCAGTACATACAGATAAAGGAATACTACAGTCTTTGAAGAGGAATCTGTTATGGGTGGAACTTGGGGCTACACTTCATTTGCTGGAGATGGGAAGGGTCCAGCTTGCCTCCTTTTGATCACTAGGGATAGGAGAAAGTCACTCTGAGCTTCTTTAACCACTGGGGATAGCGGCTGCAAGGACACGCAACCTTTCTACCAATCCTTACTCCATCCCTGAGGGCAGCTCCGAGAGATAACAAACTCTTGTGTCTGTTCATTTGCCTTTAGTTTTATCCAGGAAAAAAGCAAATGTGAATGCTAAGTATTATAAAAAGCATCTTGGCCTAATGGCCAAACAGAAAATTAACAAGTTCCATGATAGTTATCAGGCTTGAAAGTAAATAAGGAAGAAAAATATACTGCTCACATTTTCCCTGGCATAGAAGTAGAGTGGAGAATTACGCAAGGGCACCTTGTGTGCTTGTGAAAAAGCATCGCCTCAGGCTTGGACCAAATGTAACAGCTGCCACTGAAGTAGAATGTTCTGGGTGGTTGTGGCTCTCTGGCTGTGCTACCATGAGCTGGTGTTCCCAGAAGCTCCTGTGACAACGGCAAAGAGCACAGATGATGTTCATGTCTACTAGGCACTAACTCTTGAGCTATACATCCATCACCTTATGTGAACAATTGCAATAAAAATACAGGTCAAAGTATGAATTAAAGGCCACTCATTCTTTATTAGTGGAAATACAGGTCAGTTCAATTTTCTCTTACAGACATTTGGCTCTATAATCATCATGTTAAGTGTGTAGACCCCCACAACACGGCAGTTCCACTCCTGGAAATGTACTCCACAGAGATACTCAGCAGATGTATATGTGGGTAGATAGATAAAGCACATTTTTTTTTTTGTTGCATGATTTTTCACAGCCAAAAAAATACGAGACGTTAAAATATCCATTAGTAGAACTTATCAAACATATTATGATCCGTATTCAGCATGGATCATAACAGAACTTTTATTTTTTTAAAGATTTTATTTATTTATTTGGCAGAGAGAGAGAGATCACAAGTAGGCAGAGAGGCAGGCAGAGAGAGGGGGAAGCAGGCTCCCTGCTGAGCAGAAAGCCTGACAAGGGGCTCGATCCCAGGACCCTGGGATCATGACCTGAGCCAAAGGCAGAAGCTTAATCCACTGAGCCACCCAGGTGCCCCATAACAGAGCTTTTAAAAGGAAACATTTCTTTATGTATGGGCATGGAAGGATCTATATATACAGTAAGCAAAAGAGAGTTCCAGACAGTCTCTATAGTATGATTCCACGTGAGTGTAAAAAGCTCAAAAGCATGCATCTGCATAATCCATGATGACAGCTGGAGCCATCGTTATTGGCATTGACATAGAAAAAGATAAATAACAAACTCTAACAGTTTCCCCCTCGGGGGCAGGTGTGCAGAAAGAACTTAACTTTCTACCCCACAGTGTTATGTGAAATATTTTGAACAAGAAAACAGTGAAGTGGATGTGAAAAACACAAGGGAATGAGAGAGTCAGGAGGTGCAGCCACATTGGTCTGACTCCGCTGCCCAAATCCTCCGCGCTATGCCATAGGCCAAAGCACACTGCTGTCTATAAAACTACCTGTCCAGGGTGCGCCTGGGTGGCTTAGTGGGTTAAAGCCTCTGCCTTCAGCTCAGGTCATGATGCCAGGGTCCCGGGATCGAGGCCCGCATCGGGCTCTCTGTTCAGTGGGGAGCCTGCTTCCCTCTGTCTCTGCCTGCCTCTCTGCCTACTTGTCATCTCTCTCTCTCTGTCAAATAAATAAATAAAATCTTTAAAAAAACAAAAACAAAAACACTACCTGTCCAGCTACCACCCCACCTCCCAACGATGGGAGAGTGCCTCCCAGCTGCTACACACTCCTGCTGTGGGAGGCTGTGAACAAAGTTTTAATCAATGGCTCAATCCCCTGAGAATGACACCCTGTCATTTGGAACCCCTGAGATGGAGAATGGTGTTTGGTATTTGAATCCCTGATCACTCGTGACCCAGAATTTCCCATTTTTATTAATCAGAAATAAAGAACCCTATGAAAAAGCTCATCATAAGTGCCCATTAAGCAAACCTCAGAGCCGGCACGTGCTTAGAACAAGCTTCTCAAGCTCAAGGAGATATGCTCCAAGGCTGGTTAACTAGTCACCCCTTCCTTATGCTTGAAGTCCCGATCTCTTGTGGTAGTCACAGTCAGGGGCCTGGATTCTTTTCTGTCTGTACACATGGTATGAAAACTCTCCCAGGGAAATGCTGGATGTGGTTCCAATAGAACCTATTCTGCTTGTTTGTTGGTCTCCTGACAGCCTGGGGTGTGGCCTGCTAAGACTCTTGCCTGCCCGGCTTCCCTCACTAAGGGAGCGCTCCGTTCCAGAAAGGGCCTCTCTGGCTCTTCCTGACCTATTGTCCCAAGTCAGGGCTTCTGCCCTCAGTAGTCAGGGCCCATCTTCTTAGCACAGGTCACAAGTGTCCACTCAGCACCCAGCCACCCCAGGCCCCCACACTCACTCATCCATGTTGCTGCTCTTGACCCTTCTCTTTTAAATTTTCAGATATCCTACATATAGAACATATATTTATAATTAATATATAATACATATATATGTATATGTATACATAATCAGATTAATAAGAACAAGACATAGTTCATAGTACTCTGGTCCTTATTTCCACCCACCATTGTGGGACTTCCATCTCTTCCTACTTCACCCCTAATGCTCTCCGTATTTCTTCTTCTAGGAGAACCAGCTCTTCCTCACAAAGCATCACATCACACAGCAGTCACCTGCATTCAGCAACGGAGAAGGAGGAAGAACCTTAGCAGGAGCCTTGATGCACATGGACAGGCTGGGGTTGGGCCTTCAGGATGCTGACCTTCACGTGCCTGAAGCTCTGTTTAGTAAGGATCTACCCTACCTTGTCTCTACCATCCCACCATTGTAAAACCAACAGCCTTTTATTTAAAATCTTTGTTTCCTAAACCTTTCAAAAGAAAAGTTTTTCTTTGTGAGGAGTCCCCAGGGACCATGCATCTGAGATTTGAAGTATATATTCAATCTTGGAATTTAGGGCTCTTTTTCAGATTTTGGTTTTGTGTTTACCTCTCAAACAAGTATTTGAAATACCAGTCTTAGCCTAATGATCAGCCTAAAAACATTTGTCTCTTCTTGTCCTATGAAGAAAATCAAAAGGACAGTTCCTGGTTTAGCCCCCACAAGCTCACACAACCCTTTGTAGATGTTCCCTAGCTCAGAGGCAAAGTGAGTTAAGAAAATGTGGGTGTCTGTCTCCAAAACAGCCCTGGTTGAGATGATAATTGTGTTTCTCGCATCCTCCCAGGCTCCTCCACTTTCCATTAGGCCCGGTTTTGAAGGCAGTAGTGGACCAAGCCTGAGGAATTATGTTTTGGGACATTTCTACAGACAAGCCTCTACTTCGGTCTCACCTGCTGACCTTTCTCAAATATTCTGGTTATGTCCTGCAGAAGTTTGTTCATTGCACCCTGTCCCATTCCAAATTCTTCTTTTTTTAATATTTTTTAAAGATTTATTTATTTGACAGAGAGACAGCAAGAGAGGGAACACAAGCAGGGGAGTGGAAGAGGGAGAAGCAGGCTTCCCCCGGAGCAGGAAGCCCAACATGGGGCTCAATCCCAGGACCCCGGGATCATGACCTGACCTGAAGGCAGACACTTAACAACTGAGCCCATCCCCAGTTCTATTTCGAAATTGCTTCAGCTCCCTGACTGACTGTAGATCTGAGGTATCCACTGATGACAAAAGCAAAGCAAAGAAAAGTAAAGAAAGGATAATACTACAACCTACTTCCTCCTCCTCACATGCTGATGTCCCCCTTACCCTTCTGTTTCCTGATTTTCAAAGCACTCGTCTTCTGATATACCATAAACCATCTTTATTTATTATATTTTTTATTTAACATTTCTCTCCTCCTGTGGCATGTAAGCTTCAAAAGGGCAAGGATGTCTGTTTACTGACATATTCCTCAGCCTATAAGAGGTCTGACATATAGTAGGTGTTCAAAAATTACTTGTTGAATTGAACTAAAGCTGAAACTGAGATGGGGTTTAAAGTTTCTTTCCCTGATCTCCGAACCTTCTGATTTTCAAAGATTTTCTTGCTTATGGGTCAGGCTCATCTGTCCCAACTTCTTGTCACTTTCCTTGGAAGAATCCATGCTCCCTCCTGCCAGCTACCATGACACTGAGCCACTGTTTGTATACAGCTCATCCGAGGCATGAAGACAGTCTTCCACCAAAGGGCCCACAGCCAAGCTTGGGCAACCCAGCTCAGATGTGAAACACTAGACTTGGCAGCTGGCACCTGGCAGCCAGACCTGCTAAGCTGTCCCCAGCTCTTTCCAGCCATTTCCAAGCACTTCTAGGTATGCCATTAAACTACTCTGAACTTTTCTGATCATGCGCTTTTTCACTTGACAGGACTTGGAAGGGAACAAGCAAGCCTCAGCATTCTGCTCACCGCCATCATTAGAGCAAACATTCATCCATGCCCATGTGTTCAGTCCAGACCCACGCGGAGAAGTAGCACAAAGGCTGGGCCACTGGCCATCAGGACTGGAAGTGGGCCCCAGAGTTGGGCTCTCTGCCAGAGAGAAGGGAGGAGGACGGCAGATAATCACTAAGAACACAGGAGAACTAAAGACCAGATGGGTAAGGGGGAATTGTTCTACATCACATGGCAAGACAGTGGCAAACTGGGACACAGCTCCTCTTCCTTCACTACCCTGCCTTTTGGCTCTTAAGAATCTTCTCTTACCCTCATCCCAAGAGGCAGGGCCACTGAAGCTGCCCTGCATGAGTATGGCTCAGGCATGGAAGGTCTTTAAGGCCTTCCTTGCCTACCAATCTTCAGATGGTTCTTTACTGGAAGTCAACTGACTTCAGTGACACAGGGTCCATCCCCATCCCAGGCCACCATTCTGACTCATTTCATTTTACTCATCTCTATTCTGCTAAGCACCTAATACAGTCCCTTGCATTTAATAGGTACTCAATAGACAGCAACTGAATGAAGAAATCAATAAATGAATAAGTGAATTTCTTTCATCCCTTGTGGGACAAGGTTTCTTTTCATGATTATTGTAGTTTAAGCCCCAACCTAGCCAGACAGTGATTCCCTGATCCATCTCTACTTCTGGGGCATATCTCCACAGTGGGTATTTTCAGGTCATTTGGTGCTCTTATGCAAAAGCAGAGAGGGCAAAGCTGGTCTGGCTGCTGAGCATCGGGCCTTCTGGAATTGATGCTCTGAGTCAGAATTTCCAGCAGGGTTAAGATGGGATCAGTACCAAAGGGGCTGCTGTGAGACAGAAGTATAGAAGCAGTTCTGCCCCTGTGTCATACAAAACCAGAGCTGGGCAGTAAAAGCTGATTTCCCACTAGCTGTGTTAATGTGTCAGCAAGGAGGCAGATAAGTGGAAGCATTTGAGTTATGAAACTATTTTTTAGGTTAATTTCTGGGAGACAATATGCCAGAATGGAAATAGCACAGACTTTGTGCTCCAATCAATGTGGTTCCTATCCCTGCTTCACCATTTACCAGCTGTAAGTAAGTAAGTTACTTAATCTTGTTTACTCATTTGTAAAAAGGGGGAAAGTACATAGCTTGAAGGAATAATATGACCATGAAAAGGGAAAAACTGTATGCATGCGTGCACACGCATACGCCAAGTGTGTATCCTATCACAGTAGTGAACACTGGAATGCTAAAAGGACTCAATTGCTAGCATTAAATTATTTTTAATTTTTTCATTCATTTACACAATAATTGTTTTTATTTTATTTTTATTTCTTTGTTAGAGAGAATACAAGCAGGCGGGGCAGCAGGCAGAGGAAGAGGGAGAAGCAGGCTCCCCGGTGAGCAGGGACCCTATCCCCACTACCTACTAAGTGGGGCTCGGTCCCAGGACCTCGCAGTCATGACCTGAACCAAAGGCAGATTCTTAACTGACTGAGCCACCTAGGGTCCTCTCAATAATTGTTTTTAAGATGAACTATTGGGATTTCATCAAGATCAAAAGCTTTTGCACAGCAAAGGAAACAGTTAACAAAATCAAAAGACAACTGACAGAATGGGAGAAGATATTTGCAAACGACATATCAGATAAAGGACTAGTGTCCAAAATCTATAAAGAACTTAGCAAACTCAACACCCAAAGAACAAATAATCCAATCAAGAAATGGGCAGAGGACATGAATAGACATTTCTGCAAAGAAGACATCCAGATGGCCAACAGACACATGAAAAAGTGCTCCATATCACTCGGCATCAGGGAAATACAAATCAAAACCACAATGAGATATCACCTGACACCAGTCAGAATGGCTAAAATCAACAAGTCAGGAAATGACAGATGCTGGCGAGGATGCGGAGAAAGGGGAACCCTCCTCCACTGTTGGTGGGAATGCAAGTTGGTGCAACCACTCTGGAAAACAGCATGGAGGTTCCTCAAAATGTTGAAAATAGAACTGCTCTATGACCCAGCAATTGCACTACTTGGAATTTACCTTAAAGATACAAACATAGTGATCCGAAGGGGCACGTGCACCCGAATGTTTATAGCAGCAATGTCCACAATAGCCAAACTATGAAAAGAACCTAGATGTCCATCCACAGATGAATGGATCAAGAAGATGTGGTATATATACACAATGGAATACTATGCAGCCATCAAAAGAAATGAAATCTTGCCATTTGCGACAACATGGATGGAACTAGAGCGTATCATGCTTAGCGAAATAAGTCAAGCAGAGAAAGACAACTATCATATGATCTCCCTGATATGAGGAAGTGGTGATGCAACATGGGGGCTTAAGTGGGTAGGAGAAGAATCAATGAAACAAGATGGGATTGGGAGGAAGACAAACCATAAGTGACTCTTAATCTCACAAAACAAACGAGGGTTGCTGGGGGGAGGGGGGTTGGGCAAAGGAGGGTAGGGTTATGGACATTGGGGAGGGTATGTGCTTTGGTGAGTGCTGTGAAGTGTGTAAACCTGGCTATTCACAGACCTGTACCCCTGGGGATAAAAATATATGTTTATAAAAAATAAAAAATTAAAATAATAATAATAATAATTGTTTTTAAGAACTATTATGTGGTAAGTAGTGAGCATTCTGTTTAAACTTTATTTTAAAATATCCTAGAGGAAGAAACATTCACTTTGAAAATGTTTCTAGAAATAGGAGAGGCATTTTACAAAAGTTGCAAGAGAGCTGTAATCATTGATGAGTCACCAAAAGAAGTCTTGGCATGCAAATGTGCTTGAACCAACTCTCAAGTTGAAAATTATTAACGAGCAACAGCTCACTCTGTCTGAGTAACTGGGAACCTACTGTCTTCTGATTAGAGAGGATATGCTCTTAAAAATTTTATATTCTTAGCAAAGGGATACCTGTGTGCTTTCTCTCCTGCATCTATTGCATGAAAGCGAAGTGGTAAGAAAGTTAGAGAGTGTCCTAGATCTTTAGGTCAGGCACATCTACCTTTTTTACAATTCATAAGCTCCATGCTTAGAAGTCCACGTGTGTGGATTTCAACAGTTTTAAATAAGAACTGTGAGTCAAGAGGTGTCTTACTTCATGTGAGTATTGGATGAGCCTCAAATATTAATTAGATCTACACAGAAGTTTTATTTCAAGTTATCTTATTTTTGTCTATCATGCTTTATGATGATGTCTTAATGCAGATTATTTAAAGTCAGATAGTTCTGAATCTGGTTAAAGTTGGTTACAAATGGTGGTTGCCAAGTGAGGTCTCTTCTAGATCTGTGTTGGCTAAAGAAATTTAAGAAAACTCTGGCTAATGAATTGTGGGCTGTGGGCCACATGCCGGATGCCCAAACTACCAGTGATCTGGATTGTTTGGAAGGGATACTGAAAGTGCCCTATAAATACCTGTGGTAACTTAGGCTAAGTTGACAAGTCATAGGTGCAACTGCTGCCTCCTCGATCTTTTATCCCAGCACACATCACCAGCTAATCCTTGTACTCTCTCCTGCTGACTCTAAACTCAGCTTCAGAATATTTTTCAAGATACCCATCACCAATTCTATTAGTTATCTCTTGCTACATTCAAAGTACAACAAATTTAGCAGCTTAAAACAACATGCATTTATTATCTCACAGTTTCAGTGGGTCAGGAGTCCAGCATGGTTTAGCTGCTTCCAGATCCCTCACAAAGCTGAAATCCAGGTGTTGGCCAGGGCTGGGTTCTCACTTAGGACTCGACTAGGGATGGATCTGCTTCCACATTCATATGGTTGTTGGCAGAATCCAGTACTTCATGAGCCACCAGGCTGAGGGCCTCTGTTTCTTGTAGGTTGTTGAAAGAGGTTTACCTCAGCTCATTGCCATATAACCCTTTCACAGGCAACTCACAATATGGAGCTTACTTCTTCACACTCAACCAGGAAGAGTGTCAGCTAGCAAGACATTATCATTTTATGTCATAGGGACAACTTATCAGCCTTGTTCTACTCTATTGGTTAGAAGAAGCAAGTCATATGTCCTGCCCACATTCAAAAGTGTTGAACATCAGAAAGTAGGGATCATGAGGACTAGGACTACCTAGACACTCTCCACCACACCAATATTTCAGAGTTGGCAGGAGACATGACATATTTTTGCTGTTCTTGATTTAGGAAGTCAGACAGCTGAATCAATAGCTGAATCAGACATCTTGAAAACATTTGAAGGTAATTTTAAGCCATTCTTGGGAGAATTTGACTCTATGGATTTTTGTTTTGCTATAAAGGCACATTCTAATCAAATTCTAGGCATTCAAACTAAAAATTATATATATTAGGAAAAACTCTCATATTCAGCAATACAGCAGAGAGATTACCTAGTAGAGAACATCTTAAAATGGAAGATAAAAATTCAAGGAAGCATCATTTACAGGCATGACTGAGCCTGTAAAAAGCAAATAAATAAAGAATAGGAATCTGCACAAATTCAAATCAATGACAGTACACAAATCTAAGAGGGAAGAGAACATTAAAGCATCTGGCTTTGGCATGTGTTAATCCCCAGTGGACTGCAACTTAGGTTGTAGTGGGCTAAAGATGAAGACAGAAGGAGAAAAGCCTGGACCCTGAGCAT
Source organism: Mustela nivalis (assembly GCF_964662115.1). Taxonomy (NCBI): domain Eukaryota; kingdom Metazoa; phylum Chordata; class Mammalia; order Carnivora; family Mustelidae; genus Mustela; species Mustela nivalis. The sequence goes on from NC_139025.1 coordinate 43,667,561, forward strand.
AGTGGGAGGTTGGACATAGCCTAGTCTCTACACCCAGTAAAGCCAGGACACTGAAAAGACCAGACCACCAGAGGTAAACTGTGAGGGAAATGGGAGGGAGAAAACAGAAATTATTACTTGCTTTGGTGTTGATTATAAGTGAAAAAGAAAATAAGGAAAAGAGTCTCCTTTGAGAATTCCTAATCTCCATCAGCATCCCTCATAAAGATTTAAGGCAAGAATTTGTGCTAGCACTTCCTAAAACTCTTAAGCTTAAAATTTAGATGAAAATTATCTTGGGATACAGCTCCTCCAGGTCTTTGGTAGAAACAAAGGAACTCATTTAAATCTAGGCTTTAAATAATTCCCACAGAAAAAGTTCCAATGAGCTGACAACAATCATAAGCACACAACAAATCACAAAACACACAAGGAAACAAGATAGTGTGATCTAGATTCTGCAGAAATTATAGGATATGGAGTATAAAATAAATGCATCTAAAATGTTTAAAGATGGAAAAGAGGAATTAAAAATGATGCTAAGGAAGAAGAGATTATTATATTTGATTAGACAGAATTGAAAAAATATAATGCTGCAAAACACAAAGAACATAACTGTAATTAGAAACCTGGGTAATTTAAAAAGCAGATTAAACACAGCTGAAGTGAGAAGTCATGAATTGGATTATAGATCTGAGACAAACTGCACAAAAATCAGCCCAGTGAGGCTAAAAAATGGAAAACTGAAAAAAAAGTTGAGAAAAACAGAAGATAGAGTGAGAAAGCCTAAGCAGAGTTCCAGAAGGAGACAACAGAGAGAATGAGGAAGAGGCAATATCCAAAAAGGTAATAAATTAGCACTTCCCAAAACTAATAAAAAATACAAAGTTTAAGGGCATCCAAATGGCTCAATTTGTTAAGCATCCAACTCTTGATTTCGGCTCAGGTCATGATCTCTGGTTATCATGCCCTACGTTGTGCTCTGTGCTCAGGGGGAGCCTGCTTGAGATTCTCTCTTTCTCTTCTCCCTCTGTCCCTCTCCTCCAACTCTCTATCTCTCTCTAAAAGAAAAAAAAAAAATCCTTCATATTCAGGAAGCCCAGTGAATCCCAAACAGGGTAAATTAAAAGAGGACCAAAAAAAAAAAAAAAAAAAAAAAAACCAGATTTATTGCTGTTAAACTTCAGAACACCAAAGTCAAAGATCTTATACATGAAATATTTTCATCTGCTAACGAAAAAAAAAAAAAAAAGAAAAAGAAGATTCCTTGGAAAAGAACACTCGTTAGGCAGATCTGAACCCTGAGTTCTCAGTAGCAACAAAGAAGGCAGAAGATCTGCAAACAAATAATGATCAATTTCAATTTCCACTCTTAAAACAGCAATAATAATGTCTAATTTGCACAACTTAAAAAAGAACAAATACACTGGGAAACTACAATTAAGCCAGAAGACTATGATAGGAGTTAAAGTTCTCACATTTTTCTAGAGAAGAGAAAAAAAACAGACTAACTTAAGACTTTCTTAAGTTAATACAGATATTAACATTTCTAGAGCAAACACTGAAAAAAACATAAATGGAGTATAAAACGTAGAAGGAAAGTTTTAGGATGGATTATAGACTCAAACAATCTGAACTAAGACATTAAAGGGAGAACAGAAGGGATACACAAAAAGCAGTAATAATTACAAAGCATAAAAACATACTGTCAAAATTAATCCAAATAATCAGTAAATTCAATGTGTGTGTGAGTTTAATGAAAGAGATAACCAGAATGGAATAAAACCTACCTATGCAAAGACACATAGAACTAAATACAATCGTGCTTACAATTTAAAAATGGAAAATCATAGAGTAGGTAAGTAGTAATATGATCTGGAATAGCAGATCTTATTTATAGCAGATATATTTATAGCAGACAAAATAGATTTTAAGGCAAAAAACAACTACTAGAAACAAAGAGAGTCACTGTTTACGAATAAATGTTCAGTTTGGCAGGAAAACAGGAAACTTGTGTATTTCTCATCAAACAGCCTGAAAATATGTATACCAAAAACTAATGGAACTAAAAAGAGAAATATACAAGTTGACCATGTTGGTGAAATATTCTATCTTTCTCAATGATGTATAGACCAAAAGATTTAAGATTTAAACAGCACTATTAAAAGCTTGATCTAATAGACATCAGCAGAACATGATACTCAACAATGACATTTTTTCCACACATTTTTTTCCAAACACACATAAAACCCCATGGCACTGACAGGCAGAAGACTCCTAGGAACTGTTGTCTTTCTTCCCTGAGTTTTCAGCTGGGTACATGGCCATTCCAAATAAGGCACTACATTTCTCAGTATCCTTTGCTTTCTGTTTGTTTTTATTTTTGGAAGCTGTTCTTTTTTAAAAAATTTTTAAAATTTTTTTTATTATGTTCAGTTAGCCAACATATTGTACATCTTTGGTTTTTGATGTGGAGTTCAACGATTCATTTGTTGTGCCTAACACCTAGTAGGTGTGACCACCTTACAACATGTTGGCCAACAAGATACAAGCAGAAGTGTTATGGGCACTGAGGAGAGGGTGCATGTTCTTCCCCTTCCCTGTCCTCCTTCCTATATGGAATACACTTGGCATGGCAGTGAGTACAAAGAGATTAAAACAAGAATGTTCGCAGCAACACAATTTGCAATAGCCTAAAACAGGGTAATACCGCAACTATCCATCAACAGGGAGAGAAGTAAGTAAATTTGGAAGATCTAAAGATGGGAAACTATTCTGGGGTAAAAATGAATGAGCAGCAGCTAGACTTGTCGATATAGTGTGGAATGAAATTAACAGAACGTAGAGGATTATATACAGAGTATGCTTCCAGTTACATAAAAGTAAAACACTAAATAATGTATTTTAAAGAGATGCACACAAATGTGGTTAAAAAAAAAAACTATAAAAAAAGGCAAGATAATGATAAATCCAAAATTCAGCAGACTGAATACTTCTTCATAGGACAGAGGACAGATGCAGCCGAGGAGGGGGGTCTACAGAGAGCTTCAGATGTACTAGTGACAGTCTATTCTGGGTGTAAATTGTGTGTGTGTGTGTGTGTGTGTGTGTGTGTGTACATACATTCCACACACACAATATATATACACATTATATAATCCCCATTTTATATGTAACATATTTCAATACTAAAAAGTGAACTTAGAAGAGATTAGTAGGAAGACTACCAGATTCTAGGCATTCATATCTTTATCTTTTAAAAGCTTGGAATAATTCTAGCTTATCTCTAGTTTAATGTTTGATTTACTAAGGACTTTCGGCATAAAATAAGAATGGAGGGAATACTGTCATGAAGTGGTTCCTCCAGGAGCCTTGTCTCTTAGACATGGAAAAAAAGAGCAAGGAAGAATTAGCCGGCAGCCTATTCTAATTTGCAGGGTAAAGACTGAGTAATTCCTGGAGTGCAACATTTGCAAGCAGGCAGCCTGTGGTTGCAGCAACGATCACCCTCTCCCATTGATCTTTGGCTGGGGAGACAAACAAGTCGCAAAAGCTAATGATTTGGGTTCAATCTCGTCTCTGCCCATACTCCTCTGCTTCCCGAGATGTTAATTAGGCTTCCTGCATTCGCTCCCCTGAGATGATCCCATGTGAAGCTTTCTTTTCCCTTCTAAATCCAATTCCTCAAAAAGTATTTTCACTTGGAGAATCACACCTCACAAGGCTCCCTTTGGTCTAGCCTTTCTTTTTTAAAAATCAAAATTATATCTCAGAAAAAGCCCAAACTTTTATGTTTCTGTTCCCAACTTACTAGTACTATAAAGAACCAGAAATTCCTTCATCCTAAGGATCCAGAAGTAACAATGTGCCAAACTTCCTGTACACATCAATTGCTTTCCTGTCGACAAAGAAAAACAGCGCTAAAATCATGTCTGCTGTCCACTGAGCCCACAGCTGGCTCAGGATGGCAATTCAGACCTTTCCCCTTACCCACGCTGGCCTTCCTCCCCCTACTTCCACCTCCCCCGCACCTCCCAACCAGGCCAGCCTCTTCTTCTGGTGTGACCCCTATTCGCAGGGCAGCAGGCAGCAGCCTCTTGACTGGCCTGGGTGACTTCCATGCAGGCGTCTTGCCCACAGTGCTGTCACTTGGTTTCTACTAGACGGCTGATTATTACAGCCACGCATGGAGTTTCCATTAACGTAAGACATCTGGGACTCTGCAAGTCCTTGAAATACCAAAATTTTCAGGAAGCTCTGGGGGAAAAAAAAGGGGGAGGGAGGATGAGTGTGTGTGTGTTGGGGGGATCACTATGAGGCTGGAGAGATCACAATGTATTTATAATATAAATAAATTACTATGTAAATAAACAGTAGGGGCAGTGATATATTCCCAAAGGTCCCATTTATTCTTAAAAGACACTGCTGGGTCTCCTGAGAAGACCTCTGATCCAATCTAGGAAGGATTAATTGGGACCCATGGTGAGATTTTTCAGTCTTTCCAGGAAAACAGCTGCTGGCCTAGGGTGCCCTTTGCCCTTTGGCCTGTTTTGCATTTCCAGGTCAGAAGCCAGACTTTGTCTGTCCTTGGTCTCCGGGGATGGGGCACAGCCCCTCCTCATGCCCCGGACTGGCAGCCTTCAGAGCACTGCTGGTCTTACTCTCATGTGACTCCTTGTGGGGCCACCTGTCCCATGCATCAGGGAGACCCCACACAGCCTGTGAATAATTCTAAGTGCAATTTGGGGCAAGCAGCCTTCCTTCCCCACCTTGACCTTTTTCTTCAAATGGACAAATACTTTGGAATGCTGCATATAGGGCTCTCTCATTTCACAGTCAGGAGGGACATAGGGACAAGAGGTCTTGTGTTACCTGGAAGCCAGAAGGAATATTCCCACAGAGTGTGGAGTCCTTTAGAAGAGTACATCTTCCTTAACTTTGCAGGAGCAGTGCGAGGGGGTGGAGTGGATTGGGGGATGGTGACAAAACTGTCTGTGAACAGAAATTTTAAACTCTCCATAGCAGAATGCTAAGGCAGACGATCTATGGCCTTTAGATGCTCAAAATGTTCGTTACTTAATGTTTAAGGCCCACGCTGCCACGCCTCCCTAAGCAAACAGCTTCCCCATCAGGCAGCTCTAATTTGAATCTCCGCTCTGTTACTCAGTCAAAAGCTTTCTGACCTTGAAAATATTACTTCACCTCTTGGGGCCTCAGTTTTCCCATCTGTAAAACAGAATTAATAATCTATATCTCAAAGCTATGTGGTGAAGACTAATAGAGACAAAGCATACAGAGCACAGCACCAGGCATTGAGGAAGCCTCCAGCACAGGATAGATGTTGTTATTAATCTCCTAAGACAAGAGAAAAGAACATTTGTAAACCACAGAAGCACCAAGTTCTTGGCGCCAAAGTGTACAAGCCGTATGTGGACATCATTCATTTGGGAAAATGACATTTGACCACTTTAAAGAACATGGAGGTTCTGAGGGAGAGACAGTGATAGAGCTTACGTGGGACCCTCCCCGAAGTCACTCCTGCCGCAGGCACCCACTGTCTGCTCCCTGCCCCAGACATGCTTCTGCAGTTTTCCAAGAACTGCTCCTCTCTCCCGTCCTTAAATTCTGTTCTGTGCAGCTCATCTGAAAATATAACCCACTCTGGTGTTTCAGTGGTGGTTCCAACGTTGTTCTTCTCAGAAGGGAAATAGCAGAGAAAATGGTCCTCTCCAGAGGAGCCACTTTAATGGTAGAAATTACAGGCACACAGTGGTGAGGCGGTGAAGAAGGAGAGTTTATAGACAGGCAGACGCAAGTAAGCCTGGCAGTTGGTTGTTTACTGGACAGCACATTATTTTCCAGGAAAGAGTCAAAGATGCCCTAGGGCTGCAGGCAAGGACAATGACTTGGGGAAAAAAATAATTAAGATGAAATGATGTGAAAGAATTTCTAAAAATTCATGACTCTGCTATAGGAATTGCTGCCTGCAATTCTCCTTGAAAAATGAGAACAGTGTTCCATGATCAGTGAATATTCTTCTACAGACCCTTAGCTCTTGAGAGGAAAACTTCCTCACCCTTCTTTCAAAGGAAAATTTTATATCTGATGGCAATGTTCCTTACATCACTTCTGCTCTTCATATGCTCCGGTGTAAAACCCCAGTGGACTCACGCTCTTGGGTGAGTGTATTCTAATGATGTCATTCTTAAGGGACTTAAGGAAATCCATCAGGAAAACTTTCGGAAATGGGTTAAGGAGCCCACATATGTCCACAGATGCCAATATATACACTCCCTTTTAATAAGAATAAAAATAGATGTAACAATAAATAATAAATAAAAATAGATGTAACGATAGTGAAGGCCAAATTCGAGGAAATGTCATGAATTGACAACATGGCAGAAACTGATGGTTGTTTCTTAAGACCCTTGCTCTCTTCTTCTGTAGTAATAAAACCCTTGGTTTTTAACTAGCACATGGCCATATGGCGGAGTTCCGCCCAAGCCCAAATGATCAAGAGGGATTTGTGCAACTGCCAGGCGTTGCTGCAAAGGGGAAGGGGCAGCTACTCCACCTGCCCTGTCTGCCTCCACCGGCTGGCAGGCGCCATGGTCGCGAGCCCAAGTGCGCGAGTTGGGAGAGGAGCGCCGCAGGAATGGGAATGGTGCAGCAGCCAGGCAGAAGCAGCCCGAGTGCCTGGCACAGAGGACCTGCTGAGCCGGCCCTGGACTGCCAGATAAGAGAAATTCCTGTCTCCTTGAAGCCACAATCGTTCGGGGTTTCTGTTACAAATGCCACACCTATACATTAGCGAGAAGCCTATTGAGAAGATTAGACTGCAGAACCTACATTATCTAGTTCTTCTTGGAGAGAAACTTACGAGGATGAAGGCTTGGCATTTTGTATATCTGCATGGTTCTCTAGAATCGAATATCTGGTGAACTGAATTTAAATACGAACTACTCCTCAGTGCGGCACCTCAACGTAGCTTCTCTAGTTTGGAAGAACTCTTTTCAAAGCCAACTTATTTTTCCCACACATTAGAGCATTCAGGAATGAACAGATTATGATAGAAGCCAAACTGAGAAGCAATGAGAAGAGAAGGGTTGAGGAAAGAAGAAAAAAAAAAAAAAGAGAAGAGGGGCACCTGGGTGGCTCAGTGGGTTAAGCCGCTGCCTTCGGCTCAGGTCATGATCTCAGGGTCCTGGGATCGAGTCCCGCATCGGGCTCTCTGCTCAGCAGGGAGCCTGCTTCCCTCTCTCTCTCTCTCTGCCTGCCTCTCCGACTACTTGTGATTTCTCTCTGTCAAATAAATAAATAAAATCTTTAAAAAAAAAAAAAAAAAGAGAAGAAAATCAATGTATCAGTTGGAGTACACAGCAACAGCAGCACAAAATCTCCATTTACTCCTCTTCCTCTTTAACTACCAATTCCTTCAAGGTGAAATCACCACATTAAGCTTTATCAGCTGAATCTCAGTGAGCTCCCAGGTGCTCCCAAAATTAAAGATAGCTGATGGTCCCAAACCTTGTTTCTTCCATTCTATGCCCATGGATAAGAGGGCTAAAGCTTCCGACTTCACAGGATATAGCTGCATTCTAAAGAAGGAAACTGACAGAGTTGCTTGGGTAGTGCCAAATACAAGTGCATTAGCTCCAGAGGACGGTGACCGATCTGGATACCTTTATTTTGATTCCCAGACAACAGTCCACAGAACAGGCTGTTTGATGGTTTTGCAAAATTCTGAAATTTTTGTGTCCATGGCTAAGTCATAGGAAAAACAATTCTAGAGCTATAGGGGACCTTAAAAGTCATCAAGTCGTTCATTTATTTTAAAAACTGTTTACTGAACACCTACTAGATGCATATCTCTGTGATACACCCTGGAGATATAAGAATAAACAAAACATAACTACAAACATCAGGAAGCTCATGGTTCAGGAAAGAAAAAAAAAACACTTAAAGAATCAGGGTTTCATGGATGGGGACTGTATGAAGGTGTACATGACGACAAAGGCTTCACATAGCTGGTGATAATTGAGCTGGATTTTGAAGAATGTCGTGGAGTTTTTCGGATAAGATATATGGGCATTCCCGATAAAGCAAATGGAATATGGGAAAGTTGGGAAGTAGTGAATGTATCTGGTGGGTTTAGGGAATAGGTAGTAATCCATAGTTGTTCATGGGGGAAATGATGGTGGAAAAAACTTGAAATGGAGTCTGAAGCCCAGTTGTGAAGGGCCTGATGAACGGGACCAAAGGCTTAAGCCCTTCCATCCTAGGCAGAGCCAGGCCTCGACATATGGGCTCCTTCAGCAGATTAATAACTAGATGTCTCTTCAAAGAAATAGTCTTTAAATATTTTTTCTACATTCCAGTTATTTAGTGGCGTTGGGAGTAGAACCAAACACCTATTAACAACACCAGTACCCATACTAATCTATTTTTACCAGCCAAAGCAGAGTTTAAATTCTGGAAAGAACTCAGTCAAATGGTTCTCACTTTTCCATAGTTTTTTCCTTCTCTCTTCAGTTTTCTTCTAGCCTTTTCTAAATCAGACATCTTCTTGGGAATCATATTAAGGTTTTAAAATTGATTCAGTGATAAAATAAATCGCTCTTAGGTGGTAACCAACACCTTGACGTGCATATTTGGTTTCTGAATTTCATCTGCTTGCCAACTTTCCACTGACTGAAACCTTGCATGCACAGAGCAAAGTACTTATCAGAGAAGGGCAGCCGAGGAAGGGTGTTTTTAGGTTTTCCAATGTGGGCTGCCTCCTGTTGCAGTGAGAATGGAATCAAGTTACTTTTCCCTAGCCACGTAAGGACCTGAGTATGGAAACCTGAGTCAGTTGGCACCGTTCCAGTAACTCAGAGCTAGACTTCCCAGGGAGCTCCTAGGTTAGCCCACCCTCTATCATCACACTTTGTGTCTGGACCACAAGTTTTCATACTTTACTTTTTGAAAACTTTCTAATTTTCAGTGGACCCTCCTATCAAATGAAATCTTATGGAAACCCAATACTAAAAAAAGTGATAAAGACAGAGGCCCCCTGACCAGAGGCGGAGGGTACCTAAGCTCTTTTTGTTAACACCAGTAGTGCCTGGACGTAAACCTCTGGAATTGTGCAGCTCTACAAAATGGGGAGCTAAGGAAGGAATGAAGCAGGAGTAATATTTTTGTAATCTTGCGACACCCTCCTTTTGCAAAGAATGAACAACAACTTGATTGAATCTCAAACCATTGAGTTTGATGAAACCAGATGAAACTCAAACTATTGGTGATGCATTTGTGGTTGCTGTAGATGTATTTGTGGTTGCTGGAGTGGAAAAAATTAATTAGATTAATTAGTTGCTACCATCACCTATTAAAAACTATCTGCCAGTCTCTGGTTATAAAGACACACACACACTCAGAGGACACCACCTCCTGCCCCTACAGCACTTACTGAGAGAGCATTAACCTCTTTAATGTGGCTGCTTCCAAAGGGGCCAGCAGCTTTAGAGGTGGCCCGGGGTGAAGCTCATTATCACAGGAGAGTTGGTCATGAAGCGGCAGAGGCAGACTTCTCCTGCTGGGAGAGTCATTCTCCCCCACCTGCTTTACCACGTAACTCTGTCAGTATGAATCAAGGCAAGGTGGGGAGCACACATTTGCTTGTATGTACACACAGTTACAACAATAAAAGCCCAGGCGAGGATGGCACCTGGGCCTCTTCTCATCAGGCCATCCGGGCCTCAGAGCCAGCCGAGCTCTCAGACCTTGGCTTCTGCACATGCCAAACCAATCATCTCAACAGCTGTTGCCCCAGACAGGAATCCCCTAGGCAATGTCCATCCCTTTGTTCCAGTCAGCTTGCCTTTTTCAGTTCTAAAGCTAGAGAGTCAAGAATCGGGCTTAGACACCTTGCCTAGAAAAATGTCCTTCAAATACTCTACATCAGAGATGAGTATGTCTGAGCTTATGTAATGCAAGGTCTGGTACCTTAAATTTCACCTTTAAAATACTTGGGAGAATCCATTTGGACCTTTCTCCCAAGCCCTTGCTCCAAGGTCAGGCAAAAGAATAGACCATCTCTATCTAAACTTGTGTATTTTCATCTTCAGTTACTCGGTTCGTGGGTCCTGAATGCTTTTGAAAATATGATGAAAGCGACAGACCCTCTCCCAGGAAAATGCACAGAACTTTGCACACAATTTCAGAGGGTTCATGGGTCCCTAGAGCCATGTATGAAAACCTCTCCCTAGGCTGGCAAGCGTTTTCTTTCTCCAATTATAAGAAGATTGCTTGGCCAAGAAAGAATGGAGCTTGTCATGACTAGCTACTATCAAGTCAGTCTTTATTGATCTGTTCAATAAGCTGGTCAGGTTAACAGCCCTATTCCCTCAGCCACACGCATTGGGGTATTTCCATTCCAACAGAAGTTAGAGTAGAAAAATGTAAGGCAGACTTGCTGCCTTTCCTCTCCTTCGTATTTTCTCCCTGGGTTTCTCTTCCTCCATTACCGCCTTAAACATGGACTCTTGATCACATCACTCTCCTGTTGGAAACACTTCAGTGACTTACTGGCTCCTGCAGGACAAAGTGCAAGCTCCCCAACTCGCTTTCAAGGTCATTCATCTTCCTCCTCTGGCTCATTACTCTTCATTCTTTGCCTCCCATGTGGTTTCCACCATCTGGAACTGTGGAGAGTCTACATGCTTCTGCCATCGTGTGCCCTGTGTCTGCTTACGTAGTCCCCCGGCCTACAATGCTCCTGTCCCCTCACCTGGCTAATCTCTAACCATCCACTCACCCAGCTGGCATCTCCTCCAGGGAGACTGTGTGGACTCCTCTGTGTAACCTTTGTCCCCTGAGCTTCCTTCCCCCTTTCAGGGCAGTATCAGCTCCCTAGGAGCATAGCCAGACTTGTTTACTTTTGGATAACCACTGCCTAATGCATGTTACCGAATTTATAGTCGGTAAATGTTAGACAAAGGAGGGAAGGAAAGATTTTTTGAATATACCCATTCAACTCAGGGACACTCTATGCGCTAATAGGACAAGGTCTCCCTGGAAGTTTCTGTCCACGGAACCATGCTAAATCACAGGATGGCAGGAGTGTGGTCATAACCAGTGTGAGGACCCAAAGAGAAGCAAATCAGTCAGTCAGTTCCAGGTGAACGTGGTGTGCTGTGCTCAGCACCTTCCATTATAACATTGTGGTGAAGGGTCAGAAGTTGGAGTTTGATTCCCAGCCTTTTTTGCACATTAGAATCACTAAAGAGCTTTTTAAAAATACTGGTGAGCACCCCCAGAGATTCTGATTTCATTGTTCTGGGATGGAGCCTGGGAATTACGAGTTTTATAAGCTCCTCAGGTGATTCTAAAGTGGAGGCAGGGCTGAGGGCCACCCCTCTGGCGTTGGACACTGGCCCAAGTTTAGCTCTGATGCTGGAGCAGCTGTGAACATTCTGTCAAGTCCCCCAACACCTCTCTGAACCGCAGATCCCTCTTCATTTGGGTAGTGTGAAAATTAAGTGAGACAATGACTGCCAAGTGCTCATCCTGGCACATAGAAGTGGCCACAAAGTGTTAAGTGATGTCATTAAGATACGACCAACTTTGTCCTCTGAAAAAGAAACTCCGGGATAGTGCAGGAAGGGATGGTGAGCCCCACAGAACAGCAGTTTCTGTAAGACTGGCCGTCTGGAATGACACTTGGTTGTTCAAGCATTCTGAAACCCATCAGATGATTAAACAAAGCCATCAACAGCCCTTCCGTAATGAGATAAGGCTACTGCATGACAATTAGCCAGATATATTGTAGTCATTTGTCAGTAAGGCCTTGTAACTAACACTGAAGTTTAAGAACTTAATAAAGTAATAACAGTTTTCTCAGGCCCCAGACTCACTGAGTCTGGCCAACATTAGCAAGCCAGCTATCATTCCAAAACAGCTCAACAATCTTCAGGGCCCCGAGAAGCATTAGCAGAAGGGCACACTGCAGCGAGCATAAAAATCACCTAGGGTTATGCTCAAGTAGAGAACCCTGGGCTTCATCCCCAAAGAGCAGGGGCTACCAAGAAGTGTCTGGAGAGATTTAGCCCATACCTGATAATCCCCATGAACTCCATAAGCCATCCCAAATTTTACATGATATGAACAACTTAAACTTCATCATTCTTCTGGAAAGTGTGAATCTTTAGAAACTGTTGCTCTGTGTAAGAAGCAATTTTGTTGAGAAATCATTTATATGCAATAAATTGCACCCATTTTAAGTGCAAGCTTTGGTTCGCTTTGATGCTTTCATAAGCACATGTAACCACAAGCACAGTGATTTCTAAACAAACCTTCCCATCACTCCCCACATTCCTCTCTCTTCCCTCTCCCAGTCAATCCCCACCCACCGCCCAGACATGAGCAAGCCCTGAACTCTTCCCCATCACTAGGCTCGGTTGTCTTTGCTGGAGCTGTTGCATGAATACAGCCGAGCAGTGTGTGTTCTTTGGCGTCTGGCTTCTCTCAGCTCAGCTCAGTGTCGGTGAAATTTATCCTTACGGTTGCCTGTACCAGTCGTTTACTCCCTCATTGCTGAATCTTTGTCTATTGTAAAGCTATACCACGATTTATCCAATTCACCTGTTGATGGACATTTGCTTGTTTTCAGTTTGGGCTTTTATTCAGTTGCATAGACTCTAAGTCAAACTGTATGGACTACGGAAACAGATTCAAGGAAAGCCTCGTAGCCTCTTCACCAAACAGACTGCTGACCCCACGCCTCTCCTTGATGAAAATTCTAGAGGTGCCTCCTCCAGAGGTTCTGATTAGCTTTGAGGTTAAGCTCAGGAAATGGAAACTTTAATAATTATGCCTGGTTCTGCTGAGGCCACAGGTCCCCAAACTATCATGACAAATACTGTTCCAAGGTATAGGACCCTGACTAACCCCAGGCACAGCCCATTTCTGGTCAGAAAGATCTGCATCTGTAACAGGGCTAAATAAGGCCACTCTCTCTCAGACTCCACAGAGCTCACCAGGCTCTTGCAATCAAATGGCCCAATCGAAGATGAGAAGGAGGCCTGGGCACTGCTTCCCAAATTGTAAATCCTCTCAGGTCAGCAAAGTCACTGCAGTGGACAAATCCTCAGGGAGTCCGAGGCAGCCGTAAAGCACTCAATCACACCCTGCATCCTCAGCACTTACAAGACTCAACTTTTTAACCTCACTAAGGACTAAGACTGGAGGTAAAGCAAATGCACTGATGTCTGAAGAAGAACCTGTAATAATGGCCTGAAGAAAGGCTACGGAAGGTCGCAAAAGGATTCCAGAGACATGGCCTAAGTATCGCTAAAATAGCACAAATGGCGGAGATGATCTCTGAGGACGAGGCTTGGTGCTGACGAGGCTGGTCTGTTTGGCAAGAGTCCTTAAACGAAGATCAAAGGAGAAGGTTTCATAGGAGGTGAACGTAAGAGATGGGATTAGGTTGGCCAGGGGTTGCAGAATCAGTCAAGTCCAGCAACTCGCTGCCTCTTCTCATCACCTTAAAGATCACATTGGTTAACCACTGACAAAAGGAGTCTCATTTTTCCTCCAAGAAAGACATAATTTTATTTAGTTTTTCCTCCTCAAACTACTTGGTTGTTAATTTCATTCCCTTAGGTTTTTCCTTTTTGGAACTACTATGAGCCTTGTAAGATACAGGAGATGAAGTTCATCCTTATGTTTCCATGAGTACAGAATTTAGGAAACCATAGCTTCTCCTTCTCCTCCTCCTTGTTCTCTTTCTGAGCTTCCTCCTCCCTCCTCTTTCTCCCCTCCTTTCTCTTTTGTCGTGATCACGTTTCAGGACCCACACCGGGCATTCTGCACTGAACATGAGTGTGTCAGAGGTCAAGCCAATAAAATATAATCTCACTGTCAACTCAATCCATGCCAGCCAGTCTTGGCCTGTTAATAAAAGTGTTTTCAGTTTCTACAGCAGCAGTTTGATTTGGAGTCCTTTGTTCATTCTTTCATTCATTCATCCATTCAGAAATATTTAATGAGGACCAGACAAACGCCAGGCGCTGTGCAAGATGCTGAAGCTGTCAGATTTAAATAAAATCAGCTCTTCTTTTCCAAGAGTTTACAGCCCAGTGGGAGAAACAGACATTGGAGTGGACAAATTGTAAGTTGGTGTCCTAGTACAGGAAGAGTTGGAGCACAGGGTTGGGAAGGGGGAGGAGGACAGTGGAGGAACTGGGAGTCACTGCAGCTTATTTAAAAAGCTGCTCTGCCACCGGTGACCTCCATTCATGCAAGATCATAGCAGATTCAGTGGAGTGGAAGAAAGGATTTCAGGGCAGGAGTGCTGAGAAAAGCTTTCATCGTGTATCCCTATATGTATGTTAGAACCTTGGCTTTTGCCAAAGTAAGACTCATTGTTCTTATTAGCTCCTCTCACCTGAAAGTCAAGAATGTCCTCCTCTTTCAGGACCCTATCACGTAAGCCTGCTGATGTGTGAGCCCCGGGGAATTAGCAATAAAATTACTCATGGAAGAAGCCGGCATTTCCTGGAAAATAACGCATGCTCTCTGAGACCTTCTTGAAGTTTGGCCAGAAGTTCTTACCAAGCGTTTGTGCTGGCTGAATGCCTAATTTCTGAGAGTTCAAGCATGTTACAGACTTTGTCCCCATGACCGTCACAGAAACTCTTCAATGAGGACGGATGGCTGGAGACGCTGCAAAGTGTCCAGTTCTAGAGCTATGTGACCACCTGCCACAGTCAGATTGCATCTACCCTCTCCACACGTGGCGGGGTGGGGGCAGGAACAGGTCTAACAAGAATGTGAGGAACAGTGTACCCTCTAGCGCAGACAGAGATGGGCGAATATTCTGACCTCCTTTCCAGCATTTTTTTGAAATCAAATCTGACAGCAAGTAACAAAATGGATTAGTGTGACTTTCAGTTCTATTTCCTTTTCTCCTTGAAAAGTCTCAATATTAGAAAGATTAAAAAATAAATAAATAAAGAATCCCAAGAAATGCAAACGGCATGTGGCAGAAACTATCACTTGGCTCCACTCCCCTCTTTCCCTGAGTAAGAGGACCCTGATCTTACTTGGTCCAGCAGCACACACAGCTGAAGGCCCTTCCCAGCCTGCCCTGCCATTAGCCGTAGCAGGCAGCCAGATCCTGGTTGGGGACACGCCACTGGCAATACCACGTGGAACCTCCCAGAGGGCTGTGTAACGAGATGTAAAGTCAGTGGGTGCTGCTAGGGAAGCCCTTTGTCCTTCCCCTCCTTCCTCCTTCCCACCAACTGGGATACAGATGTGATGGTTAGCGCTTCAGTAGCCCTCTAAGAAGACCTTGGTGAGGGGCACCTGGGTGGCTCAGTGGGTTAAAGCCTCTGCCTTCAGCTCAGGTCATGATCTCAGGGTCCTGGGATTGAACCCTGCATCCTGCTCTCTGCTCAGCAGGGAGCCTGCTTCCTCCTCTCTTTTTGCCTGCCCCTCTGACTACTTGTGATCTCTCTGTGTCTGTCAAATAAATAAATAAAATCTTAAAAAAAAAAAAAAGAAGAAGAAGAAGACCTTGATGATGAAAACTGGGCGCTGGTGAAGAGACTGACTTTCTAATGGCTTTGCCATACATACCCTCAACTATTTCTTCCAGACTTCTTTTAAGTGAAATAATTTGAGCCACTCTGTTACAACAGAACCTAATCTTTACAGACACATGAAATAATTAGGAGTTAGTTGTAAAATCTAATAGTTAACAGCAATACCAATAGTAAGCTTGAAAGAGACCCACAGCTGTTTGGCGAGGGTGGTAATGGATGAAACATCAGGCGTCCCATTCTCAACATTACATGGCCTTGCTGGACGCACGGGAGTAAAATCAGCAGGGCAAAAGAAATGAATGTTAGGTTGAAGGTCAACTGCATGGCCTGATGAAGCTCAGATGCCCTGGTAGCTCATCTTCCTCTTGGTCTTATTTAATTGATTTGCTCCAGGTCCAAATTCAACACCAGGACACTCAGGCTCCACAGCATGTCCTGGACTGGATCGGCTATAAGCTACGTGACCCAAGTTAGCATTAAGCAAACCACCCTCCTCGTAAGGACTATGCTCTTGCTTGCCTTATTCAGAAGCTGGGGAGAAATCTGCTTGCGGCCAGAATCTAGCTTGAAAGAGGAAAAGCTTCATTTAGTGAAAACAAAATGTGACTTCTGCCCTTCCAAGCCATCTAGATGTCCCTGCCACGTCTCCACCAAACCCCAGGGAGAGAGCCATTCCACCACCAAGATGATAAACACAGACAATGGACCAGAGATCACACTCTTACCAGGGACACTTTCCCCACAGCCTCCATATTTCATTAGATCAAGCAGGCCTCCAGGCAGTAACTTCCACAATCAGAGACCCGGGCAGACCTCTGCACTGGAATCAGCCCTGCCCCTGTCCCTCTGACATTGGCCCTCCTCCACAGAGACTCTCAGAACCCTTGTGCACAGGTCTGGACAGACAGGCAAGTTTTCTCCACTAGGTCAAAGGAGAGCATCTTCACCTGTCCTTTATGTTTCTTTTCACTCGCTGACATGAACACAGCAGGTCCCACATCAAGGATTTCTTGGGAACGCTGTGAGGCAGGAGTGTGAATCCAAGCAATCTAGGGTAAAGCCACTTTCCTTTTTTCTTTTGCTTTCCAGCCTTTATTTTTAGACGCCTCTGAAGCAAAACAGTAATTTTCTATTTTTATTATTTTTTTATGTTAGTCGCCATATAGGGCATCATTAGTTTTTGATGTAGTGTTCTATGATTCATTGTTTGCATATAACACCCAGTGCTCCATGCAATATGTGCCCTCCTCAATACCCATCACCAGGCTAACCCATCCCCCCCCAAACCCTCCCCTCTGGAAACCTCAGTTTGTTTTTCGGAGTCCATGGTCTCTCATGGTTTGTCTCCCCTTCTAATTTCTGCCCCTTCATTTTTCCCTACCTTCTCCTAATGTCCTCCATGTAAAGCCACTTTTCATTGGGCACCCCATTTCACACCACTATCTTACACTCTGTCATTTCTTAATTAAAAACAGGGCTTTAGAATCTGAAAGGAATTAGCTGGATTTTTAACACCTTGTCAAAAACAACCCCACTCAGCCTGGCATATTGGAAAGAGCCCTGTTATGGACCCCCAGAAATGTGGGTTCAAGTGCTGTTGCTCTACTAATTAGCCATGGGATCTGAGCAAGCCCAGGACCTCAAGGTTTTTTCCTTTTTCTGTATTTTTGTGTGTGTGACTCATAAGTACTAAGCATTTGGCAAGGTGCTGAGAATTCAGAAGCAAATGAAACAAATGAAAAATCCTGAGCTCTATGGGGTTTATAATGGAGTAAGGTGGAGGTGTGGGATCAGACAGACCTTAAACAGAGAATGATGTGTGTGTGTGTGTGTGTGTGTGTGTATTTAGACTAGTAAGCATTATGAAAACAATGTACATAGTTCTCAGAGGGAGAACCAGCTAATTTAGATTGAGGAAGACATAACATTTCAGCTGAAGCCTGAACAATGGGCAAGAGTTAGCTAGACAAAGAATGGGGAAGAGTGTTCCAAAACTAAGGACTAGGCAGAAAACAGGTCTATGAGTCCCTATTTCTCTTCCACAGCTCCAAAATAATAATATTATTATGGTTATAATAATAGTTAAATAATCTGGATATATGTGTGTAATGTATATATTCCTATAATATGTATGTATGTATAATAAATACTATATATATAACACACACATATATATATATATATGAATATTATACTACTATAATAGTAATAGTCAAGTGACCAGTGAGAACCTGTTGGCCAGGGCCACATGAGAGATGATGAGCATCTCAGGAGATACCGATAGGAAAGAAGCCAAACCACCAAAGCCACACAAGAGGATTTGTACCAGGTAGAAGGCAGCCAAGGGCTGGACCATGCTCCCATCCCTTCACCACACCCCCAATCCCTGACATCATGGAAAGCCAGGCTTATAGGCCCCCAACTGTGCTCTCCCAGGGGTGATGCCTCACACACAGTGCTACCTGAGGGAAGGGACAGGTGGCACTGATTTGACAGGGAGCCCCAAGCAGAAACATAAATAACTATGAGGCACCTGGCAGAAAGAAGAACAGGCTATGGAAAAGCCTGGCATGCACATGCCTGGGGGTCTAGAATGGCAGCCCCAGAGTGGAGAGATCATCTCCATATATTAGGTGTCCCAGTGTAGAACTCATCCACTGGAAACCAAGAGCTGGCCTGGCCTGGATCACTAATAAACAATCTGAGGGCTTCTCCAGGAAGCAAATTATGTCTAGTCCATCATTTACTGCCTTGGAGGACTAGGGTTTCTCTTTCCTTCTGACAGACAGGAAGCTTACAGGCAAGAGAGCAAAACTGTACCAAGAGTCAACAGTTGCCTAAGACCTAAACCACATTCTGAAGTGACAGGGAGTAGAGGGAGAGAGGGGGTCTCCTGTGCCTCAGAACACAGCCCTGTGCAACGAACACTGGCCTTCGAGTTAGACAGATCTGGCCTTGCCTCCCATTTCCACTGGCAACCTGAACAGACTACTTAATGTGCTGTCCAAGATGAGAGAGAATACTGACTTCGTGGGTGTTTTGGTCCATGCATACTATTGCATGGGAAAGTGTCTAAAATAATCCCCAGCTATTTTTTTTTCTCTCTGCCATCTATTACTCTAACACTGCTTTTCTTGCAACTTGTAATTATTATTCTGTGTTTTGACCTCATTCTTACTATTGTTACTATTGTTGTTTGTATCTCTCACCAGACTGTAAAATCCATGAGATCAAAATCCGGCGTCTTGTTCACACAGGTCCCCAGAACCTCACACGTGGTAGGAACTCAATAAGAATATTTCCAGTAATATTTTCATTCACTCAGTAAAAATCAGTTTCTCTTCTTTTGCCTCCCCCAAAGCTGAGTGGTTTTCCTGAAAAGCTCACTGCAGCATTTATACCTGAAATTACTGGGGCAGGAGCTTGAGGAAACCAGCAAACTCAGATGATCACTAGTAACAGTTCTGCTGGTTAGCTAGTGAGATACTACCACGCCACACATCCAGGAGCCACGTTCGAATGAGGCCGTCAACAAGCTCACTCCTGGAGGACAGAGTAGCGACATGCTGCTATGGCTTCTCAGTCCCTACCTTCTGAGAGCATCACCAAGGCCCTCTGGTCCTGGGGGCGGGCTGCTGGGGAGAGCAGAGCTTCCAGTAATTGCAATGCTGCTTCTTCAAGAGAGGGAGGGAAAAGCATTTCAGTAATAAGCAAAGGAGAGGGAAAATCAATACGGATGTATGTAATGAATTTTTGTTTCCTGAAATAGCCTGGCAGGAGTCTTGCCAGGAAGAGTTAGGACTAATCAGTGACAAGATGAGAGACACAAATCCAAGAACATTATTCAGCTCTGCAGGCTCCCCTAGTAGAAGAATGTCAGTGTAAGGAACTGCGGAGAGCCAGCCTGTTGTTCGGAAAGACAATCCTTAAGAGAACCTGGATGAAGGTAACAATAGTATCTCTTTGGGAAGAAACATGCCAGGCTTGGGATTTGAGGGGGGTCTGATCAAGGCTGGACAAACTGTAATGGTTTTTGAATACTTGAGGTCAGATGTCCTTTATTCATATTCCACATGGTCCACTGTTGGG